>NC_080081.1:75921716-76524394 GCF_949987535.1 Balaenoptera acutorostrata
GAAACCCTCAGGGTTAAAGAGCATCGTCAGGAGAAGATGAAGGTGAAGCACGCCTCCCTGCGTCTGCTTCCTCCCTATTCTGTGGGTACAGGCCGCTGGGGCCTGGCTTTTGGCCTCTCTGAATGTGGGAGTTCTCAGGGAGATGGGGGACCACAAAGGTCCTTATTCTCAAATGGGGCACCTCTAAAGCAAGGCATGGCCTCTTCCAGGAGGAGCAGCGTTCTGTTCCAGAGGAAGAGGGTGAATGGAGGTTGCTTGCCCCAGCTGGTGTCTGACCGTGCTGGTGGGATGATGGGCGGGCCCCCAGCTAGGATGGAGACATGGTCCTCAGAGACCATTCCAGGAACTGGTCTGCAGAGAGGCTGCATCTGTCCTGGGAGAAATGTTTATAAAGGGCAACACACAAACCTACCACGTTCCCTTGCACCTCCCAGCTGCTTGGGGCTGAACGCGCTGCCCCGTCACCTCCCACCCCTGCTCTTCGCCAAGTGGTTGGGTATGTTTTCCAACTTTTACGGCAACCTTATGACATGGGTATATACAACCCCCTTTCGCAGAGGGAACTGTGGCTCATAGGTGTAAAGTACTTGCCCAAGGAAGTAACGCAGCTCTGAAGGCAGGTGTAAGATTTTAACCCGATTTGCCTGACTTCCAAATCATGCTTCTGCTGCAATTCCAGAATTTTCTACTCAAGCTCTGACACATGGTGGCCTAAAGGCACTGGCTTCCCTCAGAAAACCATGGACTTAAGTCCCTTGGCCTTCTCCCCCACGCCTTACCTCACCAAGCGCCCTCCTCACAGCTTCCCAGGGCTTCTAGTATCTTCTCCTTTATTTCATGTTGACCATACAGTGGTGCCTACTTCTGATCAATGACATCTGCTGTTTGGCACCCATTTTTCCTTCTTTGAGTAATATCACATCCATTTCCAGTGGAGGGCCCGCCTCTGCCCCACCCTCAGTCTGCCGGATCGTGGGCTGGGTGTGTGACCTAGGACTCGCCAAGGAGAACTCTGCCTGTCCTGCCACGTTGATCAGCCGGGGGACATATGACAAAGCTGAACCAGTAGATTGCACCCTAGGATTTTTGCTGGAGGTAATTGTTTCCCCTGGTGGGCTTGCTAAGCTGGTAAGATGTAAGCCCAGTAAGCCTGGTGGTCTTCCTTTGCTACTGAGTATAAACAGCTTGCTCTACTGTAAGCTCCACAGGGCAGGGGATTTTGTCTTGTTCACCGTATCCCCAGGATTTAGAACAGGGCCCCTGTTTACTGCATCCTCAGGGCCCAAGAATGAAGCCAACTCAGAGAAAAACAAGCTAAGAGAGACAGGAGTCTGACATCATCACCTGAGCACCTGGATACAGCTGTGCCTGAAGGCGTTACCTTCTCGTTGGTGCTCAAGTCAGTTTGTACTGGCCTTCTGCCACTTGTAACCAGAAGAGGCTTGACCAACATAAGCAAAGCAACTTAACTTTCCTGATGAAGCTTCCTGCAAGGGAAATCACACCCAAACAGTGGCCTCCCCCAGGACCTTACACACCTCCCTCCTTTTTCTGAAGTTCCTTCAGTTCCTTGGATTGCACACTTCTCAATGGCAGCAATTAGATTTCCTTTGTGTTATTTACATTCTCCATGGCCTTTCAGTGGAGACTCTCTTCACAGTGGAGGCCCCAGGAGGTACTGGTGACCAGCTGGACTCGGAGGCCAGGGTGCAGGGCTGCTTCTGCCTTTTTGTAAACTGAGAACTGTACTTTCCGTGCTCATCGCTGTTTCTGGCATGTGTTATTCACTCGATAAGTATTTGTTGGGTGAATAAACAGCAGAAGTGTGCGGATCCCTTCTAGATTTTGTGAGGAGAGCAGCCCTGGGAATTTAAGTATCTGTCCCCCATAAGCAGCTCCTCTTCTCTTCTCCTGTCTCCCCTTCCAGCTTGAAGTTTGCCCCAGGTTGTCTTTGTCCAGCCTCCTTGGGGTTACAAAGTGCCGGTGGGGGGGGCAAGGGTTGTGGTCCAGGTGTGAAACGCTTCGCCACATTATGTCTGTTGGTGTGTCTGCTCCAGGCTGGGCATCTTCCAACGACTCCCTCCAGCATCTTATTCGTATTTGATGATTCAGCATCTTGGAGAACACCTGCCCTATAGAAAGCTCCGATCAAATGTTTTCTGAATGAATGAATGCGTGAATGAATGAGTGAATGAACCCAACCTCCTGCTGCCCAGTCCCAACCCTAGGCTTCTGTGGCCAGATTCCTGTCCTGGAGAGATGACCCCTCTGATGTCACGGACGGGGTGGAGCCATGGCCACCACTCTCTGCCCAGCTGGCTGCCCATCTCTCAATGTCACCCGCTTGTCCTCTCAGAGTTTTCCTGCCCTTCACGCGTGGTCCGCACAGCTGAGCGCTGGACCAACCCCAGGCTCCCCGCTCCATCACTGCTTGGTACTCTCCCCCGGGGGTGTGGGCACCCTGGTGTGGCAGGGGGCCGTCTCTGGCTGTGGCCCCACAGGCTGACCTGCGGTGGGGTGGTATTTGGGGGCTGTGGACAAAGCTGTCTTTAAGAAGAGGCAGCGTGGAATGAAGCCACGTGAGCAAGCCCAGGTGAAACCAGCAGAGGACGCACCCAACTTGCCCATGTAAATGTTAGAAATAAATCGTTTTAAGCCAAAAAATGAATAAATAAAAAGAGGCAGCACGGTGCAGGGATTGCAGTGAAGAAATGGGGTTCCAGCCCCGCTCTTCCGCACCCTGGATGGGACCGGTCACCTCTGTGGGCTTCCACTTCCCCAGCTGGAAGGTGGCCGGAGCCTGGGAGGCTGGGAGGGAGACTAGATGAGCCCCAAGTGGCCAGCATCTGAGTCGCCTGGCCCTTTCTCTCTTCCCTGGGGGAGGGACGAGTTTGGTGTGCCTGGGGGCAGGAAGGAGCCAGGCAGGAGGAGGAGCTGGATCGCGTGGGAGCGCCCAGGTAGGCCGGGTCCTGCTGTCCTACGGATGAGTTGAGAGTGGTTCCGGGGGCGCGTCCAAGCCAACGCCAGGCCCTGTGGTTCTTCCTCCAAAGCAGATCTTGAGATCCACCTACTTCTTCCCATCTCCACGGCTCAGACCGCCACACTTTGCAGCTGGACCACTGCACCTGCTTCCCGATTCATTCACGATGAGTTCACGGCGCTCGTGCTTGCTGCAGGCACTCTCCCAGCCCTGCGTGTGTACAGAAGGCAGAACTGCCGCTTCTCCGAGCGGCGGTTGAGTGGGAGGGTCGGACATAAACAGATATCTAACTAACCTTTCGAGAAGGACGAGAAAGAATGTGACCGATGACAGAGAACACGCGGAGAGGAAGCCATGCGGGCAGGGCTGTCAGTGCCCCTGGAGGGAGCTGACACTTTAGCTGAGATGGAAGGATTTGCAGAAAGTGACCCGGGGGAAAGCTGGGAAGGGTGTTACAGGGAGAGGGAACAGCATGTGTAGGGCCCTCAGGTGGGAAGGAGCAGTCTGGGTCTGAGGAAGAGAGAGGAGATCCCGGCAGCCGCCTGAGTGAGCGAGGCGAGCGTGGGAGCGATGGGGACGGGCCTGGCCAGGGGGCGGGCCAGGCAGACCTCAGAGGGAGGTCAGAGTTCAGCGGTCACCAGGTTCTGGGGAGGGTTCGAGGGCGGCCCAGTCCGTGCTGCATGCATCTTCTCCCGGTTGGGGATGGAGACTGGGAACCTGGTGAGGAGACTGTCCGGATGACTGGAGAGCGAGGCTGGCCGCCGTGAGCAGAGAGGACGGAGGACGGGAACAGAATGCGTGTGTTTAGAGCAGGTGGAAATGGCGGGCACGGTGATGGGATGGACGAGGGGACTGAGATGAGGGCTGCCGAGCACTTCCTGGCTGGAGCAGCTGGCCCGCGGGCGGTGGTGCTGCTCCTTGAGATGGGAAGCCTGCCTGGGGGTCCTGGGGGTTCAGAGGAGGGGTGAGGCGCCGCAAGACCCCTCGGTCCTCTCTCTACCTGTCCCCCCCACCCCCCCGCACCTTGGATTCTCCTCTCCAGCCACTGACTCCCTGGCTCCACCCACCGTGCTGGGCAGGCTCCTACCACAGGCCCTGCCCTGGTTCCTCCCTTTGCCCGGAGATCCACAGGCCTCACTCCCTCCTCCCCTTCAGGCCTCTGCTCAGAGCCCAGGTGCTCAGGGGGGCTCCCCCGACCTCCTTGTTTTTTTTTTTTTTAATTTATTTATTTATTTTTGGCTGTGTTGGGTCTTCGTTCCTGTGCGAGGGCTTTCTCTAGTTGTGGCAAGCGGGGGCCACTCTTCATCGCGGTGCGCGGGCCTCTCACTATCGCGGCCTCTCTTGTTGCGGAGCACAGGCTCCAGACGCACAGGCTCAGTAGTTGTGGCTCACGGGCCCACTTGCTCCACGGCATGTGGGATCTTCCCAGACCAGGGCTCGAACCCGTGTCCCCTGCATTAGCAGGCAGATTCTCAACCACTGCGCCACCAGGGAAGCCCCGACCTCCTTGTTTAAAGCTGCACCACCCTGCTTTGTAGTCTATGATTTCCCCTGCCGCATCCATCATCATCTGTAGTAAATATGTAACAAACAACTAATTTTTTTTATTGAATTATAGTTGATTTACAGTGTTAATTTCTGCTGTACAGCAAAGTGATTCAGTTATACACATATATACGTTCTTTTCTCATCTTTTTTTCCACTATGGTTTATCACAGGATATTGAATATAGTTCCCTCTGCTGTACTGTAGGACCTTGTTGTTTATCCATTCTATATATAATAGTTTGTATCTACCAACCCCAAACTCCCACTCCATCCCTCCCCCACACCTCCCACCCCCTCCCCCTTGGCAACCACAAGTCTGTCCTCTACGTCTGTGAGTCTGTTTCTGTTTCATAGAAAAGTTCATTTGCGTCGTATCTTAGATTCCACGTATAAGTGATACCATATGGTATTTGTCTTTCTCTTTCTGACTTACTGCACTTAGTATGATAATCTCTAGGACCATCCATGTTGCTGCAAATGGCATTATTTCATTCTTTTTAATGGCTGAGTAATATTCCATTGTATATATGTACCACATCTTCTTTATCCATTCATCTATCAATGGACATTTAGGTTGTTTCCATGTCTTGGCTATTGTGAATAGTGCTGCTATTAACATTGGGGTGCATGTATCTTGTTGAATTAGAGTTTTGTCTGGATATATACCCAGAAGTGGGATTGCTGGATCATATGGTAGTTCTATTTTTAATTTCTTGAGGAACCTCCATACTGTTCTCCACAGTGGCTGTACTAACTTACATTCCCACCAACAGTGTAGGAGGGTTCCCTTTTCTCCACACCCTCTCCAGCATTCAAACAAGTTATTTTTTATGTTTATTGTTTATTGCCTGTCTCCTCTCACTAGAACGGGAGCTCCAGGAGGGCAGGAATTTTGTCCATCTTGTTGACTGTGGTAGCCCAAGCCCTGAGAACCATGCCTGACAAATAATTTGCCCCCGAAGTTTGTTGAATGAATAAATGACTCACTTTGGAATGTGGTGGCTTTTAAAGCCAGGGTACTGAAGAGAGTGTAAAGTAAGGAGAAAATTCCAGGGGAGGAGAAGTGGGGGGTGAGTTGAGGAGGGCCAGCCACGGACATGGGGAGGGATAGCCCACCGGGTAAGGGGACACCAGGAGCGAACGTCCTCACGGAGGCTCAGCCCCTCCAGCTGCTCCCCGGCCAGGACGGTCTTTCCTGCTCTCAGGTCTTGGTCAGCCTGACGCCACGTGGCTTCTCGTCGGCTCAGTGGTGCCCGGCTCCTGCACCTGCCATCCAGCTGCCCTCTCGGGCCGCGTTTCTCCACACTTCCCCGCCCCTGAGCACGGCACCCATGGCCTGAGGGCATTCTTTGGCTTGGCCTCATGCTAAGCCACCTGTCACTTAGCGCAAGTGCCAACCTCTTCTCCTGGCCCCTGGACATTCTCCACTGTTTCCTCATCCTGGGACCCCCCATCCCGTCTACCCAAAGCCCTCCCCGTGCTGAGTCCTAACCGTGTCCAGGGCTCAGCGGAGGTGAGGCTTCCTCCTGCACGTCTGGCTGGAGCACTGAGCCTGGGCCAGGGACCCCTCCAGTGCCTGCGTGCATGTGTGTGGATGTGTGTGTGCATGTGCTTGGTGTGTGTGAGATGTGTGTGTGTGCATGTGTTTGGTGTGTGTGAGATGTGTGTGAGATGTGTGTGTGATGTGTGTGCATGTGTTTGGTGTGTGTGAGATGTGTGTGCATGTGTGTGATGTGTGTGCATGTGTGTGTGATGTGTGTGCATGTGTGTGATTGTGTGTGCATGTGTGTGATTGTGTGTGATGTGTGGTGTGATGTGTGTTGTGTGTGTAATGTGTGGTTGTGATGTGTAGTGTGAGATGTGTGTATGATGTGTGGTGTATGTGTGTGATGTGTGTGATGGTGTGTGATGTGTGTGTGTGATGTTTGTGATGTGTGGTGTATGATGTGTGTGATGTGTGTGTAGTGTGATGTGTGTGTGTGATATGTGTGTGTGATCTGTGGTGTATGATGTGTGTGATGTGTGTGTATGGTGTATGTGTGTGATGTGTGTGTAGTGTGTGATGTGTGTGATGTTGCTGTGTGATGTGATGTGTGTGTGTGATGTGTGTGTGATGTGTGTGTGATGTGTCTGTGTGGTGTGTGGTGTGTGATGTGTGTATGTCGTGTGTGTGTGTGAAAGATGTGTGTTGTGTGTGTGTCTTGATATGTGTGTGTGTGATGTGTGGTGTGTGATGTGTGTGTGTGATGTGTGTGTGTGTGATGTGTGGTGTGTGATGTGTGTGTGATGTGTGTGTGTCGTGTGTGTGTCTTGTGTGTGTGCATGCTCCCGGTTCATCCCCCACCACAGCACGTCTGTGAAATAAGTTTCTATCTGTCAACAGTGTGCTGGGCGTGATTCTGAGTGTGTTGCAGTGTTAGCACATCAGCGGGTCCCTCTCGACTCGGAGGTGGCCCCGCTCTCCCCGTCTCACAGATAAGCAGGAGTTGATTGCCCGCAGGAGGTGGGGTGGGTGTGGAGCCCCAGGTCTCTGACCCCGAGTCCACACTCTCCACCCTTAGGCGCGTGGCCCCCTCTGGATGCTCGTGCCTTCTCTCCAGCTAAGGGATTCTTAGCTGGAGGTGATTTTGCCCCCAAAGGAGGCAGTTTGACCGTCACAACTCTGGGGTGGAGGTGCTGTGGCATCGAGTGGGTAGAGGTCAGGGGTGCTGCTGAACATCCCACAATACGCAGGGCGGCCCCCCAGAGAAAACGCCAACAGTGCTGAGGTGGAGATCCCCCCCAAGGCATGCGCTCCCCTCCCCGACCTCCTGGCCCCTGCCCCGCTCCCTCCGTAGACTGGAGCACCGAAGCCTCTTCTCTGCCTCATGCAGTCCAGGGCCTGCAGACTGGCCTTTCTGATGACTCTCAAATTGATGGCTCACATTCCCTACAGCCAATCAGTTGCTCAGCTCAGCTGCCAAAACGTGTCTGAGCCATTGCCTGTCACCACCCCCAGAGCCAGCGGCCAACTCCCACCACCTCCCTCTGGGGTCTGCTGTGCTCCTGCCACTCTCCCCCTGCAAGTCACTCTCTACTTTGCAGCCAGAGCCTCCTGTCCGGTGCCTGATCCCGGCGTGTCCCTCCCCTGCTTAAACCCTCCACAGCTTCCCGTCCTGCAGGCAGGAACTCCAGCCTCTTCCCATGGCCCAGGAGACCCTGCGTCCTCCGGCCTGCTGGACGCCTGCGATCACAGCTGGTCCACCTCCCACTGGCCTTCCTTCTGCCCCTTTAGGCGCCATGCCCGTCGCGCCTCCTCCCTGCCAAGGCCCGTCCTTCTCATTATTCAGGTCTTAGACTCCTGGGATGAGTCTGCACCCCAGTGCCTCCCCTGTTCCTCTTTCCCAGAGGGTTCTTGCCACGTGTGCCCGTTTACGTGTTCAGCACCTGTCTGCTCTCCCTGGAGCATGAGCTGCCTAAGGGCAGGGCTCTGCCTCTCCTGTTTTCTGTGGACTACTCAGCATCCTATGCAGTGCCTGGCACACGGCAAGTGTTCGGAAGGATTTCTAGGAATGCATTTGAATTGGAAGTTGTAACGGGTTGGAAGTTTGTCCTTTTGAACAACCAAGGCCCCTTCTCTTACCAGCTTCCTCTCGTCCCCGAGTCTCCCCTCCCTTTTTGTCCTATTTCCTTTCATTTCTGTTGACAGAACTGTGAATGCCTGGCCAGCTGCCTGTTCAGCATCTCCACTTGGATGTCTGATGGGCTTCGTCAATGTAACATGGCCAAAAAGGAGCCCTTGAAAGATCCCCCATTCGTCCCCACCCCGACCTACATCTCCCCCGTCTCCTCCATCTCAGGAGATGACAGGACCATTAATCCAGCTGCTGAGGCCAAAAAATCTACTTCTCGCTCAGGATTCTGCTCCCATTCACACATCCAACCCAACAGCAAGTACTGACTTCCCCCCCAGAGCGCATTCTGTCACTACACTTCCCACCCCTCTAGCCCAGCTGCCACAAGCTCTGCCCTGGACTACTGTCATTGCCCCCTAACTGGCCGCCCTGCTTCTAATCTAGTTGCCCTACATTCTGTTCTCTTCAGAGCAGCCTTTCAAAAACATGAATCAGACGATTTCACTCCCCTCTTAAGAACTAGCCAATGAATAGTTATTATTCTAATAGTTTTAGAATAAAATCTAACCCTCTTACCCTGCTCTTAAGTCTCCTTATGATATGACCTCTCCCTACTTCTCCAGCCCCAGCTGGAGCCCCTCTTTGCCCCTTGCCTCCAGCTAGATTGGCCTTCTTTCTCTACCTTGCACTGCTAAAGTCTCTCCCTGCCCTGGGGCCTTTGCACATGCTGGGCCTTCCGTGTGGAATGCCCTCTTCCAGCTCTTGCCACTTCCATCTCCTTCTCATTATTCAAGTTTCCACTGGACGTTCCTTCTTGGCAAGAGCCCCTCTGACCGCTCTACCGAAAGTGACCACAGCTGCATACTCTTTATAACACGCCCGCTTCCTTTGGTGGTCCATATCTTGTTTATTTATGTGCTTTGGGGCTTCTTTCCCCCACTGGTATGAACGCAGTGACCTTGTCTATTCCAGTCACTGCCATATGCCTAGAACCACTGGTCTAGTGCATCGAAGGAACGCAGTAGATCATGTTTGGTGAAGACATGTGGCTTAAAAATGTTTTTGGGCTGAGGCATCGTTCCCGACGGTAGTGTTTGCCTTTCAGTGGGGACATTTGAGGAACATTTTCATTAAAGAGACTGAAACTATTAAAACTCCCCTGAAGATCTAGGGCTTTACTGTTTACAAAGTACACGCACGTGGTTTCCCATGTGATGATGGGGAATTCATTTAATAAATATTCATTGTGCTTTACTGTGTTCCAGTCCCTCGCTGATGGGGTGGCGTTTGGGGATGGGTCCTCGTGCCATCATCCACGGGGCTGCTGCTGCTTGGATGCTTCAGAGCGGGCTCCCAAGGCCTGCTGTTGAGGTGAATGCAGCCCCAGGTTCAGAACCAGGGGGGCCGTTTGTATCCTGACTGTACTACTCTGGGCTGTGTGACCTGAGGCAAGTTGCTTGGCTTCTCTGAACTGAAGCTCCTGTGGAAAATAGAGATAATAGTAATAAAGAGCTTGAAGGATGAAGGGTCTCCTTCAACCCATTTCTCCTCCCACTGGCTCCGTCGTCCATGCTCCCAGCTCTCCTGAATTCTCTCCTGCCTGCGCACAGCCAAGCCTGGTCTGCATCCCCAGCAGAACGTTCACAGGGAGGCTCGGTTCTGAGAGCCTGCCTTCCTGGCATGTGCTCATCCGCTGAGCTCCTTTCTTGTTCATGCCTGCTGCACAGGCGGGGGTTGTCCTGCAGCAACGTTTGTGTTTATCAGAGGTCAGGGCTTTTAACTTGAAAGAGCAGGTCTTTCGTGGAGGACCCTAGTTCTGCAGCAGACAGAGGAGAGAGAAATTTCTTGGCAGAGTGAAGGGGCCCTTTGCTGTGACCCTCAGATCACACAGAAGGCAGTCGGCTCTCCGTCCTGGTTTGTACCTGCACGAACAGTCTAGACAGCAAGCGTGAGGTGAGTGTGTGACACCTGCCGGTCTCCCCCCGCCACTCTTGCCTCCCTCCCATCAATTTCCCTGCTGCAGCCAAGGTGGGTCCTTCAAAACACAGGTGTGATTGGGTCAAGCCTCTGCTTAAAACTCTACAATGGGTTCCACTGCTCTTAGAACAAAATGCCAGTCATTAATCCAGCCAACCAGGTTCAGCATTAGGCTCCTGCCTGCCCCTCCCATCTTACCTCTCCAGGAGCTGCCCTGCCCTTTGCACTCCCATCCCTGGGCCTCTCGGTTCCTAGAGACGGCCTCGTGCCCTGTGACCACAGGTCCTTTGCACAGGCTGCGCTTCCCATCACTTCCTTCCACACCTAGATCTTGACCTAGCTAACTCCTTCTCATCCTTAAGATCTCAGGTCCCTCCCAGTCCGAGTTGGAGTTTTCTCTTCTCCCTTCTTCATCTGATTGTGGCTTTTCCTCTAATTTGTGGTGATTTGCTTAAAGTCCTTATTCCCCCCTCAAATCCTATCAGGATACTTTTTCTCACTATTACCTGATGCGTAGACTAGTTGTGCTGAGCGAATCCTTGTTGAGGAAGCAGGTGTATGAGCGGGGCAGGGGTTGAGGAAGCAGGTGTATGAGCGGGGCGGGGGGTCAGAGTCAGCCGGGAAGTTCAGGAGAGGCACCAGGGCTCCGTGGCTGCCTGGCTGTGCCACAGCCCCAGGAGGGGCAGCTCGTGTGGCCTTTTACACCAAGGCAGCCCTGTAAGAATTGCCACGTCTGACTGAGGAGCTGATTCCATGCCCAGGGGCGTCTCTGCATGAAGAGAAGATCTGAACACGTACTGGATGCCTTAGTCAGCTCAGGCTGCCGGAACAAAACACCACAGGCTGAGCGGCTTGCACAGCAGAAATTCATTTCCTCACGATTCTGGAGGCTAGAAGTCCGAGATCAGGGTGTCACCAGGGTTGGTTTCTCCTGAGGCCTCTCTCCTTGCCTTGCAGACAGCCGCCTTCTTGCTGTGTCCACACAGGCTTGTTCTCTGTGGGTGTGCGTGTCTGTGCCCAGATTTCCCTTTCTTATAAGGACACCAGTCAGAATAGCATAGGGGCTGTGCTAACAGCCGCGTTTTAACTTAATCACCTCTGTCAAGGCCGTCACTCCAAATACAGCCACGTCTGAGGTCCTGGGGGTCAGAGCTTCAGCCTATGAATTTGGGGGCATACAGTTCCTCTCATAACAGTGGGTGATGGAAGTGATCTGATCCCAAACTATAAGAGGGGACACACAGAGGCAGACCCAGACAGGGACCTAAGTTATTTCTGAATAAGACCATGTACACCATTTTCATCTCCATGACCAAATTTCTACCCAAAGAAGTACAATGTGGCCAGGAAGCGTGTTACCTATTTCTCTCCCCGTGCCTGCTCCCCTCTCACGTTTCCACCATCAGTCGGGGGTTCACGGGGAAGCTACTCTCCACGTGGGCTGCCCGACCCCCCAGGAGGTACTGCTGCCTGTTCCCCAGCGCGTGCACCTGCTCCCAGCATCACAGGCAAACGGCTGCTGGGAAGCAGATGCCCTTTTCCAGGGAAGGAATCTTCAGGGCTGGCTTCCCGGACGGTGGGCTCTTCAGAGGGGTGGGCTTGAGGCAGCTGACAAAGGCCTCAGCGTGAGTTTGGAGGCAAAGGTGGGCAGGGAGCTGGAGGAGAGAGCAGAGCCCTTTCCCCTGGATGCGCAGGGGGCAAGCAGGGAGGTGCAGAGGCCGGGGCTGCAACAGCAGGAGGACAGAAGAGGAAACACACGGTGCTGGGACCTGGGGACACAGAGGGGTCAGACCCAGTGTCTTGCCTTGAGGAGCACTGCTTAGGTGGGGAGACACATGGGGATGCAGAGAGCGGTTCTCTGTGGTCAGAGCCCAGCCAGGCGCCGGCACAGAAAACGCACTGGACTCATCCGTGGAATGAACGAGGTTGTGCTGCCTTGAGATGGATGGGCTGGTCCCTTCCCAGAGGAGGCTGAGTAGGAGTTGGCCAGGTTGGGAGTGGGAGGGATGGAACAGCTCCGGAGGAAGAGAGCCCTGGCCAAGGCAGGGCGCAGCCAGGGGTGCGGTGTCCGCACGCCCGCCCCTCTGCACTCTGGCCATATCCTGATTGCGGCGAAGTCTCACTTCAGCCTTCTGTGTGTGCATTCCAAGCCTAATTGGGCATGCCTGCTTGTACGGCCCTTTATGGTGTGCACAGCGCTGTCAGGCGTCCAAAGATGGTGTGACTGGGAATTTGGTATTAAGCTGTATTATTGAGTTCACAAACTCGACGTTCAGAAATCTAACCAAACAAGGGATTTGCAAAACAGTTTCAAACAGAGCAACCCGACTACATTTCCCATGACAATCAGCTTGTTTACCACTCCGAGGTGCCCGGTAACTGCTGTGGACACGCTCATTTGCATGCCAATACCCAGAATGCTTTTCCAGCCCCACTGAGCTTGGGTTCTGCCAGGGAACTGAAAGGTTTATTTATACATACAATACATGACAACTTCATTTTCTGAAGCATCTTTCGTACAAACCGTATCCCCAAAATGCCTTAAGTTGGTGAAAGAATTTCAAAATCCTTTTAGAGTTTAAACCCTTCTTTCTGGGCTGGAGTTGGTATAACTTGGGCATGTGCAAATTAACATTTTAATTAAAAGATACTGGAGGGAAAGGGCGTTGTGGTTATCCAGCAATGTGTCGTATTAGGCTTGGTGTAGCGGGCCAAGGTTATGCAGAGGAATTATGTGGCACGGGGAGATCAGTGGCTGTTAGAGCAAAGCAAAGAGGGAGCGAGGGTTGGAGGACATTTAACTGGGCAGCTTTCGTGCAGCTGGAATTCCTTTGCATCCTGGCCCCTGAGAAGACATTCATCTAGGGGCATTGGGCACCGTGGCACAGGTGATAGAAACACACATAGCTATGTGCAGTTTCCCAATTTTAAGAGTGTAACAGAAAAAAACAATGTGAATTGGTAATCCTGCGAGCTCTCAGGAGAGGGGCTGGGCTTTGAGAGTTGTTCCTTAGTGGAAGGGGAGACCTTCCTGCCTTTTTGTCCCCAGAGGAAAGCAAATGTAAGAGTCCTTTAGGAAAGCCACATTTGAAGGTATCGTGTAGGAAAAAGTCAGATTTTGTGTCAAAGGCAACTTTTTAAATGGTTTGGTGTTTTAGTTTTGGAATCACTTTTGCAGGCACTAGGCTTGGATGTTGGGGTGGGTAGGGGAGGGAGGCCGTGGTGTCTAAGACCCCCAGCTGTGTGAAGTGGCTAGCCAGGCTGTTTACCTTGCTGGACAGCAAGTTAACAAACCCCGTTTCCTGTGCGCTCCTGGGCCTCCAGTCGTAGTGTCCCCCTGAGTGCCACCCCTGCCTACAGCCACTGGATTGACATGCGGTTCAGGCAGAGCTGATCTGTGGTTAGGATGGTCACCTCTAGGGTTGCCACCTTGGACAACCCCTGCCACCACTCTGGCATCACCACAGGACTCGGGGAGAGAAACACACTCTTGCTTTTTTGCCAAGGCCATTTAGCCAAGACAATGTAAGCCTGGAGCCCGCTGTTGCCATTGCCCCGTTTTGCCTGCCCCCAGCCCCACACTCAAGGCTGTCCCATCTCTAAGGACAGAGCCTCTACAGCAGGAAAGAAGGAGGCAGAAGCACAGAGAGGAGTAAAGCCAAGGGAGTGGGGAGAGGGTGAACCGTCTCCCCACACCATCACTCGCTCGAGCACCTCAGGACAGTCCCACTAGGAATTTAATCGGTTCCGTAAGCCAAGAGACACCTTCTAGCTTAAAGTAGCTTGAATTCAGCTTCTAACACAAGTGATAAAAAGGGTTGTGGTTAGAAAAGTTATCGAGCACCTCTAGGACATTATTAACTACCACGGAGAGTCTTGGAGAGAGGGGAGATTCCTCCGTTAAGAGCAAAATACCACACAGCCTGAGCAGTTCTGTGAATGTGGGTCCAAGGGGGACAGCTACCTCAGAGGGGCCTGGCTGGGCAGGGCAAACGGAGAGGTCGTGCCCTGAGTCTCCGTGCAGGCCTGAGCACAGCTTCCCTGCAGGTGTGAAAATGGGAGGGGGGGCTGCTCCTGCTGCCCCCAGGAAGCCCAGCGCTGCTCCAGGCTGAGGCCAGCTCCTGCTCCAGCTGTGACTCATGCCATAACGTCTGGATGATGAAGTCTGAAACTCTCCACCCAAGTCTGACTGCCCCGGTGCGTCCAAAGGGAATGCATGGGCACCAGCCTAAAAGCCCTGGTCCAGGGAATCCTACGTAAAGCAGTACCGGTCACCCGGTCAGAACTGAGACTCGGTTCCACGGACACGACAGTCATGCTTGTTCCAGGTCTGTTCACAGTCCTCTGCAGGATCTAAATGGCTCATACATGGCATGGATTCCTGAATCACTCAGAGCTCTCGGTTGCAGACAACAGAAACAAATTCCCGCTACGTAAGCAGAAAAGGTATTGAATGAAAGGCCATCTGATAGTTCATGGAAAGCCGGTGAAATGGCCTGGAAACCAGGCAGGAAGGGAGGGTAGGCACAGCCAAGGTCTCACCACTGGACAGTCTCATTAGATGTCCCTCTGGGGCTCCCACCCTGGGCAATTCCCTCTACCAATGTCATAGGTCATCTGCCGTCACTCAGAGGCTCTCAGCTTCACAGCCACAGGAAACAATCTCTAACTGAAACATGCAACTCTGTGTCACTCCCCTCCAGATTCAGACTTCTGGGGAAAATGTTGGGTCCAGGTCCTATGCCCATGCCTGATTTGCTGGGGAGGAGGATAAGCAGTAAATATCTAATCCTCATTGGATTCTGTCGTGGAAATTGGGACCCTGGCTCTGGGGAACTCCCACAGTGTGTGAATGTCTACCTCGGTGGATGCCTCCTTTTTTTCCAGAACTTACCTTAATTTACATTTGAAAAAAGAAAATCTAGATGCTTATTGGAGAGAGGGGGAATGGTCCTGGTCAGAAAAAGAAGAAACCTCACTAATGTCAGTGACACCCCCGACTTTAGAGAAGAGGAAGCTGAGATCCAGGAAGATGATGATTCGTCCAAAGTTGGTGGCATAACTGGGGCTGGACCTCAGGTGTCCAAGGGGGACGGCTACCTCAGAGGGGCCCGACTCCCAGCCCAGTGCTCTTTGCTCTACATTCTTCTTATATTCCTATGTTAGCATGGGGAGTGTGGGTCTAGAGAGCCCCACCCTGATCAGAAATTTTCTTAGTCTGCTAGGGTTGCCATACAAAATGCCACAGACTGCGTGGCTTAACAACAGAAATTTATTTTCTCTCAGTTATGGAGGCTGGAGGTCTCAGATCAAGGTTTGGGCAGTGTTCATTTCTCCTGAGGCCTCTCTCCTTGGTTTGCCTTCTCCCTGTGCCTTCACATGTTTGTCCCTCCGGGTGTGCTCATGTCCATTGTCTCATCCTCTTCTTAGGAGGACGCCAGTCGTCTCGGATTAGGGCCCCACCCTTATGACCTCATCTAACCTTAATTACCTCTTCAAAGACCCCACCTGCAAACGTGGTTACATCCTGAAGTACTGCAGGTTGGGGCTTCAACATATAAGTTGGGGGTGTGGGCCACAATCCAGCCCGTAACAGAGCTACTCGACGAACTCTCCACATCAGGGCACCGAGGAGGCAGACACCTGCTTCTCTCTGGCACTCGCTGGGAACAGGGAGCCTCTGGAGGTGGCCCCTGCCTCCCGTGACCCAAAAGCCTGGGGTCCAGCGGTACCAGCAGGGGAAGCTCCTCTCTGCAGGGCTCTGAGCCCCGCTGTGCACTCATGCCCCGTCCCCTGACTGTGGCGGCTCCTGAGGGCAGCACCTTCCTTACCCGCTACTGCCTGAAACCATGCCCGGTCGAGCACCTGCCAGTGTGCCTTGGGCAGCACTTCCTCCCGAGCTGGGAAGGAAGGCCCACTCACAGACAGAGGCCTGGACACCAGGATGCAAGGTGTCAGGACCGAGGCCTTGGATTTCTTGGTGGTTTCCAGGGAGATTGCTAGAAGAACCAGGGCTTGGATTCATAGTGACAGGATGACCTGAAGCAGGGCATTCAACCACAGGGTAACCTGGTTCTCCTCCAGGTTTCTTTACCTTCCTTTCGTTTCAGCATCTCTAACACACGCACACACACACGCTTCTATTAGGGTGTCCGTATTAGAAGCCCACCTGTTGATCACCACATGCGAGACTGGGGAAGCCCTGGATGGGTGGTGTTACTGCCTCACTGGAATCAGCTTACTCCTGACTCTGTGGCCGAGTCCGGTTCTGAATCATCCCACAGCACCTCACTCATCCCCAGAGCTCAGGCTCGGGGGCACATGACCCAGGCAGCCCTGGTCCATGCCAGGGAGGCTTCTGGGACCCTTCCCCTGATCGCTGCCCCCTTTTTTGCTCTTACACGTCCCCTGCATCCCTTCCCCTTCAGGGACTTTCTGCTCTTTGCCCTTCCAGAGGCTTTTCTCAGAAAAAGTGAACGATGTGCTCAGTGGTAACTACTCTCAGGGGTACTTGTGTTGAACCAAATATGGGAGGCCTTAGGCAAAAAGAATTGATTTCTAGTTTCAGACTTTCAGTCATTGAAAGTCTGAAATGGTGGTGGTGGTGAGTGTGTGAGTGTGTCTATGACTGATGGGGATACCACCCAGGCTTCTGAAATTTTTCCCCCCGAAGTTTGGTCTTGTGGGTACCCATGCGCACAACGCAAGAGGGAGCCCCGTTGTCTACAGGTCGTGGGACAAATGGATAGGATGTTCTTGGAAAGGCCCTAGTGGCTCTGTAAACTCTGCTCGCCCAGCACGCCTCGGATTGATTCACCCTTTCAACCCAGACGCCCAGGGCTGTCCAGACTAGCGGCCATGCTCCCACTGTGCAGGCATCTTTGGTCTCTCCCCTCGGACCCCCACTCATCTTCTCTTTCCCCTTCCTCCTCTCAAGCCCCTCCCGAGTGCAGAATCCAGTGCTCCGGATGGAGAAGGTCCACTTATTCCATGAGGGATGGATGAAGGGAAGGAGAGAGGTGTGCTTGGAGCTAGGCTGCCAAATCCTGGCCACTGTGGACTGGCCAACTTCAGCAGAAAAGACACAAGTCTAAATCAGTGCTTCTCAACCTGAAGAGTGGTTCTCAAGGGGACATTTGGCAGTGTCTGGAGACATTTTTCGTTGTCACAACTGGGGGGAGGGGTAGAGGGTACTACCCCCATCTAGTGGGTAGAGGCCAGGGATGCTGTGAAACAGCCCACAATGCACAGGACAGTCCCCACAGGAAGAATTATTTAGCCCAAAATGTCAGTAGTGAGGAAGTTGAGGAACTGGTCTAAATGCAGGTGGAAAGAGTCCCTCTCTGGCCTTCAGTGAGTCCCGGCACCTGGGCAGTGCCTGGCCAAGCAGAGCCGACCGTTACTGACTCTGAACAACTGACTCCAGGGAGTCCTGGAGATATTTGCATCTGTGCCTGTTCTCCAGCCCTGCAGTGGTAGATTTGGGTAGCAGCCTGTGTGTGAGTGGTCGCTTTCCAGCTTTCAGAAAATAATTCCGCACTATGCCCCGGGCACAGCTATAGGCATGACAAGTGACAACAACAGCAGTGTTGTTAGTTAGCATTTATTGAAACTCGGCAGACCTTGTGCTTAGCAATTTATGTGAATTCTATGCTTTAATATTGCACGACAACCCAACAAAGGAACTATTAACACAATCCCCATTTACAGATGAAGAAACTGAGGCTTAGGAAGAACCAGTGGTTTGCCCGAGGTTACCCAGCTTGTAAGTAAATGGTGTAAATGGGTTGCAAAGCCGGTCACTTGGATTCTAGCATCCAAACTCCTAGCCACTAAACCACAGAGAAAAGAAAGATGGTGTCCCTGAAATAAACTCAGGGGTCTGTATGTGGATTAGTCACACTCAATGATAATTTCCAGGAAATTGCATCCTGATAAGATAACTCAGTTTGATTTTAATTTCACATTTTGCCTTGCAAATCCCAAATTCCAGCTCAAAATAGGGTGGTTAGACTGAACTCTGTCTCCCCAAATAAGAAGCTCCATATCCGCAGAAGCGCGTGCCTTGGCCCCAGCCCAGGCAGCAGAGTCGGTCTGGACCGACAGAGACTGCAAAGTGAGGACTAAAGAGTGTTGGGACGCAAAAGCCGGTAGCCGCCCCTGTAGGCGGCGGCTGGATGCCGAGAGCCCCCGCGCGCCGAAGCCGCGTCCACGCTGCGCAGCGTCGCCCTCTTGTCACCGCCTTGGTAACCACTGGGACCTACGCAAGGAGGCTGCGTTTTTTCCCCAACGCTCACCAGGAAAGCCCACCAGAAAGCGAAAAAGCTGGTTTTCTGGGAGCGGGACGGGGAAGTGAAGTCTTGGGTAGAGAAAGATGAGAGGGAGAAAAGCGCGCTCCCAGGAGAACTGGAGCCGCGTGGACACGGCGCACCGCAGTGGATCTGCGGCTTCTGCGAGCAGCTGGGACAGGAGGGGCCACTGCATAGGATGGCAACACTGAAGGAGTCGGGGGTAGCTGGGGGGGGGGCGGATCCAACCTCTTCACAACGCTCCCAGCCCAGTTTCCGGCTCCCTGAGTAAGGCACCTCTTCCCCCCGCCCCACGCCAACCCACCCACCCGCCCCCCCCCCCCAGCTCGCGCCCATCTCCGAAACTGCATTTCTGGTCCAGGGGTGTGTCACCGAGAGCCAGCGGGAGCCTGTCTCAGGTGCACCCCCCGACCCCCATAATACAGGAAAGGTGCTGGCTCAAAGCGAGCCCTTCGGATCCACCTGTCCCCTGGGGGCCCTGCTGCTGCCGGGTCCTAAGCCTCAAAAGTACACTGGTGGGTAGCGCTGGCGCTAAAGGATGCGAAAGTTCACTACCGAAGGGCTGTTAGAGCAATGGGTTAGCCTCCCCAAACTCGGAAAGCGTCAGAATCACTGATAATAACACATTCGTTGGTATTCTCTTCAGGGTATGCCTTAAAGCACTCCGGCTTCGGCTTCGTCTCGTATTGGCACAATGGCCCCTCCTGGGAGGGCGGAGAACTGGTCTCCCGTGAGACTGGGGTTCAGACTGATGGGGATGGGGGTCAGAGGGAGGGTGCCAAGGGCGCGCGTGACAGGCTTTCATCTGCCTGGGGCACAACCCATGCGTCTGCTCCAGGGGGAACCAGGAGTGGCCTCTCCGTGGGGAGCCAGGTCGCGCCCACCTTTATTCTAGCGGAACTGGAGAGAGAACCCCGCACTCAAATGACCCCGCATGTGTTGAGCAACCCCAACTGGAGCGCCTTTCTCGCCGAAAGGACACGTGTGTTTGCTCTGCCTAAATACTCGGAGTCCGGCGCTCCCCAGGGTGTGCGTGGGGTGTGTGTATGTGTGTGTGGCGGAGAGCTATCTGGAAGGAAAAGAAGTGACCAGGCCCCTAGGACGTGGAATGGGGGGCTTGGGGAGGTCGTGAGAATCCGGATCCGCTGTTTCACGTATCCGATCTCCTGAGCAGCAGAAACACCCGCTCCGGTGGCCGTGCGCCTTCCGCCTCCGCGGAACCCGCGCACCTCCTGCGTCTTTTCCTTCACGTACAAGTAAAACCCCCAGCGTATCTCCAGAGGAGGGCTGGGGGGTGGATTATAAATCGTAGGGGGCTGTGGGATTGTAACAAGAATCCGTGAGAACGTAACGTCTCGGAGCCACCAGCTCCGGCTACAGAGGACCCCTCGCGGGAACCCCGGCGCCGGATCTTTCTGGGTCCCCGAAATCGCGGCCAGCGGTCTGGGAGTAGGGACCCCGCTAATGCAGTTTGCCTTAAAGCAAAGCGAGCGGGTTTTTCCAAGAGGAGGCCGCACCATTTCGCTGGGAATTTGTCCCTGACAAATACGATACATGAAAATAAATAGATTGATAACAATAACAAGTTATCCATCCGAGCTCAGCAAAGGGCTGAGTTCAGCGGCTCGCGCGAGAGTGGTCGCTGACCTTGGAGATGGCGGTCGGGACAGCCAAACCAAGGGGGCTGGAGGTGGGGCCGGATCCCAGGTGGGACGGGGGCGCTGCAGGGGTCAGAACTACAGGCACAGCACGGGGAGCGCCCGTCCTCCCCTCCGGACAGGGCTCTGCTGTCTCCTGCAGGGGTGCACCTTGCCCGAGTCGGACAGGAGACCCGGGAGCGCACCCGGTCGGTGGGCGCCGAAGGCGGAGTCTCGGGGGCTGAGGGTGCAGAGAGGGGTTGACGAGCTGCAAGGCGAGGAGCGGAGCTGGACTCCGCCACCCAGCCCCGCCCGGCCCCAGCGGGAAGCCCCAACCTGGCTTGGGATCCCGAGCCACGTGGATTTCTAAGAAGAAAAAAAAAAGTTTATTTAAACTTTTGTACATAAATAAATAAATAAATATCTTCTGGTATTACAGAGACCTTACAGTTACAAGCTAGGCTGGGGCAGGGCTGGGGTCTGGGAGAAGAGGGGTGGTCAGAGGCAGAGAGCCGGCCTCGGGGGGAATGCAGAGCGTCGCCGAAACAAAGTGAATCGGTTTCCCCAACACGAATACCACGGGCGGCAATTTCGCGCGTGGGAGAGGAGCCATGGGCACAGCAAGGTCTGATGGAGGGACGACTGAACTTCGAGGAGGCTCCTCGAGGAGCGGAAGAGAAAGGAAAAGAAAAACAAAACCCAGAAGTTCATAAATGTGTCTGGGGGGGTGGGAGCGTGGATAAATCACCGCAGGAAAGAGGTGGGGAGGGAAAGACGTAAAAAGGGGAGGGGGAACGAATGGGCACCCGAGGGGTCAAAGGCCGAGCTTGACCCAGGGTGGAGGAGAGTGGAGGAAGCGAGGAAGCCTGGGCCAGTCCAGAGAGGGCGGGCGGGGAGGCGCCGGCGGCCAGCAGGGCGCTGGGCCGGGCCGCTGCGCTGCGTGGCTGAGAAGGACTCGCGCGCGTGCAGTGTGTGCACAGCTCGGAGTCCGCTTTGGACGGCCGCGGGCCCTGGGGTAGGGATACCAGGGTCAGGTGTGCCAAGCTCTCGGCGCTTCCCAGGGCCAGGGACCTCCGCAAAGCTGTGCCAAATCCGTGCGTGGCCGCCATCTGGCAGTGGGTGCCTGGGAAACAGTTCTGCGTCCCAGGACCAGTCTTTGAGCCGCGGGGAGTGTCTGGGATGGGCGACCTGGGGAGGCGTGCGCCTAGGGAGTGACCGTGAGATCCCGGTCGTCTTTCCCCGATGAGGATGGAGATATGGGCAATTCGTCGTCATCCTCGGAACACTTGGCTGAGGAGAGCGACGCGCACTTGCAGCCTTGCGGTGCGCCCCCGCCGGCACCCGCACTCCCGCCGCCGCCGCGGTGGTTGCTGCCTTTGCCCTCCTTCTTGTGCTTCACCCGGCGGTTCTGGAACCAGATCTTCACCTGCTTCTCGGACAGATTCAGGTAGGTCGCGATCTCGATGCGGCGCAGGCGGGACAGGTACATGTTCGAGGCGAACTCGCGCTCCAGCTCTAGCAGCTGCGTGCTGGTGAACGCGGTGCGCATCCTCTTGCTGCTGGGCAGCGGGTTCGAGCTGTTGTCTGGAGTGGGTAGGGGTGCAGACACGGAAGCGATCAGACCCTTGCGCTGTGGGCCCGATCCTCCGGTAGGCGGCCGTCAGAATCCTGGGACTTTGGTCTCTCACCCACCTCTTTGCCCCGAACACAATGCACAGCGGCGTAACCGCGGGCTCCTCCTCGCCAAGCCTCGGGACCCTGGTACTCCCGGAGTCACGCGGCCCCCGCGCTCCCTTTTGGAGCGCCGTGAGCCCCAGCCCTCGTTTCGTCCTGGGAGCCCCCCCCCCCCAGGGCCTGGACTTTCTGCCTCACCCTCCCTCCCCGTGTCCTGTCCCGTCCCTCCAGCCGCACGCCACCCAGAGTGTCCACTCAGGGGCCCGAAATGACCCTCATCGTCCGCAGAACGCCCAGGGTCCTCGTCCCCCATGCCCGCCTAGCCAGCTTTCGTCTGCCCGGTCCCGTCCGTCCCCCGCCCCACCTCCCCACTCCCCGCCTTACCCAAGGAGATGCAGTGGAACTGCCTGGGGTCGGGCAGCGGATAGGAGGTCTGGTAGAGCGCGGCGGCGGCAGCGGCGGCCGCGGGGCCGTGAGCGACCCCGGGCGACACGGCCGAGTGCTGGCGGCCCAGGGGCGCGTGGCAGTACTGCGAGCCGAAGGACGGGAAGGACGCCTTGAGCAGAGGCAGCGCGGGCGGCCCGGGGGGCCCGTGCAGCTGCGAGGCGGTGACGCAGAGCGGGCACACGCACAGCAGCCCGGCCTTGCGCGCGTGGCAGGCGCCGGGCGAGAGGCCGTGCAGGGCGTGCGGCGGCGGCACCGCGTAGGGAAAGAGCGGCGGCGGGCTGCCCTCCGGCGCCTTCTTCTCGCCGGCCTCGCGCAGCACCAGCGAGTCCACGAGGAAGGAGCGCGGCATGGCCCCGGTGCGCGGTCGCCCCGCCGCCAGCCCGCTCCCGGCGCCCCGCGCACCTCGGGGCTCCCCACGCACTTCCCCGGACCGCGGCCGCGCGCAGCTGCCTCTTCCGGGGAGGCCGGAGGCGCCGCCGCTGCTGCCGCGGGCGCCGCCCAGAGAGCGCGGGGTGCTGGCCAGCGCTAGTGGTGCTGAAAGGCGCCGGCGGCGCCGCTTAAATAGGACTATTGCCATGTGATGGGCTACGCCAGGAGCGGCCGGGGCCTCTCAATAGGGTTTTTGTGCCTTTTCTCTTGGCATTCACTCTGCACGCTTCCTCATTATTTCACTTGTTAACTAAATGAACTGCATAATGTACTCCATTCTTGTCAACCCCACCCAAGCCGTAACAGGCACCCTCGCCCCCTCCTCTCCCCTTTGCGGGTTTATTTTCTCATTCTCCTGCGATTTAATATTCTTTTCTTTCTCTTTATTCCTTACTCCCCTTTGGCTTTGCATTGGCGATCGGCCCGTTTATCTTATTGATTTCGCACCCCCAGTGCCTCGCTTCCACAGATCCCCATGGGCGCACACCCCCATCTTCTCTGCGCACTCGGTCCCCGTCCCCCTCCTTCTCTCATTTCCCCCTCGCCTCCCAAGATCAGGCTGCCTCCACTTAGTCTCCTCAGCTCGGCGTTGTGCACCCCGCGAGCGTCCCCACAGCCGGCCTCCGATTTCCACCTGTGGAATCGCTCTCATCTTCCTGTGTCGGAAGCAGAAGGACCAGGGCTCCTGCAGGAGTGGCACCGCTGGGCAGAGAGGAGAAGGGCTCGGTATTTCTTATCCAGCACTAGCCCCATCGCTGTCCCTGTTTTCTCTGAGTTTCTCAAATAGTCTTAACTTTGATGCTGCCTATAACGCCCAGTCTTTGTTGGGGAGATGCTAGTCAACGACGTGGCCGTGGATGTAAAGAGGAATCACCCGCTGAGAATCGCGGACAGAGAGGCAGGGAATGGGAGGAAAGACTGGCCGGTGAAGATGTAGATCTCACACCCCACCAGACGTGGAGAGTGTGGGCGCTCTCTCCGCCGGCGCACACCCCAACAGACCCGCGGGTGCGCTACGATATCACTGCCTTCCCGAAGTTCACCCTGGAGGAGCGGTGCGAGGGGCAGTTGTATTCCCAGCTTCTGCTGCCTTCGCCCACCCGGGCGGAGCTCCCCTCTCCCCAAGACCTGCTCCTGTCGTGTCACTCTCTTCTTTCTGGTCACACAATGGTTAAACAACTTCAAACGCCTGGCCTTGTGTACACAGCTTCAGCTTTTAAAATCGTCCTCTGGGCTCAAAGCTGCTTCGTGCAGGAGCTTTTTCCATACAATGGGAAATTAGCATAAACATTTTGAATGTACAGCCTGAGACTTTTCAAGGAAGACATTTACTTTCGATTTTATTGGAACCAAGTCACTGCAGTCACCTGCTCTGAGCCCTGAAAGGAATTGTGAGAGATGGAGGGGGAAGCTTTCCGGCCGGGGGAATCAGTGCACGGGAATAAGATGGCCCCAAATCGAAGCATTTGCACGGTTTTCATCATTGATGACATCTCTGCAATAACAACAGCAACAAATTATAGCTGATTAAAAAGCAAAGAGAATTTATGTGAGAGAAAATAACGGATTCCATAAAAGAGAGAGGGGCAATGGGGAAGATAACCTGGATGGAGGGCCTGTCATCTAGCAGGAGGAGTAAGGGCTCAATGCTTCCTCGATTGTTTTGCCCTGGGGGGCTGGCGGGGTCCACTGCTGCCCTCAACGCCAAGGTCTCCTCCCCAAGGCTCCCCGTTCTAAGTGGGTGTTTGCAAACAAGCCAGGGTGCATCAGTGTAACCTAATGCCGGTTCTAATTGCTCTCTGAGAAACGTGGGCTGGCCTGGACCCCGGAGACTGGGCCCGGAGCAGGACCAAGGCCGGGAGAGGGGCTCCCTGTTGGGCAGAGGCAGGTGGGAGAGGCGCAGGGTGCAGGCAGGACCCGCAGGGTGGCAGAGGCAGCCGCTGTGCCCTGGGGGCCGGCGCCCGCAAACGGTCAGTGCAGAGCTCTCCAGGGAGTCACAGCCCGCAGCCGGGGAAGAAGGAGTTAAGAGCCCCTGAAGTCGAGCAAGGCCAAAGCTACTGGGAAAGAATATCTAGGGGGGAAAAATAACCAGTTTTTTTTTTTTTCTCCTCCAGCCTCTGGACCTTATTGAATGTCATTGAAGAAAGTTTTGAATGCCAGATAAAGAGAGGCGAATTAAAGTGTGTGACAGCAGAGGATAAGCAAACACAAAGAGAACTCTGTCACACTTTGGGGCAAAATCCGTGGGCTTTTTACCAAGTCTCTTCGCTATGATTGAATTAAGTAATAGGAAAACATTTTCTTTCAGTTTAGAGCCATTAGACAAAAACTTCAAAGCGAATAACACTTTTTAATGTGCGGCCCACAATGGATTGGGTTTTGTGCTGAAATGTTTAAAAGGTTTGTGTGCAACTCGGCGCGGGAGAGACCTGGGCCCAAGCAAAACAGCATCCCTGAGGGGGTTTCGGGGAAGCCTGGAAAGAGGGCACACTTCATCCTCAATCTCTAAGTCGGGCGGCTTGTGGCCGGAAAGGGGGCTCCCTGCTTGGCGGTCCTGGGCCGCCGGCTGCGCCCCAGGAGTTGGATAATTTCAGGAAAAAAGTTCTGCGCCCGCCCCTGCCCCCAGAAGGCCAGCTCTGCGGGCCGGGCAGGAACCGAGGGGCTGGGTGCGGCCCGGAGAGGGTGCCCAGCGCCCTTCGGCCCCGAGGCCTGTGCCGCCGCCTGGCTTCTGGCCGCTGCCCTTGGAGCCGGGCTGGGGGTCGGGGGTCCCCCGCTCCCCGGGTGCACGCGGGCGGCCGCGCGGCTTTCCAGCTCCCGGAGCCTCCCAGTGCTGGCTTCTGCGGGGTTAGAACTTTCCTCGCACGAGCAAACGCCCCCAGGGCGGTGCAGGGGTGGAAGGAGGCGGCGGGATTAGCCTGACCGCCCGGGACCGGCGCCCGGGGGAACCCCTCGGCCTGGTGGGCCCTGCTCTGCCCCCGAGCTGGTTTTCAAGTGTCCATCAGGGACAGTTCAACATGGAATAACTTTCTGTTGTCCCGGTCTTTTCTTCTCTCAGCCTACCTCCTTTCCTGTTGGTATGGAGAACACGCCATTTTCCCCCTGGAAATGTAGCTCTAATATATTTGCAGCAGAAACTGCACAAATTGGGGGTGGGCTGAGGAGGGTCCTTGTTCCCTTATCTCATTCGCAGATTTCTTCAAATGTCATTTTCCTTCTCAGGAAGGCCAACGACCCTACTTAAAAATATCACCCCTCTTTCCCCAATCCTCCCCACAGGGTTCCTTGCTTTATAAACACCTTCTAACTCTGTGTCCTTTACTCCTCAGTTTTTCTGCTCCCTGCGCCCGCCTCCCCACTGAAATGTATGCCCCACCGAGGACTAGCTTGTTTGTCTATCTTGTGCATTACTGTTTCCCAACTCAGAACAGTTACTGGCACATAGTGCATACTCAGCCTATATTTGCTGGATAAAAAAATGAATGAAAGTGGCCTGACTCAGGAGGTAGTGTGGGGAAGAGGAGTTCCTGGTCTGCCTGCTTAGTACACCTAGACACTTAGGAGCATGGCAGGGGTAACTGACCTGCAGGGACCGTCTGACCCTCTCCCAGCCACCACACCCTCCCCCGGGCTCGAACAGACAGGAGCTCAATGAATTTGTTGAGTAAATGGCAAATCTGGAGGCAACATGGCTTCATAGAGGCAAGGTGGTCCCATTCAAGGCAATCTAGTGTCCTGCTCTGGAGAAGTTGGATGAACCCACAGGTAGCTCAAGAAAGATTGGTTAGAGAGAGATGTGGGGTGTGCTCTGGAATTATCAGTGACCGTTTCTGTGCTTTCTGGCTGAAGCCAATGGAGTGGGAATCCTCATGGGTGAGGGAGGGGCTGGTCCCTTGACTAGGCCGGTAGTGACTCAGACCGCTCTGCCAGGAGTGGGCGTACCGCTCAGTGGAGCAGAGCGGCCGGAGAGCCCCTGACCTACCAAGGAATGCTGAGGGCCTCTGGGAGGCAGGAGTGGGGGGCGCCCACTACAGGGGTGAGGGGAGGTGCCTGGACACAGGTGTGATACGGAAGCGGAGGCCAAGCCGTGAAGGGCCACGCTAACAGCTCTGTACTTGATCCTACTCAGAAAACTTTAAGCAGGGGTAGTAACAGCGTCAGATCTGAACTTGAGACATACAACTGGCAGCAGTAGGAGGTCCTGTTGATGGGGACAGAGAAAAGCCAGAGCAGGGTCCGACAGAGTCGGCTTGCAAATGAATGTTTGTTGAACTATTGAATGAACAGAGGGAGGGAAACAAACAAGGAGAAAATTGTATCAGTTCAAGTGATGGGTAATGACCACCTGAGCTGGGGTGGGGTTAGGAAAGAATTTGAAGGGGGAATGGGTAAGGTCAAGTAGGGTGGTTGTGTGTGTGTGTGTGTGTGTGTGTGTGTGCGCGTGTGTGTGTGTGTGTGTGTTGGAGGGGAAGGGCATGAGAGAGGAAGTCACACACACCTGTGGCCACCTGGTCCAAGGGGATGGGAGGGTGGTGATGCCACAGGCAGAGACAGGGATCTTCAGAGCAGGGCCCACTTTTGCTCATGAAGCTGCAACATGATGTCATATTTGGACGTGTTGCATTTTCATCCTTAACCTCAGCGGCTTCTGCTGATGTCCCATGGTGAAAATGTGAGTCTAAAGTTGGGTAGAGAGATCAGAGATGGAAAGAGAGATTTGGGACTTACGTATACAGAAATGGTAGCTTTAGTCTTAGGATGGAAGAGCTTGGGGGGTGGGGGAGTATAGAGAAAAAGCGAGATTGTAGATGTATTGCTGGGAACACCCATATTTAAAGACACCAGTGAAAGGAGGGCTCCTTGAAAGTCAGAGAAGAATTTTCAGCATCCATCTTAGACCAGGAAATAATCCTTAAGATAGAAGCTTCAGGCTGGGAATAACAGAGCAGAAAGATGACAAGAACCAGGGTCCCTGAGGATCAAGGAGCTGCTCCACTCATTTTTTGTGAGTGGAAGATAAATGTTTATCTTTTTAACTATTATTTGAATTTTCTACTACACGTGGCTATATTCAATCATAGCTAATATGGTCCCTAACACCTGACCTAGCCAGATAATAAGAATCAAGTCAAAGGAAGGAATCAGTGGGAATCATGTCATAGCAGCTGGAGGTCCTCTTGTTTTTTCCCAACTACCTTACAAGGCCATCAGGGCAGGAATAGACTTAATACTGGTGTCACCAACCTTTGTCACAGCACTTGGCATGTTAGATATATTGAATAAATGTTTAATGTGGGTGCTAATGGCAATAAAGGAGCTATCCTTTCTTTGCACCTATTCAGTGTATCACAGCTGCATCTTGACGAGCGTCACAAGATTTCAGAAGCTCTTGGTACTTTAGCTTTCTTACAGTAGAATGAGAATGATACCTCACCTTCCTTGTAGGGATTAAAGATGATGTACGTGTATCCTGAATGCAACCAGGCTTTCCGGTCAGTGGGTGCAGGTGAAGGCAATTCATACCAATAATCAGAGCTTCTATTTGAACCTTGTGGGGCCTCTGGCCTCCTTCTCCCATATGATTTTCTGGAAGGCCTTCCTGGGCAGCCTTACAAGTACCCACAGGCCAGTCTGTTAGCTGGCATCTACCCTGACACCCGCCCTGTGCTTCCCCTCCAGAGAGTTTTTTCCTTATCCACACGCTCAGCCTGGGATAGATTGGCTGTCTTCTTCCACATCTTGCCCCAGGACCACTGTGTAGCCCTCCTGCCTCGTAAAACCCCAAGCACGCTGTCCAAGACAGTCAGTAAATGTGAGCTGTGTTTTCCTTCCCGAGCGACAGGCTGCAGGAACGCTTAGTGAGGCCCTCCCTTGGCATGGATTGTCCGGCCCAAGTAATTCACCCTGAACCTTTTCCTTTTCTCTTCCCCCTTGACATCAATGGAAGCATAGGTGATTTCTGCGGGAAGGAGGGTATTCTCCTACTCGGGGACCTGGAAGGTGAGCCTGGAACGTCTTACTAAAGATTTCAGTAGGAAGTGTTTGCAGATTTTAAGAAGAAGAAAACATGGAGGGTTTGAAACAGGCAGAACCAGTCTCACCTCAAGTAGTTTTCCGTGGATGAACGGACCCCTTACCTTTAAGCATGGCCCTTAGCATCAGCCCCCGTCCCCCTCTGGGGACCACAGTGACTCCTGAGTCACGAGGCTGGACTCGAATGTCTGTGGCCTAGAGTCACATGCCCATCAGGAAACTTGGCTTTGAGACCTTCCAGTGTAGATGTTTCTTTCCCGTGTGTCTTCCTTTCTCTGCCGGCAGGAGCCCGCAGCTCCACGATCAGCCAGGTGGCAGCATAAAGCAATAAACCCACTGACGGTGGAGCCCTCCTGCTGCTGCTCAGTTCCCTCCACACGCCCTCCTCTTTCCCCATTTTCGCCAGAGCAAACCCAGAAGACGTCCGCGCCTCCAGCCTCCCATCCTCTGAAAGCCTTTGGCTCAGAAACACCCAAGAAAGCAAAGCTAAGCCACTGCAAGGGACAGAGCAGAGGACGTGTCTACGGCTGGCGTTCGGTGGTGTGCTGTACGGAGCAGAGCAGACTGCTTTACAAAGGCCTGGGGACTCTGTGCCCAGCACCCCAAGCCCCACCCCCAGCCAACACAGCCAAGCTCCCGCTTTGTTCAGCGAAGTGCTCGGCTAGCGATGTCTCGGAGGCGCAGTGAGCGGGTGATCGATGCTGGCCGCGTGCTCATTACATTTTGGAAGAGAGGAAGGGGTTGGAGGAGGGGAGGGGTTCCCAGAAAAGGAGGGGTGCTGGAGACCTTGATTCTTGCGGGAGCTGCTCTAGGATTTTCGCAGTGATGCCCTTACCCCTGGGCAGGGAGCTGGGTATTCCCACCCCTGATGGACCGCCAGTGGATTCTGGGGCCATGCTGTCTTGCGGTCACGTGTGGTTCCAAAGGACAACGTCCTCGCCATTTGGCTAGTGTTCCTCATCCTCCAGAGCCCCGGTTCTTCATTCCCACAAAGAACGTCGCATCTTGAGTAACTGTACAGATCTCTGTGTCATTCTGGAGTACCAGGCTAATGTCTCCAGTACGGCAGGCCCTTGTAAAAAGAAAGAAAATTAAAGTTAGACTCTACAGAGAATTGTTTATTAGTGGATCTGCTCTGCGTGGGCTCTGGGCCTCAGAGAGAAGTCCTGTTTCCAGCTAACAATGTAGAGTTTGTGAATAAACTGAATCCCTAAGAAAAGTCACTTTCTTTTCCTTCTCCAGCTCTTAAGTGGCGGCTGATACCATGGGGCAGTTCCTATCAGCAGATGCCTTAGAGCAAAGCCTAGCTGGTTCTATCCTGGGCTAACAAGAAGATACCGCTTCTATCTTGTCGGCTTTGTGCAGCAGACACAAACACTTCAATAAGCTTTTGTGACTCATTAAGGATCAAAGCACAAATTGGGAACAACCTGAGCGGTCTCTCCAATTTACTGTCTTGTCTTAGGACCTTGTAAGTAAGTCTCTTGACCTTGTAGGAGCGTCACTGCCACAACCGAACCGTGGCACTGACTCCAATTCACAATGCACGTGGCCCCTGTATGGGGTACAGATGCTGCCTTACTTGTCCTCACCCCAACCAAAGGTATCAGTAATGGGGCAGCTTCTTAGATTATACATCCCAACTTTCCCATGTCCTTTTCTTCATTTCTTGATTCTCTGATGGGTGCAAAAGTTAGCAGGACTGAGTTCTGTGGGAAATAGCTTCATCGAGCTGGCTTCAGAGGGAGAGGGCTGTTGATTGTTTAACACAAGCACTTCAGGAAGACAATGGTGGAAAAGGATGCTCCCCTGGGAATATTTCTTTAGGTGGCAGTTGGTTTACGAGAGGATAATTTCTCAAGTATTTAAAAATCAAGTCAAATAGATTACTAACCAAAAACTACCCCAAACTATAGTATGTGACTATTAAAATATAGATTTTATATTCCTAATCAGTAGTTCATTTATTGTTAAAATATGTTGTAATTCTATTTCATGACAGAGAGTCTGAAGAGTCAAGCTTTCTCTGGAGCTTCTTAATCCTTTGTTGAGATGGATTTATAGAATGGCATTGAGTTTAATTAAATCAATTGGCCAGAATTTGACTTACTATGTGCCTGGCACATGTATTAATTTAATCAATAAAATGAACTACAAGTTGGAAATTTAAAATATGCATTTTATTGGTCAGCTATTATGGTTTGGGATGGTTCGGGGTTAGTAGCCTACTTGACTGGGAGTTCGTACACTTGAGAAACACATGAGACAGGTACTAATTTTTACTATTTCACAAGTGTAGACACTGAGGCATAGAGAAGTAACTGGCCAAGTAGGCAGGGACTCAGCTAAAATCTTGGATGATAGTGGTGGTTATTACTAAGATGAAGGAAAGAATGGATAATGGGGGAAATCAGTAATTTCTGCCACATTGGTTCTAATCCATTGAACAAATATTCATTAGGTTCCTGCTTTATGCAGGATAACATAGGTGTAAGAGAGAGGCCTCTGAAGACACCCTGGTTGTGATCTAGGTGAGTTGATGAATTCTCTGAGCCTCTGTTGCCACATGTATAAAGTATGGAGCTTCACAGAATTGTTGGGAGACTGAAATGGGTTAAAAGACCCCTAGAGCATTTAATACTGCATCTGTCACATAGCAGGTACTCAATAAATGTTAGCTATTATCATATGCACAGATCACATGAGCAATTTCATGCAAATCCCAGAACCCAGCCACCTGCATTGCATAGGAAGGGTGTGTTCCCTGCCAGCCCCTGAGCAGAATAGCACCGTGCAGTGTGGAGAAATCATAAGGCAGTTCTGAGAGATGCCCTTCCAGAAGTTCCTACACAGGACGGGGATGGACATCTTGGGTCACCATTAGAGAGCGGATCAGGGTAGAGGGTCCCAGACACTGAACAGAAAAGCTTGTTGGGAGTGACTGAGTCAGCCAGAACCCCCATTTCAGGAAGAACCTCTAGGCTGTGACTTAGGCTAAAGACATGAATGTTTCCTTACTTTCCATCCCCTGTGAGATGCGGTACAGGTATGAAAACAGCTTTGTGACTGTTGCACATGGCATTGAGATCAGGCTTCGCCCTGATCCAGCCAAGATGTGACCAGCCCGTGTGAGAGAGGCTGGGAAAACTGTCTTGCATCACAGAGAAATTCGGGGAAAATGTAATTTGAAAAAAACAAAACAAAACAAGAGCTCTAATTGGTGAGGCTGGGGTTCCAGTAATAAGTATGCTTGCTTCTCCTTTCCATAGTTGTAGTAGATAAAGACTCAAAAAAGCTTTCTTTTTGGAGAATATATGATATTTTGATGGAAGAGGAGAAAAATAATGAAGATTTTTCACCCTCCTCTTGTCCCTGCTTTATTCTTCCTTTCTTCACTCTCTTTCTTTTCCTTTACTAATTGTTATCACCACCACCACCATCATCACCACCACCTTCAGCACCATCAGAAGTCTCTAGTCAGAGGCATAGGAGCTTTGGTGAATAATTAGGTTTAGTCTCTACTTATTTTAGTTAGTACCGGAAACAGAAACCATTCCAGCTCTTTTAAGCAGTAAAGGAAGGATTCATGCAGGAAATTTAGTGCTTAAAGAACTCTTGGAAGTAATGGGGAAATAGACTCGAGGCTGGGCCTTCAGGAAATTCAATAACATCTAACCCGCCTGCCACAATCAAGAAAGAGGAACGTCAGGAGGCTGTCACAGGCACAGCTGAGCTCAGAAATCAGTCATAGCTGTGACCTGGGGCTAGGGATTTGCTAGTTTTATGATTTCCTTTGGACACTATGAAGCTAGTGGTTGGACACTGGGATGCGGCTGTAGAAAACCCCAAATCTCCACGACCATCTTTGCCAGAAGCAACAGCTGGCAGCAGGAAGATGGCCTTGCTGGGAGATGATTTTCCATGAGTCTCTTGTGTCTGCACATCTCGCAGATGTACTGACGGCTTTGTTCTAGACTATCTTTCCAAGGATGCTTGCATAGCAAATAGCCTTGGATTCAGAGATCCAGAGCAAGGCTAGGCATGCCTACTGTACATTATAAAAGATTTGGGTTCTCTAAGCTCAAAGTTCCTCTCCTTTAACGTAACCCACTGCATGTGCGGGTGTCATGTGACCCTCCTCACATTGCCCCGTGGGAGTTGGGATTTGAGGAATCAGCACAAGGAAATGCTGATATTCTGGCTACTGCTATTTCTGTGAGTCATGAAGTCCTTTGTCTCTGACCCAGGAATCTCCTGTCTTCTACCAGCATTTATGATACTGTGGCCGACTAACCTGTTAGCTTTTGCATGTAGAGCAAAACCTCAGACCTTTCACAGTTCTTGAGATGCCTCGCCTCACTTCTGTCCTCCAAATAGTGAAGAAATACGTTTAGTTGTTGGAACCTTACGTATAACCTGAACCTTAGTGGCGAGAGGGTCTGAGGCGCATAGGTTTAACTTTCCATACTCTGCAGTACAGAAAAGTACCATACGTACCATACTTTGCTCTGGGGGTCTGTCATCCAGTTGGGATTTATAACTGTTACCACTTACTGGGCTCCCACATCGTCTGGGAACTGTGACAGGCGGGTTCCATAAATTACTGTGAATGCTGACAACAGCCCTACAAGATAAGTGTTATTTCATTACTTTTCCTTATGGACAAACTTCCACAAGCATTCAGTGACTGCCCAGGGCCATGCAGCTCTGAGTTTCAGCGTCAGATTCAGGCTGGGGTTGGCTGGCTTCAGATGCTCCTCTATATGCCAGCCCCACACAGCACAAGGTGGTGTGTGCCAGTGCAGTCCTAGTGGGTTTTAGTTCTGGAAGCATTCAGAGAAGAGTTCTTGTGGCCCTGGGGCTGAGAGGAAGCGTGTCTTTGAGGAGGGGAGGCTTGACTTCGTCGTTCAGGAGGGGTAGGACTTAGATTAATGGCCTGCCAATGGGTGGATGAGTTGGGGAAGAGAGAGGAGCTGGAAAGGACAGTGTGAGAAGATGCACAGGAGTATATATGTCGGGGATATAATGAATTTTATGGGGCTGGAGGGATAGTGGAGGGAGAGCTTGTTGGAGGGTCTGGTGTGTAAAGAGTGTTGAATCTCAGAATAAGACTTGGTCCTACGGATGGTGGTAGGAATACAAAATTGCCATTACACGTCTCCCATTATCTTCTTTACCCCACTGACTGGCTTTTCTTTTCTTTTTTAAAATTATTTTCTATTTTTAAAAAGTTATTTATTTTATTTTTGGCTGCGTTGGGTCTTTGTTGCTCCGCGTGGGCTTTCTCTAGTTGCAGCGAGCGGGGGCTACTCTTCGTTGCGGCTTCTCATTGCGGTGGCCTCTCTTGTTGCGGAGCACAGGCTCCAGATGCACAGGCTCAGTAGTTGTGGCGCACGGGCTTAGTTGCTCTGGGAATGTGGGATCTTCCCGGACCAGGGCTCGAACCTGCGTCCCCTGCATTGGCAGGCGGATTCTTACCACTGCGCCGCCAGGGAAGCCCTGACTTGCTTTTCAGCCCAGATAATTCCTGGGGAAAAGAGTAGCTCATCGTTTCCCTAAGCTGGGGAGTGCTGGCAGAGGAAATGGCTGTCAGTCCACCACTTGCTGCAGCCTGTCTCTGAAGGCCAGGGAGAGAGCGTCTTCCCCAAACTGTCCCTCGCAGGACCAGCAGAAGAAAGGCGTTAGCATAAAATGGAGAGAGAGCATGGGACGGAGCTCCCATTAGCAGACAATATTGCTTTGATTGCAGACAACACACATGAATTGAATTGATAAAGGAATCTTCCCATCAAAGCCAGAAATGAGTGGAAATTAACTTTAACAAAGTAAGCAACTGTGCTCAAGAGACAGAAGAATCCCACCGCATACTTGGTACGTGTCAGAGGCGTAGAGGAGCAGTGTTCAGGCCCATCAGCGTACACGGGAGTGATTAATAAACACTTACGTGGACATTCATCTGCCAGGCGACTGACAAAGCCCCGCAATGATGGGGAGAAGGGGCATTTCTTCTTGATAGATGTATCTGAAATGCTCATTTACTCCTTTTTGATGGATTTAAATGTCCAGGTATTCTCTCTCCATAGAAATTGATTCAGAAATGGTGCTGGGTTAAAAATAAGGGCTAGAGATTTAACTACATCTCTGTGGCAGAAAATGTATTCCTCCTAGTCATCAATGCATAGATTGAAACGTGCTGGAGTTTAATGCAGGTTTGCGAGGTGGTGAGGGAAGGGAGGGCTACTTTTTTTTTTTTTTTTTTAAGTATAAAGTGAGATGGACGGATACAAAATCACTCTGCCTGAGATTCTGTAAATAATGTTGGAGACTACTAACCAAATACTAGCCTTTTTCTCCCTGGTCTGAAACAGTTTAGCAATTATCTATGGGGAAAAGATCTCAAAGAATAGGTTTACATTTGCGCTTGCTAAGACTTGTACTGGATCTGAGTTTTCCACTGGAGGAGGCATGGATGTGGCCACGGAAGCCTGATGAACTTGGTCCCCAGAGGCAGGAAGCTCATTCATTCTGGCCCGCATCCCCTCTCCCCAGATAACAAGGCAGAGTTTGGTTTGTTCGGTTGAATTATCCAACATTGGGCCCACTGTCCCCTTGGGTGTGAAGCCCAGCCCAGCAGGCTGCTGGCATTCCACCTACAATCCTCCTGTGTCTGCTCGGGTGGACCCCAGGGGAGCGTGTGTCGTGGCCCAGGCAAGTGGGGAGTGAGTCTTGTTTGTGCGTGGTGTGGTGGTACAAAAGGTACTGCCAGGTACAAACTTCCCTGGGAGACAGGGTTTGTCTCCATCACTCTACAGACTCTCTAAGGCAAGAAAAGTCTGGTTTGGGGATTCTATACAGGGCGATTGTATTTGATCTGAACAATACCATTCCCAGAGACAAATACCATGAATCGTTTCATGAATCTTCTAGTAAAATACAGGAGATGCTCTTGGAGGTCTGAAGACTGTTTCTGAGAATGTATACCAGGGCACAGAAGGAGAACTCACACCCCTGCCAGCCCTGCTCTGTCCCCATAGGGGCTGAACAGACTGTCATGAAGAAGACAGTCTTCCTTAGGCCTCTGACTCTGAAAGAGTCAAAGGGCTTGATAACCTGAGGAATGCTCTCCAGGGCTCTGGAGGGTGACCCTGTACCCATTAGGAATTCTCCCAGCTACAAATGACAAAAAATATGACCAACAATGTTTTCAACACATAGGACATTATTTTTTCATAAAAACAATGTGTGGAGAAGCTATGCAATAACACTCTTAGGGGACCCAGGATTTTCTTTTCTTTTAATTTATTTATTTTATTATTTTTATTTTTTATTTTTGGCTGCGTTGGGTCTTCGTTGCTGCATGCGGGCTTTCTCTAGTTGCGACGAGCGGGGGCTATACTCTTTGTTGCGGTGTGTGGGCTTCTCATCGCGGTGGCTTCTCTTGTTGCAGAGCACGGGCTCTAGGTGCGTGGGCTTCAGTAGTTGTGGTACGCAGGCTCAGTAGTTGTGGCTCGCGGGCTCTAGAGCACAGGCTCAGTAGTTATGGCGCATGGGCTTAGTTGCTCCGCGGCATGTGGGATCTTCCCAGACCAGGGCTCAAACCCGTGTTCCCTGCATTGGCAGGCAGATCCTTAACCACTGCACCACCAGGGCAGCCCTGACCCAGGGTTTCTTATCTTTCCTCTCCAGCATCCACGGTCTGTTTCCTTTTGTCTTCACATTTGTCCCTCATGGTGGCAGAGGCTGCACTCCATACCTCATCACATTCCAGGCAGGGAGGAGTAGAAGGGGACGGACAAAGCGGGGGTGGGTGGGAGGGCACTGGCTTTTCGTCAGGAACCAAAGCTTCCTGGGAGCTCCACCTTGATTTCTGTGACATGCCACCCTCACTGGAAGGGAGCCAGGGAATGGGGACTGGGGTGGGGATCAGGTCAGCCAACCACTGGTGTCCACCACGAGTACTGAGACCACACGAGAGAATGAGGAGGGCACCTCTGGGATGGAAACTGTGGTCAGGGGTGTCTTAGTCGCTCGGGTTGCTACAACAGACACCATAGACTGGGGGATTAACACGAATTTATTTTCTGACAGTCCTGGAGGCTGGAAGTCCAAGGTCAGGGTGCCAGCAGGGTTGGGTTCTTGGTGAGGGCTCTCTTCCTGGTTTGCAGACAGCCGTCTTCTCATTGGGTCCTCACATGGCGTGGAGCAAAGAGAGAAAGCAAGTTCTCTGTGTCTCTTCTTATCACGGCACTAATCCTACCATGAAGTCTCCTCTCTCACGACCTAATGACCGCCCAGAGGCCCCGCCTCCTAATACCATCACATTAGAGGTTAGGGTTTCAAAGTGTGAATTTTGGGGGGACATAAACATTCAGTCCATAGCAGGGATGATGAGAATTGTAAAGTGGGTTTTTAAGCGAGGTTGACTCAAGATTTGCCACCTGAGAATCCTGAAACCCTGCAGCCTGCCAGGCTCAACTTTTCCTTTACTACTTGGTTGAAATAGCTTGACTCTCACCCCATCCCAGGAACCACAGGAAGTCCAATGCCTTCCCAAGACTTCTGGGGATCCCTGCAGCCTGCTTCCACAGGAGCCCCCCCTTCTCTCCCTGCAGAATGTCCCCTCAGGCTCCACTCTGTCCTTCCTTCTTCTGTTCCCAAGGCCTCATTAACACAGGGCTCTTGCATGCCGTGATGTTTTCTTTTCCACGCAGATCTTTCACTCACTTTAGTTAGCTGGTGTTTAATTTAATCAACTTCTGCACTAAGGAAAAAAACAGTATTTAGGACAAAATCTTTCTCAGAATGGTGAGTCTGCATTTTTAAAGAACATTCTCTAAAAGATGATTTACCTTTTTTCATCTGTAATCTAATTCTCAAGGACTTTTCAGAGCAGAGTCTTCTTTTTCACCTTGAGATAATTTTTCCTTTTCTTATAGAGTTGTTAGGCTGATGTTTTTGATTGTGAACTAAATACATAAGTGAGCACTAATTAGTGCCTTTGAGGTCATTCATTTCCAAAGGCCTAATAGTCATATTTCTTTAAAAGAGAAATAAAGCTGAAGTGTTTTTTTTTTTCCTGCCGCCCATCAGAAATATGAAAACCATTTCTATTTTCTTCAGTGACAGCTAAGGGCAAAGACCACAGATTAACCTCCCTCCATTAGGGCACAATCAATAGAGATTTGGAGTTTTCCCCCCAAGTCTAGACTCCTGTTTGGGAACAAATGTGAGAACGAGGCCCATTTCCTGCAAAGGCCAGAGGACAAAGGGACCTGCAGATCGCCATCCATGTGACTCCGGGAACTGCCAGGCCTGGAGCTCAGATCTTGGACTCTCATAGGACAGGAGGCAGTGATGGATGGGGTTCCAGTTTGAAGGTCTGAGCTGCCATGAATGAGGCAGGCCTGCTGTGCCTGCCTGGGGCCGGGTTTTTCCAGCAGTCACTTTACAGCTCACTGTGAAGCCCTGTGCCGTTTCTGCTGCCAGTGACACCGGCTGTTGGGTCAGCACAGGCCACCTCCTCTGAGCAGGCTGAACTGGCGGGGGGGCCGGGCAGCCGGAGGAATTAGGCCGTCAGGGATTTGGTAAGGCTCCTGGGAGAGGAGGGGACATCAAACTGCTTCCCTTTTGTGGAGGTTCCTCCAAGGCAGCTGGAAACTCATCTCGGGCAGCTGGCAATACAATCCTGAATGCTGTCACTTCCGCCTCCTCCCGGGCAGTCCCAGCTTTAGCCGAGCCCCTCAAAAGAGGGGACTTGAAGTTGAAAGCATGAGGCTACCCTTGGGGACGGTTAAAAAGTCACTCACGCCTAGGCTAAAGAACCTAAGTTTGATCATCCAAGACTGTAGTCCTCTGGGGTGGCATGGGGGAGGTGTCTTCCAGCCCCAGGAGCCATAAAGAGGCAGGTGCTTCTCCCAAGGGATGCTTGGGGGGACGGACCGCAGACGCGTGCGCGCCCCCGGAGGACGCCGCAAGGACGCAGCTCTGCCCAGGGCTCAGGCACTCTAGTAAACAGATCATCTCCAAGACTTCCTTAGGACAGAATTTTGTATTCAGGAAGGGCTTCCTTGGGCTCTCATTTACCTTGAGTGTCTGGGGCACCCGTGTGGCCCCAAGATCTGACTATAACAGTGCTTCCAACAAGTGCAGTAATGATCGCTGATTCCATCCAACCCAAGAAAAGAACAAAGGAGGAGGCCACATGCAAATCAAAGCAGCTTCCCATCATCCTGAACACGCAGACGCCCAGAAATACACACGTGATGGACCCGCTGGGTTTACGACTTCCGATGCCTTTCTCCCTCCCTCTAACCTGCAGCCTCTCTGACATCTTCTAAACCCTCCACCGCTCGTACCCCCAGCCCTGCGAGACAAGACTGCGCCACCCCAGGGCGTCCTTGTGGAGGAGATTGAGGGGCAGGCACAGAGGTCTGGGTCCTGGAGTGGGAACCCTGGGAAGAGAAGGGAAGGGAAGGGCGCCTGCCAGCACGTGGGTGCGCCCCCGCGGGTCCCTTTGTGCCCTCTCGGCCACCTTGCTGTCACTAAAAAGGAGAAGGGGCACCAGCGTTGCAGGACGAGGTGGAGCCAGTGGCCGCAGCCTGGGGCCTGTGACAGAATAAGACCCGGACAGCCCCGAGGTGGCGGGAAGAGGGCACGTGCTCACGAGTGCCAGCCATTGGCAGGGCTGTGTGCCAGGCCGCTGTCCCGCATTGTCGCCTGTGCACCTCCAGACAGCCCCATCAGCTAAGCTATGATTCCTGCTTTGGAGATAAGGAAACCGAGGCTCAGAGAAATTGTCCAGGGTCCCGCGTAAGTGGCTGGGAAAATGTCTCTACCTGTCCTGAGGTTCTGGGATCTTCCTCCTGCTCTAGGGGGACGTGGGGTGCACTGCCAGCCCCCCCACCTGCCCAACACAGGCTCCCCGCTCGGGGCCCCTCACCAGCAGCCGCAGGGGCTGAGCCCTGACCCCCTCAATAGGCTGCCCTGTGGGACCGGAGTGGCGGGGCCAAGCCCCTCCGCGCTGAGCAGTGGACTCTGGGCGGGAGGCATGACACCCACGCGACTCCAGGCCTGCCACCCGCCCTGGGGCTTCTCTTCTTCTCCAGGACAGTAACAGTGGTGTGAAAATGCTGGGACCATAGAGAGGGCTCTGCCTGGACTGGGGGGAGTGGGGTAGGGCAGCAGCCCTGGAGAGTGGTCTGCCTCCAAAACCAAAAAACACGCAACGTGGTTAAACCGTCCACGTTTCTCACACAAGTTTGGTTTCTAACCCTGCCGTGAAGTGGTTTCCCGAGGAGGAAGAGTGCACACCCCTTCCTCTCCTCACGCACTCACAGACGCACGTGCGCGCACGCTGCTCTGTCTTTGGCCATTCCTTTCTGCCCAAAATGCAATTCTGCCCGAATTGATTTCTCTTCCCGCTCCTGGCCAGAGATCTTTCTAGAACACAAAACTGACCATGCCACTCCCTTCTTCGAAACCCTTCAGTGACCCCTCTTTGCTCGCAGGATTACATCAGTCCGCATCCCACCAGACGGGCCCTTCGTAAAGACGTGTATTGTCCCGTGGAGGCACCACCGGCCACGTGTGGCTTTGGAGCGCTTCCAATGCATGGTCAGTGCAAAATACCCACCAAACTTTGAAGACTTAGAAAAATAATATAAAGTATCTCACTAATATTTTCTTACATGTTGAAATGTTGACATTTTTTACATGCTGAAATATTTAGGACTCAAAAATGTATATTATTAACATTAATTTCACCAGTTTCTTTTTACTTTTTTAATATGGATACTATAAAATTCAAAATTACATATGCGGTTCAAATTGTATTTCGGTGGGGCGGGGCTGACCTAAACCCTATTTATCTCTCTGGCCTCGACTTTCCCCTGGCCTCACCTGGGTACTGCAGTCCTACAGAACTCCCCACATCTCCCCAGAGTCCAGGCTGTTTCTGCTCTGTGCCCTCGCTCATGCACCTGCTCTGCTCCAGATGCCTCCCCAGCAGTGTCCGCCAGAACCACAGATCTCATGGCCCAAACCTCAGCTCAAGAATCAGCTCCCCTGACAAGGACTCCACACCCTCTTTTGGCCTCCACTGTTCCATGCAGGGCTTCCTGCTTCTCTTACCCATATGCAAGGCTCCGTATCACCCAGATGGTCATCCAGGCAAATCCAAGTCCGTGTGGCCAAGGGGTCTGGAGAACCTGGGACTGGACCCAGCTGCCCGTGGTCTCCAGAAGGCTCCAGGCTGGTGAGTGGACATGGTACAAGGTCAAGATGGGAAGACTGATCGACTCCCCCAAGGTGATCATCACCCACGGCCAGCCTACCAGTGACCAAGGGCTGGTCCTGTGCCTTCCAGGAGCAGAACTTTTATTTTCCTTCAGAGCTCATTAAACTTGGGAGTTCTGACTCACCTCACCAAAGCTCACAACGGGCTGATGCATAAAGGCAGAATACCCACTTACTAATTCACAGCAGAAACATAGTGGTCTAGTTGGCCAGATCAATGCATGGTTTCATATTAGATGAGCTAAGCAAAAAGTCAGAATTATCAGTATTCATGTCAGGAGGTTGCTTGGTGAGCTTGGAATTGGAGCAGAGGGAGTTGCTTAGATGAGTTCAATAATAGTATTAGGACAGATACACTCCTTCCTCCAGAAGATAACCCTGCCTGGGGACAAGGCACGACCAAGCTCTTGGTCAAACTGCCCGATTTCCAGCCAGAAATGGGATAGGCACTGCCGACATTGGTTTGGGACTTTTCTTTTTCTAACCTTCTGTTGTAGACCCACCTGTCTTCTCATTAGCATTTTCTTTCTTAGCCAAGATTCACAGCCAATCGGGTTAGAGTGTGGTCCCTCGGGTTGGGATCCACTGAGTTTCTGGGTCTCTGTTTGCCTCGACCCCATGTTGATTGCACAGTTTACCTCTACAGGGTGGTCTTATTCCTCATGTCCAAATGCCTTGGAAGGAGAGGCAGGTGGAAACGAGGCTGAGTGGGTGGAGTGTGATGATTCCAGGAGGTCTGTCAGACTGGAAGCAAGGTCCCCACCTGGGGATACTGGGCACAGACTTAGTCCCTGACAAGAGCTGATTAACTGGGGGTGGGGATGGGGGTCAGGCCTCCAGTTCCAGCAGAGCCACTTGAATCCACCCAGGAAAGCAAGGCAGAAACTCTGTCCTAAAGACTGAGCAGGCCGAGGCAGGCAGAGAGAGAGGAGAGATGCAGACAACAGGGCCTTGGTTCCTCCCACCTGGCCCCAGGGCTCCCTGGCTACAGAGGGAGCAGCAAAGCCAACGCCAGATGCCACAGATGCCCCGTGCTGTTGGGAACTGGTTTGGGTTGGTTCGTGGACTGGGAGAGATGGACCCTGCATGTGGTTGAACCTCAGACTCGCAAGGGCCAGAAGCCACCAAGACCAGCAGCAAACGTTTGGAGAGCGGGTGACGTCCTTTAATTATTTAAACTTGATTTCCCTTAGTTTGAACATATTTATAGTAACTTCTTTGAAGTCTTTGTGAAGTTTAACATCTGAAATTCCTCAGAGACAGTTTGTATTAACTACTCCCCACCTCAAAGTATGGGTCTCATTTTCCTGTTTATTTGCATATTTTGTAATTTTCTGTTGAAAACTAGGTATTTCAGTTACTACATTATAGCAACTCTAGATTCAAATTCCACCCATTGCCCCTTTCCGAGTTGCCATTGTGGAATTTTGTTTGTTTGTTCGTTCATTTGCTTAGGGACTTGCCTAGACTAATTTCAAAGAGTCTGTTTCCCTTGCAGTGTGCACCTGCTGATGTCTTTTGTCAATTTTACTTAAACTATTATTTTTATTTTTGATCCTAGCTTCCTAGGGGTCATCCCTGTGTCAGTGTAACCTAGTGGGCCACCAGTGATTGATCAGAGGTTGTGCTCGAACACCTTAAGTTTGTAGGAATTCCATCTTTTGCTGATAGATCTGTATGGAGGTTGGGGAACACACTCAAGATTTAGGTCATTTACAAGTCTTCCCTGGATTTTGCTTTTCATCCGGTCCCTGTGTATCTCCTCTGTGTGTATGCAAGGCCTGGTGTTCAGCTAGGGATTATGTTAGCTGGGGCCCTCTCCGGTCTCCCTTGTTCATGTACACAGTCTTGCAGATGTGTGCTGCTTTCTAGACTGCCAGGGACATGTCAGAGATCACTGAGGTCATTAGGGCTGTCTTCCTCCACGGATCTTGCTGTTACATTTCTGGCTAGTCTGACAGTATGTTTTTTGCCCCAGCCTCAGGCTATCTGTGATGTTGACCATTCCCATTTGTTTGGAACTGGGAGTGCTACCATTTCTGACGATGCCCAGGGCATGGGGATTCTCTGCATTCTACTCTTTTTTTTTGGCTGTGTTGGGTCTTTGTTGCTGCACGCAGGCTTTCTCTAGCTGTGGAGTGTAGGGCTACTCTTTGTTGCAGTGCACGGGCTTCTCATTGCCGTGGCTTCTCTTGCTGCAGAGCACGGGCTCTAGGCACGTGGGCTTCAGTAGTTGCAGAGTTGTGGCTCATGGGCTCTAGAAGACAGGCTCAGTAGTTGTGGCGCATGGGCTTAGTTGCTGTGCAGCATGTGGGATCTTCCCGGACCAGGGCTCGAACCTGTGTCCCCTGCATTGGCAGGTGGATTCTCAACCACTGTGCCGCCAGGGAAGCCCTCTGCATTCTACTCTTAATCAAGTCAGCTCACTCTGCCGGTGAAGCTGCTAGTTTTCACAGCCCGCCCTGCCCTGGTAGAACCACCAAACTGGAGCTGGGGTGGAGGAAAGGCAAGGAGGTGATAGATGGGATCAGCTCCAGGCTACAATTCCACAGAGTCCTGGTGTTCTTTCCCAAAGTTCAGAAGTCTTCCTTGAATAAATATTTTGCAAGTTTTACATGGCTTTGATTTCTAGCATCCTGAAATGGTTGGTGGTTTTTTGGGTTTTTTTTTAACCATCTTGCCCAGTTTTGTCATTATTTTTTGAGAAGAGATTTTTGCCAAACTTCTCACTCTGCCCTTATGCCTTGTCATAACTATGTAAGCACTGAACTCTGTAGACAAAGGGTTTAAAAACACTATATTGATAAGATAGGAGGAAAGAGAGTAAAACCTTTATATTCCCAAGAATATAAAGAAAGCCACTTGGCGATGCCTAAAACTGAAAAAAAAAATCAAGAAGTAGCAATAATAACATGTTACTTAAAGATATGAATATAAATATAAAATAAACCATCTAAAACAACAAAAAATCGTTACTTTTGAGGAAGAGGAAATGAGGAGGAGGGACACAAGGCCTTAGCCTTGTAGAAATATGTAGATTCACTAAACAACGTCTCTATATAACTTTGATAAAAATAAAAAATTTCAAAAGTAGTGGGGAAAAAGATTTAAAGAAAATTAAGCCTTTAAGGTCAGTCATACCTGAGTCTGAATCTTGGCTTCACAACTTACTATCTGTGTGACTTTTGTCATGAAACTTAATATCATCAAGTCTCAGTTTAGTTTTCTATAAAATGCAAATGAGAGCAGCTTCAAAGAGTTATTAATAATACTAGCAGATACTATGAGACAGGAAGCAAAAATTACAAAGTAGGGAACAGAATCTGTTTCTCCATCTCCAGGTAGGGCCGTGTGTCCCTCACCCTTCTCACCAGCCCAAAGTTCTTGAGAATGGATTTTTATATCACTTTCTAGCTAATGGCTAATGAAGCCCCAGTAAATGAAGCAATGTCTTAATGGCCAGCTTGGTTATATCCACTCTGTCCCCGTCTATAAAGTAATCTGCATAAGGGCAGTCACTAGGCTGTCTGCTTGCAGAGTGCCTAACAATTTGTTGAATGAATGAATGAACTCAGGCTGTCTGATGGGGGGATTATATTCTTCATATAACAGTGTTTGTTTCACCATAGCACAGGCTGCTCTCAAATCCTGCAGAAATGTGATGTGCTTTTGAAAATAGAGACGATGGATCCAGGAGCTGGATCTGTTCCATATATGGGAAAACAACTTAAAAGCAGCATACCCTCCAGGGAACATTCAGGAACAGTATTATTTTTCCCAAGTATAGGATGCTAGCATTAACTTTTTTTCCTTTGTTATTTAATACAAGTCTATTACCTTTTCCTCAAAGCTTTTAGTCTCTGCTTGAGACAGTTTTTTTAAAAATTATATTTCCATGAACACCATTCTAATGCTTTATATTGCTGTTATGGGTTAGAGCCCAGAATTGAACTCGAGAAACTAACAAATAGCTTGTGTTCTATTTAGAGAAAACTTGATATGCTAAAATTCAAGTTTACAAGATATATAAATATAGGCAAGGTTGTGCGCACTTCAAAATGTCGTAAACTTGGGGAATTCTGTGGTGGGCCAGGGGTTAGGACTCGGTGCGTTCACTCCCGAGGGCCCGGATTCGATCCCTGGATCCTGCAAGCCTCGAGGCACAGCCAAAAAAAAAAAAAATGTCATGAACTGGCAAAACGAATCATCTCTGGATTCTGGTAAAAAGCCAATCCGTTGGTATATTTAACATAGTATTCAATTTGCAAAATCTTGACTTACAGTCACCTAGGGATATTTAAAGTGAGGCTCTGGTAAAGTGGGATGTATTTGCATAAACATTTTACATGACCGTTAGTGTTAAATTAGCACTAATTAACACATGGCCACATAACCCTTATTTCAGCATCCTTTATTATAGAACACTGAAAACTGCCATTTTAACTTTGAGCTGTATCCTTTAAGTTAAAGAAGAGGAGAGGGACTTCCCTGGTGGTGCAGTGGTTAAGAATCTGCCTGCCAATGCAGGGGACACAGGTTTGAGCCCTGGTCTGGGAAGATCCCACGTGCCGCGGAGCAACTAAGCCCGTGCACCACAACTACTGAGCCTGTGCTCTAGAGCCTGCGAGCCACAACTACTGAGCCCGTGTGCCACAACTACTGAAGCCTGCGTGCCTAGAGCCCGTGATCTTCAACAAGAGAAGCCACTGCAATGAGAAGCCCACGCACTGCAACGAAGAGTAGCCCCCGAGTAGCCCCCGCTTGCCGCAACTAGAGAAATCTTGTGCTCAGCAACAAAGACCCAATGCAGGCCAAAAAAAAAGCAAGAGAACATAAAGAAAAGGAGAGAGAGAGAGGAATACAATGTTTTGCACTGAAGTTGGCTTTTTCCAGGCCGGTGTTTATTGTCTGCATGAAAATCCCTTCATGCTGGTGAAGAGTTCTCAAAGGCAACTGCCAGGCTGCGGGCACCCTCCAGGGAATTATTCCCTGAAGGAAGCCAAAGCACGTGGATTGGTTGGACTCCCGGAGGCCAGCAGATGCGTCTCTGGCTTGGATGACCAGTCCTCACCTGGGCCAGCGTCTTGAGCCGCAGAAAACATTTCTGACCTGCTACTGGGTCAGATCTGCTGGCAAAGAGCCACCTACCTTGTGCCATCACCTGTGAACTGATGGCTCCTGCAGGGAGGCCCCTGGTCTGGGTGATCTTGGGTCTGGGTGATTGTTGGTCTGGGGGTTGGGGTGGGGTGTAAACCGTGAGTCTTCTTCAAACCTCCACCCCCGAGGTGTGATGTGCAGACCAAACCACTAGACCTTGAGACACTTGCTCCAATGACCTGGTCTCCAGGATTTGGAGAGGATTACGTAGCTTCTCACCTGTCCCTCTCTGACACCAGAGATAATAATGCCGTCCCTCTTCTGAGGCTGATTCTAAAGTCGACAGTGATGCAGGTGGCAAAGCAGCAGAAACCGCTGGGGGGGCCAGCTCTGGGCAGGGCTGTGTTATGACTCTCATGAGCCCCAGGCACTTTTGCCTTTGTGGCCTCTCTTTCCATAAGAAAAAGTCAATGATATTTTATGACTGTTGGTATAAAGGTGAATATATAAATATATAGTAAAACATTTTTTCAACATAAAAGTTCATTTTTTCTTGATTTTAAAGGTAGTGATGGACTTGCCTGGTGGCGCAGTGGTTAAGAATCTGCCTGCCAATGCAGGGGACACGGGTTCGAGCCCTGGTCCGGGAAGATCCCACATGCCGCGGAGCAACTAAGCCCGTGCGCCACAACTACTGAACCTGTGCTCTAGAGCCCATGAGCCACAACTACTGAGCCCATGAGCCACAACTACTGAGCCCACGTGCCACAACTACTGAAGCCTGTGCACCTAGAGCCCGTGCTCCGCAACAAGAGAAGCCACCACAATGAGAAGCCCGCGCACCGCAACAAAGAGTAGCCCCCGTTCGCCGCAACTAGAGAAAGCTTGCGCGCAGCAACGAACACCCAATGCAGCCAAAAATAAATAAATAAAATATAAATAAATTTATTATTTTTTTAAAGTAATGAAAACATTGTCATGGGTCGTAAAGGTATAAGAAGTCTTAGGCACTGACTGGGCCTGCTGTACCTATTAGAGAAACAGACCCAGCTCACAAAGTGACTCTAAGATCATGCTATTCCTTTGACCGCATATACATAACATAGCAGGTAAGAGTTGGGGCTTGGGCATTAGACGGATCTCGATTTGAATTGTGGCTCTGTCCTCTCCTAGCTGTGGTACTTTGGGTGAATTGCTTAACTTCTGAGTCTCACTTTCATCATCTGTAAAATGGGGGAAATGATATTTCCTCCATAGGTTTGATGTAGCGATGAAATACTTCACACAGTGCTTGTCAGTTAGTAAATGCTCAGTTAACGGAATGACAGCAGTGATGAAACACTCCCAGCTAGTGCTGTTCTTCAGAGTGTAACCCACCTGGGGTTCCTTCTATTCCCTTCTATACCCGGAGCCCAGAATTTTGGAAGTGGGACTGAATCCCCAGTTCAGAGGGTTAAGGGGCTACGGCAGAATCTGTGAGCAGGTGGAGGGCAGGGAATAGTAGGGCTGTTACACAAGTCAGTTTGTCTCCATCCTCATCTTGCTAAATGCCACCAAAGATGTGGCTTACATGCAGCCCAGCTGGCTGTTTGGGGCACTTCTGTCTGATCCTGCAAGGATGGAGAGAGGCAAGACAGACACAGAACCCCCTTAGGCTAGGTCTAGATTTGCAGGGATCGAGTCCAGAGACCTTGTTTATCTCATCAAGTTGCTTTGCCCATGGCAGGACCCAGGAAAGCATTAGGCATGTGATCGTGAAAATAATATGCAGCCCCAGTGGTTTTAACTAAACCAACGAAGTGATTCTAAGTGATGAGAAGGTCTGACCTTTTATATGACAGGTTCCAAATGGTTTATGTGGTTAAAAATAAAAACCTCTGCTTCACTAGCTTGAAATGCATGCAGATAGAGATTCAGTAGGGTGCATAAGATCCTTTAAAATGTAAATAGCTATGGGGTGTTTATGGGACTATCAATCATTCACAGCTTAGAGTGAATCAGTTTAGTGAGGCTGATTTTTCCTCAGCACAAACTGAGGTTTGCATTGCTGCTGGACAGGAGTTCAGATGGGGTGAGGAGAAAGAGGGAGAGTATATTTTGTACCCTGAAGTACTTCATGGAAGGAAGAGTGGAGGTTTTCTGGATTAGGGACCTTCCAGTGACCAGGAAGCACCAGGCGGTACTGGGACCCTGGAAGGGGGGCTGGCATAGTGAAAGGGAACATAGAGAGAGATGGGAAAGTTTTTGACCTGGAACTTAAGCAAAATGGTGAGGTCAGGGTCTTTAAGTATTATGAAAGAATAAACTGTCATCCCCTTGGATGCAATGTGCATATCAGCCACTGCTCTGAAAATCCTTTTCAGGTGCCCTGGCAAATGTCAGGAATCAGCCTTTTCCTCATCTCTCCATCAAATTATATTTTAGTAAGTCAGTTTGAAAATAGTATACTTCTTAATTGCTTGGTAGAATTTTAACAGGGTCTGCATGAAATATCTATACTTTCCCACTAATCCCCCTAAAGGAAAACATCTTTTGGGGTTTAATTATTTCATTACAGTGCATTCATTTGGGATGGTTATTTATTTTGATACAAAAAAATTCATCCACAATTCTCCTATCCAGCTTTAAAGGGAATCCTTACGCTGGCCCAGTGAAGTGAGAATCTGAGAAACTTCCTGCAGAATTAATGATTCTAGACAGAAACGATGTTCTTTCCCAAAATCATCAAAAGTATTTACTCTCTCTATACAAGGGCAGGCAGAGTCACTGCCTGACCCAGCCAGTGGTGAGTTTGAAGGAGGGGACCCACTCGATTATTGAGAGAGCAGAGCTGTTGTCAGACTTTCTCTCTCTTGCTCCTTTGGCCTCTAGCTCCTAAGAGAAATGACTAAGGCTGTGGATATGGCAGTCCCTACACTTGGTGATGGTCTTGATGAAGTGTCCAAAGTCTTCCCTAGCCCCAGTATTTATGCATTAGTGTCTTCTGTTTGTCACTGCTATTATACCATATTTCTGCAGCCATATCCCAGGATGGCTAGGCAATTTAAGTAGAGCCACAAATATACATGGTCTCTTTTCTGAGTTTTTTCTTTTAAAGATCTAAACTAGCCATTTCCTTGGGTCTAAATCCTGTAAGCAGTGACCTGAATAGCATTACAGGTAAAAACAAAACATAACAACACCTTTTCTTGCTCCTTCCATGATATAGTCCTAGGAATATAAAGATGCAGTTGTACTTGGAATGTTTTTATTTGGCCTTAAAACATTTTCCTTCCAGATAAGAGGATAGTAATGTATATGATTTGGACCCTTTTTAGGTTTACTCTGCTGTGCTTGGCCGCACAGGGGGAAGGTGTGGGCATTGACACATCAGGGCGACCTGGATTTGAATCCCAGCTCTGCTACTACTAACCAGTCCGTGCCTCTGAGTCTAGTTTCTTTCAGTCTAAGTTTTTTTTTTTAAACTTATAAAGAGAAACAGCAACAAAAATACCCAGCTCACAGGATTGCTGTGGAGATGACTTGAGATACATCACAGAATGCACATTTGAGGGCGCTCAAAAATATGAGCTTCCTGCCCTTGCTTGGATGTTGTTAGGGAAAAGCTTTGTGCTCATAAACGCTTGGGAGGGATAGTAAGCTTTACAAGAAGTCTTGAAGAACCTCTTACCAGGTAGAAAGGAAACATATATTCAAGAAGCTCCAAGTTTGCTCAGAAGTCCTATATGTACAGCCTCATTTGAGGGGAAAAAAATCATACTCTTTCCTTTATCCCAGATTTAAAAAGAGTCCTACATCAGTGCTTCTCAGACTCAAAGTGCTGTGTATGAATCACCTGGAAATCTTGTTAGAATGCAGATGTACATTTAGTAGCACTGGGGTGGGGTCCAAGATTCTCCTTCTCTAACAAGCTGCTAGATGATCTGATGCTGTTGATTCACGGGCTACACTTTGAAGAGTGAGGAAGACTGTGGCCCAGTTGGTGCTGGATCCAGTAATGATGCCCTTTTCTCGTTTCGTACGCAAGACCATTGTATTTAATATAGAGCCTGGCATATAGTCAGCCCATCACTGTTACTGCCTTATTATCTGTGTAGGATAAACTGGAAAAGTTATCCTGGATACACTGTTGTTACATATGGTCCAAACTGGGGCGAAGTTGTTCTCCCCTTCAAGGACTTGGTAAGTGATGGCTCTCCCGGATCCACTCTGGGGGGAGACCTGTCACTTCAGAGTCAGCCTATGGCCCTCGGTGGTTGTCCGGTCTCCCACAGGTTGGATAGTGAGGGGTGATCAGGTGAGGGAGGGCGAGGGGGCAGGATGTAACAGCGCTGTGGCCTGGCCAGCTGGGTCCCTGGGGGAGCCTGGCTCGCAGGGAAGATCAGAAAAGCCAAGGCCCTGACCACGTCCCCAGCGGGGATGCAGCAATAATCAGTGGAAATGGAGGGGGGCGTGTGGCGCCTTTATTCTTTCTTCTGGTGACTATACCTTCTGCCTTCTCTCCAAGCAGATATGGTGTCAGGCAGCACAGATGCCTGTGGTAGGTGGCATCGAGCAGATACACCCACAGGGTTGTTAAACACCCTGGGTGCAGCTCCCCTGGCCCATGGTTTTATTCCTTTGAGAGACATAATTGACCCACATGGGAATGGGAAATGGGAAGTGTGTGGTGTGGAGGAGACGGGAAAGTGCGTTGGAAAGAATATGGACTCCGGGGTCACTGAGGGCTACTTCCGACCTCAGCTGAGGCAGTGAATCCCTGTGTAGCTGGTGCAATGCAATGGCCTCAGTTTTCTGATCTGTGAAATGCAGGGTCACTGTGAGGAATGAAGGGGTGATGTGCTGTCAGATGGCACTTTTAAAAAAAATTTAATTGAGGTATAGTTGATTTACAGTGCTGTATTAATTTCTGCTGTACAGCAAAGTGATTCAGTTATACACACATATATATTCTTTTTCATATTCTTTTCCATGATGGTTTATCACAGGATATTGAATATACTTCCCTGTGCTATACTGTAGGACCTTGTTGTTTATCCATCCTATATATACTAGTTTACATCTGCTGACCCCAACCTCCCACTCCATCCCTCACCCCGCCAACCGCAAGTCTGTTCTCTATGTCTGTGAGTCTGTTTTTGTTTCATAGATATGTTGATTTGTATCGTGTTTTAGATTCTACATATGCGTGATATCATATGGTATTTGTCTTTCTCTTTCTGACTTCACTTAATATGATAATCTCTAGGTCCATCCATGTTGCAGCAAATGGCATTATTTTGGTCTTTTTTTATGGCTGAGTAGTATTCCATTGTATATATGTACATCTTCTTTATCCATTCATCTGTCAGTGGACATTTAGGTTGTTTCCATGTCTTGGCTATTGTGAATAGTGCTGCTATGAACATAGGGGTGCGTGTATCTTTTTGAATTATAGTTTTGTCCGGGTATATGCCTAGGAGTGGGATAGCTGGATCGTATGGTAGTTCTATTTTTAATTTCTTGAGGAACCTCCATACTGTTTCCCATGGTAACTGCACCAATTTACATTCCCACCAACAGTGTAGGAGGGTTCCGTTTTCTCCACATCCTCTCCAGCATGTATTATTTGTAGACTTTTTAATGATGGCCATTCAGATGGTTCCTTTATAAATGGGTTCTGCTAGTTTCCAGAAAGCAACATCCACTCAGCGAGTCAGTCAGGCAGGACCACTTGGATTATCCACCCCCATCGTAATTCCTACAGTCACCCTCCAGACACTGTCTCAACTCTCAAACCTAACGGTCCTGCGTTTCGGCCCACAGTAAGATGCCGTGGCCCGGGCTAGCTAGCCCTTTTCTCCTGCCCAAGCACTCCCTGGCACCCTCGTTTGCTCCTTTACAGTTACAAGCCTCATGGGATGGGCCAGACGTCTGTAGCCAAGCAAGTCGAGCACATGTGACAGCCCTTCCCACAGTCCCCAGCGGGTCACTCCCTCTCAGGCCAGGCTCCACCCACCCTCTCCTGCTGACCAGCAGAAGGGGAAACCACAGGTTTTCATCAACAGCCAGGGAGATCTGGGCCAATCTGTAAAGTGGCCAATCTGCTGAGTTATTAAAGCAGCCCTAAAAGAAAACACAGTGTAGGAAAAGAGTGTAATGAAAACTGTTAAATATTACAACAGCACAGATCCTGTGAGGCAAAGGTCAGGGTCGTTGTGCAGGCTGGCAAAGCATTGCTACAGGACCAACGTGGTGTACTTGATTTAAAAAGTGCTTTCTAGACGGCTGGTGGTCTCAGGCAGGAATTGGAGGACACCTACCCCTTCACCCATAGAAGTCTCTGCACACTAGAATCTTCAGGCTTTGCTTTCACATCAGAAAGTCACTCATCACCCAGATTATTCATTAAACTCGATTTCAAAGCTCTCTCCTGGCTGTAAGACCAACAGTGTCAGAGAGATAGGGTGTTGACCATAATTTTTCATTCGGCGTGTGCGGGGGCTGGGGGGAGGCAAGCAGAAAATTGCCAGTAATAATGACCGCTTCCCCCTCTTGAATTTCACTTCCTCTTGGGTCGAATTGGGGTACATATCCTCCGCAGGAATTCTTTCAAATGAAAACAGGGGAGGGTTACAGGGTCCCGGGACCTCCCAGCCTCGTAGGCTCCTGTCTTAACATGCTTTTGTAGGTGGGTAATGGATACAGGTAGAGGGACACTGCCCTTCAAATGCTTCATAAAAGAGGGAGATACAGGAGGTGTGGGCTGCACGACCGCGCGCCCAGCCGGAGGTCTCTGCGGAGCCAGAGCCCCGGTGAGAAATCTTTGAACCGCCGCCGCCGTACATGCAGATGTGGGAATCATCCAGACCGAAAGCCTTCTCACGGACCCTCCCTCCCCAACATCAGAGAGCTTGACTTTCGGATTCCCCCCACGCGCACCCCTACCTCTTCCTGCACCGGGTGCCCCTGCGCCTTTGGAGGCTGCGGGGGAAGATGGCAGCATACAAACTGGTAAAATAAACCTTTTTTGGGAAACCTCCAGATTGTTTCAGAGTCAGCAGGACACATGGGCCGGCCACAATAGGTTCACTTTCATGTGGATGCTGGAGCAGGCAAGACTTCCAAGTAAAAACTCTGAATGTGAATTTAGCTAGTTTGGGATAAAGACGCCTTTCAGCGTCAATAAACACCCTGAATGCAGCCGCGGCGGAGTTACAACTTAATGAGATGAGGGGAAGTGCAGTGGGTCAGGCCTCATCTCCCGGCCTCTGTCATGCTAATCAGCTGGACAGCCGGCGGCTGAAAAACTGCTGGAATTTTTATTTGCATTTCATTTACTTGGAAGGAAATTGACCCAGATGGTCCACAAAGGCCCTAGAAGGCTGGCCAGCAGTGTCGGGCTGCACACTTCTCAGAGGGCCTGCACTTGTCTGCCCATCCTTCTTTGAGCCCAGGGCATAAAAGATTAAAACAGCGTAAGGGAATTGATTTCATGATTTTTAGATAATTTCCCCAAGATTTCAGAAAGGACCTCAACAAACTAATTTAATCAGCCAGGAGCTCAATAGTAATTAAGGGGAAGAAAAGCTGAGATAATGAAAGAGGTGGTGAGGATTTTTGCCGTTGCTGGTGAGAACCTTTCTTAATTAGGAGAAGTCTAAAAACGAGATGATGTTATGGAGGTAGGCATAGGCGCAGAGCACCAGCGTCCGACGGCTCCATCAGCCGTGATGGATTGCCTACACAGTCCGTCTTCTCCAGAGAGATCCCAGACAAGCGGCCACGGAGGTGTCCGCTGGGCATTTCCATGGGTATTTGCCTGAATCGTGAAGGTTGGGACCTCTGTGGGGGGCCAGGGTTCGTCTCCACCTGGCCCCTTCCACCAGGTGAGGCTCACACCTCATCATGCTTTGCGTTGGACAACAGGGGGAATGAACCAAGGGTTTGTTTCCAGGAGCCTGGTCCTCAGCATCCACCGACAAGCTCAGCTGTCTCCCTGATCCAGCCAGACCTGAGCTCCCCCAGAGCGCAGGAACTCTCCTCTGCAGACCACTGCTTCAGGTCATTAGCGTGAATGGATCAGCCCAGGCTTACTCATGCCCTGGTCTGATTTTCTGACCTGAAAGCAAGCAGGAAAAGACTCTGTACATGAACAGTCATGTCTCTGAGGATGCCGACTGCAGGAACTAAAGGAGGGTTTCTGGTGGGTGGGCCGGCCCTCGCTTCTTCAACTCCTTGCCTGCGCTGGGCACTGACCCCGGCCTCTGAGAGCAGATGCTCCCCGGCCCTGGGGTTCACCACCTTCCCTGTGATTCTGCCTTTGCTGACCTCCCGGCTCGCAGGCTGCCTCATGCCCACCCGACCCCCCAGACCTGGAGCGAGGCCTCCCCCAGAAGATGAGCCTGGTTTGTTTCCAGCCTCATCCCAGAGTCTTTCACATCCAGCTGCTTGTTCTCTGCTTTCTCCTGAAAGGGCAAGAAAGAGCACCAGGCCTCATCTCTCATGACTTGCATCCTGATTTACGTCTAAATCTTTATCTTACATGTACTTATAAGGGTCTTTTTACAATGGCAATGGAAACCTTGATTCCATACAAGGACCAGTAAACGGCTCTCTTCACTAGAACGTCTGTGCTTTGGCTTTCAGTAACAAGCAGTTTCCCATTGTCTTTCAAGTAAACCAGCTTAAACCGTCTGATGCAAAACGTGAGAGTTTGTTGTGAAGATCCAGGAGTGGGTCAGAAGTCCCAGAGACATGAGTGCATCCTGGCCTTGGAAATGTGCTGAGAGCTGGAACTTGAACTTGAGGCCTCTCTCTGCCACTCACCTCTGCTCTTCTGGGTCTTTCTTCTCTTGCTCTCTGCACGCTGGCTTCCTCTGCTGTTTTGGTGCATGTAGTGGAAAATGTGGCCTCTGATGGCTGCCAAGTGATGTCTTACAGGTCCAGGCACCCAGAGGGACCTTGAATCTCCTGATTCTAATTCCACATCTAAGGGAAGGGGCTCTTGAGTGGCTTAGTTGGGACAAGCACTAGGGGAAAGGTGGGGTCAAAGTGGCTGCCAGAGTTACTGAGTTCATATTTATAAAGCACCCTTTACTTAGCCCATACAGAGCATTATAACGAATTGAAGAAAAAGGTTCAGTCGGTTTTCAGGGAGAAAAGAAAATGGTGTTGCTACCCACTCTTTACTTTCTCACCCCTCAAGAATGGGTCAGAGAAAGGATCCAGGCAGACCCTAGAGACCTGGGAACCAGCTTCCCTTTAGACAGTTCATGGGCATTGGTGCCAGGAATTGCTCTCCACTGAAGGTCAGTGGTGAAGAGAAAAAAAAATTACTCTGTGAAGAGTAATTTTGGGTCAGGAAAAGACCCCAAATTACTCTTCACAGCCTCTTTGGGATATGTGTTCGTCAAGGAACCCAGCATCCTAGACCAGCAGGGCAGGGCGAGCTCGGGGTATCTGTGTCTGTCTGGTGAGAGATGGAGGGGTTTCCCCCCAAGAAGCCTGGGCAGGCGGAGGGGCGGGGAGTTTAGGCACACAGTCTCTTTTAAAAATTTTATTTATTTATTTATTTATTTTTGTCGGAGTTGGGTCTTCATTGCTGCACGTGGGCTTTCTCTAGTTATGGCGAGCAGGGGCTACTCTTCATTGCGGTGCACGGGCTTCTCGTTGTGGTGGCTTCTCTTGTTGCGGAGCTCGGGCTCTAGGTGCGTGGGCTTCAGTAGTTGTAGCACGCGGGCTCAGTAGTTGTGGCTCACGGGCTCTAGAGTGCAGGCTCAGTATTTGTGGCGCACAGGCTTAGTTGCTCCGCAGCACGTGGGATCTTCCTGGACCAGGGCTCGAACCCGTGTCCCCTGCATTGGCAGGCGGACCCCTAACCACTGCGCCACCAGGGAAGTCCAGGCGCACAGTCTCTTGAAAGGGAGGCTGACCAATGGTTAAGCCGAGTCCACTGGGGCCATCTGAGTTGCCGAAGAAGGGGCTGTGCATCATGGAGCACACAGGACAGTGATGGTGACAGGAAGTCTGGGCAGTGCCACCGCGGGGACGGGCTTTGTCTTGGAGATCTTGATTTCTCAGGAACTCTAGCTCAAAAGCAGAGAGAGAGCCGACAGAATGAGTACCCGAGGGCAGTGGGTCTCAACCAGGAGGGAATCTTGTCAGCCTCACACGCCCACGTCCCCCAGGAGCATTTGGCAGTGTCCGCGGATATTTTCGTTTGTCAGCTGGGATGGGGGATTCGGCTGATCTAACGGGGAGAGGCCAGGGGTGCTGCCACCATCCTCCAGTGCATAGGACAGGCCCCCGCAGCAAAGAGTTATCTGGCCCCAGATGTCAGCAGTGCTGAGGTGGAGAAGCCCTGGTGCAGGGAAAGTCTCTCTTGCTCTTGGAGGAGTTTTGCACTGGTTGTGGAGGTGACTGGGTCACAGTGCTGGCAAAGGATGCTGACGAAGATGGTAGAGTTCGCCTTGGCTGAGGGCTTGGCCAAGATGGGGGGTTGTCTTCTGGAGGCAGAGTGCTGTTAAGCACCCTGGCTTCGCAGCAGTTACTCAGGATTTGTTGCCCACTTTCAATTATCAGTAGTTGGTGACCTTGGAAAATTATTCAACCTGTGTGAGCATCAGTTTTCTCTTCTGTAAAATGGGTGTGATAGTGTTACGTCCTCACAGGGCTATCATGAAGCACAAATGACCTAATGCACGGTAGAAGGTCAGTGCAGGGGCCCTCTGCCTCCACTGGAAGCTGAGCGGCGTCTCCATTCAGGAAGCAGGTGGTGAGAGCAGAAACTGAGTGCAGGGCACAGAGCTTAACTAGAGTTTCAGGAAGAGACGCTTGAGAGACATTTTTTTTCTTGGTGGTTTGCAAGCAAGAAGTGAAAGAGTGGTGAGGGGACTTGGTCACTGCCCCAAAGGACCAAAGGCTCAGAGTTGGGTGGGGCCTCAGTGCTGGTCAGTGAAAGTGTCCTTGTGAGGACACCCAGACATCCTTCCAGGCGAAAGAAGGGACTGTTGATAGCACCTTACAATCTCCTCCGAGTCTCTCTTCTCCTGAGGAAACCTGAATTACGTCTCTGGAGCTCCCTGCAAGCCCCCTTGGGTTGGACCCGCGCTCACCTGGCGGCCCCCTACACAGTGCCTTAAGGAGGCTCAGGACACCTAGCCAGGCTGCGTGGGATGCAGCTGAGATGCGAAGGGCGGTTGGAGTTACTTGTAGAACCATTGGCGGAGCCCATTTTTCAGTCCTGGCTGCATCAGACACAAAGTCCAGCGCGTGCAAACAAGTTCTAAAGAAAGTGGAATGTTCCTTCAAATCAGAGGACAGGGTCGACTTAGGCTGATCGCATTTGCTGGCAGCCCAGCCCAGCTCCCGCAGCTCTGGAAGGGTATTTGCAACGAGGGGCAAAGGGCCAAGTACTTGGCAAGAGCCCCCAGCCCTTGGTGGAAGCCACGAGGGATCCAAACGCGACGCTCTTTTTCCGGAGGTGCAAGGCTAGTTCCCAGAGAGGAGGATTTGAGTGTGGCTAAAACACACCTCTGCTTCAGGGAACGTTACAAAGTCCCAAGTCACCTGGGTTCCAACGTCACCAATGACTCTAGCAAGATACTTGGCAAAATGTGGAGAGAAGCAGAAACTTTCATGTTATAGTTCTGAAATTGCATCCAAACACTTCAGAAGAAAACTGTGGCCCACATGTTCGGGTTAAGAAGCTGCTGACATCAGTGGGGGAAGATACTGAAAGCAGAGAGCCTGGCGAATAGGCCCAGATGGAGCGAGTAACGGCAGGGAGTGTGCGCGGTCGAAGGCTGGGGGGAGGCTCAGATCACATGAGAGCAGGCCTGAATTCTTGCTGTTAATAAAGCCAGTTCTGGAGGAGGAGGACGAGAAGGAGGAGAAAAAGGAGGAGACATTTTTCTACAAGCCTGCAGAAACACATAAGGCCACTGAATTAGCAACTCGATCCCTGTGTCTTGCTTTGGTGGCAGATGCCACGACACGGAGCCGGTGTCTGCTGGCCCTAAGAGATTGGGAGCGGCCACGTGCCAGCCCCCAAACTGTGTGTCTCTCAGCCAAAGTGGCAGGGTCCAGCAGAACATGCTGGTCCGGTATTTTGCTCTGTATTGAAAGCTGGGCTGGGTCTCCAAGGAAGCACGTCTAAGTCCCCAGAACCCAACACTTTGCATAAGGAGAGATGGGGAGTGACCCTAGGGCTTTAGGAGAAGCCACCCTTGGCCTTGCAGGAACTGACTCCACTTAGATGGGCAATCTGACTCTTGCCCAGGAGCAGGAAGGGTGCCAGATCAATGCAGGGGGAGGCCAATGTAGGAGGATGAACCTACTTTGTAGTCATAAGAGGTAAGAACTCACTAAAATGGAGTCAGGTTTTTCTAAGGTCACCCCTGGTTCTACTTGTAAATTCAAGACCTGGAAAGGCCAGTCCCCTGGAGCATGGGGTCTCACACCACCAAACCGTTTTCCATAGCAGCAGAACCATTTTACATTCTCACCAGCAATGTACAAGGGTTCCAATTTCTTCATATCCTTGTCAACACTTGTTATTTTCTTTTTTTAAAAAAATTGTAGCCATCCTAGTGGGTGTGAAGTGGTACCCCACTGTGGTTTTTATTTGCATTTCCCTAATGACTAACAATGTTGAACATCTTCTTGTGTGCTTTTTGGCCATTTGTATATCTTTTTTGGAGAAACGTCTATTCAAATCCTTTGCCCATATTTTAATCAGGTTATTTGTCTTTTTATTGTTGAGTTGTAAGAATTCTTTACATATTCTGGATACAAGTCCCTTATCATATAAGTATATAACTAGTAAATATTTTTCTCCCATTATATAGATTGTCTTTTTATTTTCTCGATAATGTCCTTTGATGCACAGAAGTTTTAAATTTTGATGAAGTCCAATTTGTTTGCTTTTTCTTTTGCTGCATGTGCTTTTGTGTCATATCTAAGAATCCATTGCCAAATCCAAGGCCATGAGATTTAGCCCTATGTTTTCTTCTAAGAGTGACAGCTGACTTTGACTAGAGGACTGAGAGCTTTTCCAAACCTTCCTTAGACTCCAGAGCAGTCTAGGATGTGTCCATTGCATCCTACCTTTCTTCCTCTCTCCTCCACTTGGGGTGATCAGATCTGCATCAAGTCTGACAGCCCTCCCACCTTCCCCAGATAACTGCCTAGTTTCTCTCACTTCCCTTAATAATATTCTTGGCACAGTGAATCCTGTCTTGGTACTTGCTTCTCAGAGAATCCAGACTAATAAAACAAGATGGAGAGATGTGTCTATTTAAATACTGGGAAATATTTCAAAATTTGTCAGTATTTACCAAGAGAGTATTATTACTTCAGTTTCTAGGATCCTGTCTTCAGAAAAAAACTGGGAAACAGATGCAAACAAAACTGAAGCTTATAGAGAAGATTGCTCCAAATAACCCTAAATTGGGGCTGAGAGTCCGGCATTCTGCTGAGCATCTAGGTGAGGCTGGTGTCTTCACCCTTCCCCCACATATATTTTGCACAAGTTGATGTAGGGGGAGGGGTAGTAACTCTTGGAGGTTTGGGTGCTTAGGTATGGGCCAGGGGCTGATGGCAGGGGTTGTGCAGGAAGATGTGCTCTCCCTTTCTTCATGGAATGTGTAGCCCTGGTCTCTCGCACTGAAGGCTGGAGGGGACCGTTGCCACTTCCAGCAGTGGGCACATTGACAGCACCGAGACATGGTGACTTTGGCGGGGGTCGGCTGTCACAGGGACACCAGCAGCAGTGGTCGTGCTGAAGCCCCTCCCTGAAAGGACTTGTGAATAAACAGACACCCATCAGGAAGATGAAAAAGGGAAGAAACGTGCCGACGTCCCCACGCACATGTAAACCACCCCCTCGAATCTCCCAGGAGAAGACTTTGAAGAGAGGTTCAAGGTTGAGGACCAGCTGATAGGAACTGTTGAGCCTCCAGAATGAGGTTGCTCTGTTGGTTAGCGCACTTCTGGCTGCAAAGAACAGAAAACCTGTTTCCAGCTGGCTCGACATTAAGGACTTTGATTATGGGACTCAGAGAAGTGCAGAGGTGGAGCAGCTCCTGCTGGGACACGTCAAGGCCTCAGCGTGGATTCTCCCCGATTCTCCGGGCTCTGTCTCCCTGTCTGTGCTTGAGGCTGAAGGCCCAGAAAGAGATCCCTTTTCTGGATGTTGTCATGCCCTGGATGAAAAAAAGAAGCCACTCTTTTTCTAAGAGCTGGAAAGCTTTCCCCAGAAGCTCCAACTGATGTTGCCCCACATTCTGTTGGCCAGAAGCATATCTCAAGGTACAGTCCAGGACCCTCCCCATTGGTTTGCTCAGACTACTCAGGGTCTGCTCTGAAGCTGACGGTGGGATTTACTTCCACTTAATTGTGTAGGGAAGTGGAGAATTGTTGAATAAAAATAGGGATCTCTTAGGTAAAGGGAAAAATGGATTTGGGGTAGACTGTCCATAGAGTTCATTAAATGACAAATTTTGGTGTTATCACTTGGAGCTTGGAAATACGAGTTACATTCAGGACAGCCAAACATCCAAAACAGCCTCAATGTGTGCTAGGATGGTTGCAGTAGCTTCCCTGAAGTGGTCCCTGTCTTCCACTTCTGCACCCCTACCATCTATTTACTCTCCACAAGACAACCAGCGTCATGTTTATAAAACGTAAACGAGATCCCTTCCCTTCACTGCTCACAGCCTTCCAGTGGCCTTCCATCCACTGGGAATCATATCAGTAATGCAAATAGCACTGACGCTAACAGCTAACACACTTCGCTGACTCGGCCTGCACGGCCTGGCTCCAGTCTCCTCTCTGACCTACAGTTGCCGCCTCCCTCACTGGCCTTTGTGTTGTTCCCTGAAAACATCAAGCTCATTCCCATCTCAGGATGTTCACAGTGGCTCTTCTCTGCCTGGGTCCCACTCCTGCCCAACCTCCTTTGCATTGCTTGATCCTTCATTTCACGGCAGTCTCTGCTCAGCTGTCACTCCCTCCCAGAAGCCTTCCCGGACCAGCCTCTTCTCCATCATGCTTCCAATCCCTAACCCTACTTCATTTCTCTCTTTAAGTATTTTTAATTGAGAAATATAGCACACATAGGGAAGTGTATACATGTATGTTTACCATTAAAACAACACTATTGAGTGAGTACCAAGGTGCCCTTCACTAAGGAGCAGAGAATTGCCAGGACCTTGGGTTCTTTCCCAGTTGTGTGCTTCTCTCTCCTTCCCAGACTTACCCATATCCATACTTACGCATAACTTTTAAGTTAATCATTCCCTTGCTTTTCTGATGCTGTGTATGTATCCCCACTTGTATATCGGTTTAGTTTTGAAAAACTGAGTAGCAAGCCCCAAATTAGTTTTGCAAGAAAAGAGCAATATTGTCAGTGTTAGATGAAGGTGCCAAGGGGGAGAGAGTGGTGTCAGCTTCCCCATGAGTTTACAGGAGCCCAACTCCTCCTCCAGGGCACCTGACAGGGCTGTCATGTGGGCCAGGTCCTGGGTATCCAGCAGGGATTGGACTGCTCTGTGTTTCCTGCTTCTGAGTTCACTCTGGTCCACCTCCATCTCACAAGGGTAGATCGAAGGAGAATACTTCCATCTGATGGAATGGATGTCTTCAGCTGATACAGAGAGCAGGGCATGGAAAGGCATAGAAGGAAGAATGACGATTCCCCAATTTTTGTCTCTGGCCTGGACTTCTCCCTTATACTCCAGACTTGGATCCATCTGCCTAATGACATTTCTGCCTGAATGTGTAATAGGCGTGTCAAATGCTACAGGTCCCAAGCCATGTTCCAGTCTTCATTCTTTCTTCTCTTGGCGTCATCCATAACTCACCATTAATTCCCCTCTTTCATATTCTGCATGGAAATTGTCAGCCAATCATATTAGTGCCACCCCAAGATTACAGCAGAATCTGACCTCCTCTCACCGTTCTCTGCTTTCATTCTGCCCAACCTGCCAGTAAATCCCTCCTGGGTATTTCAAAGCCTTTACACTTATAAGGGCAAGGGTTTTGTCAGTTTTGTTTACTATTTTATCCTCAGATAAATTTGTAGAATTCCTCTCTTCCTGGTGTCTGTTTCATTCCAAACGGCTTCCCTATTTTGGGGGGTTGTTGGGTGTCTCTTAGTCCTTGACGTCTGCTAGTGATTTAGAGTTGAGTCTGAGAAGCTCTTTGGAAGCTCTGGCTGTGAGTGGACTCGTTGACTTTTGAGTCTCACTCTACAGTGGTCTTGGTGGGTCTGTTGCTGAAGAACCTCCAACGTCAGGATCTTTATTTTAAACTCTTGGGCTAAAAGATTTCCCAGTCTCCTGTCTGGAGGGTCAGAGTCTGGCCAGATGGGAGCATGTAACCGGTAAGGGTTGGGGGTGGGCAGTGGAGCAGGGTGGAGTGTGAATGCTGAAACTTTAGCATTTGGCATTCATTAAGCACAAGCTTACCTAATCCTCCTGTCCTTAGAATCGCACTGTCTCATGTTCTTTCGTCCAGAGTTACTCTTCACACTGCAAACATCTAGTCTTTTACGACGGGTTAGGGGCAGATGCCAAGTGGAGTGGGATGAGAGTGGAGCTCTTGGGAAAGAGCCGCTTCTTAAATGGCTTCACCTGTCCTCTTTATTTTAATTTCTCTCCTTCACCCCCAGTTCCAGAGATACCCGGTGCTTCTAGCCCCTGTGCCTTTTGAGAGTTCTGTGATACAACTTGAGTAGATGTGCGGATTCAGCTTGCTTAGTTTTCTAACATTGGGTACTATTTGTCTCTCCAATTTACAACTTCTTTGGGTTTTTTTGTTTGTTTGTTTGTTTTTGGCCATTCTGCGAGGCATGCGGGATCTTAGTTCCCCGACCAGGGATTGAACACGAGCCCCCTGCAGTGGAAGCGCGGAGTCTTAACCACTGGACCGCCAGGGAAGTCCCCAATTTACAACTTCTAAATTTCACTTTTGTTCATCTCCTGTTCTCCTGGATTCTACAGGGTTATGTCTCACAAAAACCACTTTATGTGGTTTTAGTGGTGTTTCCAGAGGGGTTAAATTGGATGCATGTGTTTAATCCATTATATTAACCTAGAGCTCCCTGCTTCATCTTTTTTTATATAACAGTCATAACTTGACACCCTGTTATATATTTAATTGCTTATTTAAAAAATTTCCCCCATTGGAATGGTAACTCTTGGAGAACAAAGACTTGATCTGTCATGTTATTGCTAGTACCTAATATATAGAAGATGCTCAACAAATATATTTAAATAAATGAATGTCCAAAAGGGGAATTATTATATATATAATGGGTCATATATGGGATGGGAAATTATGCAGTCATTAAAAATGTGTCTGGTGAATTTTTAACAATGGGGGAAAACATCATAACATAATGCTGAGTGAAAATCACACTTTATAATTCCAAGATATGGGATGATTCCAGTTTTATTAGGCAGATAGATAGATAGATGACAGCATTTAAATAGAGTGAATTTTAACAGTGGTTCTCTCAGTCTTATTGAATTATAGCTAATTTTTTTTTCTCTGCAATATTTTCCTACATTAAAATAGTTTCTACAAAAGATAAATTTACAATCAGAATAAAATAAATGAATAATATTTAGGTTGCTTCCATGTCTTGGCTGTTGTGAATAGTGCTGCAGTGAACATAGGAGCGCATATATCTTTTTGAATTATGGTTTTCTCGGGATATATGCCCAGCAGTAGGATTGCTGGATCTATGGTAGTTCTATTTTTAGTTTTTTAAGGAACCTGCATACTGTTCTCCACAGAGGTTGTACCAATTTACATTCCCACCAACAGTGTAGGAGGGTTCCTGCAAAGACACTTGTATCACTCAAGAAATTCCAAGGATTTAGAAGTCATTTACCAGGAACCAGGGACAAAGGCCACATTCTTTATTATATACCATGAACATATTATCTAAAAAATTCTTAGGGTTTTTATGTCATCAGTATGAGTCTGCAGTGTTTTATGGCAGCCAAAAAAGATAAAAATAACCAAAACAAAAATTAATGTTGCCCTGCAACATTGGAATCGTAGTATATTCCTTTGCTAAATCTGCCATAACAAAGTACCACAAACTGGGTGGCTTAAACAACAGAAATTTCCTTGCTCACAGCTCTGGAGGCTGGAAGGGTGAGATCAAGGTGATGGCAGGGTCGCTGTCTTCTGAGGCCTCTCTCCTTGACTTGTAGGTGGTCGTCTTCTCTCTGACTCTTCACATGGTTTTCCCTCCGTGTGGGTCTGTGTCCAAATTTCCCTGTCTTATAAGGACACCCATGTGGTTGCATTAGGGCTCATCCTAGTGACCTCATTTTAACTAAATTATCTTTTAAAAGACCCTCTCTCCAAATTACAGGTGCATTCTGGGGTACTGAAGGTTAAGACTTCAACATATAAATTGGGAGGGGACACAATTCAGCCTATAACTCTCTGCCCTCTGGTCCCCGAAGTTCATATCCGCTTTGCATGTAAATCCATTCACCCCATCCCAACAGCCCCCAAATCAACCCATGGCTGCATCAACTCTAAGTCCAAAATCTCATCTAATTATTATTTAAATCAGGTATGAGTGAGACTCAAGGTATGATTCATCCTGGGGTAAAACTTCTCTCTAGCTGTGAAACTGGACAGTAAGCTATGTGCTTCCAAAATACAATAGTGGGATGGGCAAAGGATAGACATTCCTGTTCCAAAAGGGAACAATCAGAAAGAAGAAAGGGGTCATGGGTCCCGGGGGAGTCCAAAACCAAGCAGGGCAAATTCTACTAGATTTTAAGGCTCAAGAATTTTCCTCTTGGGCTCCACGCTCTGTCCTCCAGGCCCCCTGGGATGGTCTTTGGGCCCCACCAGGGAGGCGGCCTGACCCCTCTGGAACTGAGGAGGAGACGGCCCTGGCCCTGGGTTTCTTAAATTAGTGATGAACAAAAACAATGGTAACTCTTTTTTTTTTTTTTTTTTTTTTTTTTAATGGTAACTCTTTTAATTCAGCCACAGGAAAGGAAGAAATTGCCTTTTTTGTTTTTCTTTTGGCCGCACTGCGCGGCTCGTGGGATCTTAGTTCCCCGACCAGGGATCGAACCCACATCCCTGCACTGGAAGTGCGGAGTCTTAACTGCTGGACCACCAGGGAAGTCCCAGAAATTGCCTTTTTAACACAAGGCCATATGCCTACCATGGAGGGCAAAAGACGAAGATCCAGAGGTCCCTAAGCTCCAGTGTCCTCATCTGCAAAAGATCGATATTGAACTCGAAACTCTGTTCCAGAAAAAGTATGATCTGTGGAAAAAATATAAAGAAAGGCAGTAACTTTCCAGGCGTGTTAAATATCAATATAGGTTTTGTCCTAAGAGGGGGTGAAGAGACCACAATCCTCAGGTAGGCAGAGCAAAATAGCCTGAGGGGAGCATGGGACGGTGGCCGTGATCATGGCCCTCGTGGTTCACCCCACCACCCTCTGTTCTAGTCTTCGGGACCATGCTCTGGGGATTTGTACATGGGTGCGATTTCCCTGAGGATAAGCTGAGCGAACACTTCACTTTCTTGGTCTACCTTCCTGACTTCTGCTATTTATATCTGCCCCAAGAGATATATTTATTCTCTTTTAAAAGATAGTCTCAGGAAAATATCTCTTATCTTACGGCAGTAACCCCCAATCAATGCTTATTAATACTTAATTTAATATATCTTTTCATAGCTCTCAGCCAAACTCACAGATTCGTAAGAACAGGTGACTGGAAGATTTTTACACAAAGTTTCCCTCAGAGCGTGGGCTTTGTGATCACACAGATCTGGGTTCTATTCGTCTATCTATTTGCTGTGTGACCTTGGAAAGTTACTTGACCTTTGAGTCTCAATTTTCCCCTTTATCGAGCAAGGATGAGAATATCTCCTTCAACAAAGATGCTGTATCATTATACTGTCATCACCCCTGGCAACAGTTAGAAGTGAACTTTCTGGGCACAGAAATGAGTCTCCGTGACTTTCGAGAACTCTGTCCTGGAAGGTGTGTGATTTCTAACAAGCGTTTTCATTCACCCCCGGGCTTCTTGACTCCTTCCTGCTTTGACGTGGAGCCTCAGTGTCCACTTGGTTCTGCTTTCTCGGGTACATCATTTCCTCGAGGTTCAGACTCCTCCACCCCATGTCACTGGTGTGTCTGGTATCTTCTCTCCTGGCCCTACTGTGTTGATGGAATTAGTTGGAAAAAAAATCTCCAGAATTTAGCAAGTGGTATCAACAGTTGGATTTATGTTGTCTTTCTATAAAAAAATGGGTGGATGGTTTTTCTTTTCTTTTTTTTTTTTAAGAACTTTTAATTTATTTTTGGCTGCGTTGGGTCTTCGTTGCTGCGCGCGGGCTTTCATTAGTTGCGGCGAGCGGGGGCTACTCTTCGTTGCGGAGCGCGGGCTTCTCATTGTGGTGGCTTCTCTTGTTGCGGAGCACGGGCTCTAGGTGTGCGGGCTTCAGTAGTGTGGCATGCAGGCTTCAGTAGTTGTGGCACGTGGGCTCAGTAGTTGTGGCTCGCAGGCTCAGTAGTTGTGGTGCACGGGCTTAGTTGCTCCATGGCATGTGGGATCTTCCCGGACCAGGGCTCAAACCCGTGTCCCCTGCATTGGCAGGCGGATTCTTAACCACTGCGCCACCAGGGAAGTCCCGGTTTTTCTACTTTTAATTGGAAAGTGCAGGAGAATGATGAAGGCTAAAAATGGGAGAGAGAGGGAGAAACAGTGGGCTAAGGTGGACTTGCCGCTGAAGGGCACTTTTCTATTTTTTTTAATTGAAAATTCCTTTTCTTCCCTCGCCTCCCTCCACCTCCCACCGGTACCCCTCCCCACTTTAAATGAGCACTGTTTGTGGCCATTTTTTTGCCATAAAAACACTCACAAGAAAAAGATAGGGCTTTGAAATGCTGACATGCCTCAAAACGTCCAAAAGAAAATTTAAGCTCATTTTAAGTCCAAAAGTGCATATTGACTAAAAGAATGATAATTCACTCAAGAGAGTTCTGAGCAGGAACAGAGACCCCAGGACAGAGCAGTGCAGAGCAGAGCCTTGCAAGCCTGCTGTATAAGGTGAACAAAACTACCTCTTCGGGAAGAAAATCAAGTTCAAGACAATAGCTTCCTTCAACCTTAGCATTTGTTTCATCCTTGCGTAAAATGAAACACAAACCCCAACTCTTCTCCAAAAAGCTTGTCTAGCTGCAAGCCAGACTTCAAACAGCCCTAAAATGTCCTTTGCCTTCACACCAGAGAGTTCAAGGAAGCCGAAGAGTGACCAGGAGAAGATTTTTGTATGGGAACTTTAACTTCCCATTCCATTTGACTTTTGGTCTTTAAAATACAGGTCAAATCAATGAATTTAATGAAGGCCGTTGAACACAATGGCTTCGCCTTGCATTTTGACCCACATAAAGGGGAGGCAGTCCAGGTCACAAAGCTTTAGCAGAACTTTAAGTGGTTAGTACACAAATGTGACAGAACGTTTAGAATCTCAGACTTGCAAGACCTATTGACAAGCAGTTAGAAGTATTTGAAGTAGCTGCATGAATGAACTTTGATAAGGTAGCACTATTGTCTGCCATTGTCTCTTTCTCTTCATATGAAGACTCCCGCAAAAGAACAAGAGTCAATGAATGTGAAATGTTGTGTCCGTTTTACTGGACTCTGGACGCCTTTCAGCCCTGTGGACTTTTTGTGGGGAGTTCATGGTATTTAAAAGTATTCTTTCCTCTGAGTTTCAACTCTTGCAAATGGCGACTTTTCAGTCCGCTACCCACCCAAGTCTTTTCCAACGGCTTTCACGCCCTGAAGAGCTCTTTAAGTTAAAAGAAGTGAAGATTAATTTCAGTAGTTTTGCTTCTTCTCAACACTTGGAATTTTCGAGAGGGAATGCATCTTTCCTGACCCTGTGGCGATGGAGGGGTGGAGGTGGGGGAAACACGGGGTGGGGGGGATGAGCCATGTTCTTCTGAAGCCTAAAGATGGTGCCCCTCGTGCCAAAGGCATGGACAGGAAGCTCCCTTCTGGAAAACTGCCCATCACCTTGAAACCCGGGAGAGATGAGGAGACTCAAGGAAAATCCAAGAGTCAGATTTTTAAGTGTGTAGCGAAGTGGACGTTATGGGGTTGGGAGGTCTTTTCCACCTAAAACAGCTCAGGAATTAGTGTAAGCAAGTCCCTCCATTCCAAGAAAGGCTTGTTTCCCAAGATCGTCGATACCTGTCTTTATATAGTTTTTATCAGCAAACATCCATTTTTTCCAGGCTGTGTCTAAACTATCCGTTCCCCAGAGGGCTCTGCCATTGTTTGAAAACACCCTCGTCTGTTGGCAGGTTGCGTGGAAACAGTGGTGGGATGCCGCAAGTCTACAAAGACCCCGTCTGAAGAGCCATGTGTTGGTTTCACAGGGTTTCATAGTTCTAAGGTTTGCTAAGTATGCTTTGGGGGGTTTTCTCAGTAAATCTCTACGGATAGATTTTATTGTATTTTACCCTTTTGTCTGTTTTTTGTGTGTGTGTTTGAAATTTCTCCCTTGTTCATTGACCAGTAACTTTCTGTCACCCATCTTTGACTTTTCTCCTTACATCTGCATTTAAGCTGTCATTTACTTCTGCTGTTCCCTCCTCTCAATATCTGACAGCCAAAGCCTTCATGCGCTTTTATCCCTTTGTGTCTGCATTATGACATAACCTGTGCAAAGTGGCCCAGCTCCCCAATTCTTGTGTGTAAAATTTGCAACATTTTTTGAGACGGGTCAGTGCTCATTTTGGGGATCCTTTCTTTATCTGAGTACCGTGTTAAAACTTTTTGCAGATGTGGCCTATTCAGGAGCAGGCTGCGGCTGCATGCAGAGATGGGGAAAAGAAGAAAAGGCCTTCCCATTTTGTGATTGCCATAGTAACTCAAACATTGCCAGTGTGTGTGCTGGTCCGGTCAGCCGCAGCCTGTGAGCTTGATTTCCTGTGCAATCAAGCCCTCTACCGGAGATCATGGCTTGTGTGACACCGGGCTACACAGAGGACAGTGTGCTTGTTAGGCCTGAAATTAAGCATTTCACTTTAAAATAATACCCATTTGTATCCATTTTGTTCAACATAACAACAGCTGCTGTCCCTGGAATGACAGACTTGCCTTTTTAACCAAAGCTTCATATGACATTTATGAATGAGGCCGGTTCCATTCACTTGCAGTTTGAATTCACAGTAGTTATTTTTGCCGGTTTTTTTCCTTCCCCAGCATATGGGTGAAATTCAACGTGATTCAAGTAATTATATACACAGTTCGTGGGGAGGAAAAAGCCTGTTTTGTTTGTATCATCTCTTTTAAACTAGTTAGTGGGCTTTAGTTTTGTTTTGTTTTTTTTCTCTAAGAAGGCAAAATATAGAAGACGAATTGATGGTAACTTTTAAAATGTTGATTGCCTCGAAATAGTAAGCGATAAAGAAAGAAAAGGCAATGTGGTCACTAGGTTTTGTTTATTCACTTTTGGATAAACAACTAAAAACATCAATCCAAGTTTCTCAGTGGGAAAGGGGCAGAGAAATCCTGGGCAGAACACTCCTGCTGAAGTCATTAAAAAACTACAGCTCTGAATTCTTGTTTTGCCTGCCAAATGCTTAGGGCCCAGAAAATGAACAAAACGACCGGGCATTACCCAGGTGAAAATTCCTGATTTGGCACAAAAGACCAAACAGAAATTCTCTCAGAATATTCTGTAGTTTCACAATTGTTAATATTAAGAAAAATAATCAATGTTGTCATCAGGTTAACCAATAAATGCAGCATAATGGGGATGAACAACAGCTATTGGTAGCTCTTCTGCTCTTTCTCCTCCTCTTCTTTCCCCTTCTCCTTCTTCCTCTCCTTCTTCCTCACCACCACCACCATCATCCTCACCATCATCATCCTCCTCCTCACCATCGTCACCATCATCATCATCCTCACCATCCTCACCATCATCCTCACCATCACCATCATCATCACCGTCATCATCATCATCCTCCTCACCATCATCACCATCATCATCATCCTCACTGTCATCATCATCTTCACCATCATCCTCACCATCATCACCATCATCATCATCACCACCACCACCACCACCACCATCATCATCATCATCACATCATCACCTTCATCGGATAAACCCAAGTCTGGCAGAAGACACCACCTTTTATATCATATCACTGAAAGCCTTCCCTCCCAACCTGAGGATTGGAGAAGCAATAAGAAATCAATTTGAGCCTAATTCTCAATCTGTAAACCATTCAGCTCACAATAAAACTTGACCCTATGAATTCCACATCACTTAACAATGCTCCCCAACCTGAAAATAAGAAGAACCTGCAAGGGTGATTTTCATAATTAGGAAATTTTCATCTCTCTCAACATGGAAAAACATTTAGAAAATGAAAACGTTTGCCTCTAGTCACAAAGTTTGAACAAGTTATCCTGTCCTTCCTCCATAGCCCCGATTTATAGAAAATAAGATCGAAAAGCAGCTTTCATAGGAGCAATTTCAATGGAAAGCATCTTTCTTCGAGACCCACAGCATGTTTCCCAGATCTTTTGACGTTCCCTATTTCATAGAAAAAATCACATCTGTACAAGCTATAAATTTAGACAGGAAAACTTCTCCAACTCACATGATGGTTTTGATTTTTGTAAGAAATTGATTAAGTGTATTAATATATTTAAGCAACAATAAATAATCAAGGTTCCTCTCATCAGAAGATGTGGGTGTGGGTGTGTGTGGGGGTGTGTGTGTGTGTGCGTGTGCTCACGCACAATATATCCAGACTGCTGTAAGTCAAATATAAAGTCTGGCGTAGAAAATATTCTATATGTAAAGTGCTTAGAGATGAGTTTGACACATGGCAAGCACCATAATGTGCTTGTTTTTTTAAATTATCCTAGTAATTTTATCCATTCATTTAAAATTCACTTGAAACCAAAATGGGAAGGGAAACACTTGGAAAAAGTAAACTCTCCAATAACTTCTGTACTTAAGAACCAATGGAAAACTATAAGACACTGATGAAAGAAATTGAAGATGATACAAACAGATGGAGAGATATACCATGTTCTTGGATTGGAAGAATCTATATTGTGAAAATGACTATACTACCCAAAGCAATCTACAGATTCAATGCAATCCCTATCAAACTACCAATGGCATTTTTCACAGAACTAGAACAAAAAATGTCACAATTTGTATGGAAACACAAAAGACCCCGAATAGCCAAAGCAATCTTGAGAAAGAAAAACGGAGCTGGAGGAATCAGGCTCCCGGACTTCAGACTATACTACAAATCTACAGTAATCAAGACAGTATGGTACTGGCACAAAAACAAATATAGATTAATGGAACAGGATAGAAAGCCCAGAGATAAACCCATGCACATATGGTCACCTTATCTTTGATAAAGGAGGCAAGAATATACAATGGAGAAAAGACAGCTTCTTCAATAAGTGGTGCTGAGAAAACTGGACAACTACATGTAAAAGAATGAAATTAGAACACTCTCTAACACCATACACAAAAATAAACTCAAAATGGATTAAAGACCTAAATATAAGGCCAGACACTATAAAACTCTTAGAGGAAAGCATAGGCAGAACACTCCATGACATAAATCACAGCACATCCTTTTTGACCCACCTCCTAGAGAAATGGAAATAAAAACAAAAATAAACAAATGGGACCTAATGAAACTTAAAAGTTTTTGCACAGAAAAGGAAACCGTAAACAAGATGAAAAGACAATCCTCAGAATGGGAGAAAATATTTGCAAATGAAGCAACTGACAAAGGATTAATCTCCAAAATTTACAAGCAGCTCAATATCAAAAAAACAAACAACCCAATCCAAAAATGGGCAGAAGACCTAAATAGACATTTCTCCAAAGAAGATATACAGATTGCCAACAAACATATGAAAGAATGCTCAACATCACTAATCATTAGAGAAATGCAAATCAAAACTACAGTGGGGTATCACCTCAAACCAGTCAGAATGGCCATCATCAAAAAATCTACAAACAATAAATGCTGGAGAGGGTGTGGAGAAAAGGGAACCCTCTTGCACTGTTGGTGGGAATGCAAATTGATACAGCCACTATGGAGAACAGTATGGAGGTTCCTTAAAAAACTAAAAATAGAACTACCATATGACCAAGCAATCCCACTACTGGGCATATACCCTGAGAAAACCATAATTCAGAAAGAGTCATGTACCACAATGTTCATTGCAGCTCTATTTACAATAACCAGGACATGGAAGCAACCTAAGTGTCCATCGACAGATGAATGGATAAAGAAGATGTGGCACATATATACAATGGAATATTACTCAGCCATAAAAAGAAATGAAATTGAGTTATTTGTAGTGAGGTGGATGGCCCTAGAGACTGTCATACAGAGTGAAGTAAGTCAGAAAGAGAAAAACAAATACTGTATGCTAACACATATATATGGAATCTAAAAAAAAAAAAATATATATATATATATATATATATATATATATATATATATATATATATATATATGGTTCTGAAGAACCTAGGAGCAGGACAGGAATAAAGACACAGATGTAGAGAATGGACTTGAGGACACGGGGAGGGGGAAGGGTAAGCTGGGATGAAGTGAGAGAGTGGCATGGACTTATATATACACTACCAAATGTAAAATAGATAGCTAGTGGGAAGCAGCTGCATAGCACAGGAAGATCAGCTCAGTGCTTTGTGACCAACCAGAGGGGTGGCATAGGGAGGGTGGGAGGGAAACGCAAGAGGGAGGGGATATGGGGGTATATGTATATGTATAGCTCATTCACTTTGTTATAAAGCAGAAACTAACACACCATTGTAAAGCAATTATACTCTGATAAAAATGTTAAAAAAAAAAACAAAACTTCATGAAATGGCAGGATATGAAGTATCATGAGAAAAAGGTAGCATGATCTTGTTGTTGTTTGACTTTTTATTCACTTATTTGTTATTTATTTGTTTTTCCTGAATAAACTCAGACAATTACTCACAAAAAAATAAAAAGAACCAATGGGATTGTTAAGTTAATTTTTAGCTGTGTACACCTTAACTAATAGATATTTATGCATTCACTTGTTCATGTATGCAGAAACTTTATAGACTAAATGTAGCACAGTGCTGGGCCCTGAGGCCGAAAGATAAAAATAGCCCAGAGACTCACGGAGCATATACTGCAGTGGGGAGACAGCAAAACAAAAAGGCCCTTCACAGCAGCGTGGCACCCGTGAATGGGGTGCGTTCAAGGGCAGAGGGAGTGCCTGACGGTGACGGTGGGAAGAACATCACTCAGCTGAAACTGGAGGCTGATTGTAGTTTAGAATTTGGATCTTGGAGGAGGAAGAGAGGACAGGAATGATAGAGAAAGAATTCTAAATAGATGAAACCAAATGCACAAAAGCTTGGAGGTTTGAGAGAATAGAAGACCTTTCAGAAATACAGAATTCAGGATAGCTGGCGTATTCCTTAGTTTTCCCCACAAATTTCTGAGTAAGTAAAATCACTTATTTAATTTATGCAGCAAAGATTTAAAAAAAATTTTTAATCTTATTGAAGTGTAGTTGATTTACAATGTTGTGTTACTTTCTGCTCTACAGCAAAATGACTCACTTATACATATGTATATATTCTTTTTCATATTCTTTTCCATTATCGTTTATCAGAGGATATTGAATATAGTTCCCTGTGCTCTACAGTAGAACCTTGTTATTTATCCATTCTATATATAATAGTTAGCATCTACTAATCCCAAACTCCCAATCCACCCCTCCACCTACCCTCCCCCTTGGTAACCACAAGTCTGTTCTCTATGTCTGTGAGTCCGTTTCTGTTTCGTAGGTATGTTCATTTGTGTCGTATTTTAGATTCCCCATATAAGCAATATCATATGGTATTTTTCTCAGTCTGACTTACTTCACTTAGTATGATAATCTCTAGGTCCATCCATGTTGCTGCAAATGACATTATTTCATTCTTTTTAATGGCTGAGTAATATTCCATTGTATATATATACCACATCTTCTTTATCCATTCATCTATCAATGGACACTTAGGTTGTTTCCATGTCTTGGCTATTGTGAATAGTGCTGCTATTAACATTGGGGTGCATGTATCTTTTCGAATTATAGTTTTATCCAGGTATATGCCCAGGAGTGGGATTGCTGGATCATAGGGCGACTCTATTTTTCGTTGTTTTGAGGAACCTCCATACTGTTTTCCATAGTGGCTGCACCAATTTACATTCCCACCAACAGTGTAGGAGGGTTCGCTTTTCTCCACACCCTCTCCAGCATTTATTATTTGTAGACTTTTTAATGATCGACATTCTGACCCGTGTGAGGTGGTACCTCATTGTAGTTTTGATTTGCATTTCTCTAATTGTTATGCAGCAAAGATTAATGCAGCACTCCTATTATAAGCAAGTTACTTTTTTACTAGAATAAAAAATCAATCATAGTCTCTGCTCTCAAAAGACTCCCAATCTGCCATGATAAGTCTAATAAAGAAAAAACTGCAATCCAAAACGAAATAGAAAATGCCTCTGGATTTTCTACAGCCTGGCTTTTCTGTACTCATTTAAATGATTGAGGATTAACTATGGTCACTCCTAAGCTCGGACTCTTGTTTACTCTCTATCTTCAATTTGAAAATATGTCGTGTCCCTGTGAGCCATCCATCCCATCTATGTGATGTGTGCGTCCTCTGTGAGTGTAGGAGCATCTTTCAGATGAGGTTTTGGGGAAGAGCTTTGGGCAGGACTGCATTTCTGTGGCTAATGAGGAAACTTCAAACAGCAGTGGGACAGAGCAGTGCCAAAGCCAAGGCCACGGGAGGGGAAAGAACAGCAGGGGTGGGGGCAGGGACTCCAGCTTTCCTCTCCTCTTCCTTCTCTGTCAGCTCTCCTCATCCATCCTGTCCTCCCAGGTCCCTCCCCAACGCACACACACACACACACACACACACACACACGCACACACACACACACCTCATTTCTCCCGCAGAGCCTCTTTGGTGCCTACAGAGCCTCTTTAATGCACATGGATTTAGCATAAGCAATATTGTTCCCAACTCGTGTTGCTTTGTGATGGCTTTTGTTAGTTCACATTCACTTGGGTTAACCCAGCTGGTCAGTCCAACTCTTCAGGGCTCCGTCTGCAGATATCATTTCACACGGTTTTAATATTATTTCACCAAAAGCCTTCTTTCCCAACTTGACAATTGGAGAAGCAATAAGAAATCAACCTATTTGAGCCTAATTCTCAATGTGGAAATTCACTTCAGCTAACAATAAGATTTGGCCCCATGAGTTCAATGTCATGTAATACGTCCTACTCTGTGCTCAGAATGAGTCCAGGTTACGGGATGGACGGCTGGACAGGGACTCAGGGGGTGTAGACCCAACCCTGTGACACTCTTGCACAACAGCCTGTACAGCACTTACTGAAATTGTCATTTAAATAATGATTGGGGTCACTGCTTGTGTCATATCTGTGTCCTTTGCTAGAACATAGCTCTAGGAGGGAAGATTTCTGTTCTCTGCTGTATCTTCAGGGCTGAGCAAAGTGCCAGTAAAATAGCAGTCACTCAGCACTTATTCACGGAATGAAAAAGGGAATGAATCCAATACCACTGTTTCAAACTCTCTGGAATCCATTAAGGCAGCCATAACACCACCTCTTATCCCCACTGAGAACCCCTCTGGACATAACAGACACTCACCCAGGTCTTTCTTGTGCCACCCACGGTGCCTACTATAACAAAGAGGCAACATCCATCTCCATTTCCCATCCGAATCCGAAAGATACCTGGTTTTCCCCTCTCTGCATACTGTACACACCCCCTGCCCCTCTGCACCCAGCTGTCCTAAGTTGTGACAGCCCCGCTGCTGTGACATCTAAGGTAAAAGCACTGTATACATTTAGACAGTTCTTCCTCAGCTGCATTATCTCTCGACCAGTGGTTCTCAGCCCTGGGGGAGCTTTAACAAATGCCTGATACCAAGGGTATAACCCAGCTGATCAAATCAGAATCTCTGGAGCTGGACCCAGGACTCAATATTTTTTAATGTCCTGTAGATGATTCCAGCATGTAGCAAAGGTTGAGAACCCCTTCTCGGAAGCGTTGTCATAAACTCCGAGTTTGGAGTTCTAAGAATTCCGTGATCAGGAGCCCTCAGTGAGTTGGGATGGGAGGGCTCATTCGGTGTGTATCTTCCGCACACCACCTCCCCAAAGAACCATGAGTTGGGCCTGTTCTTCCCAATCTGGATTGGCCGTGGGAAGCAAATGCTTGTATCTTGTAAAGCTCTGAGCCACTTCTCTGGGATAGTAGCTGGACATTTCCGAGGACATGGGAGGGGAAGAAGCAAATGAAGAATGTGGGTACAAAGGGTAAATTTGGGGGGGTGGAGGATACAGCCAGAGAGGCAATGAGACAAGCAGTCCCAAGAGAAAGGCTGCCCAGGAGACCAGGACGCGGAGCGCATTGAGCAGAGGCAGCTGTAGTTGTAACCCAGCTGACCTGACCTTCCTAGGCTGTGGGTAGTAATGAGGCCACTATAAGAGGACATGGCGTCAAAGGCTCCTTGCTTCTGCCTGCTGACAGGGGTGTCTGGGCATCACGCCTGGGAGAGTCTTGCCTGGGCTCACAGGTCAGTCTACTCTTCCTGGGGCACCTGCTCTGCCAGGCCCACCTGTCTCACCCACCATGCTGCCTATTCCCCATGGCGCCCTCACCGGTATGCTGCCCCTTTACGTGTCAGAGCTGCAGGATGGTCACGGCAAAGGCGGGGATGGGGACCTTAGCAGAGGGCGGTGTTTTTCAACTTTGCGGAGGGGCCTCAGGACCCACTGCAGTTGGGGGGACCCCAGGCTGCCAGTTAACAGGGCACCACACATCGCCCCTGCTGCCCGTCAGGGGTGCCCTGCTCAGAGCAGAAGGGTGGCAAAGTTGGCTCTGGCCTGACTACCCTGATGGGAGGATCCCATAGAATTCACTTGTAGAAGCAGAGTTAAAAAAAAAAAAAAAAAATCTAAAACTATCACAACTAGATAAGGAAATGAGAGTGATTCTGTCCCAACTCATCCCCTTTTCTTTTCTTTTTCTTCTTCGCCTCTGCAAAAAGCCACAAAAGGGTTAAATACTTTGCCACGAGGTGGGATAAACTTCTCAGATCTGTGCTGTGCCTGATTGTCCTGGCACTGCACTGGGTGAGGGGTGCCCCGTCCTTTGTTGATTATAATGGTACATCTTCCTTATCGTCCTAATACTCCTTTAAAAAAACACCCTAATCTTTCTCTGGTGCCAGTGACGGCCACCATGCGGGATGTTTTCTTTCTCTCCCCTCTGTCCTTTCCCTTCACCCCCTATTGTTGCCATAGTCACGACAGGGCGATAGCACGGGTGCAGGGCTGTTTCTGTACTGTACCGCCCCGAGCTGATTGTTTAAATCTGTATTATTCCACTGTTCTGAAGATTTACATTTTTAATGGCTCATTTATGTAATCCCATAAATAAAGTAGCAAAAAAAGCATCCCACACAAATGAGTGAATTGGAGTTTGAAAAAAGGCTCCTGAGGCAGGTCAGCCAGGGTCTCAGCTGCGGGGCCTTGATTGGTGTGGCCAGTGTAGCCAGGATGGCAGTGGGCTTAAGACCACCCAGTCAGTGCCAAAATGGGGCATTACCACGGAATAGCGGGATGGTGCTGGAGTTCAAGCTCCCCTATTTATCAGAGAACACAGTTCTACTGCAAAATCCACTTTAGTCTGAGACTCATTTACCTTACTGCTTTGACAGCTGCACCTCTCCCCGGCAGAGAAGTTTCTGCAATTAGCTTTTTCCTTCCTAGCAGCTGATGCTGTGTGTTTCCCCCCTGCCCCTCCTTTCTTCTTCTTAACCAGTATATTCCTGGGGCTGCTAAATTCTCTCTAAAGAGCCTGTGAATTCGAGCACCTGCCTCAAGAATGTATTTGACACACTGAACAGAGATATAGTTGGAACAATTCACTGTTAGGCTTCCCTCCACCAGTTTCTCTCTTCATGCTCCCTCCCCTGCAAATGAAAGTTTGTACTAATTAGGCACAGATGAAGAAAATGGCTAAAATGGAACCGAATCAGCACATGTCCGACAATCTTTCCAGGTCCCTGCCCGGCTTAGATGCGAAACCACAAGTCACTGCGTCCCCACTTGGTAGATATCTTGGCTATGGAATCCTTGATTGACATTCACTATTTAATGCTCTCACTTGAAACAGTTTTGCTTTTGGATATTATAGCAAAGCGTGACCCCGGATCAGAGTCCTCTGTCTCTGTCTCTAGTTTCCCTGTATCTCTGCAGGGGCCTCTGCTGAGACCTGGACCTCTGTGTGCGTGACTGTCTCTCAGAAACGCACAGCGGAAGTTTTGTGAGCGTCGGGGACCCAGGCCGTAGAAAAACAGAGGGATTGTTAAGTGCTCTAAATTCACATAAATCTCATATTGTAGCCAAATGCAATCAGAATTAAATTGACTGAAACAGCAATCCCAAAGCAAGAAAGCATGTAAGTCCCAAGTTTCCCATTTCCCTGCCATCGAAAAATGACTTTTAAACTTTGCAAAATCAAGATTTTAATCTGTCATCCCCATCTCGGGCATTTGTGGGAAAGAGAAATGCACTTTGAAAAAAATTTATTCAAGTGTTGTGGATTTACAATGTTGTGTTAATTTCTGCTGTATGGCAAAGTGATTCAGTTACACATATATACATTCTTTTTCATATTCTTTTCCATTATGGTTTATCACAGGATGTTGAATATAATTCTGTGCTATACAGTAGGACCTTGTTGCTTATCCATCCTGTATATAATAGTTTACATCTGCTGATCCCTCCTCCATCTCCCTCTCCCTTGGTAACCACAAGTCTGTTCTCTACGTCTGAGAGTCTGTTTCTGTTTCGTAGATAAGTTCATTTGTGTCATATTTTATATTCCACATATAAGTGATATCATATGGTATTTGTCCTATTCTCTTTCTGGTATACTTCACTTAGTATGATAATCTCTAGGTCCATTCATGTTGCTGCAAATGGCATTATTTCATTCTTTTTTATGGCTGAGTAGTATTCCATTGTATGTATGTACCACATCTTCTTTATCCATTCATCTGTCGATGGACATTCAGGTTGTTTCCATGTCTTGGCTATTGTGAATAGTGCTGCTATGAACATAGGGGTGCATGTATCTTTTCAAATTATAGTTTTGTCCAGATGTATGCCCAGGAGTGGGATTGCTGGATCATATGGCAACTCTATTTTTAGTCTTCTGAGGACCATCCGTACTGTTTTCCATAGTGGCTGCATCAATTTATATTCCCACCAACAGTGGAGGAGGGCTCCCTTTTCTCCACACCCTCTCTAGCATTTGTTATTTGTAGGCATTTAATGATGGCCATTTTGACTGGTATGAGGTGGTACCTCATTGTAGTTTTGATTTGGAGAAATGCATTTTTTTCTTCCATCTTCAGAAAGGGAAAAACACTATGTAAGTCAAAGAAGAATCATAGGATTTGTTGTCCGTTTTCCCCAAGAAGGGCAGGAAGGCAGGAGGGAGGAGTACTGGAATTAGAGCTGGAACTGGGGTTGGGGGGCTCCGTCTGGCCGGAGCGTGTACTTGCTGGGGCATCTGCGGCGAGTCCTCCCTCTGGAGCACAGGTCCAGAGGAGTCAGCAGGAACTGCCCCGGGTTCACCAACTCAACCGCCCTGCGCAGGATGACGCCTAGCGGGGGTCACGCAGAGCCACTGGCTGATGGAAGAACCTATCCAAGCCTCACTTCAGTCATCTGTGAAGCCCGTCTCTGAGTGTGGTCAAGAAAACAGCAGGAAACGATGCATGTGAATGCCCGGTACATACATCCATGTTCAGCCTAAAGAGGACGACCTCAGTGTGAGTCATTATTTACAGTGATGGATGCCTCCAGTGGAACGGGCAGAAGCTAGTCTTGTCATTAGACTTTTTGTCTTTTACAGTATTTCCTGTGGGAAACCTTTAAGCGTCACTCATGAGGTTATCGTTCCTTAACAGAGAGAAGGACATTCCATAACATCCTGCCTTTCATATGGAAAGGTGATGCTATATCTTTAAAAATTTCATTATTGGGGATGGATTTGCCCTGAATCATCTATTAGTCCTGTTGGTCCTCTTCGTGACCAGGACCCAATGATGAGCTGAGATAACTGTGGCTAAAAGGAGTTTCAGGCCACGTCACGCAGTTGTGTCACTTTTAAAAATCTTATATTTATGGAGATTGAATTAACATTCGTGATTTCCTTACAGAGAGTTCTGACTAGTAGAACTAAAATACCCAACTAGGCCATACCAAATTAGCATTAGCAAAACCTTGAATTTATTAGCAAGCTATTAAAATGAATCAGTGTATCTATGCTGCTGCGATTCCTGGATATTTATCTCTTTAATTAATCACGATGAAGTCGGGCTGAGCATTTTCTTTCTTTTTTTTTTTTGGCTGCATTGGGTCTTCGTTGCTGTGCGTGGGCTTTCTCTGGTTGCGGAGAGCGGGGGCTACTCTTCGTTGTGGTGCGCGGGCTTCTCATTGCGGTGGCTTCTCTTGTTGCGGAGCACGGGCTCTAGAGCGCACGCTCAGTAGCTGTGGTGCATGGGCTTAGTTGCTCCACAGCACATGGGATCTTCCTGGACCAGGGCTTGAACCCGTGTCCCCTGCATTGGCAGGCGAATTCTTAACCACTGCACCACCAGGGAAGCCCAAGCTGAGCATTTCTTGAGGCTTCTGTGTCTCCAAGGCCCCAGATTATATCACTTTCAGTTTTGACATTACCTCCTCTTGATGACGATTTCTTGGACCAAGCAAATCTATGCCAGCCTCCCTCCACCTGAACAGAAACCCTCCAGGACACAGCTGGGCTCGTGCTCCCAACACAGCTGCTTGAGCTGCAAAAGAGGCAGTCTCCACCTGCACAACAGCTTAGATGCCAGCAGCCTTTCTGTCACCTCTTGCTGGTGCCGCTCAATCGGATCCTAAAATTGTCACACGAACTTGGGCCCAGGTGAGAGACAGGCCCCAGCCAGGCCACCAGAACCTGGGGCTTCAGGACTCCGTCTCCCTTACAGATCACCAGCATTATTCCCATCATGCCTCACTTCTCTTATTATTTCCAGGCCACCCAGGTCACCCATCACCATAAAGATTCTTATCCTCATAGGGTTATATAGTCACCGAATGCCATGGCTTTCAAATTTGTTTGACTCCAACCTACAGTAAGGAATACATGTTATACCTATAGCTAGTACACACATAACACACGCAGACGCACAGACACACACACCACATGCACTCACATACACACATTTTTAGAAATTTACGGAACAATGCTTATCTAAAGTTGATCAGATATGGTCTTATATTTTCCACTCTATTATATATAAGTATTCTCTTTCAATTTTTTAAAAGCTCAATCATCTCACACTAAATCGATTCATAACGTGTTAAGTCGCCTTCTTGCTGTAATTGAAACCTGGCTTCCTCCCAAGGATGCTGCTTCCACTGTTTCTCCTGGACGCCGTCTCTTCTCCTCTTTGGTCCTTCCATGACTTTTCCTCCATCTTCCTTCCAACCTCCCAGCTCCTTGGACTTGCATGCTATCAGCCTCTGTCCCCAACTACAATCTCCTGGTACTTTGCCTCATTTGTTGAAGACTCTGGCCCTCGGGACACTGTTCATCTCCTCAGAAGCACCTGTGCACCAGCAGCCAAGTTGATGCTGCAGTCAGCACTGCGAACTCTCAGCTGCCCGGCGTCTCCTCCGCTGTGATCTCCCCTCGTCCTCACTGAGAACTGCACCCCCTGCCAAGCCACGTTTCCCACTCGCTACCCCTCCCCCTCCAGCTGGCCATTGACTCTAATGCCCCCCAACATTTTCAACCCCAGGAGGACCTCAATACTTCACTTCTTCCCTGTCAGTCACTCCTACTTGTCCTCTTCCAGGGCAGATTCTGTGGGATAGACTCTTTTTTTAAAAAGTTTTTATTTATTTATTTTTGGCTGCGTTGGGTCTTTGTTGCTGTGTGTGGGCTTTCCCTAGTTGCGGCGAGCGGGGGCTACTCTTCGTTGCGGTGTGCGGGCTTCTCACTGCAGTGGCTTCTCTTGTTGCGGAGCACGGGCTCTAGGCGCGCGGGCTCAGTAGTTGTGGCTCATGGGCTCTAGAGCGCAGGCTCAGTAGTTGTGGCGCACGGGCTTTGTTGCTCCGCGGCATGTGGGATGTTCCCCAGCAAGGGCTCGAACCCGTGTCCCCTGCATTGGCAGAAGGACTCCTAACCACTGCGCCACCAGGGAAGTCTCTGTGGGATAGACTCTTGACTTCTTTCTCCTCTGTTATAATTGTCTGTATTATTGGGAGGAAAAAAGCAAACTCAGCCCCAGCTTTCTGTCTTCTCTGGACAGGCACCTGAGCAGCTGAATGTATCTTCAAAAAAGCACATGCCGTGCAGACAGGTCGCACTTTAGATTCATGACCACGAATGGCGACATGCAGCCGTCTCACCCTGTGTCTTTATCAAATTGGACTTCTGCTCTCCAAAGGGACTGTTCCACACACCCTCCTCTCTTGCCTCAGACCTCCAATTCCCCCCACCCACCCAAATATTGACCTAGCCCTGTGTTTCCATTGCTTCATTGAAAAACAAAAGCAGATAAAAAAGACCTCATCTTCCCATGACCATCCCTTTCAGCCAACTCCTATCTCTGCCTATATCCACTGCCTTTCCTCAACTCCTAAAGCCAATACCTCCACTTGCACAGAATTCCACTCCCTCTCATTTTTTTGAGGTCTTGGCTCTTAAACTTCCCACTTTCTCTCTTGCAGCATCAGTTTCTCTTTGTCCACTGGACCTTTCCCTTTAACCTACAAAGACACTGTGATATCTTCCACCTTAAAAAAATTTGACTCCATGCTTTTTTCCAACTACACCAATATTTTGGTTTTCCTTCGTAGCGGTTCTCAAATTTCCTATACTCAGTGTCCTTACTTCCTTATCTCCTATTTTCTCTTTACTCCAATCAGGCTTTTGTCTTCACCTTTCCACTGATACTGCTCTCATCAAATTTGTCAATGGCCTCCATCTTGCCCAAATCAATGATCTATTCTGTCTTCTAGAGAACAGATTTTTCAGATAGCAGGTACTCAATAAATATCTGTGGAATGAGTGAATGAATGTAACTCCCATCCCATTAGTTTACTGAATTCATGGTTGTGCATTACAAAAATAGATGAAGTTCAATTTTATACCAGGCTAATGAATTTTCATGTACTTATTCACTTCTTATAAGGTTTTGTGTATATTTAATCCGTGTCAGCTTTTTCCATGTGAATTTCCAGAGCTATGATTTCTGACCTTGCAAATTTTCAAAAACATTTTTTAACATAAATGCTAAAATTTCAGGATAAAGGAGAACTGATTGGACACATATTCATGTATAATTTTATATTGGACCTCAGGTACACAGTATTGGGCTAATCATAATTCAGAGTTTGAGATAATTCTCATTATTGTCCATGCATGGCCTTCTTTAATTAATTAATCAGGTTTTAATGATGTACTAATCATTCATGAACCCAACACCCAACGTGAAGGTTATCTCGTGCTAATTTGACATATAAATTGTTCCAGTCATGGATTATAAGGAGGAGGAAAGAAGGAACTAATATTGCCTTTGTACTTTGTATCAGACTTTATGCCAGATACTTTATCTGCATTATTTAATCCTCACAATAACTCTGAGAAGTAAGCATTATTATGCTCATTTTCCAGATTAGAAAACTGGTTCAGAAATAGCATTTGTATAACTACTCGTAGGAAGTACTAAAGCTGGAATTCAGAGCTAGGTCTGTCCAGCTTCAAAGCACAGGCTCTTTCTGTGTTAGCACACTGGCCCTGTGGGAGAGCAGTAATACACAGAAGATAGTTGACCTGGCATGTTTGGGACCCAGCCTGTTCCGTGTCACTAGCCTGGCTGGGATTTAGGTATCTTAACTCCAAAAAAACAGGAAGATTTTAAAAAGTATTCCTTATAAGATATGATATGTAATATAGCTCATAAGATGTAGGAAATTAATGTTTTAAAAGTACATACATCTTAGAAATCTCATAAATAATTATTTGAAGAAATAACAGCTGTTTTGCCTCATTCACAAGCATTGGAGGATGTCTGAAAATGAAAAAAAATGAACACAAACCTCATATTTTTAGTGCCATAAAATATTTTGAATATCAGTTTTCATACCAAAATATCTGAATTTTCAGGGAACATTCATTTCCTTTAAATTGCCCACTATGAAAGAATTTGATGCAATAGAAAATGAAATAAAACCAAAACTATAAAGGCTGTATATGACATCTTTTATTTACAGGAGAATTTTTTTTATTAAAGTATTGTTGAGAGGCTTCCCTGGTGGCACAGTGGTTAAGAATCTGCCTACCAATGCAGGGGACACGGGTTCGAGCCCTGTCTGGGAAGATCCCACATGCCGCAGAGCAACTAAGCCCGTGCACCGCAACTACTGAGCCTGCGCTCTAGAGCCTGCGAGCCACAACTACTGAGCCCGCGTGCCTAGAGCTGGTGCTCTGCAACAAGAGAAGCCACCGCAATGAAGAGTAGCCCCTGCTCACTGCAACTAGAGAAAGCCCACGTGCAGCAACAATGACCCAACACAGCCAAAAATAAATAAATTAATTAATTTTTAAAAAACCAAGTATAGTTGATTTACAATGTTATGTTAATTTTTTCTGTACAGCAAAGTGATTCAGATATACATATATATACTTTAAAAAGAATGTGCTCTACAGTATATTCTGGGTGCTCTACAGTAGGACCTTGTTGTTTATCCATTCTCTATATATCAGTTTGCATCTACTGATCCCAAACTCCCAATCCACCCACCCCCTCCCCTGTTGGCAACCACAAGTCTGTTCTCTATGTCTGTGAGTCTGTTTCTGTTTCGTAGATAAGTTCATTTGTGTCATATTTTAGATTCCACATATAAGTGATGCCATATGGTATTTGTCTTTCTCTGTCTGACTTACTTCACTTAGTATGATAATCTCTAGGTCCATTCATGATGCTGCAAATGGCATTATTTCATTCTTTTTTTATGGCTGAACAGTATTCCATTGTATATATGTACCACATCTTCTTTATCCATGCATCTGTCAGTGGGCATTTAGGTTCATTCCATGTCTTGGCTATTGTGGATAATGCTGCTATTACAGGAGAATGTTGATCCTTACATAGTGTGGTAAACTCACTCCACTCCAGGATTGACTGTCACAGCATCCATGGGGCTGGTGGAGGGGGGACAGGGAAAACTCCTCTGATGTCCCCACCTGTGTGCATCTTTTCTTTCTACTTTCCTGCTCAGCCTGTGTATTGCCAAATACACAGTATTCAGTAGTCCATGACTTTTGTTCTATAAAATTCATAGGTTTGCACTACACGAAATTGCCTCTGACAAAAATCATTTTTGTTCTGCCCTTTTTGATCCATACACCTCTGTCTGAATTCCATGTACTGGGTCATGTCATAAACTGATGTTGTAGGCCAGTCTCCGAACCTCTCTGACTTTGTGTCCTCTCTATAAGATGCAGATGATCATTTCCACAGTGAATTGCATTTAGTCGTCTTGTCTATTTGGTCATCTTTAATCAGGAACTACCCAGCCAATCATTGTCTTTCGTGACACCCAGCTATTTTGTAGAACATTCCCCAGTTTGGATGTTTCTGATGTTTCTCCATGATCAGATTCAGTTGCGCACTTGTGGTAGGACAACCGGAGAATTGCTGCATGTCCTTGGAGGCACACGTGTTGCTTTGTTCCCTGGTTGGTAAAGTTAACCTTGACCTTCGGTTCAGGTGGTGGTGTTACCGAACTCAGGTTCAGCTGCTCACAGCTAAAAATCCAATAATTCGAGAGACAAGTGCCAACAGAAAGGAAAGGTGCTTTAATCAGAAAAGGCGGCAATCTGGGGAGAAAGTGGACTCATGTCCCAAGACCAACTCCAAAGTTTCTGCTCAGCCATGACAGTTTTTAAAGGGAAAAAGAAGGAAAGAATCTCAGTGAGTCATCAAGGCAGGAGGTTGGGTTCTGCATCCTTCTCCATTGTGTGCAGGCTGGCTGACTCTATCTTCAGATGTTATCTGCCCCTGTGATCTGCTGGCAGGATTGCTAAGGGGGGCTGATGGGGGTAGAGAACTAGTCATTCTTTAACTACTTCATTCTTCATTCTTCATTCTTCATTCTTCTTTTTATCTAGAAAATGAATTAAGTAGGTTCTTTCAAGGTTAGAGGGGAACTGAAATGGGCAAACAGGAAAGGGGAAAAAGAGCTGCTTTCAGTGAGGCCAGGCTTCTCCACTGGAATTTAACTATTTTCCCCCTTTGTAATTAATACATATCCAGTGGGGGATATATGTTGAAACCATGCAAATATCTTTTTTCTCATGTTGCTTTTGCCCACCAATTTTTGCAGCCACTGATGATCCTTAACTGAAACAATTCCTGCCAAACGGTGATTTTCTAATTCTAGCATTCTTCCTACATCTGGATATTTTCCAAATAAAGCAGTATCCCCCCCCCCAAATTTTTAATACAATTTTTTTTTGGCTGCACCATGCAGCATGCGGGATCCTAGTTCCCCAACCAGGGATCAAACCTGTGCCCCCTGCAGTGGAAGCGTGGATTCTTAACCACTGGACCACCAGGGAAGTCCCCAATTTTTAAATGACAAAGTTAATCAATTATTTAAGTTCCTCCTGAATATATTTGAGTATATCCAGCTTTACCAGCCTCTTGGACATCATAGCACTTGTGAGTCAATTCAACAATTAAAGGGCTCCCTGAGCCCATCTTCTCCCAAGCCCAGCTAGGAAGCATCTTCTCACCCAGCATCCAATTGTTGTTTGATATTGTTGTCATTGTTTGGGGAGGGAAGGAATGTTGAACAGGAATTATCAAAATGAAGGAAAAGTCCAGCTTAATTTAGAGTGAGCCAAGTTTTATTCCTTCTGTAGTTTAAGTATTAAACTCAGCCAAAGAATGACATCATCACAAAGAATAAACTTAATAGAGTCAAAGAATTTACAAAAGGGATAGAACACAGGGTGTAGAGATTCTCCCAGCTAAGTAACTTATTTGATATTTATATTGCAAAGTCAATGATTTAATATTAATTAGTAAGGCATTAGGTAGATGTCACTAATAATTTTAAAAGATGTTTTCCTTTCTAATCTTGCCCTGTTCTCTTCCTCTTTATTTCATGCAGAGACATTTACAAATACCACCTTCAAGAAAGTTACAAACAAGGAAAAAAATCTACATTTTTCTTGCATAAAAGGGTTTTAGAAGAAGTGTAATTGTATTTTTGACACATTTTCATTCATATTCTAGACATTTCTTGTTCATTAAACAAACACATTTTTAAAAGGTTTGTACTGAGAAGTGGCTATTTAGTTCCCACTATTTAAAATAGCTAGCCTCTTAAAGCCATTATTTGGCTGACCATGTAGTGAAGTCATTTGAATGATTACTGTAAAACAGGATTTAAGAGGAAAATAAATGAAAGGGGAAAAGTAATTTTGTGATCATTTCAAAGCTCTAAACACACGGGGCCGGGTGCCATGACAATTATTCTCTCTTGCCTGTAGGCACAGGAAAAGTGGAGGGATTTCCTTTGAAAAAGGAGCTCCTTCTAAATCAACAGTCAGTGGTCAAAGTAAACACCACTGAAGATTATGTTTGAGAAACTGCTTACAACTACTGCGAAGGCATTAACAAAACAAGGAGCTGGGGTGCAAATGCAGTGGAAGGCCTGAAGGAGTGTGTTGAAAAACATCCTGTAAGTCAGGCCATCCATGGCCAGAATCCAGACTCTTCTGCAAGGATGTCCTGCACCTTATCTATTTTGTGGTTCTCCTGAAAAATAATTATTAGGAGCTACCCGGATAGAATAAACTAAACAATGTAATCAGTAACTAGCTTGCAGACAAACACACAAAAACCGATTCTGTTTGTTGGGAAAAACGCAACCCCCTCCTGCTACATTATTCCATTGATGGAAAAACATTTACATCTCTTTTGTTAACTAGTTTTCTGTAGAAATTTTATAATCGCCGGGCAACTCTATTTCACTGCTCTCTTAGAGGAGACTGAGTAGCTAGACCCATGTTTTTATTCCACGGCCAAAAAGAAAAAAAAAATTTTTTTTTCTGGGCTTTTTTTTTTGGAAACTTTCGTCTATCATACATCAAACCTGTCAAGCTTTTTCATTAAAGTTCATGGTTTTTAAGTTCATTGTAAATAACTCAAACCGATTTTACAAAAGAGAAAAAAAAAAGTCTTGCCCTGATGTTGGGCATTACAAACTGTAATAATATCCCTTGTCAAATGGGATTTCTCAAGTGGCTTTGTAAAGGGTGGGGGGGGTTGGGGGGAGGATTTAGCTAAATAAAAATAATTTGAGGTTAATGTTATACTTGGATTGTGGGTTGACTTCTTTTATTTTCTTAAAAGTCTAGAATTTTTGCAAAATGTTAAAAGGAAATCCAGTAGCTATGTTTATCATAAGTATGTGTCAGATTTCATTTTGAGGTCCTTAAGAGTTACTTCGTGGGAGAAAATTCCAACAATAAGGAACATTCACTGATTTGCTGAGAGCTCTGTAAATTTTTAAAGTAAGCTAATCTCTTGGATGTTTCTTTTCCAAAGTAATGAAAAAGGCCTTTTCCCCCTGTCAATCAGACAGGGTCATTGCCGCAGGCCAAGCTGTATCGCTCAGGGTTCATTTCAGGAAGCAGAGCCGAGACAAGTGATACATAATAGAGGACTTTTGTGGGCATTGGGCTTTTTACAGCTGTGAGAGCTGGTGAAGTGTCCATGGGAAGCTTGCCTCTGTTGTCCAGTGGTGGGCATAACCTTGCTGTAGGTCAGCAGGGCTGGCCGTCCGGGAAGAACCCAGATGTGAAACAGGACAGAGCAAGACAAGCCAGACCTGCAAGAACCAAGCAGAACCCGCGAAGACAAACTGGAACCTGTGTCGCTGGTCCCTCCCCTGCAGGGCCTGGGCTACCTACAGAAGAAGCCGGCCCTCTCCTTACTGAGCTGCACGTGGACCTGGTCCGGAACTCAGAGGAGCTGTGGGAGCTGTGGGCCCAGCCGCTGCCCCACACAGAGGAGGAGGCTGGCATGTCAGCGGCCACGGGCAGACGCTGTGGCAGCATCTGTATCTTTGCCCCGATCCTGGGCTTCGAGGATGCTGCTTCACTTCCCCCTTTCAAGTCAGGCATAAGTTTTCCTGCAGCCACCCTTCACCTGGAACCATACAGGGAGGGAATTCTGGGAGACTCAGCTCCAGCTTAGCTAAGGTGGTCCTGCACAAGACCACCCCCGCCATCTCCTCCCATCTTGCCAATCCCCTGTTGGCTCTCTTCTCCTTCTTCCCTGAGATGTTCCTCATGCTGGGCTGTCAAGAGGCAGCTCCAGGTCAGTGCAGCTGAGGAAATCATCTTGACATTCTTCCTGTGATAACACTATCTGGACAGGTCCCAAGTCTTGGGTACTTCTCAGTTTGGAAGAATACATAGTCAACCTTATTCTAGAAAATGCAAATTAATCTATAGTTATAGAAAGGGTATCAGTGGTGCCTGTGGACAGAGGGTGTGGAAGAGGGTAGGACGATGGATGAAAAGGTGCATGAGAATACTCTGATTGTGATAGATAGGTTCATTATCTTGATGATGGCTGTAAGTTTTACTGGTGTAAATATATGCCAAAGCATATCAAATTATACCTTAAAACATATGCAGTTTAACATATATCAATGATATCTCAATAAAGCTAAAAATATCAACTATGTAAAGGCTCTGAAGAGTGAACCACAGCAACAAAAAAATCATTCAATCTGAAAAGGAACCCCTCCCCCCTCAAAAAAAATGTTATCAGAACTTCAGAGACTATGGCCCAATACAAAAAAGTCTGACATACGTGGACTTGGAATCTCCAAAGGAGAGAACAAAGAGAATGAAGCACGAGAAATATTTGAAGAAACAATGGGAAAAACTTTCCAAATCTGTGGAAATACATAAATTCATAGTCATGAGAGGTTCAGCATACCCCAGACAATAAATACGTAAAGGAAGCTACATTTAGGCACATCATCTTAATATTATAAGTAAAAAAATAAGTAGTTTGAATACTTGCCTTTTTGTACAAGTTTGCAATAAAATTGTAAGTAACTTTGAAGACTTATTTTTATGCAGGTATATAAAAGCGTAGCATGGAAATGGTGCTTATGAGTTTTGTTTTTGTTTTTTTTTTTAATTTTTATTTATTCATTTATTTATTTATTCATTCATTTATGGCTGTGTTGGGTCTTCGTTTCTGTGCGAAGGCTTTCTCTAGTTGTGGCGAGCGGGGGCCACTCTTCATCGCGGTGCGCGGGCCTCTCGCTATCGCGGCCTCTCTTGTTGCGGAGCACAGGCTCCAGATGCGCAGGCTCAGCAATTGTGGCTCACGGGCCTAGTCGCTCCGCGGCATGTGGGATCCTCCCAGACCAGGGCTCGAACCCGTGTCCCCTGCATTGGCAGGCAGATTCTCAACCACTGCACCACCAGGGAAGCCCGAGTTTTTAAATTCACTGTTGAATTGTGATTTTTCTTCACGGAAGGGGGAAAAAGACATTAAGCAAAAGGTAAAAACCTCGATAAGATTTTTCTGAAGAGTATTATTTTGGTAATAATATTAGTACATATTCATTTTTTATTTCAGTGATACAGATTTATACCTATTTATCCTCAAGGAAACTTATACATCACTATTCAAGGAAAAGTATAAGTGTTTTTATTGAAAGTTACAAGATTATTACGAGGAAAATAAAACTTAGGAGGTGCTTGAAAACAGTTAATTATGGAAATGATTAGTTACTTGAGGTATTATTCATTTACAGAAAATAAAAGTTAGAGTATATGTGATAAAATAAAGAATATGTGGCATGCTTTTCACTGAAAAAGTCCTCTGGGTCCTGGAAATGGACAAGTGTTTCAGAGATCTTTTCAGCTTTTCCCATGACCCAAATGACTCGACATCTTAGCAAGATCAGCTTACCAAAATTTCCATCAACAGAAATTGGAAAACTTTGTACTGCACCACTTTTTTGAGATATTTCAAGCATCCCTCCTCTGTGACTGCTCTGAAACAAGTCATAAAGAAGTGGTGACCTAGTGTCATTTTTATCACACATAGAATATTTCAAACAGAGGAAATGGGCCACGTAAGGAACATCCACAGAGCCACCACCCAGCTTTATCAAACTTTAACATTATGCCATATTTATTTCCACATTACACTTAAACAATTGTCTTCGTTTTTCTTTTTTTACTACTTATGTCTTTTTCTTATTGATTTTTACATATTCCTTATAAATTCTGAAAACAAATCCTTTCTTGGTTTTGTTTCAAATAACCTCTCCTAGTCTGTGATTTGTCTTTTTTTACAAATGGATTTAAATTTTTCATTTTGGGGTAATTACAGATTCATATGCAGTTGTAAGATATCGTACAGAGAGGTTCCATGTCCCCTTTGCCCGGTTTCTCCCAATGGTAACATCTTGCAAAACTTCTAGGACAATATCACCACTAGGACATTGGCATTGATACAGTGAAGACACAGAACATTTCCATCACCACAGCGATATCTCATGCCGCACTTTTATCCTTTTCATTCTCACTGTTTCCTTAAAGTCTCTGGCAACCACTAATCTGTTCTCCATTTCTGTCATTTCAAGAATGTTACATAAGTGGAATAATATAATATGCAACCTTTTAGGACTGGATTTTCCTTTCAGCATAATTCCCTGGAGATTCAAGCAGGTTGTTGTGTGTGTGTCTGTAGTGTGTTCCTTTTCACTGCTGGGTAGTGTCGCGTGGTGTGGATGGAGCACATTTTGTTTAACCCTCACTCACTGAAGGACATCTGGTCCTGTTGTTGGTCATTATGAATAAAGCTGCTATAAATATTTTTGTACAGGTTTTTACGAGAACGTAAGTTTTCCTTTCTCTGGGATAATGCCTGGAAGTGCGATCACTGGGTTATATGGTAGTTGCATGTAGTTTTTTTTTTTTTTAATGCCAGATCATTTTTCGTTCCCACCAGCAATATGTTGGTGATTCATTTCTTTACCTCAGAATTCACCGTGTTGTTCAGTTTGGGTAATTTGTATTGTTCTGTCTTCCAGCTCACTGATGCTTTCATCTGGCTCCTCCACTATGTAGAGTCCGTGTGGTTTTTTTAATTTGGTTATTGTAATTTCTGTTTGGTTCTTATTTAGACCTTCTATTTCTTTGCTGAGATGCTCTATTTTTTTATTCATTTTGAGAGTGCTTAGAATTGTTGAGGCATTTTTATGATGTTTGCTTTCAATCTTTGTAAGAATTCTAACGCCTATGTTATCTTGATACCTATGGATTGCCTTTTTCATTCAGTTTGAGATCTTCCTGGTTCTTGATATAATAAGCAATTTATTATTGCAACCTGGAAATTTGTGGTTTTATATTATGAGGTTTTCGTAGTTATTTAAGTCTTATGTGTTCGCTGTCTTCATCTCATACCACCCCAGAACTGGAAGGAGGGGGCTTCCTCACTACTGCCAGGTAGGAATAGAAGTCCAAGCGTTACCGACCCTTTTAAGTCGGGCCCCAGCAAGGGTCCTCCTGCCTGGTGTCACTGTGCCAATAGAATGAGACTGAGCTGGGTTCAGAAGCAAAGGAAAGCTTTATTCCCTGATCAAAGAACGGAGAGGTGTAAGCTCCGGCTCTAGAGCACATGCTCTCCTGATAGGCTGTGGGCGGGGCTGCTTTATAGCGTTCTCGCCGTAGGGAGGGGGCGGGGTTGTCCAGCGCAGGCGCAGCGCAGCCGCTCACACTCCAGATTCAGAGCCGGGCGCAGCGTGTCTGCACACGGCCCCTGACCTGAGCGTCCTGCAGCCCTTCCGCTGGAGGAACTCCGGTCTGAAGTGCCTGGTGCGAGGCCTCCGCATGTGAGTCGGTGCAACTAGACTCAGCACAAAGGAAAAGAAAAAAAAAGGTTAGACTTTATTTTATTACCCAGATTCTATTTTTATTTTACGGGAGTTGTGAATGGGCTTTGCTGGTGACGATTCCCTCCTCTGCCTTTTGTCCTGCTCCTCATTGTTGAGGCCACTGAGGGTCTCGGGTCCGTCTTCTGTAACTGCTTCCTGCTGAGTGTGGGCATTGGTGTCCTGCAGCCACCGTGAGGTCTGTTTGGTGGCCCCCAGTCTTCGGCCCTGACCATCTCCCTGAGCGATCCCCGTTTGTCTAACCTCTTGGAGACAAAGGACCCCGGAGGGTTTAAGATACGTGCCCAAATATATCAGCAAAAGAATAATGGTCACCTGTCAAGGCAGGGCTCCAGGTCTTTGGCCCCGATGCCGAGGCTCTCTGCCGGGCCTGAGTGGCTGTGGTCGAACTTTGGTTGTTTTTCAGGAGAGAAGCTGCAGGTCAGAGAGTGGTTCGCACGAGTAGTCAAGGGGGCTGTGGCCCCAGGTTTCCTCTCCAGAGGTTGGGTCTCGGGGGCCTCTTCCCTCGAGTGCAGTGTCCCCACGGAGTGACCCCTGCTACTTCTGGGCAGAGCAGGTGGTGAGGGTCACCAAGCAGGGTCCGTTCCACTTAGGGGTGAGCTGGGCTTGCTTGCAGGCTGCCAGTTTTCCAGGTTTTTAGATGCACTCAGGCTCCTGGCTGGAAGGGGTTGGGGGCCGGGTCAGTGGGTGCAGGCAGCACCTGGTCCCCATATTCCGTGAGAGCTTTCCCGGTTTCTCCTGCCTGGAGGGCACACTTGGGCTGTTCCATTTTAGGGGGGCTAAGGTGTCCCTTCGCTTCAGCTTGGGGAATGGGTCTACCATACAGGAATTCAGGGGCACTTAACTTATCCTTGGGGCCAACCGCATGTGGTGCAGGGCAGTCGGCATTCCCTGACATAGCTTGGCTAAGGCCCATTTTAAGGTCTGATTGGATCTATTTTCTCCGTTGATTGGGGTCTCCAGGCTGCATGCAGGGTCCATTTTATGCCCAGGGCACTTGAGACATTATCGCGTTGTACGAATCCTGGGAACCCAGACCTGGGGATTATTTCTTTTCAGTTCTGGCAGGGAATGCTTCTGTCTAACCCAGAAAATGTGTTTACTAGCACCAAGAGACACCTGAAGTAGCCAGCTGCCCTCAGCATGACAGTGAAATCAATGTGCCAGTCTTCTCCAGGATATGTCCCTCTGGTCTGAATGGTCCTTATCTGGGGGCTTTGGTCGGGGCGATCAGGTGTTAGGGTTGTTCATTGTGCAGATGGGGCCTGTCTCAACTATCCGACTGATTATACTTTTCATGCCAGGAGTTACCATGACCCCAACTAACCAATTATATAGGGCTTCCCTCGTGTAGTGAGTTCCTTGATGAGCCTCCCTAATGGCTTGACAAGCTGCAGCTGGGGAAAGAAGTACTGCCCGTGTTCATTAACTAGCCCTCCATGGCCTCCTAGATCTCTGTTGAAGTAGCTAAATCTGGGAGGGTCAGGACAGGGGCCTGAAGTAATTGCTTTTGTAATTCTTGAAATGCCTCTCCCTATTCTTAATTCCATTCAAGAGGATCATCATCCTTCCCTTTCAACATCTCATGCAGAGGCCCAGCTATTAGACTATGGCTAGGGATCCAGATGCAGCAAAACCCAGCCACCCCCGGGAAAGCCCTAAGCTGTCCTCTAGTTCTGGGAGGGGCGAGGCTGCAAATGCTTCTTCCCTTTCCTGGGGTAGGCTTCCCTGACCTTCTGTGAGAATGAAGCCCAGGTAGGTGACTCTAGCTTGTGATATTTGAGCCCTTTTCTTGGACACTTTATACCCTTTATTGGCTAGGTGGCTCAGGGTAGTTACAGTATTTTTTCAGAGGCCTCCTTAGTAGGCCTGGTGATCAGAATGGCGGGTTCCCTCCTCCAGATGTAGATCTTTTAGGCCTTTAGCTATTTCCCTAAAGATGATGGGGGAATTTTTGAATTCTTGGGACAGGACTGTCTAGAAGTATTGTTTTTGTTGCGTGTTTGGGTCCTGCCACTCAAAAGCAAAAATTCCTTGTGGCTTTGGGGCTAATGGAATACAGAAGAAGGTGTCTTTTAAATCTAATACAGGATATTAGGTCCTGGTGGACATAGAGTAGCCAGCAGGGTGTAGGGTTTAGGGACCACTGGATGTGTATCCTCAGTGGCTTCATTACTGCCCTGAGGTCCTGTACCATCCGGTATTCCCCACTGGGTTTCTTTATGGGGAGAGAGGGGTATTACAGGCTGACTGGATCAACTAATAATGCCTTGGTCAGTTAGATCCTGTATCACAGGGGCAGTGCCCAACAAGGCCTCCTGATGGAGAGGGTACTGTTTTCTATTGGGCCATGTATGTCCGGGTTTTAGATGCACTGTCACGGGACTGGCTCCTACAGTTCGTCCCACCCGTCCCTGGGCCCAGACCTCAGGATTTACTCTGTCCAGGGAGGTTTGTCCTCAGCCAATTACATCATCCTCTTGTGCCCTTTGTCTACAGGGACACCAACCCCCAATTTATGTTAGATATCTCTTCCCAGCAGGGGTACAGGACATTCGGGGACATACTGGAAGGAATGGGTGAGCGTGTGTTGGTCCAATTTACATTCTAGTGGCTCTAAGAATGCCCGTTCTTGGGCCTTCCCTGATACCCGCATAATTTTATAACTCTTGGGACCCACTTTGCCTGATCTGGTGATCAGATCTGAGTAAGTGGCACTGGTGTCAACTAAGAATATATTTATAGCTTTTGTTATATTAACCTTCGTATGTGTCATTTTAGGTTCTCTTGATTTGTTCTTAAGAATTCAGGTTACTATCTGGAGTTGTTTTAGTTCCATATAGCTTTGTGCCCACTCACCTCCTCTACATTGTTATTGGCAAAATCATTACGTTTCTATATGTTACAAGACCAACAATCACTGTATACATACAGTTTTATACACTTGCTTTTCAAATAATTTAAGAGGAGAAAGGAGAATAAAGATGTATTTTTACTGTATTTTATAATTACATAGTTGCCTTTACCAGTGCTCTTGGTTTTTTCATGTGAATTCAAATTACCCTCTGGGGTCAGTTCTTTTAGCCTGAAAAAATTAAGGTGTGTGTGCTAGAAACAAACTCTCTCATTTTTTTAATCTGATAATGTCTTTGTTTTGTCTTCATTTTTTAAAGATAGCTTTGCTGGATATCAGATTCTTGATTGACAGTTATTTTCTTCTTTGCACTTTGAATATGTTATCCCACTGCTTTCTGGCCTCCACTGTTTCTGATAAGAAGTAAATTGCTAATCTTATTGGATTTCTTACAAGTGGCGAGTCTTTTTTTTTTTGGTCACTTTCAAGATTTTCTCCTTGTATTTGGCTTTCAGCTCTTTTACTGTGTTATGTCTATTTGTGGATCTCTTTGTGGAATTTGTTGCGCTTCCTGGATGTATAGATTAGTGTTTTTCAATAAATTAGGAACGTTTTCAACCATTATTTCTTTAAATATTTTTTCTTTCTCCCTCCTCTCTTCTGGTACTTCTATTACATGTATGTTGGTGTACTTAATGGTATTCCACATTTCCTGAGGCTCTGTTCATTTTTCTTCATTCTTTTATTTTCTTTGTTCTTTGGATTGCATAATCTCTATTAACCTATCTTCAAGTTTGTTAATTCTTTCTTCTGCAAGAAGTTGGGCAAGAAGTTCTCTAGTTAATTTTTCATTTCAATTATACTTTTCAACTCCAGAATTTTTACTTGGTTCTTTTAAAAATTTTATATCTCTTTATTGATACCAGCTATTTGATGTAACATTGTCAGCATACCTTCCTTTATTTTGTAAATCATGATTTCCACTAGTTCTTTGAATATACTTATAACTACTTTGAAGTCTTCATCTGTTAAATCCAACATCTGGTCACTCTCACAGGCAATTTCTGTTGCTTTTGTCCCCCAGTGTATGAGCCGTATTTTCCTATTTCATTGTATATCTCTTACATTTTGTTGGAAATTGGACATTTTAGATAATTTATAATAGCAGTTCTGGGTTCTGGTCCCCCCCAACCACCACCATTTGCTTGATTACTTGTTTAGTGACTAGCTTTTATTTCAGTGAAGTCTATTTTACACACACACACACACACACACACACACACACACACACACACACGCAGTGTTAAGCCTTTGGTGTTGCTTCTCAACCAAGGGTGTGCAGCCTTGGGTTTGCCCACAGCCACCTTGGATGGCAGTGCTTTGGCAGGGCTCTTTTTAGCGCTTTTTTCCCCCATCATAACCTGCTGTTAAATGCCACAAATTGTGGGATAATTGCTCTATTGTCTTCAACAATGCCCTGCGGCATCAATTGTTCCAGAGACTAAACCAATCAAATTCTAGCTTCTTTGAAGGAATAGTTCCTGAAGTCAGTGTTTGATATTTGTTATTATCCTAGGAGAGCTACTCCCAGCTTCCCCTCCCCCCCAATTCTCTCCTGCAAACTAGCAGTCTTCAATTTAGCCTGTATCGTCAACAAATCTACCAGTATCCTCTCAATCATCTTTCACCACAATCTCCACTGTTTTTGAGTGCATCATTAGGCTTGAACTTCTCCATGTTCTGTTGCAAAGAAAGTCAGGTTCTTTGGTAAGAGATTAGGAGGTATCTATTTTATGTCCTGCTTCTTTCTCCAGAAAAAGTCTCTGAGCCCAGTGTGCAAGGAGGGGGCATGGTGGGTGGTTCCCTGACAGTGAGGATGAGGATGTGGGCAAGGGTCTTTCATTTTTGAAAGATTTTAACTGGGTAAAAAATTCTAGGCTGATGATTGTTTTCTTTCTGTATTTTGAATATATTTTTTCACTGTCTTGTAGCTTCCATTGTTGAGATCTGATTTGAATCTTATCTTTGTTTCTCTGAATATGCTGTCTCATTTCTTTGGCTGCCTTTAATACAGTTTCTCTGTCTGTTTAAAGCAATGTGATTTTGATGTGCTTTAGTGTGGTTTTCTTCATTTTTTTTTTTTTTTAATTAATTAATTTATTTATTTATGGCTGTGTTAGGTCTTCGTTTCTGTGCTAGGGCTTTCTCTAGTTGTGGCAAGCGGGGGCCAATCTTCATCGCGGTGCGCGGGCCTTTCACTATCGCGGCCTCTCTTGTTGCGGAGCACAGGCTCCAGACGCGCAGGCTCAGTAATTGTGGCTCACGGGCCCAGTTGCTCCGCGGCACGTGGGATCCTCCCAGACCAGGTCTCGAACCCGTGTCCCCTGCATTGGCAGGCAGAGTCTCAACCACTGCACCACCAGGGAAGCCCTCTTCATTTTTTTTAATGTTTGAAACTCATTGAATTTCTTATGTCCATGCATTTATACTTTCCATTACATCTGGAAAACTTATGGTCATTATTTCTACAAATATTTTTCTCTATCCATCACTGTCTTCGAGAATTCCGATTATATTTGGTCACTTGAATTTGTCTCAGAGCTCAATGATGCTTTGTTCCTTTTCTAAAAAATCATATTTCCCATCGTAGTTCATTTTGAACAGTTTCTATCGCTATGTCTTAAAGTTCATTAGTATTTTCTTTTACAGTGTCTAATCTGCCACTAATCTCATCTGATATATTTTTCATCTCAGACATTATAGTTCCATCTCTACTTGATTTGGGTCTTTTTTATATCTTCTATGCCTCTGCTTAACATGTTCAATCTTTTCTCTAGCTTCATAAACACATGAAATAATATTTATTGTCTTTAGCTATTCTGTCATCTCTGATAGAATCTCTGAATCATTTTCTGGTGATTTATTTTTCTCCTAGTGATGGCTTATATTTTTCTGCTTCTTTGCATGTCTGCTAATTTTTGATTGGGTACCAGACATTGTGAATTTTGCCTGGTGGGGCTATTTATTTTGTAGTCCTGTAATCATTCTTAAACTTTGTTCTAGAGTGCAGTTAAATTGCTTGGAAACCAGCATCTGTTGTCTCTTGTATTCATTCATTCATTTATTTATGGCTGCATTGGGTCTTCGTTGCTGTGAGCGGGCTTTCTCTAGTTGTGGTCAGCGGGGACCACTCTTCATTGCGGTGCATGGGCTTCTCATTGTGGTGGCTTCTTTTGTTGCAGAGCACTGGCTTTAGGCACGCGGGCTTCAGTAGTTGTGGCACGTGGGCTCAGTAGTTGTGGCTCATGGGCTCTAGAGCACAGACTCAGTAGTTGTGGCACATGGGCTTAGTTGCTCCGCGGCATGTGGGATCTTCCCGGACCAGGGCTCGAACCTGTGTCCCCTGCATTGGCAGGTGGATTCTTAATCACTGCGCCACCAGGATAGCCCATCTCTTGTATTCTTGATGATAGCCATTCTTACAGGTGTGAAGTAATATTTCATTGTGGTTTGGATTTGCATTTCCCTGATGCTTAGTGATGTTGAGCATCTTTTCATGTAGGAGTTTTATAATATCAGGTCTTATGTCTTATGGTCTTATGGTCTTTGATACAGTTCAAGTTCATTTTTGTGAGTGGCAGGGGTCCAGTTTCATCGCTCTGCATATGTCTATCCAGTTTTTCCAACACCATTTGTTGAAGAGACTCTCTTTTCCCCTTTTGGCTCCCTTGTCAAATATTAGTTGGCTATGAGCAGGGGTTCAATTCTAGGCTCTCTATTCTGTTCCATTGATCTATGTGTCTATTTTGTGCCATTACCATACTGTTTTGATTACTGTAGCTTTATAGTATAGTTTGAAACCAGGAGGTGTGATACCTATAGCTTTGTTCTTGTCCCTTAGGACTGCTTTGCTATTCAGGGATTTTTGTTGTTCCATACAAATTTTAGGATTTTTTTTTCTTATTTCTGTAAAGAATTCCATTGGTATTTTGATGGTATTGAACCCATAGATGGCTATGGTTAGTATGGACATTTTAACAATATCAACTCCATAACAATATCCATAAACACAGGATGTCTTTCCATTTGTTTTCTTCAATTTCTTTCACCGAAGTCTTGTAGTTTTTAATGTACAGATCTTTCACTTCCTTGATTAAATTTATTCTTAAATATTTTATTATTTTTCATGCTATTGTAAATGGGATAGTTTTCTTTATTTCTTTTTCAGATGTTTCATCCTGAGTGTATAGAAATACACTCTAATTTCTGTATGTTGTCTCTGTATCCTGCAACTTATCCAAAATTTTTTATTCGTTCCAACAGTTTTTTGGTTGAGCCTTTGGGATTTTCTATATACAGAATAATATCATCTGCAAATAACAACAGTTTTACTTCTCCCTTTCTGATTTGGTTTCATTTTATTTCTTTGTCTTGCTTAATTGCTCTAGCTAGGACTTCAAGTACTATTTTGAATAAGAATGGTGATAGTGGACATTCTTGTCTTGTTCCTGATCTTAGAGGAAAAGGTTTCCATTTTTCTCCATTGAATATGATGTTTACTGCTGTCAGTTTGATAGGTATAGTTCCAGATGGTTTTCTAGGTACATAAGCTAACACACACACACACACACACACACACACACACACACACACACACTGTCTCTCTCTCTCTCAAGAGTAACACACAAATGGGATCATATTTTGCTTAAAGTGCTGTAGCTTGCTTTTTTCACATAACATTTTATCATTTCCATAACGATGCATATATATCTACTTAATTCCTTTATTTAAAATTATTTTCAAAATAACGTACATGGTTTGAATTTCAAAAAGGTACAGTAAAAAAGGAGGCCTGCCTTCTACTCCAGTCCCCCCACTCTGCTTACAGTTTCTTGAGTACGGTCATGTCCAAAGATATTCTATGCCTATGTAATGATGTTCCATTTTCTTACACAAACCATAACATACTACACACCATTCTGTATTTTGCTATTTTTCACTTAATCTATCTAGGAGCTTCTTATTCTTTTATTTTAACACTTGCATAGTTGTATTAGCTAAGGTTCTTTGGTTGCAAGCAGTAGAAACTTACACAATGAATTAAAGCACAAAGGGAATTTATTGGAAGGACAGTGGCAAACAGGTTCAGAGCCAGACTTTGGGAAAGATAGGATGAGGGTTCTTTGGGGAGCTTGGAAGCAGGAACACAGGACCATCCAATGACTTTAGCTCCACCTGCCCTCTCTCTGTAGGTTTCTGTTCAGAATCTATTAGCCTAGTCTGCACCTTCTTTGGTCAGGTCCCCTGCTTGGATGAATCTTTTTTTGGCTTCAGAGTTGAAGTAGTCTGTTTGACTGGCACAGCCTGGCTCATGTGACCACCCCAATTTGGGGGTGCAGGTATCTTTTTGAATTAGAGTTTTCGTCTTTTCAGATATATGCCCAGGAGTGGGATTGCTGGATCATATGGTAAATCTATTTTTAGTTTTTAAAGGGACCTCCATACTGTGGCTGCACCAATTTACATTCCCACCAACAGCGTAGGAGGGTTCCCTATTCTCCACACCCTCTCCAGCATTTATTATTTGTAGACTTTTTTATGATGGCCATTCTGACCAGTGTGAGGTGATAGATACCTCATTGTAGTTTTGATTTGCATTTCTCTAATTTGCCAATTGTTTTTTATTATTAATTTATTTTATTGAAGTATAGGTGATTTACAGTGTTGTGTTAATTTCTGCTGTACAGCAAAGTATTTCAGTTATATATATATATATATATATATTCTTTTTCATATTCTTTTCCATTGTGGTTTATCACAGGATATTGAATATAGCTCCCTGTGCTATACAGTATGACCTTGTTGTTTATCCATTCTCTATATATTAATTTGCATCTGCTAATCCCTAACTCCCAATCCATCCCTCCCCCACCTCCCCTCCCCCTTGGCAACCACCAAGTCTGTTCTCCATGTCTGTGAGTCTGTTTCGTAGATAAGTTCATTTGTGTCATATGTTAGATTCCACACAGAAGTGATATCATGTGGTATTTGTCTTTCTCTTTCTGACTTAATTCACTTAGTATGATAATCTCTAGGTCCATCCATGTTGCTGCAAATGGCATTATTTCATTCTTTTTTATGGCTGAGTAGTATTCCATTGTATGTATGTACCACATCTTCTTTATCCATTCATCTGTCAGTGGACATTTAGGTTGTTTCCATGTCTTGGCTATTGTGAATAGTGCTGCTATGAACATAGGGGTGCATGTATCTTTTCGAATTATAGTTTTGTCCAGATGTACACCCAGGAGTGGGATTGCTGGATCATAGGGCAGCTCTGTTTTTCATTTTTTGAGGACCCTCCATACTGTTTTCCATAGTTGCTGCACTAATTTACATTCCCACCAACAGTTGTAGGAGGGTTCCCTTTTCTCCACACCTTCTCCAGCAATTATTATTTGTAGATTTTTTGATGATAGCCATTCTGACCGGTATGAGGTGGTACCTCATTGCAGTTTTGATTTGCATTTCTCTAATTTGCTAATAGTTTTTTAGCAAAGAGTATTTGTATCACCATACTTGTATCACCATACTTGTATCTGTATCACCATACTTGTCAGCAGAATTACTTAAAAAAAAAAAACCTGCTAATTTAAAAGGTGAAAAAAATCATTTTAATTTGCATTTTTGTTTGTTTTTTAGATGATTCTTTTTTGTATATTCATTGGATGTTTGTATTTTCTGTGGCTGTTTCATCTTTTGCCAAAATTTTACTGTGTTCTTAGTGTGTTTCTAATAGTTTTACATGAGCTGATTATATATATATGTATAAATATTTACAGTTTTGAAACACATACATATTTTTAAGATTCATTAGATATATACATATTTTTAGAACTTAACAAAATGGAAAACTTTTCCTAAAAAATGAAAATGAAAGCATCTGTGCTGTTTTGTGCTGATGAACAACCACCAATGCTTCTCATATGGAAGATTGAAATACAGGCATGACCAAGATATTTTTGAGAAGTAAATCTCGTGCTCCACAAATACTCTACACCTTTGAATTTGGAAGACATGAACGTGGCCCAGCAGAGTTTGAGGACAGGAGTTAAACTGCTCCAGTCTGGGCCCAGCATGTGCTTGTCATATGTGCTTGGTTCTCTAAGTGTTTACTGAGTGAGTGAGTGAGTGAGTGAGCGATGCTTTGTTTTTTATGTAGGATATAGGATTAAAAACCTGAGACAAGGGGCTTCCCTGGTGGCGCAGTGGTTGAGAATCTGCCTGCCAACGCAGGAGACACGGGTTCGTGCCCTGGTCTGGGAAGATCCCACATGCCGCGGAGCGACTGGGCCCGTGAGCCGCAATTACTGAGCCTGCGCGTCTGGAGCCTGTGCTCCGCAACAAGAGAGGCCGCGATAGTGAGAGGCCCGCGCACCGCGATGAAGAGTGGCCCCCGCTTGCCACAACTAGAGAAAGCCCTCACACAGAAACGAAGACCCAACACAGCCATAAATAAATAAAAATAAAAATTATTAAAAAAAAAAAGGTCTTTCTGAAAAATAAAAAAAAAAAAAAAAAAATAAAAAAGACTTTAAAAAAAAAAAAAAAAAAAAAAAACCTGAGACTCCCCTGGTGGTGCAGTGGTTAAGAATCCGCCTGCCAATGCAGGGAACAAGGGTTCGAGCCCTGGTCCAGGAAGATCCCACATGCCGCGGAGCAACTAAGCCCATGCGCCACAACTACTGAGCCTGCGCTCTAGAGCCCGAGAGCCACAACTACTGAGCCTGTGTGCCTGGAGCCCGTGCTCCGCAACAAGAGAAGCCACCGCAATGAGAAGCCCGTGCACCACAACGAAGAGCAGCCCCCGCTTGCCACAGTTAGAGAAAGCATGCGTGCAGCAACGAAGACCATGCGCGGCCCAAAAATAAATAAATAAATAAATAATTTTTTTTTAAAAAAGCCTATGGGATAGGGACTTCCCTGGTGGTCCAGTGGTTAAGACTCTGGGCTCCCAATGCAGGGGGGCCCGGGTTCGATCCCTGGCCGGGGAACTAGATCCCACATGCCGCAACTAAATATCCCGCGTGCTGCAACTAAAAAAAAGATCCTGCATGCCGCACGAAGATTCCGCTCGTGGTGTCGAAGATCCTGTGTGGGGCAACTAAGACCCAGGGTGGGTAGGTAGGTAGGTAGGTAGATAGATAGATAGATAGATAGATAAATAAATAAATAGTTTTTTAAAAAACTCTGTAGGATTGAAAACCACTCTTGCTGTTTTTCCTTTGTAAACTGACATCGAACTTTGAAAGACTACCCATCCGGCTGATGGATCTACAATTTGGAGTAAATAGAGGTTCATAATTGGACAGTGTATACTAGTTCATTTTGAGAGGACTATGCCTGAGGAATTAATGAGAAAAAACAATTTGGGAGAGACAGGGGACCACCGCTGTGGGCAGGCTGTATGTTCACCTGGTGGAGAAACATCTTCCTCCAGTATTTTATAAAATATGTTCTATCTGGAGTTTATGTCTCACTTAGGAAATTTTTATAAGTTATATAAGCCAGCGGTGAAAATACAGGGCTAAATAGATGGGAGAAATTGCTCATGTAATCAACTATTAATAATGCTCTTAAATCTGTGTTTATTATTGGGCCTTTTCATAATGCCCAGGGCCTTCTACTGAGATTTATGGCATGGCAACCCAAATAAAAATTATTTCTTTATAAAATCCCTCTGAATTCTACTTACTATGTTGTCGTGCCAGTTTAATGTACATTAATTAATTAACGTACTTTTTAAAATGTGTTCCTGTGTGTGTGAGTGCCTGCTTCTTGGCATTGTTTTCCATGCTGAGAACAAGAGTTTCCATTCGGCAGACTCTCCTTCTCATTCTCTATACTTGGATGAGCCGCGTGGCAGGGCTCAATCTATGATCTGTAGACGTGCCTTTCCAAGGCCTAAGGTAGTGGACCATAGGATGTTGTTTATAGTACCACAGAGACCTTGACGCTAAGACTTTTTTTTTTTAATTTATTTATTTATTTTTGGCTGCGTTGGGTCTTCATTGCTGCACGCGGGCTTTCTCTAGTTGCGGCGGGCGGGGGGCTACTCTTGGTTGCAGTGCGTGGGCTTCTCATTGCAGTGGCTTCTCTTGTTGCAGAGCACGGGCTCTAGGCTCACGGGCTTCAGTAGTTGTGGCACGCGGGCTCAGTAGTTGTGGCTCGCAGGCTCTAGCGCGCAGACTCAGTAGTTGTGGCGCACGGGCCTAGTTGCTCTGCGGCATGTGGGATCTTCCAGGACCAGGGATTGAACCCGTGTACCCTGCATTGGCAGGCGGATTCTTAACCACTGCGCCACCAGGGAAGCCCCTCTAAGACTTTTTAACTCCCAAATCTTGCTATTCTTGTGGGTGGAAAAAAGACAAAGTTAAATGTGAAGTCACCTAAAATATGTGCTTCACATGGAGAGTTTAGTGTCCCTCGTTATAGTCTGTCGGCTGCTGTTTAACCACTGAAGCACGGAAGGGTAAGAGTTTTTCTCTGGGATTAAGCGGCTGTCTAAACTGGCCCACGGAGATGCTGCTCCAGCGCCAATGTTCCCTGCACAGGGCTTCTGCATTCAGAGCTCCTCGGGAGTAAATTTTAACCAGTGAAATGCGTTGGTTATAAAAGTTCTTTAGGCTTTTAAACTGGGAATCCTTGGGACATACGTGCGTTGAGACATCCCAGTCCTGTGTTTTGAGGGTGCTGAGTTTGGATCAAGTTCAGCATAAGGTAGAAGAAAGAATATAGGTTTTTGATTCAGACAGTCCTGGCTTCCAATAGGATGTCTGCCACTTCCATGACCTTGGGCAAACTTTAAACCTCTCCTCAGTTTCCTTATTTGTAATGGGAGTGACGACATCTTCTTCATAGGGTTGTAAGATAACCACGTGGACACGGGGTTTTAAAAGGCATATCTTAACTTTCTCACCGTGCACACACAGAATGGTAACTCAGGTAATGACTGTGTTAACCAACCTTACTGTAGTAATCACTTTGCAATATGTACTTCTATCAAATCATCATATTGTATACATTAAATGTACACAGTGTTGTATGTCAAATACTGGATATCTCAATCAAGCTGGGGAAAAAGGGCCTCGCAATGTTTGCCCATAGGTGACAGACAATGAATGTTTTTGTCCACGCAGGTTTCCGTATAGCCTGCAATACCTTGTGGGTTTACTACTCCTTAGGAAAGTGGCGAGGCTTCAGTTTATCTGAGGTTCACCTCAGGTAATGTCTATTCAACAAGCACTGATTACCTACCAGATATTCTTTATGATCCAAAGACAGTGGCAAGACTTCTAGCAGTGACAGATATTATGTAATAATATAAACATGTAAGTGCCACGTTAAGTCACATTGATAATCAATGACAGAATGGTAAATTCCACCTTGTAGATCTGAGGCAGATCTATGCACCCCTCGCCCCCCACCCCCCAAAAAAATCACAGAGAAATTAAAAACTCCCTGGCCACCTTCCGGAATCAGGCCTGAGGAGACGTCCTCAGTACGTAGCCTAGTCTCAGGAGAACTACCCACCCTGGCCCCCTCTCCCTGCACGTGTGGGCTGTTCAGAAAGACCGGCCACCAGCAGGTGACGGGACGTGGCACAGACCGTGGCTTCTCATTTACTTCCTTGGACATGATGTTTTCTAAAATGAGGTAAAACGGAAAACGAATTCTGCTAGGTTGCACTTAGGTTTAACTCCTGCCGCTTTCCAGTGGAAGCATGCAGTGCAGTTCCTAAGCTTAGGGCCAAACGTGCACTTCTGTCTCTACTTGTTTCAAAACCAGAGACTCAGCGCAAACATCTTTTTTTTTTTAATTTTATTTATTTATTTATTTATGGCTGTGTTGGGTCTTCGTTTCTGCGCGAGGGCTTTCTCCAGGTGCGGCAAGCGGGGGCCACTCTTCATCGCGGTGCGCGGGCCTCTCACTATCGCGGCCTCTCTTGTTGCGGAGCACAGGCTCCAGATGCGCAGGCTCAGTAATTGTGGCTCACGGGCCTAGCTGTTCTACAGCATGTGGGATCTTCCCAGACCAGGGCTTGAACCCGTGTCCCCTGCATTAGCAGGCAGATTCTCAACCACTGCGCCACGAGGGAAGCCCTGGATGATCTCTTAGTACGGTGCCGCCACGCCCGTGTGTTCCCCGCAGAAGCAGGAGGTGGCTGGGTTTGCATCTCAGGACCAGCCCCTCCCTGATATCTACTGTATACATATGGAACACAGATGGATAATTTGCTCTTGACATTTAAACACAGGAAACCATGGCTGCTTGTGATGAAAGTTTTAAAGATTCTAATAAAAATTTCACAAGTGGGACAGTGGTTTTTAAAGGGAAAATGGTTTTGTGGAACACTTGTCCTTTAACACGATTGTCTGAGAAAGTAAGTGTCATGAGGCTAAAGCGCTTCCTTTACTTCTGAGTGGAAGAATATGCTCATTATAATCATCCCCTTTTTTAAGAATAATGAGCTTGCCAGTTTGCTCTAAATACAGAGCACATAGACAAATGACACAGTCCAGTTTTATTTTACTTAATTAGAACAAGAATGTTTAAAAACCAAAACTCTGTGCTGTTTCTGATAGATATTTAAATACAAAACATTTCAAATTTAGCACAAGTGATATAGGCTAAGGCGTAACTGGATTTGGATTACAGTCATATGAGCCAAATGATTCCTCTTGAATGTTTGAAAGGAAAGGGTGTCTGTACGAAGTCATGGGGTGAGGCCGGGGTCTGGGGGAGAAGGGTGCAGAGTGGGCAGGCTCTGGGCTTGTGCCCCTGAGCTTTCGGCTCCAAGCAGACTGAGCAGGTGTGGCAGAGCAGCTCGGCGGGGGGAGCAGTATGCGTCCGTCCAACACCCCAAAGCTGGCTTTGCGGATGTGCTCCTTTCTAGCGCTTAGACGGGGTTTTTTTCTCGGCTGCCAGGAAGCAGGGAGTGGGGCTGCGTTGAGTGATTATCTGGGAGCGGCCAGGCATAAGTTCAGATGCTTTGGAAGACTTGGGGTGGGGGGTATGGACAGAGAGATTCTTCTCAGATTCTTCTTCCTTTTGTGGATGGGGGAAGAGGGTGCTTGGTGACATTTTCCTGAGAATGCAAGGAAGAATACAGGTTTGAAAGGTTTATAATTGTATGTTAGAACAGAGCCACACCGATATTGAAAAAACAAAAAAAGGCATGGTAAACACACTTTTATTTAAAATTCAGATTTCTGAAACAACTATACTAAGAGTGGCATCGTAGGTCTTTAGCTAAATAAGACATAGCACGAAAATAACGTTCACTTTAACTTTTGAAGGTTCTTTTAAAAGCATCACTTAAAACGTACATATCCCCCCAAAAATTAAGTGTAGAAAAACTGTTCTATCTCAGGAATGAGTTTGAGAATGCACAAGGAAACCACAGAGACAATTTTTTAACCTCTGGTTATTGATAGGGAGCACTAAATTCAAGAGGATTTGGAGATTTTCCTACATTGTTCACTTAAAGGACCACAGGTGCAGCGCTATCAGAGTTTCTTGGTAAATTTCTAGCCCTTTTCACAAATATGGTTACTGGCCAGATTTCTAAAACTTAAATTTGTCACCCAAAAAAGTAAAGTATAGGATTTACAAGTATTTTATTTTTTGAGAAATTTTGAGAAAGGACCACAAGCGCAGCACACCAAAAAATAAGTGGAACTAGTTTTAATAATCTCTGAAAACTTTTAAGTTCTAGGTTTATTTTGAAACCAACTTCCAAACAAGATAGAATAAAATCAATACATATGTATACTACACCGCTGAAGCAGCTTCAACTTGCCGAGACGTCTTCAGAGCGCTCCCTCTGAACTCTTTCCTTGGAGCCTCGGGTGATCTTCCGCTGTCACAACAGCGGCCCTGCTGGAAGATCCCTCTTGGGTGTTTGCGCTGCCAGCGCGGGCCGTCCTCAGCCCCATCTCTGCACCAGCCCAGGCCCGGGTGCTGGGACGGTCGCGCTCACCCTGCGTCCCTGCCTCACCGCTTGCTGGACCGCTTCTGGGACTTCTCCGGGCTGCCCCGCTTCCCCGGCGGGGAATGACGGGCAGGGCCTCGAGCGTGGCCGCTGTGCTTGTATGGGTGGGTTCTGTGCTTCTGCCGGCTTTCCTCCTTCTGGTCCTGGCTTGTCGCAGGTTCCTTACTGACCTCTTTTTGTTCGTGGTCTTGGTCTTTCTGGGAGGGCAGTGTGTTCTTAATTGTGTTAATTAGAAATCTTTTATTTGTACCAACCAGAGGACACTTCATCCTGGGGGAAAAAAAACAATCACAAATCAAACAATGACTCCAAAGCTGAACCCTCTGATCCTGGCAAGTGCCAAAGAACTCTTGCTTCCACAGAATCGAGTCTCTGAATTTGTTCAGCTTTCCTTGCATGCCACCTAGTGTAAACTCTGAGCACAGGGGAGAAAACCCAAGACACTTAGAATTCTGGAGACAGACTGGCTGGACCTTATCTGAAGACTTTAACCCTTTCTTCCTTGTTGGGACTAACTTTCCCAACAAGTACCGCAATGTTACGTATAGGCGTTGACCACAACCCAAATTACCTGAGTCATTTAATAGTATCTCCTTATACCACAAATGCCTGATTTGACTAGAATCTGCATTTTTAGTTAAATTTATGGTGGCTTGTTTTTAAATATCAAAGAAGAAGGATCAGTCCCTCCCTGAGGAACAAAAAAAGTATACCTTGCTATATCATGAATACTGGAGCTACATGATCTACTCTAGAAATAAAAAAATATCTAAAGAATCTATTAAATGCGATAATCACCTTTTACCCTCTAAAAAACTTAAAAGTTTCTATTTCAGGACTTTCTGTTTCAGAGTCTGTGCTCTGTCCCGGAGCACTGTTCCCACGTCTACCCTCTGGGTGACTTTCTGTGCAGTGTACATTTCAGGGGCTTCTGAGTCAAGTTCACCCAGGAGGAAGGATGTAACTGGTTAAATTGTTAATTTACATGTTTAGGTATATTTATATACTCAGTATTTGTTTTATTTTTCAGGTGTAGTAAACCTTTCATTTTAGAAAAGAAAACCCCACACAGATGAAAACCTGAATACTTCTCTTGGCCTTGAGCCAAGGAGGAAACCGATCCGTCCTAATCGTGTTACTCAGGGTGGCTGGTAGTAAACAAAAATGAATGTAGTATTGCATAGTCTCCATCTTTGTATCAAACTTTGATTCAAGGAGAATCCCACGCGATACCTCAAAAGCAACCCACCAGCAGCCCCACTGCAGTGATTTTCTCGCGGAAGAGAAATGTAAGGGGTCACCAGCCAAGTGTCCCTGTTATGGAGGTCAGGCCACCTCAGGCAGCCAGAAGGGCACTGAATCTGTTAGTAAAAGGAGGAGGAAAAAAAGAAAAGAAAATGGCTCCTGCTGCGAATAAGCAGCTCTTGCGCCTGCCTGGAGAGAAAGTACCCGCGAGGTCTCGGGAGCGGTGTGTGCGCCCCTGTGCCGGTGTGCTTCATGCTCAGGCTGGGAAGAGTGACGGGGAACGAGCAGTGAGGAGGAGAAGGACTCAGGGAGGAAAGGACGCAGGGAGCCGCAGAAGCGGTCGGAACACTGGGTGGGGACGGCACTGGAGGTTTGGTTTTCTTTCATTGGTGAAGTTCAGAAGCCACGGTGATGAGGAGCAAAGAAGAAAGGCAACCACAGAGAGCAAAGAAAACCCACGGTTCTGCATGTGAGGCTGGGGGAGGCTGAGCTTCCAGAAAAGCACGCCAGCGTGACGCTCCTCAGGGGCCCCAAGGCATAGCCATGTGTACCTCCCAGAGGTACAGGATCGGGACGGCAGTTAGGAGGGACGGCCAGGCTCTGACCTCAGTGACTTTACAGGATTATCACTGCATCCAGGCACTGACTGGCTGACGACACCTGGACCACCGCAGTCGCAAGCTCAGCAGAGATTCAGAAGAGCACGACACACGCGTGTGTTACAGAGCAGCACGACTCCGCCAGCCTGCGGGAAGGGACTGCCCTTCAGTGCGGAACACAAGGAGCCCAGGAGCCCCTCTTTGCCAGCTGTGGCCAGGGCTTACTGCAGGAGCTAATCATGTTCGTGAGCAACGGAGCGCCCACCTCTCGTGGATGGGGCAGACTAGGAACGGCTGGTGCAGAACAGCCAGCTACAGAGGAATTCTGGGGCCTTTTCAGTGCAGTGGGTCGTCAGTGCTGGTAAAACTGGTCAGTTCTTGTCTGGATTCAACAAAGAAGGAAGATGATTATTGCCAGATAGGACAATAACCCGAGATACTAAGAGCTGTGGCAACTGCTGGCGCATTCAGCTGCATTTTGCCGTCTTCCACGTGAGGTCATCTCCAGCACCGCGCGCCTGCCTGAGGTGGACAAAGCTCCTCCTGGGCTAGAGACCGGCAGCGGTCATGCGGTGAGTGGGGACCACGTCGGAGGAGGCATCCCTAGCTCCCCGCAGCTCGTGTAACCCGCCGACTCAACACAGGGACCAAAAGAGCTAGCGTAGAACGAGGTGGTGTTCTGGAACAATGTCCACAAGAAAACCAGCCTTTACATCGCTTTTTCACATCAAAGATGTGATTTTTCATGCTGGTTGTGCCTAGGTTGTGTCCACCTTCAAGGTGAAAAGTCAAGCATGGCTTGGAGAGAACTTGGTTTACTTGGGTGGGGGGAGGAGTGGGGGGGGGTATGAAAGCGACTCCCCCAGATACGCCAGGACACATTTTAGAAATGGTGACAAGTGCTCACCCACACTCCACTGATAAATGAGGCAGGACAACGAGATTGGGGGGCCGGGGTGGGGGAGCAGTTGAGGGCAGATGTGAAGGGACACGTGGCAAACGATTCCATATAAAGAAAGTATAAAATCTGCACTGAATATATTGAAGCATAAGGAGAATAACATCAATGCTGAATGTGAGGAAGTCCCTGGCAGAGAGCGGCTCTGGCCTGTAATGTGGCCATTAATGTTGCGGAATCTCACCGCCAGTTGTCCTACGGCTACAAAGTCATACAACACAGTATACACACGGGCTCTGGAATCATACTGTCTCTTAGGCCAGACCTTGGGCATGTTAAATAATCTCCCTGTTGTCTCTCATCTATTAAATGGGGACAACAGTGACTATTTTAGGGGACCGGACGCAGATCAAAGGAGTGAGGATGTGCTCAGAACAACGCCTGATACGCAACAAGCACTTAGTAAAGGCTAGCTCGGTGTGCAGCCTCGTCCCCCGACTCGATTCGCTTTGTGACCATGGGAAACTTACTTAATGCCTCTGTGCCTCACTTTTCTATTTGTAAATGGAAGCGATAGAAGTATCCACCTATTGCAAGGGTCTAATGAGATAATGCATAAAGCACTTAGCACAGGGCCTGGCATATGGTAAATTTTCAATAAATGTTACCTATGGGGCTAGGATTTCTTATGCATAATTCCAAAATTTGAAAACCAAGTTCTTTTTCTGATACAACAACTCATTTGGCAGCCAGACCTGGCCTAACCTGACGCCGGGCACTTCTTTCTACTCTGTATCCCGTTTGAGGGAAGCATTCATATGCTTTGCTGAGGAAATGATCATGTGTTGAACAAGTACCATTGGAGTATTTGTTGTGCACGCTGTCTGGGCTATAGTACCTATCTAAAATGTGAAAATATCTAAATTTAGAAACTTACCTGGATCCGAGGGCTTTACACAAGGGATTGTGGACCCATATTATTACTATTCACTCTCCCTTCATGAAAAAGAATATATATAGCACTCAAGTTAATATATCAGGGATTTGTCCGTGATGGAAACTCAAGACAGCTAAGTCTCAAATCACCTGGGATAATAAGTTAATCAAGAACAGAGAAGAATGTCTGACGTTTCTCCATGAAAAAAAAAATGATTGAAAAATGAAAAGAACCTGAGCCATCAAGGAAAGACGAAAAAGATGTTTTACAGAAATGTTCATAAAAATGGTTACAGTTTTAAAGTTTTGGTACTTCAGATGGTTAAACTTCTGTATCTGCAAGTTTCACTTTCCAGGATATCTCAATTCTCCATTGGTATCAGAGTCAGTGGGCTACTGGGTAGTACCTCTGAGCTTATAATTTGCATTTCCTAATGGTCCTCGGGTATAAATAACACTGGAGGCTGGAGTAAGTGGGTGATCTCGAAGGTCCTTCCACTTTTTTTTTTTTTTTTCCTTCCAGTTTTGAGTTTCTCCGTGCATGTTCTGTACGTTGGCCCTTCAGAACGTGACCCTCCTCTCCTTCTCTCCTTCATCACATTAGGAAATTATTTCATTGCTCTCTGTCTCCTTGTTTCTCAGCTCTCTTTTAGTGCCCTGTTTTTCTGTATTTGAGATGACACAGTAAGCTAGCGTTAGATCGTCAGCCGTCCTAAAGCCTTCTTTATATCAGCATCGAGGCAAAAGCCTGAGCCCTGCGGCACGGGCACAGGCCTAGCTGCTGGGCGGGTCTGTACCGGCTTTGTCCCTGGCTGCGCCCAAGGATGTGGGGTGGGGACCACAGGAGGCCACAGGATGGGCAGCTGCTTTCCTGTGGAACTCTGACCCCAACTCTGTTGACTTTCTCACGCTGGCTAGTTACTTTTGTTTTGGGTTCATTTTTGATTTTAGAAAGTTATACTAGCTCATGTGGGAAGAGCCAGATTTAAGGTGCTAACAACATAAATGGATATAAAACTCTAAATAGGATGAGACTGGTTAAAACTGCTCTAGAAAGTACCCATGACAGCACCGTCAGACTCAAGAGCCGGCATCCTATCCATGTTAAACCTGACAAATGAAGCGAGTCCCTTCACTGTCAAAGCTGTGAGCCCAGAGGCTGAGATGAAGGGCTCCGCCTGCCACAGGAGAGATTAAGATGGGCCGAGGCCAGGGCTGTAATTTTCAGACTTCTTTCCCTTTTTCTCGAGTAGGCACACTGTGTAACGTCATTTGCAAAAATGAGGCTCTTTCTCCCCACAGGGATCATAGTCAACTTATGAAAACCAGTAAATTATAAAACAAATCTAGAGACAGAAGGGGAAAGATAAATGCAGTTTCTTCTTCTTTCTGATTTTCATACTTCTGTCTCTCTGCTGCTGAAGGACAGAGGCAGTAACAGCTAACATTCTGCAGATACAGACCTGCCACGTTTGTGTCTAAAGTAGTTTCATGAATGTGACCCCTCCAATAGTGACACATGACCACTAGCCAATAGGAACGACGACAGCGGTGTTGCTGACACTGACGGCGAGCAGTTCCCTGTGCCCTTACGTTACCAATGCCTCACTTCATCTCTCCGCCATCTCCCCTCTTACAGATGCACAAGAGGCAAAGCACCTTATCCAGGCTCCCAAGTCGGAAGGACGTGGAGCTGGGATTGGGACCAGAGTCCGCCTTCCCAGCACCATCCCAGCTGGGACAGAAGGAGCAGACGAGAGAAAGGCACCTGCGGAGTAAGCAGATGGCCCAGAGCAGGCAGGGAAGGAAACCGCAGGTGAAAAGCTGTCAGCGTGCTGGCCGCCGGGGCTGCTCTGTTTGGGACAGACTCCTAGAAGCAGATCTAAGTCGGCTAAGAGCTCTGGCCGTGCAGGAGCCCAGGTGAGTCTGACACAGACAAGGACAAAGGCACAGAACTCCCTGCACACACGTGACTTGGAGATTTGTGAAGTACATCAGGCTGTGGGAAACTAGGGTTCCTCTTCTTCTTTTTAGGGAAATAGAGCCTCGGGATCATGGAAGCCGGGTTCAGTGCATTGCGCCCCAATTCATTCCTTTATTCTACGGCCAGAGCCCTTTCCACGCCAGCAAACAGCATTTTATCTTCCATTCTGCACGTTGCTTTGCATGATCACGGATGTACTTCTAAAGTAACAGCCACAGAAAGCAGCACAACTACCCTTCCAGCGCCCCAAGGAACCAGGTAATACTCTTGACCTGATGCTGTGGTTGGTTACAGCTTACCTCGTTCAACACGCCGCAGTCACCGTAACCACCCGCAGCGCCACGGGTTATACTTTGGCAATCAAGTGCCTTAGTCATCTGAGAAGGTCTTTTATAGTGTTTTAATCCCCACAGCGACACTGTTAATCCTTAATTACACTGCATACAACAGGCCTGAGGCCGGTTTTCAATATGCTCCGTCTCCACCACTGCACCCAAAAATAATGAAAAATCGTTGACATACGTGTACATATATATCTGCAGTATTTATTTTTAAAAATCTGAGAATCTTCCATACGTAAGGCACTATGCTAGGTCCTGCAGCAAAAATAAATACCAGGCTACCTGTCTGCGTTGACGCTGTTTAGGAGACGGCCAGGAGGAACAGGAGGTGTGGCCAGGCGAGGGTCAGAGGCGGGGGTGTGAGGAGCGGGGCCCTGGGACGCACAGGGCACGATCCCCGGCCCCCTCCTCCCTCAGTAGGACAGGTCGTTTCCGCAGCCGCGTAAGCCAACGGGAGCGCATTCAGGGCTCCCTGATCCACTTTCATAACCAGACAGGAGGGGGATGGGAACGTGGGAAGCGGGGGCAGGACGCACGGCGCTCTGCGTGCTGACAGTAGCCACAGGACGGAGGCTCTAGACAAGAGGGATCCGTGCTGGTCCCATCAGCAGTTAACCAGGACTGGGGAAACCTCTTTGGGCTCCACGTTCTTTAACTGGAAAGTCAAGGCTCTGGGTCTCCACGGCCCTGAAATACTGCCAGGAGCCTCACCCACGAGTCAGTCTGAGACTCGAGCCCTCCCTGCCCTCCCCGCTGGTCCCAGCATGTGGTCTGGCGCTCAGCGGCGGGCTTCTCCGCGTCCACCTGTGCGTGAGCAGCTTCGAGGCCGGGACAGTCAGGCTTCTGACCCGCTGCCTGCGCCTGGCCTCTTAATGTACCGACCGGTACTGAGCGAATCTTCAAATGAGTAGAAACACCACGTGCCTCAGTGGAGACTGGGGCAATGATTTGCTTCCCAGTAATCGAAAGCTGATTACGTAAAATGGAAGAAAACGTAGGTGGTGCTCCCCCTTATCACCAGGTTGACCCCCAGCTGAACAGAAAAGCACCCAAAACGTCATTCCCCTTAAAACAACTGGGTAAAGAAAACTGAAAAATCATTTTCTCTCAAATTCAATCTTTGGAAGTTTTTGTACCAAAACATAAGCCTCTCCAACGTATAAGGCTGAAATCGTACAGGCAGTAGACTCAAGCATTATCCTGGGCAAAGATCAGCTGACGTGAATGTGACCAGAATAAAAACAGCTTTGTAGACAATGAAGCTGAGCAAATTTCTGAAATTTGTGCTTATAAATTCCTCTATGTTGACTGAAAGGAAGTCACGTGGGGCAATATTTCAGCTTCTCGGAGGCTTCTGTCAAGAACAGCTTCTCAAGAGATTCTTTTGCTGAAATACATCCAAGGAAGTATATAGCACCAAATGGTTTCTTTCTTTACACTACAAAAAACGGCATCCCAGTTGCATTTTCTTTAGTTCAGCAATCTCTTTCTGGCAACGGCTCAACTACCTCACTTAAGATCTCTCTCATGCAATATCCAAGAGGAGAAAATAATGTCACTCACTCTAGTTCTGTTTCAAATTCTAAAGCCAATGTGAAGATCTTCTAGATGCTTAGAAACGCAGACCATTGCCCACTAGTAACTGACCGACTGTCTGCTCCTTTTGGATATCTGTCCACTTGACAGGGATGGGTCTTGGGACTCCTGTGGCTGGCCACCTGGCCACCTGTCTGCTCCTGGGAGGAGTGTGGGAATGCTCTCAATTCTGCAGAGCAGGTTGGTATCATTCTTTTTAATAAATAGGGATTAGCATAGTGTTTTTCACATTTGTGTGCACTTTAGAATCACCTGGGTATCTTTTTAAAACCCCAAAGCTCAGGCCATACCCCTAACTAATAATCTTTGATGGTGGGAAACAGATACTTGTATTTTTGGAAGCTCCTCAGATGATTTCAAATGTGCGGGTAAATTTGGGAACCACTGGATTAGTGGTTAAAAGTTTTATTTACACACATACACACACGCACTTATTTAAACAGATGTAGAACCAGGTGTTCCCCTGGAATGAGCAGGATGGGAAAGGTGTTCTTTGTCCCAGCACCGTGGGCAGAAGCAAGTCATGGTTTTCCTTGGACCAGACCTCCCTTCACAGCCCGTCCCTGTTAGGTGTGCTGGACCAAAAGCTGCCTCAAGAAGAAGTTCTGTGAGACTGTTTGAGCTGCAAGGTGACCTAGCTGGGTATTCAGATGTAAGTGCGCTGGCACTTCAAAGAAAACAACTCACAGTATTCACTGCTGACGACAAAGCTGAAGCTTTCAAATGAAAGAAAATTAGACTTTTGGAAAACAGTGAACTTGACAGTTTCCCAACACTTAAATGACTTTTCTGATGAGATGAGTGGTGATATTAACAAATGTGTTTTAAAAATATTATATAATGAAATGTGTCAACATTTGGAGGAGCTTCATAACTCAGCGAACCAATATTTTCCAGATGACCAGTTCATGATGTTACGAAACCATGCATGAGTGGAAGATCCAGTAAAAGTGCAAGGTAGACCAAGGGATTTTATTGTAACAGCATATGAAAAGTCCACATTATTAAAAAGAATGTGAAGAAACTACCACTTGTTGAGGTTAATTGCAAGTAGTGATGCAGTATAAAAGAATGCCACAATTTTCTGAAAATGCTATTGAAGTACTTCTTCCTTTTCCAAATACGTATCTGTGTGAAATCAGAGTCTCTTCATATACTTCAACCAAAATAACATATCACAACAGATTGACTGCAGAGGCAGATAGGAAAATCCAGGTGTCTTTGATAAGCCAGACATTAAAGAGGTTCGCAAAAATATTAAACAGTGCCACTCTACTGAATAGGTAAATTTTTGCAAACATAGCTATTTTTATAAAAAATATATTATCTACACATGTGACATGTTTATTATTTTTTAAAATAAATCAATAAATACTTTAAAATTGCTCAGTTTTAATTTCTAATACAGTAAATACCAATAGATATAACCCATGTAAAAAGTTCTGTGGGGTCCTCAATAATTTTCAAGAGTGTAAAGGATCCTAAAGACCCCAAAATTTGAGAACCACTGTTATGAGAGTTGAAAAAAAATAGCAGTGTCAACAGGAATGCTTGTCTTGTCACCTCATGGGAGAGTGTGAGTTTCCCATCCTGTTCTCCCAGGATCCACCTCTTATAAATCTGGAGCATCTTACTTTGTCTGCCATTTTTTACTCTCTTTTCAACATCCTTCTCCCGCCCTTCTTGGGAAGAGGCTGCTAGTTGCCCCCCCAATATCCATTCTTCCTTTCTTCTGTAGTAAAAGAACCTCAGATTTTATCTGGCACATGACTGACTGGGAAAAAAAGACTGAGTTCCTGGCCTTGTAGCTGGTGTAGACATGAGACTAAATTCTGGCCAATGGGGTCCATGTAGAAATGGCACAGACGACTCCTGGGAAGTGTGCTTGAAGGGGCCGGGGGCATGCCTCTTCCTCTTCTTCCTTTCTGCTAACTAAAATGTGGAAAAGAATCACACCCTTTGGTTGGGAGATTTGGAAAACTGTAAGGAGCCCGGGTCCTCCATAACTCTGGAACAGCCAATCTAACTGATATGATACCCAGAGAGGAGGTCAGTCAGTACCCGACAAATCTCAAGCTGTCCTGTGCATATGGCAACTCTGCTCAGGAAAAGCAGAGGTGATGTTGACAGACTAGTTCTTTGACCCTCAGAAAGTTCTACCAAGCCAGTAAGTGGCACTAAGGTTGTCAGGATAAATGACTTCCATCAGGAGAGCTGCCTAGTAACAAGTGATCCCCTTCAACACTCCTCATCTGGCAAGAACCCTGACTGATATTTTCTCATCTACTTGTCAAGTCATCTGAATTTATGATTTAGCTTTAGGCTGATTCTTTCACAGAAGGTATTAAAATGGACCAATGACTACTGTCAGCCCGATCAAGGTCCTGCCTTACACCAAAAACCAAAGCAGCCTGCCCCTATCAAAGTTTGCACGAATCTAATTCATATTAGTAGAGGCACCTTATCTCTCCTCTCTTAAGGACAGAGGGCTGGAAAGAAGATAAGAGAAGTAAGAAATAACATGTATTGGTGAAGATGTGAAGAAAATGGGACACTTGTGCACTGTTGGTGGGAATGTAAATTGGTGCAGCCACTACGGAAAGCAGTATGGAGCTTCCTCAAAAAATTAAAAAATAGAACTACCGTATGATCCAGCAATTCTACTTCTGGGTATTTATCTGAAGAAAAAGAAAACACTAACTCGAAAAGATATCTGCACCCACGTGTTCATTGCAGCTTTATTTACAACAGCCAAGATATGGAAACAAGCTAAGTGTCCACTGATGGGTGAATGGATAAATTGTGGTATACACATACAATGGAATACTATTCAGGCATAAAAAAAGAATGAAATCTTGCCATGTGTGGCAACATGGATGGACCTTGAGGACGTTACGCTAAGTGAAGTAAGTCCAACAGAGAAAGACAGATACCGTATGATCTCACTTACATGTGGAATCTTAAAAAAAAAAAAAAAATCAAGCTCATAGATAACAGAGAGCAGATTGGTGGCCACCAGAGGCAGGGGTAGGGGAGTCAAGGGGTCAAAAGGTAAAATGAAAAAAGCCAACCACATAGGTGGTTATATACACCAAGTCAGGAGATCTGACGAATCAACAATTAACTGGAGCAGTCAACCATTTAAATTTATGTTCCTCCTTAGTTCCAACTAGAAAAAAAAAAAGGATATGCTCATTCTTGTAAATACAACTTCTAATTTTTAAGGAATTATAATTCTGTCACTGACAAATGAGATTTGTAACTGCAATTTAAAAATAGCAATGTCATATCTAAAAATCTTGCGGGATATTTAAAAATATGGCATTTAAGTTTATACATGAAAAAAACTGTATTTGAGGGAAAATTCATAGAAATGGTAGAAAACGTTGACCATTCAATGAGTATCCTTTGTCTGAAATTGGCATTGAAACTGATACTCACTCCACCTGGCCTGGTACATCTAGAACATTTATTTATTTTAGTCCAGACCAGTTAGATGGCACTTTATATGGCAATAAAAAATCCAAACAAACGAAAAAAGAAGCTAAGAGCAGATTTAACTAACATTTAGTAACTGACCGCTCCATGCCGGGAACTATGCTGAGTGTTTCCACATACATTATCTCACCAAATTTTTACCGTATCCTTCTAGGAGGTCGCTATTTCATTGAAATCTAAAATGATTACAAATGTTACACAAAGATTGACTCACATTGGATCATTTCATCTTATTATACCACTGCATCCATAAATACATCAGAATGAACTTCTAAAAGATAATAGCTTTTAAAAAATAAAATAACAGCAATACTATTATCACACCTAACAAAAAATCAACATCAATTCCTTAATATCATCAAATACCCTTGTTTCAATTAGTTTGGATAAGGATCCAAACAAGGTATACATGTAGATGTGTCCCAAATCTATTAAGTCATAGGATACTCCTCCTCCTTTTCTCCTTGCAATTCATTTGTTAAAGAAACTGGTTTGTCTGTCCTGTAGAATTCCCCACATTTTCGTAATTTTATCTCTATAATGTCATTTAGTATGTTCCTCTGACCTCTATTTCCTGCAAACTAGTAGTTCTAACTAGAGACTTGATCAGATTCACGTTCAAGTTCTTTACAAGGATGTCTCATAAGTGGTGGTACCCTCTTCCTATTGCATCTTCTCGTGATATAAAGATTGATGGATGAGTCCAGGTGTCGTCAGCCTGACCCACTCATCAGAAGGTTCCCCATCAGCTTCTCATCTGATAGACTTAGCAACCGTTGATGATCTTTGCCTAGATCCAGTGTATCATTAGGGATTGTAGAATAACGACATTCTTTTTATTTTTAAATCAGGTTTACTGAGGTATAGTTTATACAAACTAAAATTTATCCTTTTAAGTAAATAGTGTGATGAGTTTTGACAAATGTATGTAGTCATGTGATCATCACAAGAGTCAAGATATAGAGCATTCCCAGCACCCAGAAAAGTTCTGCAGTAAATTCAGTCCTTCAGCCCCTACCTCCTGGCAACCGATGAGGGGTTTTCTGTCCCTATGGTTTTGGCTTTTCTAGAATGTCATATAAATGGAATCTTATAATGTGTAATGTTTTGAGTCTGGCTTCTTTCAGGAGCATAATGCTTCTGAGATTCATCCATGCAGTGTGTATCAGTAGTTCTGTTCCTTTTCGTTATTGATGAGGATGGGACATGTGGATGTTACAACTGTGTATCCACTCATCAGCTGATGGTCATATGTGTTGTTTCCAGTTTTGAGCTATCATGAATAAAACTGCTATGGACGTTACTGGACAGATTTTTGTGTGGGCTTACATTGTCAGCTCTCTGATAGGTAGTTAGAAGAAGAATTCTGTATGGTGAGTGCATATGTATAAGAAACTGCCAGTTGTTTTTCAAAGTGGCTGTATGATTTTACATTTCCACCAACAATATGTGAGCATTCTCATTGTTCCAAATCTTCCTCTTTATTTGGTGCTGTCAGTCTTTTTTTATTTTGGCCAATCTAGATCATGTGTAGTGAATAAGTAACTGTGGTTTTAATTTGCATTTTCCTGATAACTAATGATTTGAGCATCTTTTCAAATGCTTATCGGCCAATTTGATATCATTTTTGGTGAAGTGTTTATTCAAATCTTTTGTCCATTTTTAAATTAGATAGTCTATCTTGTAATTGAGTTGTTATTCAAGTGATGATAATCTTATTCTATAGTCCTACATTTAACAGTTGCAATTCTATAAGGAAGTTTTCTTTCATCAATTATTTTGTAACTTTGAAGTATCACTTGTACAAGGAACAGGATAAATGCTTGGCTCTTCCTCACTATTTACCAGTTTTATAATAATTTGGCCCCTTAGCCTCATCCAAAAGTTTCTTGATGTGATTTTTATTATGACCTTATGGATTTTAACATATTTTAGGTTATCTCAATCATTATTGCTTTATTCTTTGATGATTAAATTATCCCATCTTTGACTAGTGGGAGGCCTTTCAAGTTGGTTCCTGTGTCTTTCTGACATGACTACAGTAGTCTTTGACAGTTTTACTTTCTGATCTGATAAGATTTTCTGGCTCTTCTTATACATTTCCTATCTATGTAGTAAACAGTTTGGTCTTGCCCACAGAGAGGTCTGGCCTTTGCCCTGGCTTCTGGGAGGTAATATCAATTCTGGGAGGCAATGTCATACCTGATAGAAACGCCTTTGTTTAGGGTGGAGCTGGCCACAACTGATAGTCTTACAGGGAGGGCTGGCCATGCCAGAGACAAACCACGTGATTGAGGGTGGGAATTTGGGGTACTGTGGTATTGGTCAAACTGGAGACTGAGATCAACCATGTGAGCAATCAATCAATCAATCATACCTAAGTAATGGAACCCCAATAAAAACTTTGGACACCAAGGCTCAGGTGCGCTTCCTTGGTTGTCAGTATGCCAAGTGCATTGTCACATGTTGGTGCTGGGAGGGTAATGTGTGGGTCCTGACTCCATGGAGTGGACAACAGCAGCTTTGTGTCTGGAACCTTTCCAGACTATGCCCTTTGCAGCCCTTATATTGGCTGATTTTAATCTGTATCCTTTCCCTGTAATAAACTGTAACCATAAGTATAATAGCTTTCTGTGAATTGTGTGTGGTCTAGCAAATTACTGAAGCTGAGGATAGTTTTGGGAGCTCCCGGAACTTGCAGTTGGCATAAGAAGTGAGGGCAGTGCTGGAGGCTGTGACAGCTAGCTTGCAGTTGGGCTAACTCCAGGCTAACAGCCTCAGATCGGCAGCCAGTTGTTTCTCTAAGGATCTGTCTTCTTTCAGTGAGAAATGGAATTACATATACCACAGTAGAATTTATACACCACCCCTGGGTGCCAGGGATACTCACTGCTACTGAGTGGCTGGTCATTGTTTCCAGGACTTTTCTGTGAACAGAGCTAGAAAAGCTTCTCTCTCTCTCTTTTAAAGAGAAAATCTAGCACAACTTCATACTGATATTTCCAATTAAAATTTAGGAGTACAGATTTTTATATCTTTGATTTTATATTTGTATCTTTTACACTGAAAATCTTGGTATCTATAACAAATATTTACTTATTTGCTTTATCCTACTATACAATATTTTCAGAATAACAATATCAACATTATTACCAACAACGTGATAACTGGAAACAATTTAAGATTTCTTTCTAGTTCTTTTTTGTCTTTGGAAATACAGTCAAATTTCGGATCACCTGAAACAGTTCCTCCATGTGTGGCTAAGCCATCTACTAAATGGCTTATTGAGGTCCATTTATTTTATGTTGCTTGATTTTTAGGAATTGCCTTTTCCCTCTTATTTCTTTAACTTTGACTGAACCTTGTTTTATATTTGACATAAACCCTGTGCTTGGTTCTAAGAGTCAAATCCACAGAGATCTAGCTTCTACTCCTGTCCCATTTTTACATTTTACACGTTTTAACAGCCCACAGTACTCCATTATAGTGAATTTTAAATTGTGGATAAAAGACCTAAGCCAGCATATTTATTGGATGCGAATGCTATTGCTAAAGTAATGCTTAGAAGGGTAGGCTTGATTCTTAAGGTTAAATTCTTCCTTTGTCTATATCATTAAGTTTTAATAAGCTCTGTTTTGTATAGAAACTGCAAAGGTAAACTTTAGTTCTACACAGCTGAACTGTCACAAAATCAAAATACTTAAAATTATAAATTTTAATTTACTGAGGACTATAATTAAGATAGAAGTTCTTTTTTTTTTTTTAAAGATTTATTTTTTTTTTATTGATTAATTGATTGATTGATTGATTGCTATGTTGGGTCTTCGTTTCTGTGCTAGGGCTTTCTCTAGTTGTGGCAAGCGGGGGCCACTCTTCATCACGGTGCGCGGGCCTCTCACTGTCACGGCCTCTCTTGTTGCGGAGCACAGGCTCCAGACGCGCAGGCTCAGTAATTGTGGCTCACGGGCCCAGCCGCTCTGCGGCATGTGGGATCTTCCCAGACCAGGGCTCGAACCCGTGTCCCCTGCACTAGCAGGCAGATTCTCAACCACTGCGCCACCAGGGAAGCCCAAGATAGAAGTTCTTAAACATAATATTACTCTCACTCAGGTGGCCTTAGGCACAGCAGCGTCATCATATCTCTTGGGGACTTGTGGACCAAAGGGTGACAACACCATGACAAGTGTTCTCTGTCCACACCCCTCTGCCCACTTTCGTGGCTGCAGCCCTCAGCAGTGTCCCTGTTCTACCACTTGCCTCTGAGTGAGTTCCTCTACGTCCACGGTTCTACATTCCCTGTATATGCTAAGGAAAACTTTTCTCTTTAATATATACACGAGTTTAAATTTTAAGGAAGATGACTCAAGAACTTACCAGCCCATAGGTCCCATTGTTTCTGCTCTTGTTTTCCCACGTTTTGCCTCTTTAAGCAGTTCTTCTATTGCTTTCCTGGTGGGAAAAAGGAAGAAATTTGAGAGAATTTTAGTCACCCCACTAAATTCTGAAAATCAGTTTGTTCCACATATGCGATCCTGGGAAAGAAAGAGCTTTTGAAGCATTAAACTTCAAAATTGGGGGAGAAATTTTAAAAATGTTTTTAAATGGTTGATAGTTCTGAATACATAAAAATTAAAAAGAAACCTTTTCCATATAGGGGAAGAACAATGAAGAGAAAATTAAAGGCAAAATGATGAATTATATCCATATTAAAAATGTTCAAACGCACTATTATTCTAAGAAATACTAATTAACCCAACAACGATGAATCTGTTTCTGCCCATCAGTCAGTGAGGGAGTGGAGAAATGGATAGTCTTTTCTCTCTACCAACAGGGACTAAAGCTGATATAACATTTCTGGAGAACAACTGGAAACATGATAAAGAGCCTTAAAAATAAAACATACATGTTGACCTAAAAATTCCACCTTATTCTAAGAAAAATTCAGCTAAGTATGCAAAACTATATGTACAAGGATACTCATTCAAAAACTTAACAGCTAAAGAAAAAGAATAGAAAGCTTAAATGGTTACTAAAAAGGGACTGTTTAAATAAATCATGGCATATCCACATAGCGGAAGATTAGGCAGTCATTAAAAAATGAAGACAAATGCTTGGCACAGAAAGACATTCATAACATGTTAAGTGTATAAATCTGGGAACAAAAGAGTGTGTATAGGATAATTTTATTTTAAATTTATTTACATGTACCTATTGCACAGGGAAACATTTGGAGGGATGTTACCAAAATGATAAGTTTGGGGGAGATTTTTAGTTTTTTGTTTGCTTCTCTGCATTTTCTATTTTTTCTAGAGTGAATCTGTATTATTTGTGTAATTTTTAGAAAGAGGTTTTTTAAAAGCCTAGAAGACATATTTATCAACCATACTCTGAGACTACTACGTATAAGATACTGTGCAAGGTGTCATGGGTAGTAAGATAGGACCATGGTCATCCCTGACTTTAATATTACCTATGATATAACTATTATTATAAAGTTAAGAAAAAGAGAGGTATAATGTTGCAAACAGCGATAGTCCAAAGACAGAACTATAATTCTAATCACAAAATTTGAAACTGGATAATTATATATTGATTCTATATAAAAACATTTAATTACACTCTTATAGTACTACTCTAGGTACAATTCACATAGTCCTCAATGATATTACCATTCTTTTAGTTTATAAGAATGTTTTATTTTGTATTGATTTTTATTTTATCAAAGCATGCATATAGCTTAAAGAGAAAAATATTATTTAAAGACTTATAATGAAATACAGCAGTCTTCTGCATCAGCCTTCCCTACCCACCAAAAAAACCAATTTCAACTCCTTTTTATCTGTTTCTCCTGGTATTCACCTCCATATTTCTAATAGTATTCTTTCAAACTATTTCACCACCCTCTTAATCCTCAACAGATATACTGGCTATTTTTCTATAATTTACACAAGTTTTAATAAACTCCTGTTAATAGTGAGATCTTTAAAAAAATGCCATTTCAGCTAACTCAGCAGCTGGACACTTTCTAATCCATCCTGGGAGGGCCCACTGATGGGCTGATGAAAAACTGAAACACTGACCAGCTTGTCTGCTTCTTACCCCCGGACTCAATCAGATCAGGTGTCATAGCCCAGCCTCCTGGTGTCGGGAATACTAAGTGCATGTGACACCACATAGCCTTCTTCCATCTCTTTAAAATAATAATACATCCTACGGATGTGATCTGAGGGCTTTGTCTCATAGAGTATTTCAGGGAAAATTTATCCTGTCTGGCTCCAAAACAGAGATCCTTCTTCACCCTTATAGATGTAAGCAAAAAAAATCAAAGGGTAAAAATATGCCAAATACACCCCCGCCTTCCCATCAATTAGAGGGGTAGCTTTCAAAAAACAAAAAAACCAACCAGGAGATCAATCATCCTTGGATCCACCCATATGTCCTCTCTCCTGACAACAGATACAGTTAAAAATCATCAGTGAGGGCTTCCCTGGTGGCGCAGTGGTTGAGAATCTGCCTGCTAATGCAGGGGACACGGGTTCGAGCCCTGGTCTGGGAAGATCCCACATGCCGCGGAGCAGCTGGGCCCGTGAGCCACAATTGCTGAGCCTGCGCGTCTGGAGCCTGTGCCCCGCGACGGGAGGGGCCGCGATAGAGAAAGGCCCGCGCACCGCGATGAAGAGCGGTCCCCGCACCGCGATGAAGAGTGGCCCCCGCTTGCCGCAACTGGAGAAAGCCCTCGCACGAACCGAAGACCCAACACAGCCAAAAATAAATAAATAAATAAATAAATAAATAAGAAAATCCTTTAAAAAAAAAAAAAAAAAAATCATCAGTGAAAGAACTTGCTTGGGCAGTTCCCCAATTATGAACAAACTGTGTATCAGTTACAGATGAACTAGAATGCATTTTCCCATAAAAAGTGTTAAAACGTTTGCCCAGCTTTCTGGACATGCCTACGAAAGCCAGTTTGTGTCACGATACAGTTGGAATGCTGTACGTCTGCAGGAAACAATACTCGGTCAAGAACCATGCCGAGATCCTGAAGGCCTAGTCTAGGCACCTTCCAGAGTGTGAAGTTGGACGGGGATTCTTCTGTAGTTGTGATTTCACTGAACACTGTCTCCAGTGCTGTTCTTAACTTTCTCCGCCGTGATTAAGGATACCTTCTGACTTACAACGACAGCCCAAGAGAAAAGAAGGTGTAAGTACGAGAAAGACTGCCTGGGGTGAACCAGTTTGCCAGTGATGAAAGGCGGTGACAGGTCGGGAGCAGACAGGGCAGAACCCAGGTCCAGCAGACTGCCTGCGACTGAGGCGTTTGTTACTGTTTGGACGACTCATGTTGGCACGAGCTTTACCGTTTACAAAGCACTGTCCCATCTGAACATGACAACGTAGTCTTCACGACCAGTGTTCAGATGAGGAAGGAGGTACTGGGGACACTGAGAGCGGGGGGGAGGAACAAAACAAAAGGACCCGTGGGTTTAAGGCTACCTGCCCTCCATCTTCCTATTATACTTCCCGTCTCCTCCACAAACATCTGCAGGGCAAGTCCTGCAGGAGCCGTTTTCTCGTTATCGTTAAAAGGCAAAAAATAAAGTAAATGCAAAAGGGAAAAAAAAAAAAAGCGCTGACAGAGCTGCCACTGCTTCCACGCTCATTCAAGGAGACCGGGAGAGGCAGAGGAACGGAGGGCTGCTCAGACTTCGTCCTAAGAATGTGGCGCATTCGCTGCGTCCCACCCGCACTCTGCACGAGCTCCTTCTGCAGGGCTTTCCTTCCAAATGGCAAAACAGCTTCTAGCAATCATGTGCTTTGTCCTTGAAATAACAACGGTCACCTTCAAAATCAACAGGAAAAAAAAATTAGAAAGTCAGGTAGTTTTCCTCACTCCTGGAGCCTCTGTTGTTTTTTCTGGAACTCTCGCTAATGAATTCTCGGCAAGGAAATAACAAAGTCAGTTTCTACCACACATTACCACAGAGGCTAGGTACTTAAATTATCAAAGATTATGAAACATCCGCATCATGAAACAAGATAGTTTTTAATGAGGTTGTGAAACAGAAGTGTAAACTGCAATTAAAATACAGGAAAAGCAAACAGTAGGAGAATATATAAGAACTAAGTACAACAAGGACTTGAACAATTAAAATTCAGACACAAATTTAAGTACCATAATTTTTATGCTTAGATCCTTTAAGCATCTTAAAGGTTTCTTTGTAAAACAAATCCATTGTATTAGAATAGACAGTCCGGTGCAAACAAGAAGTCCCAGAAAGCCAGGTCATTACGCAGACAGTTTCCTGGGCACAGGCACAAGCTACAGTCGATTTTCAATGATCCATGTGTGTATTATCCACAGCCAATTTTCCATCCTAGCTCAGCTTCTTCAGGCCTGCCTGTCCACCCCATTAGCCAGCTGGTACATGCTTGTAGAACGTAAACTGATCATAATAGCAGCTTAAATAAAACCTGAGTGGGAACACAAATCTGGTGCAAAATCGCCTTAAAATCCAAAGTCAAACAAATTAGTTTTGAGTTATCTGGGTCTGTGGTCCTTTATACTCACATAAATGAACTGAGAGTTAACTATATCAGTATAGCGACAGGGTAGCAAGATATTTAAGGCAACTAAGATGAAACAACAGAAATTAAATAATGAAGAACACAAGAAAATGAGATTTTTAAAGAAATAATATCAGAGAAGCTAAATATCAAGTAATTGCTCAAAAAAGACCTCAACATATACTTTCTTGAGAAATGGTGAAGGAAAGTGCTTTGGACTCAATGTTTGCGTCCCTCCCTCCCCAAACTTAGATGTTGAAATCCTAGCTCCTGATGCAATGGTATTAGGAGGTGGGGCCTTTGGGAGGTGATTGGTGCCCTTATAAAAGAGACCCCAGAGAGCTCTTTCCTCCCTTCTGCCACGTGGGGACACAGGGAGAAGATGGGCCCTCACCAGACACCGAATCTGCTGGCAACTGGTTCTCAGACTTCCCGCCTCCAGAACTGTTAGAAATAAATGTTTGCTGTTTAAACCACTTAGTCTATGGTCTTTTTATTACAGCAGCCAGACAGCACATTCGCGGGCCTTAGCTTTGCTAGTCCAGAAGCCCAGTTTGGCCAGGACAGCGGCTGGACGGCAGCACCGTATCTGCCGTCATGTGCGTGGCGAGCTCTGCCTGGGCTGCACCCTGCCCAGGGCTCGCCCTGCGGCCACGTCCTCACCACTGGACGCTCAGGTCAGAGGCCGCCTTCTCCACCAGCCCTGCCCCATCTCCCCGCCGGTGCCTCATCAATAGATATTGTAAAACCACCCTTTTCCTTCAGGCCCGTGTACCATACTTCTAAATATTTAAGTTACACTTAAAAACCATTAAATAAAATATACTCATTCCTCCTACCGTGACAAATATACCTTCATTACAATAAAAATTTAAATGTGTAAACTCTGTATGGTGATAGATGGTAACTAGACTTGTCGTGGCCATCACTCTGTAATGTATAAAAATATAGAATCACTATGTTGTACACCTGAAGCTAATATAAAATTGTAAGTCAGTTGTACTTCAAAAAAATGTGTAAAGCTATGATTTTTAAAAATTTAAGTTAGCAAAATATGAGATAATAGAATTAACTCCCTGCACACATTGATTATTCTCTTAATGGGTTGGTAATATTTATAGCTACTTTATTTATTTATTTATTTATTTATTTTTGGCTGTGTTGGGTCTTCGGTTCGTGCGAGGGCTTTCTCTAGTTGCGGCAAGTGGGGGCCACTCTTCATCGCGGTGCGGGGACCGCTCTTCATCGCGGTGCGCGGGCCTTTCACTATCGCGGCCCCTCCCGTTGCGGGGCACAGGCTCCAGACGCGCAGGCTCAGTAGTTGTGGCTCACGGGCCCAGGTGCTCCGTGGCATGTGGGATCTTCCCAGACCAGGGCTCGAACCCGTGTCCCCTGCATTAGCAGGCAGATTCTCAACCACTGCGCCACCAGGGAAGCCCGGGTTGGTAATATTTAGATGAATACATAAAGACACAAAATTTATATATATCTTTATTCCATAAAATTTATTTTCTTGCCTTTATTTCATCAAAATCACTAATCATATTGTTATGATCAAGATTTTCATATAAAGTAAGTTCTATGGACTGTAATAATCTAAAGTATTAAAAAACAAAATGTAACTGTATTCAACATGGACCAAATTTTAATATATTGTCAAAATGTAAATTAGCATAAATGTAAAAAATTGAAAACCTAAATTTTGAATGTTTTAAGGTTTCCCTGTAGATTAATGAATCAGTAACAAACTTCCTGTATGTTCTCTAAGACCTACACATATACAAATGTATGAGTAATCTGATTGAACATTAAATGTTAGTCTCCAAGTATAACTATTCCTCATACAGAACTAAGTCATGAGAACCTCCAGAACACTGAACTGAAATCCTAAGACAAGCAAAGGGAAGCTTAGCTCTACTGGGAAACAGTATTTCCTTATGGCAAAACCTCCTGCACTCACGCTGAAAAGAAGGTTTTGACAAGTTAATGTGTCTTTTTTCTTCCGAACACTGCGCGGCTCACATCCTTCCTGGACTCTGAAGCAGTGTGCGCTCTGACGTCAACAGGGCACAGCCCCCCATCGCCACGGACCCCACAGTTTCCTTTCATTCAGGGACGCAGGTCAAAACAAGAGAAGGGTGTTTCCTGGGCTAGGAACTGCACTGACGGAAGATCTGCGCGTGTTTGTGACACGTGGGGCTGCCCAGGTTCAAGGAAACTCTCCTTTGAATATCGACACAATAAGCACTTAATATGCACCACTGGGGGTATGATGAAAAATGATGATGGCAGCAGTACCTATGTGCCACGTATCTTACACTTAATCCTCACAACTCCTCGAGGTAACTACTATGTCATTGATGAGGAGAAAATAAGAGCGAAGAAACTGGGGCTGGGATGTGAACCCGGGCAGTTGACTTTTAACTGACCCTGACACTACAGTTCTGGTGAAGGCGAGACCCCAGCCTCGACACAGCCGAGCCCCGTGAGAGGAAGGCAGCGGGAGGGCTGGCAGCACATTTTACTGTGATTATTTGCAGTCACGAAAAGACCGCTGTGGTGAAGGCAGAACTCCCGTCGCTTCACCTGGACTTGGACAGTCTCAAATGTCCACAGCTACCCATCCTGCGTGACCTCTGAGGGTGGGTTGTTATTACAGCGAGATGACTTCTTCAGGTAGTACGTGGGCTGACTTCTATTAGTTTAGCTCTTAGAGGGAAACCTTATCTCTCAGGTCATAAAACACCTCACCTGAGGAATGACCTCATAATGAAGTCACCTCATTGTCAAAGTAGTAGGTATTTCTACAAATATTTATTCTTAAATCCCAATTAAGAAGCCACACACAGAAAATACGGTGATTCATTTTCAGTTCATATTATAAGACCTAGTTAAATGTGCCACGGTAAATTGTGTATTGTGAAGACAAGCAACTCTTACTGAAAAAACTTTGTGCAGATGGGGTGGGGATGGCAGAGAACTACCTTAGAAGATAGTAAACTCTAAATAGAAAAGCCTGTGAATTATACCATTGCCAGGAACAACGTGTCTGTCTGATAGGTCAGTTAAGTTTAAAAGTATCTAAAGTATATAGATGCCTTACTAAAAGATGAGTTGGGAGAAGTAAACTCAGTCAAAGAATATAAGGTCAAAATAATTATTGAGGTCTCTTACTCCGTGAAAGCATTTTGTTATCTCTTTATAAAATTCAAACTCTCACCAAATAGCTGTTCGAAATGCAAAAAGGAAAAAAAATCACAACGATTGAACAAAAGGAAACATTGCGATAGAAAGCCTCTAAGGTGCGCCTCCGCAGCCTTCTTCAATGAGGGCTGACGCCTGGTGCACTGCCCTTTGGTAAACACACCACACACCAGAAAAGCCACCTCGCCCATAGCGTGGTCTGTAAATCACTCTCTTAATCCTAAAAGAGCTTTACTTTATACCAGAGATCTGCGGGTTTCTGCAGACTGTCCTAAAGGACCCTTCAGAGCTCTTGGATCGCAGCCCCAGGGACACCCTATTCAGCAGAAGGCCTGGTCAGCCCACTGAAGGCGTTTCCGTCAGCTGTGTCAAGGCTGCAGCAGTCTGCTGAAAACAAGCCACCCACCCCATGTACATCTCAGTGTCTGATTCATCAAATGATTATAAACTATACTTGGAGCTAAGAGCCAAGGAATGGGGAAAATATAGAATATTCCAGAATGTGTAGGATTTCCTAATCAATTCATGCTCTTTAAAAAGTGTTTTCCTTTCAACTGCATTAAGCAATGTTGAACCCAGGAAGAAAACATACTGGTGCTTCTAATTCTCAGAAGTCCCGCAATACGCAACGGGATGGGAGGAAGAGAAAGCCTGTGTTCCTTAGCGACCAGCGCAGGTTCAATGGCTGCCTGGGGGCCTCCCAGCACAGGGCAAGAGACGACGAAACAGAGGGCACAGCCCCCTGCAGCCCCCACTGTGTGCACCTCCAGACCCAGCCTCATCTTGAGTGCCAGGAGAGTCCTGTCTTCCACACTCTAGGTATCAAGGGGTACTTTGAGAGGGATAGTAGTTTCCCCTACAAAACTGGCTGGGAGAGTTTCTGAAAAAAAATAGTACATATACACACAGACAACATTTTCTACCTCAGTCATTAAATACAAGAATCTACTATACAAAATAATTTATTGAAAACAACCAGTAAATTCTTGACTCTTTGTAAACTCTTTAGCGTCAAGTTTCAAGTTGTCTTTCAGGGGCTAATGCATATGACAATGAATTTAAGAAGGACAAGGCAATTTTCAATCCCATTTTCCAATTAAAAAAAAATCTTAGTTAATATACATACAAGTGCTTTGGGGAAAAAATTCTACATTTCTATAATGTAGTTAATGGAATTGAGCAGTTCGACACACACACAGATACTTGGGGAGTAGTGTCTCTTTGAGGAAAATGTTTATAAAAGTTCAAAGTTCTACTGAACTTAGATGGCTCACGGTACAAGTCAGCCAAAACTGCACAACTGTGCAAGCGAGGTTTTACATTTACTTATAAAGACCCGAGATGCTTCCCTCGTAGCTGGCAGAAGTCATAGACTCTGTTGCAATGCAAACATCCTTACAGATGCTGAATTCAACAGCACAGGAGGGACCGCGAGAAAGGCTGCAGAGATGGCCAAAGGGTAGGAACCAGCACATGGGGACTAATCGCTACAGGAGGAAAGCCCAAAGCGTGGAAAATTCCATTACTGATTAATCCAGTCTTTAGGTTTATATCATACCATGCAAACAATACATCAACTGCCAAAAGAAAGAATCCAGAGAGAATAATAACAATTGGTGGTTTTGGCATCAGAAACCAGCTGCAAGACAGTCAAGAACTAGTGAACTCTGAAGTCCCACTTCATTATTCAGACTTGTAAATTACTTACAAGTGGTGGTGTTAGCCAAGAAGGGAAATATGAAAGCATGTTCTGGAGCAGATGTTTCACTGTACATTTTACAAAAGATCAAAACACTTAACACAGTCCTCTCCTGTCCCTTTTTACTGCTATGCTCTAAGTAGCTGCACGTATTAGAATCAGCTTGTCTACTACTGAAATACCGTCCATCCTTAGGGATGGAACAGCACCTGCACTTTAACTGGATGGAGCAGTGCTAATGAAGAGTTTAGAACTGTGTTAAAAACGGAACAGGTACCCAACTGAGACTGCAGGGAAAATTCTGAGACAGATCGTGCTGATTATACAAACAGCATCATCTGGCCTGCTCCCAGGGTGTGATAATATGCTTACAAAAAAAGGGCGCTGCGTTTTCAATACAAATGTTCAGGACCACACTTTCACAGCTCTTCTGAAATATCAACCCCCTAAATTCACAATTCTCCCTTAGCATTTGCTTGATAGAAATCGGGCCATATGCTAAACTTCTGTATTAATTCCTACACATTCAGTGTTCCCAGAAAGGCCTCAAATCCAAGTATTTACAAGGCTCTTTTTACTATAATAGTTAAGGAAAGAAACCAAAATGAATTAAAATGTTCAGGTAAAGATCCATTAAATATAATACTATATTATGAAAATGTAAGGGAAGTTTCCTGTTAGAGGTCATCGAATTAACATTATCATATAAAGCCAAGGAAATTATGGTTTAGAGAGGTTAATAACTTGCCTAAAACTAGTTACCTGACTTTTTTTTTCTGGGCAGGGGGAACATTTAATTCACAATTATATTTCTTCTTCCCCCCTCAGAACCTGGATGGCATGTTTCAGTCATCCTGGGGAGAAATTAGGAGGGGATAGACCATAATTATGATACTTCAGCCCAAGGTCATTACCTTTGGAGTATAACACTGCAAGGACCAGCACTACCGTATGTCTACAGCTGTGTCAGGAATCACACTAGAAGACCCCGCCCAGTGATGGTTTACGGGAAACTGGGTCCTGGCTGCATTCAGGGGTAGTGTGACTGAAACTCACTCAGCCTGGAAAATGTTACTTGAAGTAATTTGCTGTGATTGCTTAATCATGTAAAAATGAAAACCTATATAAAAGTACCTAAATTATTAACTTCAAAGCAGGATAGATCCAAAGCTTTTACTATGGAAACTGTGTTTTATGTTGGAGAACAGTGTGGGACAGTGGGAGCCAGCTCCACTAGCCACCTGGGTGCTCTGGGCAAGTTCAGTACCTTCTCTGAGTATGTTTCCTCTCCGTAAAATGAGACTGAGCCCCGGCTCACGGATGGACGGCGAGGACTGAAAAAGATGAGCAGTGTAGAGGGCTTTCTTTGCATCGATGTTTCTTGGGAGGGACAAGGGTTCATTTAGGTATCTGAATTTGCCAAAACAAAACTTTTTTTAATCTCAGTATCTCCTCCTTTCATTTATACTGTAAAGAAAAGCTTGTAGAATGTTCATTTTTATCTGTTGCATAATTCTGTTTTGATGAAAAGCTGAGGGATTATTTATCAGTGCAAATAATATAAAGGAAATTCTATCTTCCTATGGTTAAGTCAGAGGAAATTTCCTGTATATCATGTACCTGATATCAAAATAATCAGCCTGCTTGACAGAGCTTACCGAATCCTCTGATGAAACTGAGTGAGATTTTAAGGAGCTAACAGGGAGTGGGCAGAGACCCAGTCAGAACAGAATTGCCTCACACTGCCATGACCTATGAAATACATGATCAGAAACAAATTATATGAAAGCATCCTATCTCATATGCACAAAAAGAAAGCCAGTGGTCCTGGCTCTTTGGCTTTTCAAACAGTTGTGTTCATTCGGGAACTAGGTCTGCTCCGTGCAAAGTCGGCAGCTGGGCAACTTCCTGGTGGATGTGACCAGTACAGGGACAAGCTCTGGAAAGTTCAAGCTTCAGAGCAGAATCTCTCACCTGAAAAGTTCAGACTGAGTAGAATTACCTGATACTTGTTCTACTTCTATACATTCTCTACCACATCTCTTGATGCTCTCAGAAGAGGGATCCAGCAGTTGCCACTTCCTAGGTTTGAACCAAGGACATGTTCAAGTCACCTTAGGAAAATGAGGAAGCGGCCACAGTGCAGTGGAGAGAGGAGGATCCCACTTCTGCCCTTACGGACTCTGTGATTTTTCTTGTCATCTTGGTTATACCGTCTATAAAATGAAGATATTTCTACTACCCTTTCAGAGTTTGTATGGGGATCAAACAGTCATATATATAATTACTTTGTAGCTATAAAGCACTGAACAAATGTATTATCTTAAAAATTTTAAATGGGTCTATAGTATCGGTTGTTATATTGTTAACACACAAAAATACCATATAATAGTATGTGTCGTGTGCACAGTGATCAAGAGCAGAACATACGATCTCGCTGACCCTCAGAAGGACCTTTTCAGTCATCGTCTCCTTTGTATGTGTTAGACCACTAAGGCTTAGGGAGGCTGCCTCGTCCAGGGGCAAGCCGTCAGGGGACACCTGATCTGACCTGGACATCTCTTGAGTCCTCTCAGCTCACACACACCCTTACTTTATCCCGTCCGGGAAGATGTCTTCTACATTTTGAGGATGATCAAGTGCTGCTTTGGCATAACATCGATTAAAAAGTTAATGTATTTAAAGATGATGCCAATGAAGTTTAATAATATGGAAAGTGATATTTTCATGAAGCGACTATTAGTAAGCCTATATCTAGGTTCTTGACCAGATAGTCTGTAACTCAGTGACTCTTCTCATGGTTAAGTTTTATAGAAAACAGTCCCATTTCCAACATGTTTCAGCCTGAATTTAGAACTAAACAAGGATTACTGGTCAATAGTTTCGTCTCTCAAACTGAACTCTCTGGCGCACACGCTCTGGCAAAGCTTTCCTGTCTTCCTGCAGTGGGTAACACAGGCAACATCATGGACATAGAAAGCTGAACCTCAGGGGTCAGGCTGTCTTGCGTTCATGTCCACTCACTAGCCGTACAGCCTCAGGGCGGTTACTTAACTTCTCCAGGCCTCAGTTTCTTTCTCTATCAATGGGAAAAACATCATCTGCCTTGAAGGAGGTGTAAACTGGTTTGTCCACCTGGCTGGTCTTCTTACTTCCCAGTCTCAGTTGCGCGTCTGCGTCTGGCTAGCAATAAGCCCAGCAACAAGCCCAGCTGGATTCTTCATGTCCGGGCTTGTTCTGAAGCACAATGCTCTCAGCTGGCGACCAGCTTATTACAACACGAAAACAGACAGGGAACCTTTGGCGTGCTTGCTGCAAGTCTGGGCAGCAGGCAGTGACGCACCTGCAGGCTGATACTCCCAAAGACTGACATTTGCAGCAGAATAGTTTCTTTCTTTTCTCGTCCAGTTTTATTGGGATATAACTGACGCACAGCACTATGTAAGTGTAAGATGTGCAGCATAATGATTTGATTCACATACATCATGAAGTGATGAGCACAGTAAATTCAGGGAACATCCATCCTCTCATATAGATGCAACATTAAAGAAATAGAGAAAAAAATTTTCCCTTGTGATGAGAACTCTTTAGGATTTACCCTCTTACCAACTTTCATATATAACGTACCGCAGCGTTAACTGTATTGATCGTGTTGTACGTCACATCCCTAGTTCTTATTTATCTTATAACTAGAAGTTTGTACCTTGACTACCTTCATCCAGTTCCCCCTCCCCTCACCTCCTGCCTCTGGAAACCACAAATTGGATCACTTTTTCTCTGAGTTTGTTTGTTTGTTTTTGAAGTATAATTGACCTACAACACTATGTTATTTCCTGGCATAAACACAGTGATTTGATATTTTTATACATTTCAAAATGATCACCATGATGTTTAGTTGTCGCCTGTCACCATACAAAGATATTACATAATTATTGATTATATTCCCCACACTGTACATTTCATACCTGACTCATTTATTTTGTAACTAAAAGTTTGTACCTCTTAATCTCCCTCACCTATTTCTCTCCTTTCCCCAGCTCCTTCCTCTCTGGCAGCTATCTGTTTTTTCTCTCTATCTATGACTCTGTTTCTGTTTAGTTATGTTTGTTCATTTGTTCTATTTTTTAGATTCCACATAAGTGATTTCACACAGTATATGTCTTTCTCTGTCTGACTTATTTCATATTACCTTCTGGGTCCATCCACGTTGTTGCAAATGGCAAGATTTCATTCTTTTTTATGGCTGAGTAATGTTCCGTTGCTTACACATACACACAACTTCTTTATCTGTTCATCTATCGCTGGGCACTTAGGTTGCTTCTATATCTTGGCTATTGTAAATAATGCTGCAATGAAATAGGGGTACATGTATCTTTTTGAATTAGTGTTTTTGTTTTCTTTGGATAAATACCCAGGAGTGGAATTGCTGGGCTGATGGTAGTTCTATTTTTAATTTTTTGAAGAAACTTCATACTGTTTTCCACGGTGGCTGCACCAAGTGACATTCCCACCAACAGTGTGGGAGGGTTCCCTTTCTCCACACCCTCACCAGCACTTGTTATTTCTTGTCTTTTTATAACAGCCATTCTGACAGGTGTGAGGTGATATCTCATTGTGGTTTTAATTTGCATTTCCCTGATGATACGTGTTGTTGAGCATCTTTCCATGTGCCAGCAGCAGAATAGTTTCTAATCATGAGGCTCTAGAATCCCCATTTTTTCCCATCCATTTAATGACAAAGTACAGTCTTTGCCATAAAAACAAATAAACAAAAAACAGGAAAACAACTGTAGAACCAAGTCCTGAAGGCTTAGATTACAAGCTCTGATGGAGAACATAAATCCAACTCTTTTACTTTGATAGACACTGAACTTGATGATTATACTCTTTTTTCTTCATCTTCAAGGAATGAGATGATAATTGACACTTATATCCCCAATTAAATATTAATCACTTTCGAATAAAAACCCTGTTAAGTATTCTAAACACCAGGATTTATGCTTAAGTATGCAGAACAGAGTAAGCAAGCAAATCAGGATCTGAAATAACTTTAGATGAGGAATCTCAATGATACGTAATCCTTATCTTGAAATCTAAGCTCCAATTAAAATTCATTCTGAAATCACATATAATTTACCAAGTATGGTGGTGAGAAATTAGAGTTGTGGACCAAATCCTCTGAGGATCCAAGAGAAAACCGAAGAGTCTGTGCATCTTATTGTGGAGCTAATGTGATAAAAATGGCATAACAGATGTCAAATTATAGAATGCTTCATTTAATTCTGTTTGGTCTTAATGATATGCTGACTTATAGTAAGAAATATATGTTTGGTTTTCCTCCCATTCCTGACACAGAGCTCCTAAAACAATGGGAATTTCCTAATTGATGAGAGCTATAAAGCTGTCTTTTGTTATGTTGATGAGGTGACTTTAGGGAAAGCCCTGGGTAACTTAAGGATGGGGGCTGGTCGCCAGGATAACCAGCCGCGTGATTAGAGAGTTGGAACTTTCAGTCCCATCCGCAGACCTCTGGGGAGGAGAAAGGGGCTACAGATTGAGTTCCACCACCAACGGCAATGATTTAATCAATTATGCCTGTGTAATGAAGCCTCCATAAAACCCCAAAAGGACAGGGTACAGAGAACCTCCGGGCTGGTGAGTGCGTGGAGATTTGAGGAGAGGTGGTTGCCCAGAAAAGGCATGGAAACTTCACACCTCCTCCCACAGACCTTGCCCATGCACCTCTTCATCTGGCTGTTCATCTGTATCCTTTATAATAAACTGATAAAAAGTAAGTAAAAAGTAAGTAAATGTTTCTCTGAATTCTCTAACAAATTAACTGGGCCCAGGGATGAGGTCATGAGAACTTCCAATTTATAGCCAGTAGGTCAGAAGCACAGGTAAAATAACCTGGATTTACAGCTGGCATCTGAAGTGGGGTTGGGTAGGTGCAGTCTTGTGGGACTGAGTGAGCTCTGATACTATCTCCAGGCAGACAGTGTCAGAATTGAATTGCTTGACGGATTGCTTGATGGTGTTGGAAAACGCACACTGGAGACCTTTATGTGCTATCAGGCCATATACAGACTGGGATTTCTGATAATTTCCAACCAAAACAAAGTTCATTTTCAATGGCAAAATAAAACTATGCGACTCTACATCAGTTCACCCTATTAGATTTTATTTTTTGAAATATTATTGTCCAGTGAACTCCCCAAATCTGAAACCATGCAGTAGGTATGTAAAGTAGAGCAGGTGCTCACAAAATCAACAGCGGCTGCCTTGGGGGTCAGTGCTTATGACCATGAGATGCACTCAATGGGAACCACTTCTGGCCCTTCAGATCCAAATAAAACAACATAGCCAACTTTTCTCAGCTCAGGTGACTTCTCTGGACTCCCCTACCACCTGGTCGATACATGTGTAAGATCTGAGTGGTTCCTACTGTGCGGGATACTTGGTTGGGACTCCATCTCTGCCTGCTCTGGTCATGACCACCTTTTGCCTAGTGAACTCCTCCCTGTGGGTCCCAGCATGTTGTCATCTCCATGTGGACGGAGTATGCAGCTAAAGACATACAACTAACTACAAACTTGTGGTTTTCAACCCCAAAGCTTACAGAATAGTTATTTCAGCATTACAAATTCAAATTCAGCTCTTAGGATATTCAATTAAAAAATACAGTGTCCATCTTCTATTCATTCATGTGATAAATATTTTTTGAACACCTACTATGCTTCAGGCACTGCTCCAGCGGCTATAGAGATATCGGTGAACACACAGACAAAAGTCTCTGCCCTCATGGAGCTTATGTTATAGTATGTGTGTGTGGCAGGGGTGGGGGAGGAAAAGATAATATAGAATAAATGCAATAAATAGGTGAATTCAGTAAGGGCTGTATTTAAAAAAATACTGCAGGGTAAGGGTGTTGGGGGAGGGGCTATGGTTTTGAACAAGGTGGACGAGTGAGAGGAAATGACACCTTTCCTTTAGTTCCGAAATACACAGCTCTTTGGTCTACCCTGGTTGCAAACTCTGTGAAGGCAGGAACCAAAGGAGATTCATCTTTGTATCCCAGGTGTACCTGGTCCATGGCAGGACTTTAGAATAACTGCTGAAAAAAAATACATATATTCTGTATTCTTCCAAAGCAAAGCTACTTGTAATAAATGGTATAGATTTATCAGACAGCTGGCCAGGAAATGGATGTAGTATTTGGCATTGACAAAACAGCATGCCTTAGAATCAAATCCTTGGAATTCCACCTCGTGGTACCCCAAATAATAATTCTACAATGTTTGTTCCACTAGAGTTCTGTGGGGACAAGATCCCCAGGATAATCCATATCACCCTTCCATATAGCTGTTACTGCAAAATCAAAATGTCCTTTGAGCACGCTTAAGTGGGAGACGTGCTGCCTTTTATTTTAGACCAATAGGAGAAAAGATAACAAATGTTGCATGGGATAGAGGTGGTAAGGGATGTCAGTATCCAAGGCTCCTGGCAATACAGAGAAGACATCAGGGAGATGGATTATAAGGTATAGCCACCTTCACTGAGGCGCTCCACGACGCTCATCACCTCAGCTATTCCTCCCACTGAAGCCACAGGACAGGCATGCTTCCTTGCCCCACTCAAGAAGCCCTTTCCTTCTTGGAGTTTATTACTGTGGTGGCTGAGTATGCAAGTGTCAGCTGATAAGTGTACAAAATAATGTCAGTGCAACTGCAGTTTTCCCTCCCTGCCGTGGCAGTCATGCGCAGACACTGACACTCAATCACGCACACACGGTCATTCATTCATTCATCAACTAAGGACTGACGAAAGCCTACTGCATGCCTGGCATGGTTTTAAGTGCTGGGGATACAAAAGCAAACAAGGACAAAGCCCTTGCCCTCTGAAAGGCTACATTCAAGTGGAGTTAGACAATAAATGGATAAATACATAATATAACATCAGTTAACAGTGAGGACTATGGAGGAATGAAACCAAGTCAAGGGACAGAAAGCGATGGAGGTCTGGCTGTAGGCGCACGTGTTATCTTGGGTTAGGCAGTCTCTGAGGTGGTCCTAAGGACTCCCCACCTCCTGGCATTCCTGTCCTTGTGCAGCCCCCTCCCTTCACTTCTAACAGACACAGCAGGGCAGACGTGATGGACTGTCATTGCTGAGATGAGGGTGTAGAGAGACTGAGCTTCCATCTTGCATTCTCCCTCTTCCCTGGATCTCTCGCTCTGGGGGAAGCCAGAAGCCATGGCGTGAGGCCGTCCCACGTGAGCAAGCTTGGAAGCCCATCACCCCCATTCAGGCCTTGAGACAGCTGCAGCCCAGGTGACACCTTGACTGCAGCCTTGTGAGAGGTCCTGAGTCAGATTCCTCCAGCTCAGCTCCAACCAGATTCCTGACCCACAGAAACTGTGAGGAATGTTTTTTGTTTTCAGCTGCTGAGTTTTAGGACAATTTGGTATACAGGAACGGGTAACTGACACAGTGGTCAAGGATGGCCTCTGAGTAAGTACCTTGGAAAGAGACAGCCATGTGAAGATCCGGGGGAAGAGGGGCTGGGGATGTCAAGGGCAAGTGCCAAGGCCCTGAAACGGGAACAAGCTGGGCAAGTCTGAAAGAAGTGCGAAGGCCAGTGCGACGCGGAAAGAAGAGACAGGCAGAGACCCCCACGGATAGAGAAGCACCCAGTCCTACAAGGCTGCTGCTCTAGCCACCACTAACTGCCTTAAACAAGCGCCAACATGACAACAATAACAGTAAGAGCTAACGTTTGAGCACTGAAGTGTACTAGGAATCGTGCTAAGTGCTTTATTGCGTTTATTCTTCACAGTAACCATATAAAGTAGGTATTGTTATCAGCTCAGTTTTATAGATAAGGAAACTGAGGCTCAGAAAGGCTGAGTGGCTGTCCCACATTTGCAAGTTAGGAAGCAGTAAAGTGGAGATTCACACCAGGCCCTCTGCCTTCAGAGTCCTTACACTTCACCTCTACACAGTACTGGCGAAGGAGGCACCTAGAAAGAAAGCCTCTTTCACCCTTAAAAAAGAAAAACCAAAAACCAAAAAAAACCCCTCCAAACCCCAAAGTGTTAAGCCAACTGGTCCAGCCCCTGTCTGATTAGATGCTCTGGGCAGCTTGATTTTCTCTAGGAGCCCCTTTGAGAGAATTGGTTTGAGGTATTATCTACAATTGCTCTGAGGTCTGACCCAAGTCAGCGTGGTAAACTTAGAAAAGCACACAGGTAGCTTTTCTTTTTGACATTTATTAAGAGCCTTACATAACAAACCTGGAAGTTACTGAGAATCAGTAGGTAAAATACCAATATATTCTATTTTATGCAATTTTATGCTTAGCTGACATAGCTTGAGCCCTGACCTCCTATCAATATTCAGATACCTGGTACCCAACCAGGTATCCATCTGCTATAGAACTTGCTTTTCCTTCCTGCTTAACCTTTGTCTTGAAGCTTGAGGAAGACTATAAATATTCCATCAGAATCTTAATCTCTTTGTGAAAAGAGGAGAAACACAATCCATTTATCTTTGATTTTCATCTATATTCAGTTACATTAGGAATGCTATTTTAAACTATCTTTTTTTAAAAGAAATGGCTTTAGCAGACTGATAACCTTCCATACAGGGGTCCATAAATTTATATTATAGTGCTGCATTTAGCCAGAGGAAACAACAACAACAAAATAACAGAGGGCACTAAGGTTTTTGTTTTCAAGTTTTCACCTAGAAGAAATATGAATGAAACCAGCTTGTTCGACACAATTAAGGATATTATAGTAATAACATTAGTAGCTAACACTGATTGAGAGCATGCTATATGGTCCTGATACTGTCCTAAGCACTTTGACTATATTGTCTAAATTAATAGTTATAACATCCCTATATGGTAAGTATTATTCTTATCCCAATCTTACAGATGAAGAATCTCAGGCACAAAGAGGTCAAACAGCTTGTCCAAGGTCACATAGCTAAAAAGTCTAGCGCCAAGACCAAGACTCAGGCAGTGTGATTCCGACAGTGCAAGCTCTTAACTCCTACACGATACTGCCTCGCAGTTATCAGTTATTTAGCCTGAAAAGATGTGCAGGATCCCAGGCACAACCACTTCTGCTTCTAAGAAAGATATGCTTCTTTCAAAAATACCAAAAACAAAAGTAAGATCAACTCTCCTAATACACATCCATCTATTAGCCAATCCCAAACTCCTACAATATGCTACTGCCCTGCACAATAACTCAAAATTCTTTATTATAATTATTAGGTAAGTACATATACAGATTAAAGACACATGCTATGAATTTAGGCACTAATAAAAACTACACGCACATACAAAGCTGAAAGTTTATTCCTTTAAAAAGGTTCATCATTTTGCTTTGTTTGTTGCTCAGTAATCTCAGTTTATCTTCTAGAAAATTCTTAGCATGTTCTCATTTTTCCTTGGTCTCTCTTTTCTCTGCTCACATGTCACCTCCTCAGAAAAGCCCTCCTCAACTAATCAAACTCTCCGTGCCTTCTCAAACCCCATGATTCTTTTACTTCCTGTTTACATCACTACCTTAATTACATTATATATTTATACACTTGTTTTCTACTCCTGCTGTTAGAAAATAGACTGCACGTGGGGCAACTTGTTCCCTGCTGTCCCCCTAGTACCTAAACCGTGCCTGCATCTAGCGTGTGCTCAGTGATTTTGCCGAACAAACGAATGAATGAATTCAATGCTCCCTTTGAGGAGAGCCACTTGGTACAGGCAGAGGGCAGCAAGGGCCGGTCAGCTCACTGCCCCATCTCCTCTCCCCACCCCCAATTTCCACATCTGTAGTCCTGGAGTCTCGACCTTGTTAAAGATGTGAATTCTCACCAGGTAGGGGAAGGTGGTAAGGGTGGACTCCTATTATCAAGGACAGGTCTAGGAGAGGAGATGGTAAATCCTGCCTTACTGGTTTTGGTTGCAAGGGAGTGGTAGGAAAACAAAGGGCTGTGAAAGGCATGGATGTGGGGTCCTGCTCGACCTCTCTCACCTGTACCCCTAGAGAATCTGCCTCCAAGTTATTTTTTATTTTTATTTTTTTTAATAGCTACTTTATTTATTTATTTATTTATATTTTTTGGCTGTGTTGGGTCCTCGGTTCGTGCGAGGGCTTTCTCTGGTTACGGCAAGTGGGGGCCACTCTTCATCGCGGTGCGGGGACCGCTCTTCATCGCGGTGCGCGGGCCTCTCACTATCGCGGCCCCTCCCGTTGCGGGGCACAGGCTCCAGACGCGCAGGCTCAGTAGTTGTGGCTCACGGGCCCAGCTGCTCCGCGGCATGTGGGATCCTCCCAGACCAGGGCTCGAACCCGTGTCCCCCGCATTAGCAGGCAGACTCCCAACCACTGCGCCACCAGGGAAGCCCCTCCAAGTTATTTTTTTCCAGCAGGTTTCTGGTATCCATCCTTTTACCTCCACGCCTACAACTGTGCCCCCTTACATTACACCTGGACTGTTACAAATGCCCCCTAACTCCCAGCTATCTTCCAATGTTTCCTTCCACTCATTCATTCTGCACAGGTGTAGGACAAAAAAGCGAAACCTTTATGGCATTCCCTAGCTTGAGAATCTCAAATGGCTTCTTTACACTGGGAAAAAGGAAACCATTTATCCTGGAACACTATTTCTTTTACAAGTTTGCCTACTTCAGTACTCCATGAATTACTGGAAGGCAGGCTGCCTGATGGTTTTCTCTCTCCAGCGCCCAGGACAGTGGCTGGCAGAGTGGGTGCGCATGAAACAATCTTTGCTACAAGAGTGTCCCTCGCCAATTCCATTCTATGTTCAGCAGATAATACCCTACACTGCACATCAGGGCACTTGGTTGTAAATGCAATCTGATACCTTTTTCATGTGTACAGCTCTAGTCTGCCCTCTCCAAAAGCAGAGGGCTTTTTAGGACAGACTCATATTCTCTTATGTCCACCATTTCTCAGGACTGTTACTCTACTAGGTACATATTTGCTGTATAGAGATCCAAAAATCTAGATTTGGAAGGAATTTCATTATGAAAAAAAAATACAGACCACACAGTAATTGTAGCTTATAAATTTTCAAATGGCAAAAGAAAAACCAATGTTAAGAATTTGAGCACAAAAGGGCTGGATTTGGGGTCTTTATAAGTACTTGAAAGCAGACCGGTGGATCTGGGCAAATTTCCTAATAGCCCAGTTTGAAGGATAGTAGAAAGACGGTCTCTGACTTTGAATTTTCCTAACCAGAAAAGATGACCTTTGTCTACCTATCCTATAGTCTTAATAACATGTTTAACGGAAACAAGAAGGGTGGGGAATGGTGGGCCGTAGAATTTGGTGTGGTTTCGTATTTCCGGAAATGCAAGACACTCTTCGGTTCAGAATGACACTGATAGGACTACTTTCTATGCAGACACCTTTTCATCTCCACAGAGATTTTGTAGGCCCCTATGCATTATAACAACTAATTAGAACACTTAGATATCGCAGCTATATGCAATTTATAAATAGTTTGTAAAGTGCTTTGAAAATGGAAAGTGCTAGGCAAGTACTCAAATGATTATATATTAAAAGCCTTTGGCATATAATCATTTTATTTAATAACTGGCTCTTTAGAAGGCACAGTACTTTATAGCTGAACAGAATTTCTGAGCTTGAACCACTGATATTTTATTTAGAGTGAAATGCTGTTAGCAAATCAGATACTGATCAAGTTTTTTTCAGTTTATATAAATAAATGTATGATTCATATCTATCTCCCTCACTTTTTCATCGACCAATTCTGCCTTCCCTTAGGTTCCTGCAGACCTTTTGCAAAGATTCCTCCCACACCTCAGTGACTCACGGTTATCCTGCCTGCCCTGCCCTGTTTTTTCCTTTCACATGTCTGCCTTGTCAAGGTGTTTTGTATGTTCCTGAGTTTACGACTACCCTAAACGGATTCAAGACTGCATCCAACATCATCAGTGACAATAAATCCTTTTAGGAGCAATGAAGCCATGAGATGTGGCAGGTGGCCACCAGTGGGTGCATCTCCACCAGTGGGTGTACTGTTATTGATAGACTTCAGTCTACTATCACCATTCCACACTGCTATGTCCACTAATTAAACCTGGCTTTCATCTCCTGACAGGTCTTGGTTCATAGGCATTAAACTTCATTTAAATAATCGTGTTTACTATTACCACAGAACTACTCATAGGCAGAATTGTAGAAGAGGCAAACAAGTGTTTGATTGTTTACCACTATGCCTTTAGGACTTCCTTACATCTTCAAGTGCTAATGTCCTCACACTGACATTGGCTTTCTCTTACTATTACCCTGGGAAAATACTCCCTGTCCCTGCCCCATAACTTTGATCTTTCCCCGTCCATTCCTGCTCCCACTTAATTTAGCCTCCAACGTCCTACAGTATATTTTCATTATTGGAAAACCCAAACTAAGCCATTCTTCTTGTACGAGTGTTAATGCTTAGCCTTTTTAGGCCCTAAACTAACGCTGTCAGCTGCTCATCGACCTCCCCGTTAATTCCAACCCATATCTTTCTGTCCTCATGTGACTCATTCATCATTCTCCCCTCTTTTAAAGTCTTGGCTTCCACAACTTGACTGTCTACAGACTTTCCCACCACGTCATTGGTTGCTCTTTTGCCCAACCTTTAAATACTGAGCTTGTCCAAGGCTTGGCTTGGGCCCTCTTCTTTATTTATTAAAAAAAATTTTTTTAATTCTTTGGCCTTGCCACAGGGCATGTGGGATCTTAGTTCCCCGATCAGGGATCCAACCCTCATCCCCTGCAGTGGAAGTGCAGAGTCTTAACTACTGGACCACCAGGGAAAAGGCCCAAGCCCTCTTCTTAATCACACTCCAGTTTCTATGGATTTACCTCATCTTTATGGCAAGAACTCACAAAGTTTATCTCTACTTAAATCTCTTTCATGGCCTCCAACTCCTGTCTACAGATGACCTCATTCAACAGGGAACGTTTGATTCCAGTCACCTTCTCTACCTCCCAATCAATCCCCCCCACCCCAAGCTTCCCGTGTCAGTAATTTCGCCCCATACCTTGATAGGAGTCACCCTTCTCTTTCCTCACCTTCCACATCCAATTCCTGAGGTCTACCAATTCTGTGCCAGTTTGGCTCTCAAACGTATCTCAAATCCACAATCTTTTCTCCATCACTAGCTTATGGCCCTTCCAGGCCACTTCAGCGCTTACAGTTTATTTGCTTCTACCCTGGCCTCTCTACAATCCATTCCGACACACTGTGATCAGTTACTCAGATGTCTTCCCATTGTACTTCCAAAGTCCTTTCCACACCAGAGCTCTTCCCATGGAGTCTATCGTAGGCCCTTCTCCTCCTTGCTGGCCCTGCTATAGATCCGCACATCTTCTTTCAAGACCTTTATTTCCTCAAACCACCAGTGTTCTGCTTCAGGACTTTTGCAAGTGCTATTCCCCCAGAATGCTTTTTCTTTTTGCACAGCCAGCTCCTTCTCTTCCTGTAATCTCTGGAAGATCCTCTCTGCTTCCATACCTAAATCAGATTCCCCTCTCAGAGTACTGGGGGGTGGGGTGCTCAGGTTCAAAGGTTGACAGATATTTAGGGTGAATTAAGAGTCAAGTTGGGGTAGGACAGGTATGAGACACAAGGCTGAAGAGGTAAATAGGGCAGCTCTTAAGTGTGATTTACGAATATTTTAGGTTTTCCAAAAAAATCATTTTCCCCACATGCAAGTTTCCTCTTCCCTGTCCTTACTTTCTCTCAAATACTGTTCCTTTTAATGTAACCCTGGGCTATAATGAGATACCTACCCAAGGACTGAAAATGTTATCTGGTCATCCCAGTTTTCTCCTTCTTTAATATATTAGCATCCTGAAATTAGAGCACTGAACTGGTATCTGTCCTATAAATGCTACCATAAAGATGGAGCCTGATACCACCTAACATTCTCACGTGAAACCAGAATTCTCACAATTCTTTCAAATTATTTCCCACCCTTGCCCAATCTACCAATCATGGCAAAGGACACAGTTGTCTCATGAATTACTAAAAACATCTAGGAAGAGGCCAAGTCCTCCCTTCACTCCCACCTTTCTTTTCTAGACTATCCACAGCCTATCTGGGGTCATGCTCTATTGCATCTCTCCCTCGCCCCCAATCACAGGTGTGCATACACATTCCTTTCAATTCCCTTGATCAACGTCCTTGTCTAGGCCTCTGATTATCTCATAGTTTCCTCACTTTCAATGTTGGTTCAATTAAAAGAAAAAAAAACCCACAAAAACCTAAAATAGTCAACCTTGAGGACAAAGGAAAAAGAACCACTCAAATCAGTTTAAATAAAAGAGGGAATTTATTAGAAGAATACAGTTTCTTGCAGGGACTCCAACAGCTGAAATGGGTTAAGAGCTAGAAGCAGGGCTTTCTGCAGGACAGATCATGTTATAATCACAAACATTTACTTCTGGGTTTTGCAAGAGCACGAAAAGAATATCCTAGCGGTCAGTCCTCCCTGTATAGTGCGTAAGGCACTAGAATGTGGCTTCATTTCTGCTGGCTTTTTGATCCTTATATTCCTTTACGCTGGCCTCAAACTTGTCAAGCACATGCTGGCAGACATTCATGAGCTCAGTCAGGCCTCTCTGAAAGGGCTCAACAGCTGGAAGGGCACCTCGAGTCTGTATGCGCAAATTAATTTTGCTCTCTGAAGGATGGGTTGTAGTGTAACCACAAAATTCCACTTCCGGGTTCTTCATGATCATGTAACGAAGAGAATTTCCTAGGGTATGGTCCTCCTCGTGCAATACAAATGTCACACAGTGTCTATCTGTCCCAGCTGCCTGGACCATTTCCAGGGCTGTCTTCCTCTCGCCTTCAGCCATTGGGGTCTTCAATCCAGATATTTTTCTACACACATATTTTTTATAAAAATGAGATCACACTGAATACGGTTTTGTAACTAGCTTTTTTTCATCTACTATATCACAATTGCAACACGTTACTACTCTAATGCACTCCAATGACACAGAACGATTAGCACTAGCCCTTATTATTTTCCTGCCTCCACGTATTCTACCAATCAATAATTTATTGCCTCCAATTTCTCCCTTTTCCATTTGGCCGTCCACATGGCCACAAGGGGAGTGTCCTTAAAACAAAAAAGTTTGCTAAAATTTTCTTTTGGTAGGCTCACAAGAAAGGGATAGGATTAGAATAGGGTGGGCTCTGCTAAAGGATGAAAAGGAAGTTGAAAGGCGTGGAAAAACGCAGATTATCGTAAAAATAGAAACTAAAGACCATCAACGTGCAGGGCCAACTAGGGCTTCCGTTTGCAGGAGGTAAGGAAACCAGAATGGAAAGTCTGAGAAGAGCACCAAGCAGGAGGGAGAAAACACTCAGCGCACCGAGTGGATCAATTAGCGCTCGGCACAGAGGAGGGACTTGGGCCCGACCAACACACCACCCCCATCGCTCGGGGAACAGTGGCCTGGTGCACGTTAGCTTTATTTACTCTTCCTGTTCCAAATGGGGGTGGGCAGTTAGGGGGCTTAACTCTGGTCTCACAACTCGTGTTCCCTCCTTGATATCGAGTGTACTGAGCGTCTCCACGCAAGCAACCCAGGTGTCCCCCCCTCCCTTCCCGATCGGGGCCCCTCTCCCCGCCCTGGCGCCCACTGCTCCCTCCTCGCCTGTCCTCCCAGCCAGGCCCTCGCTGCCAGGCCGGGCCGCGGAGGCTAAGGCCCCGGTCGGCCGCGGGCTCCCGGTGCAGGGCGCGGCCAGCTCCTCCCGCTCCCCTCCTCGGCCGTTACCTCTCCAGCTCCTGGTCGTCTTCCATGGCGGGGGCGACTTCCGGGATCCTCAGGTGGTGCTGGCGGGCCGGAGGCGCTGTCCCATACCTCGAAGCGAGCAGGCGCCGCAGGAAGGAAGGACTGACGGGAGGAGCGCGGACGGAAGGAGGGAGGAGGAGCCGCAGCGGCGCGGCAGGGCCCGGCCACTGGGCGGGGCGTGGAGGCGCCGCCGCGGAGCCTCGCCCACGGGCCCCGCCCCCGGCGCGCGGAGGGCGGCGGCCAGGCCTGAGCCGTTCACCTGCGCTCCTGAGCGAGTCGGCCCGCAGAGCTAGCCGGGAGACTGGTGCGGTCGGGCTCCTGCCCCGCCCCGAGGCCGAGACCGGCCAGTGGGCGCCGGAGCTCAGCCCTTGGCACCTTCCCTCCCGGTGATGGCGAAGGGGGCGGGGCCTTACCTGCCGCCCCCAGATCACCTTCCTTCTTGGAGCCAGGATCGGGCCTTTTTCTGACTTGCTGCTGGCCCGGTGGGGGACGGGATTAATCCCAGGAGGGACCACACCTCCCGGGGAAGGGGGCGTTCATGGCACGACAGACTTACACTATAGTTGAGCAACACACTTTGAAGAATTTCACCACAGAATAGCATGGGTGTAACAGTATTTGTCTCATCTGGGATCTTGCAGCTGCACAGCTCAACTGGGTCAAAGGACGAGCGTTTGTTTTTTATCTTTGGGGGAGAGGGGAGGAGTGAGAGTTTGGAAGGAAACTGTCCCCACTCCCCATCCTTTCTCTTCTAGGATCTTTTTCTACCCCGGAGTACGTCCTGCCTGGCTTTGGACGTCCTTTTCCCTTTTGGCCTCTTAAGCCTCCTCACCTGCGGAACCTCTCGCTCACCTTTGTTCCCAGGTGCCCCTGCCCCCGCCTCGGCAACCTTTCACCACCCAGACTCGCTCTCCGCCCTCCTTCTCCCTTCGTACCTCTCCGCTCTCCGTCCCCTCAGGTGTTCTTCGCCAATAACCCTCTCCCCTCCTGTCGGTCCTGCTCCCCTCGCCCCCATCACCCCGGCCAGCCCCGGTTCCTACCCCCCGACCCCCGCTGCCCTCCCGCCCGACACGCCCACAGTTGTTTTCCGGCGCCACCTCTTCTCCTTACCCCACCCCCGATCCCCTAGATGTTCACCACCTCCCCCAGCTGTTCCCCTTTCCTCGCGCTGTCGGCGGTGAGCGCAAGAGACACTTCCCGAGCGCGGGGAAATCAGGCAGGCTGCGTGGACAGCCGAGGGGTGGGGGAGGGCAGGCGGCGAGGGGCGGTGCGAGCTCACTCTAACTCCTAGTGACGGCCCCGGCCTGGCCCGCCCCCCGAGCTCTTGGATAGGTGGGGCCGCCTTCTGGCCCGCCCCCTCCCGCCCTATGCTGTCGCCGATTGGCCCGGGTGCGGGTCGGGTTGCGCGGCCCGGCCCTGGCGTTCGCCCGCGGGAAGGCAGCAGGGGCGGTTGAGAAGTGAAGTCTTGGCCAGAGTTTGCTTCTTGCCAGGAAATCCGCGGCGGCGGCGGCGATTCCCGACGGAGCGGAGGCCGGCTGGCCCCGCGCTCCCTCAGCGGGCCGCGGAAGTGGAGCCGACTCTGGGCTGCGACGCCGGGAGCCGGGACGTGCCCGGGCAGGCGCGCTCCCCCGGTGAGTAACTTTGCCCTGCCCGCCTCGCTCTGCGCCGGCTCGCGGGTCCGGCCGCGCCTCAGGTGCGGGCAGCGTGGGGTGTGGGGCGGCCGGCGCCCTGGAGGCGGCCGGAGCGGCGCCGCGGCGTCTTCCGCGCTGTCCTCGCCCGGCCGGGCTGCGGGGACGCGGACCGGTGTGGGGCCGCCGCGCTGCTCCGGGGAGGAGGGCGCGGGCTGCCGGCGCCGGGGGCCCGCCGCTGTTACCGTTTGGTGGTTCCGGCCACCGTCTCGCTGGTCTTTGCGTCCCTTGCTCCAATTTTAGGGAGGGGAGAGTTGGGGATGAGTTTTCTGTTTCCTGCATGTATGTTGCCGTGAATGAGAGTGCCGCCAGCTGCCTTACCTCGGTCTTGTTCCCTGCAAAGGAGTGGGGAGAGATCATACCCTCGGTCCCAGCCTGCTGCCTGTGAATTCTCACCCTTCCCTTTAGACTGGAGAGGGTGGGAGAGAGATTTGACATCTTCGAGGGAGTAATTTCAAAATTCGGATCTTGATTTGGAAGCAGTCGCACCCAGAGCACCATTCAGGAAAGACATCACTCGCTTTTCAGAGCTTCATGCCCTGTTTTAGACGAAGGACTTTCCACTTAGATGTAGTGTTTCTTCTGATGTTTCTGTGTACATTTAAGGTTATGAATCAGGACGTTCGTATCTGCCAGGAGCTACAGTACACTCATGCGTGGCCTTAACTGTGTAGCTGTTTTCTTTTTAAATCACAGAAACGAAATTGAATGAAAAGCAGCGGCGGTTCAGGAGGAGGAAACAATTGTGAGCTCTGGTTGACTGGACCTGTCTTCACTTTAAGAATTTCACATTCTTGCAGCAGTGGTACTTATTTGTAGATTGGCCTTCGTCCCAGGACAGATTTTGATTTTTATTTATTTATTTATTTTCTTGCTTGTACTGTGACGCAGCACTGATGAAGTTGAGCTCAGTAGGTCAATTTTATTTCCTTGGATAGATTTGATTCCCATCTCCACACCCCTTTAGAAAATGGACTTTGATCTTGTATCCTTTTTGGCCTGTCAGGGCTTTCTTGAGCCACGAATAACAAAAGTTTTGCCTTTTTTAGCTTGTCCAAGTCCCACACATGAGTTTTCCCATAGGGGTAAAATGTAGGCCAACTCGGAACCAAAGTAGAGTAACACTACTTTTTTTTTTTTTTTTTTAATTAATTAATTTATGGCTGTGTTGGGTCTTCGTTTCTGTGCGAGGGCTTTCTCCAGTTGCGGCAAGCGGGGGCCACTCTTCATCGCGGTGCGCGGGCCTCTCACTGTCGCGGCCTCTCTTGTTGCGGAGCACAGGCTCCAGACGCGCAGGCTCAGTAATTGTGGCTCACGGCCCCAGTTGCTCCACAGCATGTGGGATCTTCCCAGACCAGGGCTCGAACCCGTGTCCCCTGCATTGGCAGGCAGATTCTCAACCACTGCGCCACCAGGGAAGCCCACACTACTTTTAATTTGTTCCACCTGTGTGTTAGCAGTCATAATTCTGTAATTTGTTCCTCTCTTTTTCTCATCAGGTTATACATTTTTCATTATTTATTCATCTAGCAAATGGGTGTCTTCTGTGTGCCGGGCATGGATGGCAGAGGTCAGCTCTTGCCCTGAACTGGCTCATGGTGTTGTTTGGAAGCTGCTCCATACCTGTCTTCTGCCAGCTACCTGAAAGCAATTTGAACAGGTGCTGTGGGAACTTAAAAGTGGGAGCATTTCTGCCTGGAGCTTGTTAAGGAAGACCTCACACAGACGCTTCAAATTGCTGAGAGATTTTCTTTGTAGGCAAAGGGACTAGCGTGTACGGTGTTGCTTTATGAGAGCTGCATATGGTTCCTCTGGCTGAAGGACACAGTGTCTGGGGTTGGAGTCGTGGCCAGGGCCTAGTGTATTATTCATTTCCGAGCACTTAGCACTTTGCCTTGCTTACAGTGGGCACTCAAATATTTATTGAACTGACTTGAACAGAAGCATGAAGGATTTTGTATGCCGCATTAAGAAATTTGGACTTTATCCAGTCAGTGATACAGAGCTGCTAATTTTAAGCAGGAGAATGTCATGATAACATGTGCATTCCAGAAGGATAACTGCGGCAGTCTGGAGGATGGTGAGGGTCCAGATGGGAAGTAGGGAGACAGAGCAGGAGCTGTTACACTGTAGGGTTTAAGTGCTCAGCACTTTTCGATTCACGTTATCTGAGTTTGAATCTGGCTCTGTCGCTCATTATGTAACCTGTTTCTTCCTTAGGTTCTTCATTTCATAGAGTTTGGGGGATAAAACTTGAAAAACATGTATGCTACTTAGAATAGTGCTTGGCACATAGGAGGACTTGGTAGATGCTCGTTGTTATTCTGCGTGAAGCCAGTGGAAGTAGAGATGGTGCGGCCCTTGGGAGGTGTAATTGGTTGGACTAGGTAAGTGACTGCATATGATTAATGAGAGAGGGGTGATTCCTAGGTGTTCTGACTTGAGGGCGTTGGAGTATACTGGTTAAGCTGGCTGTGGAGTCAGAACAGGGGTTGAATTCCCTCACTTACCCTTAGAATTACTATTCTCACTGAACTTCTCCTTGCTGATCGCGCCCCCATAATCCAAGTACTTTTTAATTTTGTTATGCAGAGCCATTTAACTTTTCCTGTTTATGGGGCTAAAGTTCACTCTAGGCCCACCTTCCTATGTCAAAATCCAAGGTTTCTAGAAGAATCAAAGTTCTCATTTCATAGGTTTACTTAGGAAGTAATGTTGGTTCTAAAAAAAAATATATATATATATATAATATATATATATATATATATATATATATATATATATATAAAGATACGTTATGTATATCTGTGTATATCTTAATGTAAACTTATAGTTGTAGAAGACTTAGCGAGGCCTAAAATGACCCTGTTAAGGGGCCTGGGAGATTTACAAAATAAATCCCCTTTAGCTTTCCTGTCATGTCTCTTTTCCTCAGAAAGTACAAAAGAGTAGAAAAATCTGTGATTATGTAAGTTTTTTGGTTGGTTGGATAGAAGAAATGGCTATTTTGTGTATTAACTGATGAGAAGTTGTTAAGAGTTTTTTAAGAAGCAAATGTTCATGATATACATTCCAGTGATAATTGCATCTAGTTAGTATGTTTTTAAAGAGGCAGGTATTGTAGGCTCTGTCCTTCACAATGTGTGCTTCATAAGAGCAGGGATCCTGATGTGCTCACCAAAGGAGAGTCCCCAAGTACTAGAACCATAAATATTAATGTATGCATGAATAAATGAATTGGATCCATTGGCTTTGATCTGTCTTGGCCCACAGACTTATTGAAATCTTTGGAGCAATCACTGGTCAGAGGGAAAACAGAAAAGGGATTTGAGCCAGCAAAGAAGCTTAAAGTACTTCATGTTCTTGTAGGAAGATACCGGAACTATAACAGAATTTATGGCTATTAGGATTCAGTGATTTTAGTGCCAGCTGCTATAGTTATTTGCATGATTCCCTCCTTTTTCCCCCTTTACTGTGAAAGTTGTGGGGTGTAGTAGGGAGGAACAGACTTACGTAGGGATATTGCTTTGTTCAGAGTTAAACTGATGACAGCTGTGTCATAACTTTGTCCTCTTATTAGCAAAACTCCAGAGCAGATAAGAGATTGATAAGAAAAGCTGAAAAGATAGGAATAGAAGAAGTGGTGTGGGCAGAGAGGGTCGAGCATAGTTTATACCTTTATCTTCCCAGCCTCGAGATTTAATACTACTACTTCTGATAATCAGGATCCCTCGGTGGAGAAATTATGTAGGGGAAATTTTTTTTTTCTCAAAATTGGACTGGGAAGGAGAAATGAGAAATAGAAACAAGTGTAGAAAATAAGCAATAGGCAAATAAAACTTTATGTACTATATATATACAAGTATACTATAAGAATTACATACATTGTGTGTTTCTGTGCTTATTTACATAGATGAGTATATTATAAACTATCACTTAAAAAGCATACCACTTTTATGTAAACAAATGATGTTTTAATTTTTTCCTCTATTGAAAGAGTAATCTTAGAGTTCTTTTAAATAACAAATTGCCCTAAAGTGTATAATGGGGGCCATTGTAAAAAATGTTCATAACCAAGTTATGAGGATATATATGTTATGTAAAACAAGGTGTACTTGGCTTTAGTAAAGCTTCCAAAGGCTCTGTTGGTTATTACTTTGTTTTATAGGTAAAAATAAAGTGAGTCTGGTGTGTATTTGTACCCCTTCCCGCACTCACCCCACAAAGTTGGGATTTTGGCTACCAATATTAAAAATTAATCCTTCATCAGAGTTCTTAATCCTGTTCAGTTAAACTACATAGTTATTGAACCAGTAAATTGGAGTCCTTCGCTTATATCTTACTTTTTTCATTGTTTTATTGTGACCATTTCCACTTTTCTTCCACATGATTTTAATGTTTGCAGTTTGACTTTCAATTTAATTGTATTCAGCAAGCAGCATACGTGATGTGATCAACACTGGGCTGTATGGGACACAAAAGATTCTCTGCCCTTGGAGAACTTAAAATCTTAAAAGACATTCAGTCATGGAGTTAATCATTCCGAGGCAAGAGGTGGATGGGCCCCAGGTTAGACATTTACGACTAGTCTCCTGTTTACGCTTTGAGACAAAGATAATAACAGGAACAGGGTAAGCGACTGGACTTTGTCTCCTGTGGACCCTTCGAGATAACGGTAATGGCAGGAGCAAAGAGGGACTAAGCCCTGCTTAGGGAAGGAGGCCACATATTTCTCATTCTTGGGGTCAAGGCGACCTCCCAGACTACACATGCACAGAAGGGGTCCTCAGGGGAGGGGACAGTAGCCCATAATCTGTCCTGCCAACCTCCTGGAGACCCTCACTCTGGAATCCATCTTGGCTAAAAGATACACGTGCACACGGGGGAGGGCCCTGAGTCAGACCAAGTATGGGATGGAAGCAAGATGATTGGCCAGAGGAAAACAGAGACCTGGAAAACTGCCCCTATATAAGCAGTTTAAGCCACCCCAAAAGCATGTGACTCTCTGAGCCTGCCCATGTGTCTGCTTGTCTAATAAACACTTACCTGTTTCACTATTTTCTGTCTCTTTGCTAAAATTCTTTTTACAAAGGAGACAAGAGCCAGGGCCCTGCTTCTAGCCACTAGTGCCTGGTGGTTGAATGGTTAGGATTTGGCGCTTTCACTACCCAGGTCGGGGTTTGATTCCCGCTCAGGGAACGGAGATCCTGCTTCAAGCTGCCGTCCACTGTGGCCACCCCACATCAATTCAAAGCAGGTTGACGAATACCTCTGACTTCTAATACCTTGGCTCCTCAACTCCATGACCTTCACTTCCACTGTATTTTGACATTCTGCCCTGTTTTCCACATTCGAGACCTTAAATTTATATACCCTGTTCTCTGACTGCAGCCTCCTAGCCTATCCTTCCAGCTCCCTCACAACCACAATTGCTCTTTCGGTGCCCTTCCTCTGGGCAGAGATGGTTTGCCAATCCCTTTATTCCACCCCACCTCCCATTCTCTGTTGTATTAACATCTGTGGAATCTATATGCTTTCACTGGCACCTTTGCTTCTCTTGAAGTTGCTTTTGTTCATTGCCTGCCAGATGACGACTCTGCTGGATTAACTGCTTCTCCCTGAGTTGCTTTGGCAACCCTGTTAGAAGGCCAGGCCCTCAGTGCAGGGCATCACCTCTCAAACAACCCCTCCTCCCCTGCACTCCCCTCAGTCAATTATGTTTATTTGGCATCTACTGAGTGCTCTGACACTGAGCTAAGAATTCAGCAGGCAGAGGTATCCTCATAGAGCTTACATTCTAGAGGAGATAGACATTCATCAAATAATAGCACACATTATAGTTATAAAGTACGGTAAGTGCTTTGAAGAAATAGTATAGGGCTGTGCTGTAGTCACCTGCACTTGTGGCTCTTGAAATGTGCGTGGTCTGAATTGAGATGCGCTGATTTTGAAGACTTAGTATCAAAAAGGGTAAAATAGCTCAATAGTTTTTGTATATGGATTACATGTTGAAATGGTGATATCCTGGATATGTTGGATTAAATAAAATATTAAAAATAGTTCATTCACTTGGCTACTAGAACATTTAAAATGGTGCGTGTGGTTGACATTCTCTTTCTGTTGGGTAGCAGTGGCACGGGATGTTGTCTGGGGTATAACAAAGGGAACTAACCTAGTCTCTGGGGAGCTGGGTGTCACTGAACCCGCCCTGAGGAAGTTGTCTTTGAAACAGGTATCTGGTTGAGTAGATGTTATACAGGTAAACCTTCTCAGGCGAAGCAGTCAGAGGTGGGGATGGCACTTTGCAGGAGGGTGAAGAGGTGGGTGGGAGAGAGCTGGGGAAGAGTGGTGTGAGATGGGGCCTGGGAGGTAGGCAGGGCCGGTCATGTGGGCCTTGTTGGCCCTAATCAGGATTTGTTCTTGTCTCGCTTATGGATTATTCTAGACCATCGTCATTCACAAACTCTTTATCAATCCCCCACTTCTACAGCCTGCAGATAATCTGGTCAGTTCATGAGGATCTGATTTGATTTAGCAGATTTCTGTCCCTCCCCTTCCCAGCTTGTCTGCGTAAGTCTCAGGTCTGTTAAAGGCTCATTTTTCCACATGTGCCCTTGATCCCATCCTTCAGAGTCTCTTTTAGGAGAGCTTCATCAGTTAACTGCCTTCTGTATTTAATCTGTCTCCCTGCTGGCTTTTTCACCTGTAAATATGCTCCAGTCCCAAACTCGTAAAACAAAGCTCCGTTGACCCTGCAGCCCCTCTAGTTACTGTTCTTAAAGCATGACAAAATATTTTAAAGTTGAATATTTTATTGAAAGCAGTATATTCAAAATGTATTAATAAGTAGTCAATACAAAATTATTAACAAGACATTTGACTTTTTTCATATTACGTGTTTGAAATCTGGTTATACAGTCGACTGACCCTTGAACAACGTGGGGATTAAGGGCACTGACCCTCCCAGGCAGTTGAAAGTCCACAGAAACTTACAGTCGGCCCTGCCTGTCCACAATTCCTCTCTATCTGGTCATTCAACCAAATGCAGACCATGTAGTACCGTAGTACTTACTATTGAAAACAATCTGTGTATAAGCGGACCCACGCAGTTCAAACATGTGTTGTTTAAGGCTCAACTGTATTTTACACGTGTAGCCTATCTCAGTGCAGATGCTACATTTTCAGTGGGTAAAGTAAAAGGAATCTTATCAAAATAATAATAATAATTTAACAAAAATATTTTATACTGCTTCAGTTTTTATTGTGGTAAAAAACATATCACATAAAATTTACCATCTTAACCACTTCTAAGTGCATAGTTAAGTAGTATTAAGTATATTCACATTGTTGTATAACAGATCTCCAGAACTTTTTCATCTTGCAAAACTAAAACTCTGTACCCGTAACAACAGCTCCCCATTTCCCCCTCCCCTTTGCCTCTGGTAACCATCATTCTATTTTCTGTTTATGTGGATTTGGTTACTTTAGATACCTCATATAATTAGAACCATATAGTACTTGTCTTTTTGTGGCTGGCTTATTTCACTTAGTATAGTATAATGCTTCTACCTCTTGGCTATTGTGAATAGTGCTGCAGTGAATGTGAGTGTGCAGATATCTCTTTGAAGGTCTGCTTTCACTTCTTCTGGATCCGAGGTCTTTCAATCCCAGAAGTGGGATTGCTGGATCATGTGGTAGTTCTACTCTTAATTTCTTTAGAAAACCCCTATACTGTTTTCCATAGCTGCTGCACCATTTTACAATGCTCAAGGGTTCCAGTTTCTCTGCCTCCTCACCAACCTTGTTATTCCCTCTTTTTTGATAGTAGCCATCTTACCAGGTATGTAGTGATATCTTATTGTGGTTTTGATTTGCGTTTCTCTGGTGATTAGTGATGTTGAGCATCTTCTCATTATGCTTGTTGACCACTTGTATATCATCTTTGGGTTCTATTCAAGTCTTTGGCCCATTTTTAAACTGGGTTATTTGATTTTTGTTGTTGTTATACGCATTCTTTATATATTCTGGATATTATCCCTTTATCAGATATATTATTTGCAAATATTTTCTCCCATTCCTTAGGTTGCCTTTTCATTTCATTGTGTCCTTTGATGTGCAGAAGTTTTTAAGTTTGATATAGTGCCATTTGTCTATTTTTGCTTTTGTTGCCTGTGCTTTTGGTCTCCTATTCAAGAAAACTCTGCCAAATCCACTGTCATGAAACTTTCTCCCTATGTTTTGTTCTAGGAGTTTTATAGTTTCTTAAATGCATTTGAGTCAAATTTTAGATATGGTGTAAGTAAGGGTCCAAACAAAATATCTTGAACATATTTCTGAGACCTTATGTAAATAAGAGGGAAAGTTCTGAAATACATGGAATAGTTTTAATTGGGGGGGGGTGGATGACATTGCTTAAGGACACAGTTCTCAAATGGTGCTTCTTACAGGTGATCCCTGAACAACAGGGGTTTGAACTCTGTGGGCCCACTTACGTGTGGATTTTCCTTTTCGATAAATAGTGCTGCAGTACTACTCGGCCTGCGGCTAGGGAACCATAGATACCCAGGGCCCACCTCAGAGTTTAACGGATTTTCAACTGCAGCGGTGGGGAGAGCATTGGCACCCCAGCCCGCTCATTATTCAGGGGTCAACTGTAGCATATTCTAGTGTGAATTTCTCTTCCCTTTTTGTTTCTTATAGTTGTGAGACACCAATATGGAGACAATCAGTAATCTAGGGCTAGCTGAAGCTAAAAAATAAGATGACTGGGGAGAAGCCAGGTATCAGACTGCATATGATTGCATCCTGTGTCTTTCCTACTAAATACGTAATGTGTGTGGTCAGTAGTCTGCCTTTTAAGACCATTCTGTCAGGGCCATTTAGTAAGATTTCAGAAATATCCATAGCAATTAGATCTCATATGAAATATTTATCAATCTCATTCATTTCTCTAATTTTAGGCTCTGTGCTTTCATTATAGATGAGATACATTAATTGATACTTCAATAGACTAATTTCAGAGTTTGTTAAAAATAGATATAATTTTTCTGGGTCTCTGACTTGTTCTTTTTCCAGGTGTATGGAGCATATTTGTCAGCATATTTGAACGATTTGTCCACCTTTGAAGGTATATTAATAAAGCATTCAGGATTTTTTCTGAGTGTGGATGGTGAGCACTAAAATTTTTTTTAATGAATCCGTTTTGTAGGATACAGAAGGATGATACAATCTCAGCTGTCAACTAACTTTTGAAAGTTTTCAATTAACTTTTTTGTTTTTGTTTTTTGGCTGCGTTGGCTCTTTGTTGCTGTGCGCGGGCTTTCTCTAGTTGTGGTGAGAGGGGGCAGCTCTTCGTTGTGGTGCGCGGGCTTCTCATTGCAGTGGCTTCTGTTGTTGTGGAGCACGGGCTCTAGGCGCGCGGGCTTCAGTAGTTGTGGCACATGAGCTCAGTAGTTGTGGCGCACGGGCTTAGTTGCTCCACGGCATGTGGGATCTTCCCAGACTAGGGCTCGAACCCATGTCCCCTGCATTGGCAGGCAGATTCTTAACCACTGTGCCACCAGGGAAGTCCCTTAACTTTTTTTCTTATAAAAGGTTTACATGTTATAAAGTTGCTCAGTGTGATTTTAGTCTTTCTAACTGTGACAATGTGACTTAATTTTCTTTATTTATAGTTTGGATTCACAGGCAGTAAATCAAACCTGGTCCTGGAGGAAATCAAAGTAGACCATTAAGTAGCTCTTAAAATGCTTAGGCATAGTACAGCATTCTTTACATGTCCATAAAGAATTACTCTGTTGGTTACTTGAACCTTTTGAAAACAAAATTGCTCTGTTAATAAAAAACAAAGAAATTGCTCTCAAAGTATACTAGGATTTATGGAAAGATATCTATCTGGGAGATAAAGCTTAATATTCTTAGTAATATTTCTAATTCAGTTTTAAAGTAGTGACATCTTCATCTTAAAGAATATCTTTCTATTTTTTTAATAGAAAATTGAAAAAATCAGAAATTGAGATAAATCAGATTACAGTTTCATTACAGTTACTATATTTTGATGCAAATATGATATTTAAATGGTAAAGCATAAGCATAGAGAGTTTTGTGGCAAGGCAAAAGTTAATAATTATTATTATAAATTGTAGATAAAGAGGAGTCTCAAGAGAAAAGAAATTTCCACAGTTTTGCTATTGTGCCGGTCCGAGATAGCTAAGTAATAATTATGTGTCTTTTCTCCCGCTGGATATTTATTGAATGTCTGTTAGACGCCAGGCACTGTTCTAGATGGTGAGACTCTTCAGTGAACAAGACAAGTGGGATCCCTGTTCTTATGGAGTTTACATGCTGGTGGGGGCAGGCGAGCAGATAATTGAGAAGGATAATGGCAAACGGTAGGAAGAAAATAAGACAGTGTGGTCAGATCTCAGCGATATGTTTACCGATGACTAAAATCTACAGCTGGTCCTCAGATTCAGCTATTAGCTTGTCTTCTTCACCAGGAAAACTTTTAGCTAACACTGCCAGAAAGACACAAATAGTGCCATCTCTGTTTCTTGCCCTTTCGTACCCTCTCCTGGAGATTTCTCACTCAATGAAATGACTAAATAGCAAAAGTAGGAAGGAAGGAAGAGAAGCAAGGCATCCAGAAAATCATTTCTCAGATAATTTGGCTTTGCATGAAGCTGAGACTTTGTACCTGTTAGTATCTCAACAGTACTTACTATTCATATGTTCTGAATTAAGAAAAACAAAGACCTACCAGTTATTAGAAGAAGGACCAAGGGAAAACGATTTTATCAATCCTTGCAGTTTTATTTTAAATTTTCTCACGTCTTTTCAAAAAACTTTCATCTATCTCACCTTATGAAGAACTCTTGATTTGTAACTCAGCTGATTAGACAGTCTTTACAATTGATGTGTAAGACTTTTGTACCCTGCTTTCTTTGGTATGTAAGAATTTGGAGTGTGACCCATGACTCATCAGTTGACGTTGTAGTGCATTTTTAAAAACAGAATGCAATAGCAGATTTCCCTTGAGCAACGGTAATGAAAGTATATACAAGAAAACACAAATTTGTCTGTATCTGCTGGTGTTATTACAGCTGTATGTTAAATTGATTCTTAGAAAAGTGTTCCAACCCTGGACATTTCAAAGAGTATGAATAGAATAGGTATAAACTATGTTATATGTCCTGAAAAAAGATTCTTATTATGCAGCAGTAACTGCATTTCTCCATTTTTTAGGGTATGAAGTCACTTTGTAGATAAATATGATCTTAATATTTAGGCTTGTGTTTTACCTAATTATTTTTGGAACAGATGAAGCAGTGAAGAAAAAGCATTGTCTTGGGCATACTACTTTATTTCTAGTGCTCCACAAAATTGTTTTTATTTTTGATGTGGACATCTTGTTTGTTCACTTAGCTTTTTAATTTCATGTATGTGAGAACCAAGCTTGGCTGCTAGAATTTCTACCTCCTATTTTATTTCCTTTTGTATGTGCTTCCACTGTGGTATACCCCCATACACATAAAAGTCAGTCTGTACAAATAGATACTTATTGAAAGTGAGACTTGCACTCCCTTTTTCTAGCCACCCAGCTCCTCCAGAGTTGACTACCATTAGGAGTTTTTTGTATATCCTTCTAGGCATGCTTTGTGCATATAAACTCATGTATGTATCTGTATAGACAGATATTTTTAAACCATACTGTTCTGTACCTTGATTTAAATTAGCTCAAAATTTGTGTTAAGTTGCTAGTCTTTTTGAAAATTAACTTAGTCGTCTTTTGTTTGCTGGTTTATATTACCTTAAAAAAATTGTTTCTCTTGAAGAACATGTAAATATTACCACACAGAGGTTTTCTCTGCTGAATATGATTATAGAAAAAAAAAGATTATTTGAACTTTTTTTTAAACTATAAATCATGACTCTGTTGCTTATTCCTTTTTAAAGGGAATGCTGAACATAATAAAAATTTAGTCATCTTTATGATGACTTAAGAGAAAACAGCATTTTCTCATTTCCTTTGATCTGGCAAATATAGTACAACCATGGAAGAATAGCTGTTTGTTACATTTTACATTTTGCTAAAAAACTTGGTTATTAGGGAATATTATAGTAAAAATTATGCTGAATTAAAAATTACTTGTTTAACAAATCTGCTTGCTGATTTGAAATGTCTTGGTGCATTTTACAGTGTTCATCAATTCTATAGGTTGTATCTTTACAGTATTAATGTGTGTAGTGGGCACTCTTAGAGTATCTTTCATTTTGAAGAGTGTTGAGTGCATCAGTTTTATTCTAAAAAGGGGAGGGGGAAAGGTAGTCTTTTCCTTGAATTCAGTTAGAATACAATGTTAGATGGGGAGGGGAAGAAAGTAAATTGTTTTTAGTAATTTAAGACTATCACTCTAGAAGGCTTTAATATTTTCACTGTACACTGCCTTCCTTTTGGTTGTGAAATGTAAATGTGCAGAATTGTAGAACTGCGAATATGAATCATTGTAATAACTGCCATTTGAGTGACAACTCTGGCTGTCACTCTACTAGGAGCTTGAAGCATCCTACAGCGAGACGCCCACCTAGTGTGCATCACCCAGTATGTATAACCCTTGCTTCAGGGCTGCTTTTCTTACTGAGTGGTTCTACAGTTAGGCTTCCATGACTCTTATGTCACTATGTAATGGTTATTGGTTATCTGCTAATTAGATGGTCAGTTCTTTGAGGGAAGGACTGTCTTACTCTGTCAGATATACTTTTAATCCTCATGTAGATATGGATACCTGTATCTCTGCTGTCCATTGTAATAGCCACTAGCCTTATGTGGTTTTTGAGCATTTGAAGTGTGGCTAGTCTTAACTGAGATGTGCTGTAAGTATAAAATGCACACTGGATTTCAAAGACTTAGTATGGAAAAAGACTGTAATACACCTCATTAATTTTAAAAATATTAATTACGTGGTGATATAATATTGGATCTATTGGATTAAATAATATATATTATTAAAATGAATATCACCTGTTTCCTTTTTCTTAAGGTGGTTCCTAGAAATTTTAAGTTATATATGCTGCACATTGTATTTCCATTGGACAGTGCTGATCTAGACCCTTGATCCCTTTTTTTTTCTTTGTCAACCAAGCCCCTCCTGTCTCAACCTAGGCAGTCAGTGTGACATTGGGCTTGAGAGCTCAAGACTTGGAGTTAGAGACTTAGCCTAAATTCTTTCTCTCCTTCCCATATAGTGGGTAATTTATCAGTGGTTTAGAATTAATGATTCATTTAAAAATGTTATTTATCGTCCTCTGTGTGCTAAGCAGTGTGCTTAGTGCACAGGCTGTAATGCTGAGCAGAGCACAGGCCCAGGACTCACAGAGTTTCCAATCCAGTGGGGAAGACATATTAAATAATCATGCAAATAAATAATTACTATGATAAGTACTAAGAGGGAAATGTATAGGGTGTTATAAGACCATAAAGCAGGAGACCTATCAGAGTCTTGGGTGCCAGACAGATTTTTTTTTTTTTTTAAGAAATCACAGTTTGAAAGACAAGAAAGAGTTATTTAGGAGAGGAGAGTGGAAAAGAGTATTCCAGGCAGGTGGAATATTTGCAAAAGTCTTGAGTCAAAATAGCGCATTATACTTTAAAGGAGCCAATAGAAAATCTATGGATTGGAGAAGTGAAATCAATGAGGATTGTGGTAAAAAATACAAGTTGGAGAGTTAAGTCAGAACAAAATTATGCAGAGTGAAATTGGTAGGACTTTGTAATGGACAGATGTGGGAGGTGAGGGAGGGGGCAGTGTCACAGATGACCTCTGAGTGTCTGGCTTCCATGCCTACATGGCCAGTGCTAGTGAGCCCGTTCACTAGAGGGGGACTGAGTTTTGGTAGAAATGATCTTGGGTTTGATTTTGAACATGTCATGGTATCTCTGAAACACCCAGGTGTATATTTTGTTTTATCAAACTGTGAAGGAAGACACCTTCCCCCACATGGTTTTCTTTTGTGACTCTTTTACGTTATCTTACTTGTAAGTATAATATAATTTAAGTCTTGTAAGTATAATATAATTTAGGAATCTCTTTGGTTCTTATCTTCCTGATAATCATTCTGATCCTGTTTCTCTAGCAAAATATTTAGATTGGCAAGTTTAATAAGGTCAAGATCAATTATATTCTTTTCTGTTGCTCTTGAGCTATACTTAACAATCCACATTGAATGTTTGTTACAAAATACAAGTCAGAATATGAAACCGAGAAGTATTGATGTTTACTGGTCCTTATCCCTTTTCTCACTCTATACTCTTGTCCCTAGATGACCTCATACCTACTTTTCATAGCCTCAGTGCCTCCTTGTACTAAAAGCTCCCGAACGTATCTCCCTTGTGCAGACCTGTCCTCTCGTGACCAGGCCTGGATACCCGTATCTGGATGGACGTCTCTTACAGGCACACCACATTCAGTATGTCATGATCTCTCCTCCACCAGAACCTAGCGAGTGGCACTGCTGCTGTCTGTTTTAAAAGCCTGGGAGTTACCTGGATGTTTTTTTCTCTCACCCTCACTCCCCCACAATATCTTAACTCATCCGTCTAACCTTCTAAATCTCTCCAATCTCTCCCTCCACACTCCCACCATCCTAGTTCAAGTTATCTTTTTTCCCTTGGACTACTCTACTGGCTTTTTAACTGCACTCCCCTGTTCTTTCAAGCTTCTCTTTAATTCTTAACTCAGTATATCCAGAATAAGTTTTTGAAATACAGATCTCATCTTGTCAGTCTCCTTCATAAAACCCTTCAGTTGCTGCTTTTTGTTTTTAGAATAAAGACCCAAGTCCTTAACATTGTCCATGGTGCTTTGTGAATTAATCGCATCCCTGCAGACTTCCCAGCTTTCATCAAGCCCTCTGATGAGCTTTCGTTCTGTTTCCTGTTTCTGTGTCACTGGCTACTTAGTGTCTTTGTACTAGACAAGCTCTGTGAGGGCTCCACAGTGACCCAGCCCCCTAGCACAGTGCCTGGCACGCAGCATGATTGACAAATATTCGTTGAATGAATTGTGAATTTTCTGGTGCTTAATGTATGTACCTGTTATGTGCCGTGTTTAGTAAACTGAAAGGGGTCAACAAGATGAATCGGGGTTTTTTTTAAATACATTATGTTTTACTACTAGGTTTTCTTCCTTTAGATGGTTTCCATGGAAACAGCAACCAAAAGATTGCCTGGGTTGCTGTAATAGTCTCTGGGTGATATTTGCTGCCATTGTTAACTGAGACCCAGAAATTTAAATTTTTAGATCTATGTTTCTCAAGTTCGAGATCCCAAGTGTAAAAATTTAATTTGAGGGAAAGTTGTTAACTATTCACTTTTTTCTGTTTTTCTTTTGAAGCCCATTCTTTCCATTAAAATAGTTTGCTGGGGAGCAAAATAGTTGCTAAAACATGATAAGGGCTGTTCTATTTCTACTAGACACCTTGTTGTTTACTTTCATTTGTGTTGTCTGTCATTTATTTTCTTTCCTAATGAATGCTTTGTAAATATTGCTGACTGACCTTTACATTGTTAAAACATAATTATATTGTCTGTAACAAAAGTGAACTTCTCTTACTAGGAATCCTAAGTTCAGATTGCACTGAGGATGCTAGTAGGGATAGAGGCAGTTGTATCCCAAATTATATAACCCAGAGCCATTGGCAAAAAACACACAAACAAAAAGGTGGGAATACAGATCTTGACACATTAATATACAAGGCAGTAGTAGATGGCCTTGGATGGCAGTGTTGTTGCAATGAAGAAGCATGAAGTCTCCTTTTGTACTTTGAAGGCTTAGGAAGAAAGCTTTAAACATAGTTAAAACATTTGTACAGTAGTCTCTCAGTGTCTGCAGAGGATTGGTTCCAGGACCCCTGAGGATACCAAAATCTAGGGATGCTCAAGTCCCTTATATAAAGTGGCATAGTATTTGCATATAACCTATGCAGATCTTTCCATGTACTTCAAGTCATCTCGAGATTACTTATAATACCTAATACAAGGTAAATGCTGTATAAACAGTTGTAAATACAATGTAAATGCTATGTAAATAGTCTGTTTGCAGCAAATTCAAATTTTGCTTTTTGGAACTTTCTGGAATTTTTTTTCCTGGATATTTTCACCCAGTGTTGGTTGGTTTCAGTCCAAATCTGCAGGTGCGGAACCTGCCTATACAGAGGGCTGACTGGATACTCTTTTATATAAGAAGTTGCATTCAGAGCTTTGTAAAAATTTTGTGCCCCATGGCAAATATAAGTGAACGTTTTCCAAGAAGTTTTTAGAGAGATTGATGGACAGCTCAAAAATTGAGATGCTGTATGGTTTTATGTTTATTCAAATTGATTTTGATATCTGAATGCAGAAGCACAAAGTTATTTGAATTTTGTGGATGTAAAAAAGAATGCTATTCTTTTTTTTTTTTTTTGGCCGTGCCACTCGGCTTCTGGGATCTTAGTTCCCCGACCAGGGATCGAAACTGTGCCCTTGGCAGTGAGAGCACAGAGTCCTGACCACTGGACCGCTGGGGAATTCCTGGAATGTCAATTTTTAAGGCTTCATTTTATCACAGTAAAAATTAAAATGAAAATACAAAATTGTGGGAAATAACTATGAGATTAAGAAATTAGGTCCGTCTAAGCATTTTGGCCTTTCTATAAATAGCAATATGTGTTTTCTTCTGGAAATTAGCCTCCCTGATGCTAACAACAGAAGATAAATTATTTTCCTATGGGTCTATCATCCATTTATTTGTATGAACATATGTATTTGTGTGTATACATGTATGTTTGTGTGTATACCTGAATATGTATATATATACGTACATGTGCATATTTTGGTGTGTGCAATCTTTACACATTTACTTTAGGCACTTAAGTACGGTATGTACTTTAAAAATTATAGCTCTGGAGTCAGAGTGCCTGATTTGAATCATGGTTCCATCAATTACTAGCTTTGGGCTCTTGGGCAATTTACTTAGTGTTTCTTATTTCCAGTTTCCTCATCTGAAAAATGGGGATACTGATGATATCAAACTCAGGATTATCATGAGGATTAAATCTGTTAATTTCCCAGTTTAGTTAATACCATGCCTGATATATAGTAAGCAGTCAATAAATATTAGCTATTATAATTATCTCCTGAAACCCATTCCTTTTAGATGTCAAAATTGTCCTCATTTAGACTATTTGTCTTTTTATGACATCAATCATATCCCCTTTTGTCTAATAACAAACATCCCAATATTCTGTGCCATCACATATTCTGTTCCTTTCACTTGTTCTCATTTTAGTCTCCTGCCTCTCAGTCTTTTTCTGACTTCACTGTATTTTCCTTTAGGTTATTGGGCATTGACGTTTCAGGCAGGTGTGGGCCTTAGGTCCATAGGCGGTGACCATGATTGTTGCCTTTTGGTTTTAAACAATGGTGAGACTCCTCCCCTCTAAATACCCCCAGCCCTTACTGTGCTGCTTCCAGAGACGTTCACACTGGACGAAGCTTTACGGATCGTCTAGCCCAGAGCCCTAGTTGTTCAAAGCAGAAGGTCAGGGCTCCGACTACAACTCCTCCTGAGGATGGACTTTTTTTGTAAATCTTGAAAGACATTTTATTTCTTAACAGGGTATAATTCACAGACTAAAATATCAAATGGGCTGGTAAATTGGGGAAATACCAGGAAATTCTTATGTTTATGACTGAGAAACTAATCTTGAATTACAGGGAATGTAGGTATATTTTGATGGGAAATATGAGAAAAGTTCACTTACAGGACTTTTTTCTTGGATATGTCTGTGATGGTTTTGGAATGCTAACTCCTTCTTTTACCCTCTTGTCCCTCTTTAATGTCTACGTCCTAAAATGCTGCTCAAATTCACTCTTCTTCTTTGGACTGTTTCTAGACATTATACCTTAGTTCAAGTTCTCATTACTATTCATCTTGACCATTGTAATAATTTCCTGTTTTGTCTTCCTTCCTTATTGCCGTACCCCCCTTACGTATCCCAGAGTTTTCTCCCATGACACGCAGACCTGCGCACATCAAGTCATGACTCAGAACTCTCCAGTGGCTTAGCCGTCCCTCCAGCCTTCTCTCTGTACCATAGTCCATCCCTCTGTCCCCCCACTCCCTCACATGCATACACCCACACGTGGTGCTCCAACTTTCCCCAGGACACCTTCTCTCTTTTAAAGCTCTTGTCCCTTGGCCCCCATACTTCCCATGGAGAACCCCTCTTGTTTCTGAGCCAGAGCACTTCTCTAAGAAACTTTTCCAAATGATCACAATAGAAATGCCTCTTTTTTCCCTTCTACTTGCATAACCCTTTGTTCCTCTTCTAGTTCACCTAACCCTGACACCCTTATTTTGAAGGTCTGCCTCTCCGTGTGTGTGATAGCAGTGCCTGTAAGCGACCATCTTTCTTAGAGTATTGACCTGTCTGGGTGCCTTACTTTATCATGAAATTAGGAAGATGTGGTTTTAGGGATGTTGGCCATTCATAAACGGGACAGATTGATTTCTGATAATCAGGCCTTACAGGTTTTTCCCTCTAGCAATAATCTAATGATAGAGAATTTTATGATTGAGAATGGAAAAAACAGGAAGGCTGACTGAAGCCTGATTATTTTTGAGGGGAAAATGCCTATTTAGGGGAGGAAGGTACCTTCAGAGAATCACATTCATGCAGGCGCGTTAAACTTGACAAAGGCATCTATCTATATATTATACTAGGTGTTTGCTGGGAAGTCTCCCTATTAAGTCAGCTCCATTCAGATGTTTTTCTTTGACAGTATCTTAAATTAATTAAAGATTCATTCCTTTAATGTGTCTTCTGTTATATACAAATGTCCTTAGAAGAAGGTAGTATATTAATTTTCATAAATCGTACAATCACTTGATTGAGATTTATTTCCTTAAAGAGGTTTTGTTTGAAAAAGAAATAGGTAAGGATAGAGAAGGTAATATTGAAATGGAGGAAGGAAGGGACGTAGAAAAGGGAAAAATGATTTAGAAAACAAAATGTATGAGACACAATTGATCTAGGGCTGGCCCTACATGTATGTTTAATGTACCTTCATGGGATTTCCTTCACCATCTTTTCCTTGAGAATTTGTTTTTAGAAATAAAGTTGATTTAGCTTTGTTAAAAGTATTATAGAAAGTTTGTAATGATAAATCATGAATCTGTAAACTCTGTGTACTAGAACTTCAGTAATCTTGTAGATTAAAAGGCATCCTCACAATTTATAAGTAGAAATAAATATATAAATAATATTTAATTGAAAATGTTTATTTTTATGTAATGGATTTCTGACCTTTGCTTTAAGATTGTTCTCTAAGCCAAAGGTTTTCTTTTTATAGCCATTTTAACTTGAACATCTGTCTGCTTTCCCTACTCCAACAAAATGAATTAAAATGAAAAGGGTGTACATTGAAAACATTTTATCTGCCAAGAGCCACAAATAAAACTGAAACTTTTCTTTTGTTATTTCTAATTTTGATCAATTCTGTTAGTTCTCTTGAAAACTATTGTGAAACATACATAATATGTTGAAATTGGAGACTTAAATCTGTTCAATTAATAGAATTGTGGATAGGTACTCAATTTTATTTGCTAAGTACCCAGCCTAGCACATAGTGGGCACTCAGTAAATGTTTGTTAGGTGCAATTTAATTGACTACATTATAATATCAGTGGCCAAGAAATGCTAGATCTGTTCAGAAGCAACATCCTGAGATAATATTTTGAAAGACTAATAAATTTCTCAGAAGCCAGAAAGTTCCTTCTTGTTTCTGTATATGGGTAGATTTATTTAACTTGGAATAAAATAGACAGCCACCATTTTAACACCTTTAACTTGGAAAACCTGGTTTTCTCATGCTTAACAGAAGCTCTCATTGGTAGCTTTATATATATATACACTTTAATATATATTTTTAATAGAAGTAATTAGGCAACATTATTTGAAATGTGGGAATTGTGATGAGGGTGCAAATTAATTACGGGTCATTGGACCGTTGGTACGAGTAGATTGGGATGAGTGCTAGATGGACTGGAGTGGTCCAAGAATAGTAACAGTAGGTGGTTGAAGTTATGTCAGAGCAATGTAAAGAGGCTAAAAAGTTAGTGTTTGGAGTATAACATCATAGGGGTATAGGATAACTGGGCTTAACCATTTTGAGTTGATCAAAGATGTTCTCTTGACTATTAGACTTTACATTGGCATGGAGAGGGTCAAAATAGAACGCTTAGGTCTTAGAGACTTCTTCACAGTTAGAACTCCACAGACCTGGTGAGTCTCTCTTATGTAAAAAGATTACATACAACTGAATGAACTCTTTTTGCACTAATCTTGGGTGTTTGGCCTAATTCTGGACCTCCACAGTTATTTATCCTGGGGAGGTGTGGAAGGATAAGTTCTGGTCAGAGTCACGTGCCTGGCTGCATGGGATGGAGTTCTCTGAGTGTGTGACTTCTGGACAAATCATTTACGGAGATAGGGAGCTTCCTGTAGTAGGAAATTGCCATTTTCTTTGATTTCCTTCCTCTGGAATCTTCTTTGTGGTCTAACCAATCCCCTTATAACACCTCATGTGATATGTTACTGAAATCTACCACTTCTGAGAAAATTTAAGTACAGACATTTTCTGTTTGGCACATGAAGGAAATAATCATGCCAAAGAGATCATGAAGATGTGTATACTCCAGCCACGTTGTGCTCCCACCACTGAATTGTAGGATGCCTGCAAACTTGCTAAGAAGCTAGGGACACCTGTCTACATGTGCCCCATCCCTGTGTAGGTGCTCTTATTTTCTTTCTTTCCCTTCTTCATTTACCAGTTGCACGCATTATTTTATTAATTTGGAGAGTATACATTGCTTAAATAAACAAACAAGCTTGATTTTTATTATATGCATGGCCATTTTAGAAAACCTTGAAAGTATGTACAGGTAAACATAAGAAAGTAAGTCACCTGTGATGCGCATCCCAGTCAGTACTGTTTTTAATGTTCTACATACTAAGTTTTAAATTACAGAAAGAATATACTGAGGTCTAATGTAGTTCATTTTTTTATTTGACTAGTTGGCCAATGATTTATAATTAACTGATGTAAATGGGTATAATATATGGCTTTAAAATCTTTAAGTAAACATTTTTAAATGATAAACATAATCATTCCCCACCCCACCCCTCAAAAAAGAGGCAATTGCCTGGGTAGATGATAGTTAGAAGATGATAGTGTTTGAGGGAAAATGTTCTAAAAAAATCAATAATTCACTTATTTTAACTCCTTTTCTGTCAGAAGATAATATACTCAGTAATATCATTTTTATATCTTTTTATTGTCTCCTTTAACTTTGAAATTTGATATTTGTATTTGTATTTGTGAATATGTAAAAAATATATATGTAAATATAAAGACTGACTCATCTCCTGCCCTTTTCAATTATTAAGCACACTACAGCTGATATTTTCTATTTACATTTGAGTAGTTAATAGCATTTCATCTACTTTAGAAATACTATACATATCCTTAGCATAATTGTGCTAAGCCTAACTATAAGTTGTTATATGATTAAATAATGTTTTGCATATTGTACACTTCACTTCCCCACATCCATCCAGCGATACATACATCCACCACATAATGCTTTTTCATGTGTATTTTTGTACTTCTCCAACCACTGCAAAATATAGCTAGAAGGACACAGTCGGCATCTAGAAAAGTAGTAAGCATATGGTATTGAGCCATTTATACCACATATTAGGATGTGCTTAATAACAAGAAATGATGTGACTATAAGATAGTTTGTAATATGAAATAAGTGTTTATGTGACTCCATTGTTTAATTATTTTAAAGAAAGTATAATTTTAAAATTTCTATATTTCTTAAGTAAAGACCTAGGAAATATGGATATTTTTTGTTTTTCCTAAACTAGGTTTCCTGCTGGTCAAGACTGTAGACATTCTTTTTTTTTTTTTTAAACATCTTTATTGGAGTATAATTACTTTACAATGGTGTGTTAGTTTCTGCTGTATAACAAAGTGAGTCAGCTATACGTATACCTATATCCCCATATCCCCTCCCTCTTGCATCTCCCTCCCAGCCTGCCTATCCCACCCCTCTAAGTGGTCACAAAGCACCGAGCTGATCTCCTTCTGCTATGTGGCTGCTTCCCACTAGCTACCAGCTTACCCTTCCTCCTCCTCATGTCCTCAAGTACATTCTCTACGTCTGTGTCTTTATTCCTGTCTTGCCCCTAGGTTCATCAGAACCTTTTTTTTTTCTCTTTTTTTTTAGATTCCATATATATGTGTTAGCATACGATATTTGTTTTTCTGGCTTCACTTCACTCTGTATGACGGACTCTGGGTCCATCCACCTCCCTACATATAACTCAATTTCGTTTCTTTTTATGGCTGAGTAATATTCCATTGTATATATGTGCCACATCTTCTTTATCCATTCATCTGTTGATGGACACTTAGGTTGCTTCCATGTCCTGGCTATTGTAAATGGTGCTGCAGTGAACATTGGGGGTACATGACTCTTTTTGAATTATGGTTTTCTCATAGAATATGCCCAGGGGTGGGATTGCTGTGTCGTATGGTAGTTCTATTTTTAGTTTTTTTAAGGAACCTCCATACTGTTCTCCATAGTGGCTATATCAATTTACATTCCCACCAACAGTGCAAGAGGGTTCCCTTTTCTCCACACCCTCTCCAGCATTTATTATTTGTAGATTTTTTGGTGATGGCCATTCTGAAAGGTGTGAGGTGATACCTCATTGTAGTTTTGATTTGCATTTCTCTAATGATTAGTGATGTTGAGCATCCTTTCATGCGTTTGTTGTCAATCTGTATATCTTCTTTGGAGAAATGTCTATTTAGGTCTTCTGCCCATTTTTGGATTGGGTTGTTTGTTTTTTTGATATTGAGCTGCATGAGCTGCTTGTATATTTTGGAGATTAATTCTTTGTCAGTTGCTTCACTTGCAAATATTTTCTCCCATTCTGAGGGTTGTCTTTTCATCTTGTTTATGGTTTCCTTTTCTGTGCAAAACCTTTTAAGTTTCATTAGGTCCCATTTATTTATTTTTGTTTTTATTTCCATTTCTCTAGGAGGTGGGTCAAAGAGGATCTTGCTGTGACAGATGCCAAAGAGTGTTCTGCCTATGTTTTCCTCTAAGAGTTTTATAGTGTCTGGCCTTACATTTAGGTCTTTAATCCATTTTGAGTTTATTTTTGTATACGGTGTTAGGGAGTGTTCTAATTTCATTCTTTTACATGTAGCTGTCCAGTTTTCCCAGCACCACTTATTGAAGAGACTGTCTTTTCTCCATTGTATATTCTTGCCTCCTCTATCAAAGATAAGGTGACCATATGTGTGTGGGTTTATCTCTGTGCTTTGTACCCTGTTCCATTGATCTGTATTTCTGTTTTTGCACCAGTACCATACTGTCTTGATTACTGTAGCTTTGCAGTCTAGTCTGAAGTCAGGGAGCCTGATTCCTCCAGCTCCATTTTTCTTTCTCAAGATTACTTTGGCTATTCGGGGTCTTTTGTGTTTCCATGCAAATTGTGCAATTTTTTGTTCTAGTTCTCTGAAAAATACCATTGGTAGTTTGGTAGGGATTGCATTAAATCTGTACATTGCTTTGGATAGTATAGTCATTTTCACAATGTTGATTCTTCCAATCCAAGAACATGGTACATCTCTGCATCTCTTTGTATCATCTTTAATTTCTTTCATCAGTGTCTTATAGTTTTCTGTATACAGGTCTTTTGTCTCCTTAGGTAGGTTTATTCCTAGGTATTTTATTCTTTTTGTTGCAGTGGTAAACTGGGAGTATTTCCTTCATTTCTCTTTCAGATTTTTCATCATTAGTGTATAGGAACGCAAGAGATTTCTGTGCATTAATTTTGTATCCTGCTACTTTACCAAATTCATTGATTAGCTCTAGTAGTTTTCTGGTAGCCTCTTTAGGATTCTCTATGTATAGTATCATGTCATCTGCAAACAGTGACAGTTTTACTTCTTATCCGATTTGGATTCCTTTTATTTCTTTTTCTTCTCTGATTGCTGTGGCTAAAATGTCTAAAATTATGTTGAATAATAGTGGTGAGAGTGGGCAACCTTGTCTTGTTCCTGATCTTAGTGGAATTGGTTTTAGTTTTCACCATTGAGAACGATGTTGGCTGTGGGTTTGTCATATATGACCTTTATTATGTTGAGGTAAGTTCCCTCTATGCCTACTTTCATAAATGGAGGGTTTTTATCATAAATGGGTGTTGAATTTTGTTGAAAGCTTTTTCTGCATCTATTGAGATGATCATATGGTTTTTCTCCTTCAATTTGTTAATATGGTTTATCACATTGATTAAGTTGCGTATATTGAAGAATCCTTGCATTCCTGGGATAAACACCACTTGATCATGGTGTATGATCCTTTTAATGTGCTGCTGGATTCTGTTTGCTAGTATTTTGTTGAAGATTTTTGCATCTATGTTCATCAGTGATATTGGCCTGTAGTTTTCTTTTTTTGTGACATCTTTTCTGGTTTTGGTATCAGGGTGATGGTGGCCTCGTAGAATGAGTTTGGGAGTGTTCCTCCCTCTGCTCTATTTTGGAAGAGTTTGAGAAGGATAGGTGTTAGCTCTTCTGTCAATGTTTGGTAGAATTCGCCTGTGAAGCCATCTGGTCGTGGGCTTTTGTTTGTTGGAAGATTTTTTTTTATATATAAATTTATTTATTTATTTATTTATTTTTAGCTCTGTTGGGTCTTTGTTTCTGTGCGAGGGCTTTCTCTAGTTGCGGCGAGCGGGGGCCACTCTTCATTGTGGTGCGCAGGCCTCTCACTATCGCGGCCCCTCTTGTTGCGGAACACAGGCTCCAGACGCGCAGGCTCAGTAGTTGTGGCTCACGGGCTTAGTTGCTCCGCAGCATGTGGGATCTTCCCAGACCAGGGCACGAACCCGTGTCCCCTGCATTGACAGGCAGATTCTCAACCACTGCGCCACCAGGGAAGCCCTGTTGGAAGATTTTTAATCACGGTTTCAATTTCAGTGCTTGTGATTGGTCTGTTTATATATTCTATTTCTTCCTGGTTCAGTCTCGGAAGGTTGTGCTTTTCTAAGAATTTGTCCGTTTCTTCCAGGTTGTCCATTTTATTGGCATATAGTTGCTTGTAGTAACCTCTCATTATCCTTTGTATTTCTGCAGTGTCAGTTGTTACTTCTTTTTCATTTCTAATTCTTTTGATTTGAGTCTTTTCCCTTTTTTTCTTGAGTCTGGCTCATGGTTTATCAATTTTGTTTATCTTCTCAAAGAACCATCTTTTAGTTTTATTGATCTTTGCTGTCATTTCCTTCATTTCTTTTTCATTTATTTCTGATCTGATCTTCATGATTTCTTTCCTTCTGCTAACTTTGGGGTTTTTTTGTTCTTCTTTCTCTAATTGCTTTAGGTGTAAGGTTAGGTTGTTAATTTGAGATTTTTCTTGTTTCTTGAGGTAGGATTGTATTGCTATAAACTTCCCTCTTAGAACTGCTTTTGCTGCATCCCATAGGTTTTGGGTCATCATGTTTTCATTGTCATTTGTTTCTAGGTATTTTTTGATTTCCTCTTTGATTTCTTCAGTGATCTCTTGTTTATTTAGTAGTGTATTGTTTAGCCTCCATGTGTTTGTATTTTTTACAGTTTTTTTTTTTCCTGTAATTGACATCTAGTCTTATAGCGTTGTGGTCGGAAAAGATACTTGATACAATTCCAATTTTCTTAAATTTCCCAAGGCTTGATTTGTGACCGAAGATATGATCTATCCTGGAGAATGTTCCATGAGCACTTGAGAAGAAAGTGTATTCTGTTGTTTTTGGATGGAATGTCCTAAAAATGGCAATTAAGTCCATCTTGTTTAATGTGTCATTTAAAGCTTGTGTTTCCTTATGTATTTTCATTTTGGATGATCTGTCCATTGGTGAAAGTGGGGTGTTAAAAGTCCCCTACTATGATTATGTTACTGTTGATTTCCCCTTTTATGGCTGCTGGCATTTGACTTATGTATTGAGGCGCTCCTATGTTGGGTGCATAAATATTTACAATTGTTATATCTTCTTGGATTGAGTCCTTGATCATTATGTAGTGTCCTTCTTTGTGTCTTGTAATAGTCTTCATTTTAAAGTCTATTTTGTCTGATGTGAGAATCTTTACTCCAGCTTTCTTTTGATTTCCATTTGCATGGAATATCTTTTTCCATCCCCTCACTTTCAGTCTGTATGTGTCCCTAGGTCTGAAGTGGGTCTTTTGTAGACAGCATATATACTGGGTCTTGTTTTTGTATCCATTCAGAAGACTATAGGCATTCTTAAGAGTGAAGACACATTTCTAAGGTGTTAGGATGAACTCTGAATATATAATATTTAGTACATCAAGGGAAATGATATAAGGTTCGAGTAATTGTGGGAAAATGTTGTTCTGCTTAATTTATTTTGTACTAGCTTATGTTGAACATCTATCCTAATTTATAGGTTTTTTTTCCTAAAGTGTTAAGGTTTGTGTTTGTGTCTATGTAATCATTTATAGATTAATCCAGATTAAATCAGATTGTTTCTAGAACCAGAACAGTTTCTCATATTGGACTCCTAAGCAACGGATATTTTAAAGTAAAAAAGTCCTAACTCAGCTCTCTAAATTTGAAGAAGCAATGATATATAAATTTTGGAGGAGTAGAATGTGACTCTGCCAGATAGTAGCTGTTTTATGTATACAATTTAATTCTGAAATTTTAAGAAGTGTTCTTTCAACAAGACCATTAGGTTTTATGTTTTATTTAGACCTAGGATATAGGAACAGTTAAGAATTGTGAAATCTCTTGTTTTTTAGATTGTCCTCACTTAAGTATCTCAATATTAGTGATAAAACCACTGAAATATCTAATGATAATTATTACCACTTCTTAAGAGCTTCTCATAATAATTTATCTGTAGCTGGAGGCCCCTATCAGGACAACAAAGCACAATATTTAAGGACAAGTTCAAGAACTGTCAGTCTTTGAGAAACCTAACAAGAATCTACATCGTATATTTTAAAATAGATGTTGTTCAGGAAAACTTTCCAGAAGTAACCCTTTTCTACAGTATGATTTGAAGATAGTTTCCTCTTCCCATAATTCTCTCCTTATGTTGTATCTGAAAATGGTAAATCTCATAGGTAAGATTTACAGGTAAAACTAGCCTGTAAATTTGTAAAGTATAAAATGCTGTAAAAGTAAGTTTAGGCGATGAATGTTGACTCTACAAAGGACCATCAAAAGGATATAGATATAATCCAGAGTAGGGGGTTCACCAGCAAGTGAGCATCTGATTTCTTTCATCTTGTTCATTTGGCACTTATACGTCTCACAATAAATTTAAAAGTTGGCATTTTGGTCTATGAATGAGCCACTTATGCACTTGGATGGAGTGATGGAAAAGACTGTTGAGTGAAGGGGGAGGGACAGAGTAGGTGAAAGGAGGGGAAGTGAGGGAGAGACAGGAGGGAGCCATAGCCGGAAGATACTCTCCTGGTCACAGAGACCAGCTCACCGCTTTGGGGAACATCAGGGTATGCGGCTCGTGATCAAATGGTTTGGAGCAGCGTCCAGCTCAAGCACAGCGTGTGGGGTGTGGGGTGGGAATGATAGAGACAGACAGGTCCTGTTAAGAAGCCTGGTCTCTCTCCTAGAACCAGATTTTTCTTCTGGAGGGAAATGACAGAATCATAGTTGTTTGTTAAGAGATCACCTTTTGCGATGGAGAGGTGAAAGGACAGAGAGGAGATAATCAAGAAGTAACAGGAACCTGAATTAGGACAGAGGCAGTGGGAATAAAAATTCTAGGGATAGAGTCAGGATTTGGTGAGGCAGGTGAAATTTGAGGAAATTTCTTCATTCATTCCTTCTTTGATTGTTGAGATTAACCACAAACTGTGTCAGACATGCTCCAAATGCTAAGGTTATAGAGATGAGGTTCGATTCTTGTCTTTTTTTTTTTTTAATTTTTATTTTATATTGGAGCATAGTTGTTTAACAATGCTATGTTAGCTTTGGGTGTACAGCAAAGTGACTCAGTTTTATATATTCTTTTTCAAATTCTTTTCCCATTTAGGTTGTTACGGGATATTGAGCAGAGTTTCCTGTGCTATACAGTAGGTCCTTGTTGGTTATCTATTTTAAATATAGCAGTGTGTACATGTCTGATTCCTGTCTTTAAAGGGGTATTCAGTCTGCAGGGAAGACCCATGCAAACAAGTGATTGCTGACCACAGCAGTGAGGAACACATTGACTGTAATAATAACACAGTGATGTAAGGGACAGAATGAGTAATTATGTTTGGGTGGATCAGGAAGAGCTTCGTAGCCGCTGGCCATTAAATGGATGGGCGTTCTGCAGACCAGCAAGGTAGGAAAGGACGTTCCAGGCAGAGGGAAGAGCATGCTGAGGTCAGAAGTTGTAAGTAGTTTGGTTTAGCCAAAGCATGGAATGTGTAGAATTGTGTCAGGAAATGAAACTAAAGGAGCCAGATCTGGGAGACTTAAGTGCCAGCTTGAGACTTTGGCTTTCATTTTGTAGAAACAATTGAGGGCTACAGAAGAGTATTCAGCAGGGAAAATAATATCACTGGTGCTTGGATGCCAGTGTTGTAAAGGACAGACAGGAGAAGAAGATGGGAAAACCTTTTGAGTGATGGCTAAATGAGCAAGTGTAATAAATAACGGAGTAGTGGTAGGGAGAGAGGAAAGAGGAAAGAGGAGGCATAAGTAACATATTCCGGAGGTAGAATCAATAGGAACCTGGTGACCGGGTGTGGAAAATGAGGCTCAGGGTGAGAGAGACACAGGATTCTCTGGCTCTAGTTATAGCATACGGGGAGTATAGAAGGGCCATTAGCAACTACAGTAATAGGATCATTTAGAGGGCAGTAATGACATGGTTTTTGTCATTACACTCATAAGTGTGAGTTAGATGTACTGGAATTAGGACAATTATTAACTACTGGGAGAGAAAGATCTATTCTCATACTGCATTCCAGTCAGAATAGAGTGTAATCATTTTTTTTTAAAACTATGCAAATGAAGAATACAGAGGCAAATCTTCATCTCATCTTGTTATGGAGGAGGGGATAAGAGTAGTGGAAGAATTTTTACAGGGAAAATGAATGTATTCAATTACATGAAAATTGACAACTTCTTTATGCCAGTAGACAACTAAAAGGCAAACAAGAGGAAAAGTAATTATAATAATGTGATAAAGGATTGTTATCGTAATATATTAAGTTCATATCAATTAAGAAAAACGCTACTATTCAGTAGGAAAAAAGTGAGGCCAAGGATCTAGAGGCACTTCACAAGAGTAAGGATAATAATCATAAATTTAATTTAGCTAGAATCAAAGAGATGCAAATTAAAGAAAAAATGAGATGTTATTTTTGTATTTTCAACTGTCAGATTTATAAATATTTAAAAAGAATAAAATTAACCAGGATTAGAACAGTTTGGGAGAAGTTAGCATACTAGCATTGCTAGTAGGAATCAAAATTTTGTTCATCGTTTTGGAGAGCAGTTTAATGAAGTAAATCAGAAGACTTCTTTTCACTTGGCCCAACAATTTAAATTTTTTAGAGTTTGCCTAAAGGAAAAAATTGGACAGCTATCACAAAAGAGTGGTAAATAGTATGAGAACCAGAGCAGAGTGGTATAATTAAGGCAAGGGAGCAAAGAGTTTCAAGGCAAGAGGAGTCGGTGACGTTGCAGAGAGATCAAGCAGGGTTTGGAACTGAGACGTGACCATTAGATTTGGCAGCCAGTCACGACGACCATGACCACAGTAGAACCAGGCTCAGTGGCTGGTAGAGGTAGAAAGAAGCCCTTTTGGTCAGGAATCGGAGACTGCAAGCATGGTCTTATATTTCAGAAATATTGGAGGTGAAATGAAGGTGGGGGAAAGGGTAACAACTGTAGGAGAATATTTTGTTTTCATTGTTGTTGAAACATGAACTTTTTTATGCGGAAGGGAAAAGGTTAGAGGTTAAAGAAAGATGAGATAAATGACAAAGGTTGCCAAAGGAATGGAATATTGAGCCCAGGTGGAGGAGAAATTAGCCTTGAGACAGCAGAGGGAGAGGTCTGACGCAAGAAGAAAGGAATTAAGGATGTGTATAGATGCAAATGATAAACTTGTACATCTTTGCCTTTGTTAAATGTTGGGGGGATCACTATTAGAGTCTCAATTCCTCCCAGAATACAAAATTTCCCCCTTCCCATATTGCATAATTTCTCAAAAGAATTGTTCATGCTCTAATTCCTGTCTCCTGAACTCTTTCCCAGGAAGCATTTGCTCTCACCAGTCCACCAAAACTCTGTGTCAAGGTCACTGGTGAGTGTCGTGTTGCTAAATCCAATGCTTAATTCTCAGTCCTAATCTTATTTCACTTGCCTGCCGGATCTGACACAGCTAATCATTCCCTCCTCGTTGAAATACTTTCTGTATTTGGTTTTTCCACACCACACTCTCCTGATCTGCTTCTTGCATGCTGACCACTCCTGCTCAGTTTGGTTCCTCCTTATCTCCCAGACCTTGTAATATTGAAATGCCCCAAGGCCCAGTCCTCAGCCCCCTTCTCTTCTACTTACACTCATCCACTCTCCTTTGGTGATCTTTCCCAATCGAATGGCTTTCTATTCTATACACCAGTGCTTCCTGAATTTATATCATCAGCCCAGTCCTCTCCCTTGAACTGGACTTGTATACTTAGCTGCCTGCCTACTCCGTGTGTCTACTTAGACGTCTAATAGGCATTTCAAATATAACCTGTTTGAACTTGGCCATACCCATTAAACCTACTCTCTTACAGACTATCACACCTCAAATATATTAATTCTATCTTTCTAATTCAGACTAAAAACCTTGGTGTCGTCCTTGGCTTCTCCCACCACCAGCAGCCCGTGCACAGATTTTATTCATCAGCAAATCATACCAGTCTGCCTTCAAAATAGATGCAGAATTGAGTCACTATCTCACTGTGTCCACCCTGGTTCAATCCACCATCATCTCTTGCTTATAATATTTCAGTAGGCTCTTGATTGCTTCTGCCTTTGACCCCTTAAGATTATTCTCAGTGTAGCAGCCAGAGCGATCCTGTTAGGATTCTTACACAGAGTAAACGCCAAAGTTCTATAGGGTTTAGTTAGCCCCCGTTACTGGTCTGATCCATTTCCTTCTCTCTGCTTTTTCATTTCATCCACACGGGCCTCCTGACTGTTCATTGAACATACCAGGCACGTTGTCAGCTCAGGGCCTTTATACTTATTATTTAATTTGTCTATAATAAACATTTTACACCAAATAACCGTGTGGATTTCTAGTTATGTCCTTTTGGCGTTAACTCAAGTGCCACCTTGATAGTGCGTTTTCCCCTGATCACCCTATTTAAAAAGCTAACCTCCCAGTATTTTATTTATTTTGTGTGTGTGTTGTCTATCTTCTCCCCCAGAATGTAAGCTTCACAAGGGGAGAGATTTTTGGTTTTGTTCAGGGCTGAACTCCTAGCCCTAGAACAGTGCCTGGCACATAGGAGATTCTCAGTAACACAGACGTATGGATGGATGGAAGAGAGGGAGGATAGGAGATTGAAAAGGAGGTCAGGTTTGAAGGTTAGGGAGATGAGTAATTAGTTTGCTCTTGAATATTTTGTTTGTAAAAGTTTCCTAGTGGAAATGTTAAAAAGGCAGGTAATAACTACATAACATGTAAAACCTGGGATTTTGTTTGACTCGGTTTCTGAAACATGGGAAACTAATATAATTTAGGGTGCATTGTTGATCATCCTAATGATTTAACATAGTACAGCCCCTTATAATTTCTGGCTTTATAGTACATTTTATTTCCTGTCATGTAACATAGGCATTTATATTTTAAAGGGTTGTTTTATCTGTGATGTATCTGAATCTGGATAATGAGTTACATTATATGAGGATTTCTCTTTTAATTTTTCTCAGTATTAGAACTGTATTTAACTCAAACAACTCATTTTTAATAAATTAGAAGGACCTCTGGCAACACAGTAGAATCATTCTGGATAAATACCAAGGCTAACAAGGCTTTGGTCCCTACCCCTGACACTGTTGCCTGTTAGGCTGGTCTTGAGAAAGCACAAGGTCTGGCCATTTGGTGATGGTCCTTTGAGTCTGGTCCAGAGTCATTCTTGAGCTGATCATTTTTATATACATTAAATTATAACTGGGACAAATTGAGCATCTTAAATAATATCTGTTCTTTTAATTATCGGTGTCCCTAATTAGCTTGGAAAGCTGCAGCATTTAAATTTCTTACACCTTACTGATAGTTAAGATAATGAAGTCTGGGAATCTTAATTATTAGTAATACCACCACCATAAAACCTTTCCTGACTGTGGTTTAGTTCCACTTCATTTATTTTATTGTGTGGGCTTGATCACAGAGTAGCAGTGTCCTGCTGATTTCTTTGCAGTTATTGAAGGAAGTAAGACTGAAAAGTTTGTTCTTTTTCTGTAGCTTTAGATGTTTCTTGAATGGAAAAATGTAAGTTTGAGTCTGGAGCAAAATCTGCCATCTAAAACATCTATTTATACTACTGACAATTACCTATGCTTGCCTTAAAAAAAAGCAGACAAACTAACCATATTAGTCCTTCAAATAGATGTAGCAGCATCTCCTAAATAGCACTTTAGGAGAATTCAAATAGATGTAGCAGCATCTCCTAAATAGCACTTTAGGAGAACCAGTAAGAAAAGTAATTTTTGTCTTATAGCACTATAGTATCGTACGTTGTCCCACCGTAATAAAAATATGGAGATGTTCAATTATATATCTAGTCCTCCTCTCTTGTCCATACACTTGTCTGCAAAAAGAGAAATTTTCAGGTCGGGAACTTAAAAGAGTGTCCAGTACTATGAAGATCAAACAAATGAACAAAATCAAAAAACAAAAAAGAAACACACAAAAACCTCTCCTGATAAGCTTTGGATTTAGATCATTTTTATAGTTAATACAATGCTGGATAATAGTAAAGAAAAAAGTTTGTTCTGTTTTTGGGGAAAAAATGTGTGCTCAAAGCACATTTCTAGAATCATGGAATTGGGGGTCTATAAGTAACTTTAGAGTTTATCTGGTTTGGCCCATTGGTCTGTAGGTTCAGAGAGTGGAGTCTATGGAGTGGGGAAGGGCTGAGCTGGTTGCTGGTCTCAGAGCCAAGAATCAGACACAGGCCTCCCGTGACCAGTCTCGTGAAAGGAGCTCGGGCCACCGATTAGCCCAGCTGTCTGTTCTTATCTACATCGTCCTTTACAGTCATTAATCTAGTCGTAAGTTTGTGTTTTAATGCCTTGTGGTTTGTAAGAGGTTTTTCTGGCAGTGTAACATTTTTAGCTTCATAGTAATCCTGTGCCATAAGCAAGATACTATTTCTAACATGAGGAAATTGAGATTTATAAACTTTTAATTGCTATGCCGCGTTATGGTGTCACATTGCTAGTGAGTGCGTGGCAGAGCCAAATTTTGAACCCACAGCCAGTGCTCTTTTTGATGCCCTTTACTTCCTTGGATAACTGGGAGTTAGCAGAGGGATTTTGATCCACAGTTATAGAAATTAGAAATTGAAAAGACCTTGAAAATAAGAATTTATCAATCACTTGAAAACAAATGTTTTCTAAATTTACTGTGCAAGAAGTTAAATGTTTGAAAGGTTTCATCCTTTAGAAGAAAACAGATTATTTATTTAAATCAGAACCCTTGCCTTTGAATGTCATATAAAGAAGTATTAAAATTATATCCAGCAGGTGAACATGGCATGCAATAAAACTAAACCAATGAAAACTACTTCCCCTCACAACCCACCCAGCATTGTTAATGTATTGTGCAACTCTTATGAATTTGTGACATTCTTTAAGATGTTAGAAATTGCCCCATCTCGGCTGGCTGATGAGTAGTGCTGCTGAGAAGAGGTCACGTGTTGTGGGAGTGTGTCTTTCCTGGAAGACCCCTTCCCACAGAAGCCTTTTCTTATTGGTGGAGGTCTGTCTGGGTATTTAGCTGTATGGAAATGTTTAGCATTCCATATGGTGTATTTCCTTTTTGAAATAGTTTTATATCAATTCTGGGTTTTTTTTTGTTTTTTTTTTTAAATTTATTTATTTTTGGCTGTGTTGGGTTTTCGTTTCTTTTTTTTTTTTAAGATTTTTTTGATGTGGACCATTTTTTAATTAATTAATTAATTTATTTTTGGCTGTGTTGGGTCTTCGTTTCTGTGCGAGGGCTTTCTCCAGTTGCGGCGAGCGGGGGCCACTCTTCATCGCGGTGCGCGGGCCTCTCACTATCGCGGCCTCTCTTGTTGCGGAGCACAGGCTCCAGACGCGCAGGCTAAGTAGTTGTGGCTCACGGGTCCAGTTGCTCTGCGGCATGTGGGATCTTCCCAGACCAGGGCTCGAACCCGTGTCCCCGCATTGGCAGGCAGATTCTCAACCACTGCGCCACCAGGGAAGCCCCATCAATTCTATTTTTAAATTACTATAAGGTAACATAATTTAGTATTATTTTTATAGCTACTTTATTTATTTATTTCTTTATTTTTGGCTGTGTTGGGTCTTCGGTTCGTGCGAGGGCTTTCTCCAGTTACGGCAAGTGGGGGCCACTCTTCATCGCGGTGCAGGGACCGCTCTTCATCGCGGTGCGCGGGCCTCTCACTATCGCGGCCCCTCCCGTTGCGGGGCACAGGCTCCAGACGCGCAGGCTCAGCAGTTGTGGCTCACGGGCCCAGCCGCTCCGCGGCACGCGGGATCCTCCCAGACCAGGGCCCGAACCCGCGTCCCCTGCATTAGCAGGCAGATTCCCAACCACTGCGCCACCAGGGAAGCCCAGTATTATTTTTAGAAGTATAACTCTAGTATAACTCTCTGAGCCTGAAGAAATTGGGTAGGTAATCCACTTTGGTTTTTGCATTAAAAAAAAAAAAAAGTTTTCATCATAGATTAGTGGTTCAAAATTAGAAAAACTAAAGTAGAAGGACATTTGAAATTTGTAAATTCTCTGCCAGCCACAATTTAACCTCCTTTTTATAAAATATTTAGAAGATTATTAAAGTTATCAAAAAACAGTAACAGATGTCAGGACTAAAACGTAAATATAACATATCAGTAAATATTTTATTGTGTATAAAAAGATATAAAATCATGAGAATTTTGGAGCTAGATTTAAACTGTGTGTGTGTGTATGATGTGTGGTTTATTACTATTTAAGCAAAGCTGATAGTGTGTAGACAGGAAGCCTAGGCACCAGAATATCTATATAATACCAGCACCTCGTAGACACTGGATAAACATGTGGTGAATGAAAATGAATTGTGTAGTGACCTAGTTACCCAGCTGGCATGGAGCTCAGAGCCTAAGTTTCATAGCTTCTAGCATTTTTTTGCTTAGCTTACTAATTTTCTAGATTATTAAATAGGGTACATCTAACTACAAGTAGCATCTTAAGAATTTTTAAATGGTTTTTCAGATATTTCTACTTGATAAAAAGGAATAGGAGACAAATTGCTAAGTGTGCTGAATTACACTTTTATGTAGACAGTGAGAGAATTATAAATAATAGATGTGGAATTGTTGGAAAACTGGTATTTGATCATTTTCCTCATGACATGCAATAGGAAATAAGTTTTGATTAATTTAGGAATAGAATTTATGTAAGGGTCTCATTTAATATGCTTAATATCCCTGTACAGTGAAATATCCAGATATGCTTCTTCAGTGGGAGAAGGCTCTGGAGAAAGAGCTTCATTCCAGGAAAGCCAGATTCTTCCAGTATGGGCTCACTTCCACATTTTGCCTTTTTCAGTTTTTGTCTTTTTTAAAAGTCTTGTTGGTTACTGACTGGTACTTCTTCTTGTGGAAGAGGGGTGTCAGAACCCTTCAGTGCTCTGTACTATTTGTCCACAGGTGACCCAGGACCCTGTGTTTTCATTGGGTCCACAAGGTCAAAATTATTTTCCCAGTAACACTAAGACTTTACCTACCCTTTTCACCCTCATTCTCTCATGAGTGTTCAGTAGAGTTTTCCAGAGGAAACTTGACAATGTGATCTCACAAAAGGTTGAAAGCAGAAACAGATTTGAGACTCCAGATTTGGAAAATACATTCTACATCAACAATGCTTCTCTCCGCACTATATATATTTTTATTTTGAAAAAACTTATTTTTCATAAAAATGTTAACATGTAATGGGTTTATCTTTTATTAACAAATAAACATTTTAATTAATTTACTTAATTGCATTGTCATTTCAAGAATGTTATATCCATGGAAAATATAATATGCAACCTTTTAGGATCGGCTTTCTCGCTCAGCGTAATTCTTTGAGGTCCACGCAGGCTGGTGTGCACGTCAGTCGTTCGTTCTTCTTTACTGCTGAGCCGTGTGGTGTGGCTGTAACTGCTCACTTGCTGAAGGACAGTTGGGTTGTTTCTGGTTTGAGGCCATTACAAATAAAGCTGTACCGGTTTTTGTGCGAACGTTTTTATTTCTTTGGGATAAATGCCGGGGAGTGCAGTTGCTGGATTGTATGGTAGTTTTTTTTGTTTTTTGTTTTGTTTTTTTGAGAAACAGCCAGACTTGTCCAGGGTGGATAAAGGGATCCTTAGATGTAAAAGTTTGACAACCACTGCTTTATACAGAGGTAGCTATGAAAGCTGATATGTAACATATACAATAAGAAAATTTTCTTGTGTTGACATCATTAAACAAAAAAAACCCTTTTTTTTTCCCCCTCAGACTTTTGAAGATTAAAGGAAGTAATATCTTATTCCTAGTTTGTCTATAATCATAGGGCAGGGTCCAGTATGTTGATTGCTTTGCAGTGCCACAAATTAATGTGCAAGGTTTTCTCGTATATTTATGTAGTTATATAATACATCTCAGGACTCTTATACATTTCAGGTTCCAGTATGAGCCTGAGAACTTTTTTTTTTAATTGCACAATATGTGCCAAGACCTGGGAATACAAGAAATAAAGAAGATAACTGTCTTTACTGTAACCTCCAAGAGGTAAGGAGACAGATAAGCAAGCACGCAAATGTGGTAATTGATGAGACGAAGACGTGTGTAAAAAGCAGCAGGAACAGAAGGGAAAGGGGGGGCGAACCGGGAGCGGGAAGGAGGCTGATGGGATCTGACAGAGGGGGTGGAGGTGGAGCTAAGACTTAAGGCGTGAGTAGGATTTTGCTGGGATGCATGGGGAGAGGTATCCTCGGACTCAGCAGTGATGTGTCAGAGGAACCAGAGATGATCCCCATCTAACCATACTTTGGTGGTAACCCTTAGCTCATCTTCTTTTATCCGGGGCTGGATCTCCTAGTTTAGGGCCAGTGAGGACTCTTTCAGCCTGAGTCAAAAGTAACAGTAAGAGAAATGATCTGAATAACATAGTTTGGGAGTGTGCAAATTAACTGTGAAAAACCGTAGCTCCTTCCGAGGGTCTTCAAGATGTAGCAGGATAGTCTTGTCTCATAGACCAGGAAAAGCAAGCATGTTAGTCATAACTGGAGTTAGGTAGTAAACAGTCTTATAACTCCCTCTCCACTGTACTGATTATCTTTCAAGATGTTATCTTAAATGTGTTGTAATATTCCCAGCCAATTTATTTATTTTTTAAATGAGAGAAAGTATGAGACAACTGATTATTTACCTATCTATCTATTTTGGCTGCGCCACGCGACTTAGAGGATCTTAGTCCCCAGATCAGGGATCGAACCCCGGGCCCTCGGTGGTGAAAGTGCAGAGTCCTAACCACTGGACCACCAGGGAATTCCCTCCCAGCCGATTTGATAGCATCCATCTGTTTACCGTTCCTGTTATATTACTGTTATATTAGCTACACGGATAATATAGCTTGTAAAGATACACATAATGCTACATTTTATCTTTATATTTTGGAAAATATTTAAGACTATTATTTAACTTGTATTTTAGTATTTCAAATTGTGTTAATAGAATGTCTGAAATCAAAATTAAACATGAGGGCTTCCCTGGTGGCGCAGTGGTTGAGAATCTGCCTGCCAATGCAGGGGACACGGGTTCGAGCCCTGGTCTGGGAAGATCCCACATGCCGCGGAGCAACTGGGCCCGTGCACCACAATTACTGAGCCTGCGCGTCTGGAGCCTGTGCTCCGCAACAAGAGAGGCCGCGATAGTGAGAGGCCCGCGCACCGCGATGAAGAGTTGGCCCCACTTGCTGCAATTAGAGAAAGTCCTCGCACAGAAACGAAGACCCAACACAGCCATAAATAAATAAAATAAATAAATAAATTAAATTTAAAAAAAATTAAACATGGGTATATCCTCCTGTGTACATGAATGTATTTCTGGCCACCTAACTTTGGTTACCCAGTTGGTCATTAAGCCTTTATTGAGCTTCTCCCCTGCTGGAGGTCCACCTCTTAAGGAACTCACAGCTTCAGGGGAGGGACAGTAGTGTAAGAAGCCTTGTGAGCCGTTAGGAGTGGGCTTGCTCACAAAGTGGAAATCAAGTCACCTGCCGGAGCTGGGAGGAGAGGAGTGGGCTTGGGGATTGGAAAACAGGCGCAGGCTGCCTTCGTCTTTAAAAAATCCATACACTCAGGCTTTCATGAAACACCGTTCCTCTTTCCTATAATTACTTAATTTACTATCGGGTTATTTTGAAACAAGAAAGAACTGAATTTATCTTCCTTCTCTCTTACTGAGTAATTATAAGTTGTGCAGCTTTGGGCAAATCATAAAATCTGTCTGAACATTTGTTTCTTTATCTTTAGTAATAGTAGTAATAGCTAACATTTATTCAGCACCTGTTAATGTGCCTGTTTATTCTCTGTATCACCCCTCTGAGATCGGCACTGTTACTACCCCCATTTTACACGTGAGGAGGAAACAGCCACAGAGAAATTCAGTCAGGCCACAGGGCTGGTAAGTGACTGAACAAGGACTTGAACCCTCACAGACTGGCTCCAGGGTGTGTGCTCTTAACTACTTAGACTGTATGGTCTTGAAACTGTTTAATCAATATTTATATGCACGTGTTAGTGATCTACCCGTGATAAATTTTCATTTAATGTTTGTGTCATGGTAACACAGAGGCATTTCGGGGCTGTTGATAATGAGGTTGTTATTTGGTATTTTAAATGGGAACGTGTTCTTTTTCCTCATGAAAATATTTTGTGATAGGAAAATAATCAAAGTTATTTAGAGATTCAGAAAATAGCTAAAATATAATAGTCTTAAGAGAAATGCTTCCTTAGTCATTATGTGGGAGGCCAGAATTGCAGTGTATATTCTTGAGAAAAAAATTAGGATAAATACTATCACAAACAAAGAAGAGCAAGGGATATGTGAATTTTCTTGCTAGTTGAATAGGAAACAAGAGTCTGTGGACATTCTGTATTAAAATACCTAGAGATTGAAGTGGTCCATTTGCCTGAGGTAAATGATGTTTATCTCCATAATCTCACATACCTTGGACTGACAAAAGCTATGGTGCTCAGAGAGTGTAAGCCCCATGAGTTACAAAGTACAGGAAGTGTCTGCTGTCTTAATGCTGTACTGATAGTTTAGATCACAAGCTGCTATTACTATTTTATTAAGTTGTTTTTAAAAACACAGTTTATCTGACTCAGCCATGCCATCTGAATCTTGTCCCACCCCCTCATAATTCATGGCAGTTCTTGTTAAATCTCTTAAAATGTTAATATTGTTTTTCTGATAAATACTCCAAGTAAATAAAATAGCAAATATATATATACATATATATATATGATCAGAAGAGAATTTTATCACTGAAACAAATGCTAGCAGCATTAACATGGTGTCTGCCCTTTCTGATCTGGTACAGGACCCCGGTTTCAGAATCCCCCCGCTCTGAGTTCATCTTCTTGCCTCAGATGTTTCACCGGCTCTCATTCCCGAATGTGCCGTGCACACTCAGGACGTGAAGAGGCCCTTGTCCGTGTTGCTCTCTGGCCAGGGCTTCCTGTCACAGCCCGGCAGCCGTGTTGTGTCCCCTCTTGAAAGTATTTCTGGCTACAAAGCCAGACTGAGTTAGATGCCAGCTCTCCTCCTCTTTCTCTGCATTCACACAGCATCCGGTGCACAACTTTCTTAGAATATTTAGTTCATTGAGTTTTCACAATGGGCATTCTTTTTTTTTTTCTTTTTTTTTATTGGAGTATAGTTGATTTACGATGTTGTGTTAGTTTCAGGAGAAAATGTTTGCAAATAAAGCAACTGACAAGGGATTAATCTCTAAAATATACAAACAGCTCATGCAGCTCAGTATCAAAAAAAACAAACAACCCAAGCAAAAAATGGGTCGAAGACCTAAATAGACATTTCTTCAAAGACAGACAGATGGCCAAAAAGCACATGAAAAGATGCTCAGCATCACTAATTATCAGGGAAATGCAAATCAAAACTACAATGAGGTATCACCTCACACGGTCAGAATGGCCATCATCAAAAAATCTACAAACAATAAATGCTGCAGAGGGTGTGGAGAAAAGGGAATGCTCTTGCACTGTTGGCGGGAATATAAATTGATACAGCCACTATGGAGAACAGTATGGAGGTTCCTTAAAAAGCTAAAAATAGAACTACCATATGACCCAACGATGGGCTCTCTTAACTGTCCCTCTCCCCACCTCCCTTATCTCCCTGTTCAGTGTTTGGCACATACCAGAGACTGTAAATATTCAGAATGAACATAGCTGCTGCCTTTGGAGGTGATTTTTTAACCCCTGGTGCTGCAGCAGCAGGAGGTATGGAAACCGTTATGTGAGGGGAGCATTCCTTGCTAGCCCTGCACCAAACTGGAGCAGGCTGCTGTCTTAGAGGAGGCACGCGCGCGTGCACACACACACACACACACACACACACACACACACACACAGGCACATGCACTCTGCTGCTCTGAGTAAGCCAGAAGCAATGGGAGTGTGGAATAATGTGAGCTGGGATGGACATTTATAACATGCCTTATCTGTTTAATTGAATTATAGTGGGTTTCTTTTTTTTTTATTGAGAATACTTCTTTTTATTATACAGGTTTCATATACACAGTTATTTAGGGAACATTTATAGGCAAGGAGTTCAATTCCAAAACTCCGTTTTCACCCACACACATTGTACTTCACACTCATCTTCGGGGTCAGCCCAACAGGAATAAGCTAAGACAAAGTTATTGCTTTGTGAACAGACAGCTTCAATTAAATAAGAGTCTTCCAGAGTCGAGAACAGCGCTCAGGATCCTCTTGACTCTTAATACCCTGATGTACATATGAATAAAGCCTAAAGATGTGTCTTAGATTACCCTGTCACCTTTAAAAGTTAATATTAAAATTGAATCAGTGGGTTTTTTCTCTTAATGGCATAAAATAGTATTGAAGTTTGTGGAGTTTGCAGAGATGTTATTTATATATGCTGTGCAGATCTGTCTTTCTGCAATCTGTATTATAGAGAGAGAATATTCAAGTCATACATATATATTTTGAAATCCAGTTTCTCCCAAACAGTATAGAGCAAAGGTCATTTTTTTAAGACACTGAATTATCCTTGAGACTACATTTCAAAGACACAATCTTTGGGATGGCACTATAAATGTGTAACATCAGTCAGAAGCAGGGAACCATGACTGGGATGGCAAATGCAAATGTATTCCATTATATACCTCAAATTGCATTATTAGCATAGTATGTAGATTAACTGGCGTTGAAACTACCATTAAGCAGTGAAGTATTGGGGGATTTCAGTCAGTAGAACAAATTGTTTCCTGTGTCACACCACATATTAATATGACATCTTTGCTTTTAATCCTAAGTTCTTTTTTCACCAAGAACTTGGCAAGGTAAGTCATCCTTAGCCAACAAGCAAATCAGTTAATGTCATTTTTATGTTTTTACGACTAATTTATTCCCTGATGTAAATTTTAATTTTTTACTAAAAAAGTCAACATAGTAATATGTTGATTCTTTTAGCCTATGTTGATTGATAGTAATTACTTTTCTGGTTGTTTTGTTTTGTTTTGTCTAGTCTAGAAAAACAGACCTGGGTTTTAGTCAAATACATCACTGTCTTTTAAAGGAAATCAAACCTTTAATGGAAGTCTAATGTATGAAGATACAGAAACTGCTTCCGTTGATTCAAAATGGGAACGACAAACGATGAGATGGTGCCTGTGGAGCAGACCTCCTCCTCCTCCTTCAATCCTCTGTGTTTTGAATGCGGCCAGCAGCACTGGACACGAGAAAACCACTTATACAATTACCAGGACGAAGTGGATGACGACCTGGTCTGCCACATTTGCCTTCAGCCTCTGCTGCAGCCACTAGACACCCCCTGTGGACATACCTTCTGCTGCAAGTGCCTCAGAAACTTCCTGCAAGAGAAGGATTTCTGTCCATTGGACCGGAAGAGACTCCATTTTAAGTTGTGTAAGAAGTCTAGCATTCTAGTTCATAAACTTCTGGACAAATTATTAGTTTTATGTCCGTTCTCTTCAGTGTGCCAAGATGTAGTGCAGCGCTGCGACCTGGAGGCACACCTTAAAAACAGGTGAGAGAGAGAGAGACGCGGCTCTAGGCTATAAAAAGGTGGCTCAGACAAATAAACCCGATACAAATGCCAAGGCATCAGTAAGTAAACAGACAAATCCCGCACAGGAGATACAACAAACAAGTTGCATGCAACCGTCATTTAATATTATTATTTATCAAAAACATGCATGTAAAAACTACAGTCAGGAAGTACCGTTTCACACTTATCAATATGAGGTTGTTATAGTCACATGGTAGCAGGATATAATGATAGACTCTTTTTGCAAGGCAGTTTCTCAGTTTGTTTCAAAAACTGTAAATGTCAGTATCCTCTTATCTAGCTTATTATCCTAAGGAAATAGTCCAAAAGAAGGGAAAATTGTATATAAAGATGTTTGCTGCAACATTGTGCAGAGTTCAGTAAACTGGGGTCAATCTGACTACTTAACAGTAGGGGAAGGGTTAAAAATACAATAGTACATCACTGCATCGGGATATCATGCAGCTGTTAAAAATTATAATATTGTTGCAACATGGAAATGGTTACAGGTACACCTCAGAGATGTTGCAGGTTCGGTTCCAGACCACCGCAGTAAAGTGAATATCAAATAGCGCAATACAGCAGGTCACACGAATTTTTTGGTTTCCCGGTGCATATGAAAGTTCTGTTTACGCTGTACTGTAGTCTAGTAAGGGTGCAATAGCATTAGGTCTAAAAATTTACATATCTTGATTGAAAAATACTTTATTGCTTGGAAATGCTAACCATCATCTGATGACACACAGGGTTGCCACAAACGTTCAATTTGTAAAAAATGCAGTCTGTGAAGGGCAGTAAAGGGAAGTGCAATAAAATGAGGTCTGCCTGTATCTGTGATTTTATTCGCTGAGATCTTGTAAAATTCTGTGTTCAAGAACTTGACTGAACAAGAACTAGGGGTTGGAAACTTTAAAACATTTAGTGGGGATTTTTATTCTACTGACAAAAGCTTTTTAAAAGGTTAAGTAATCTATTTGGCTGATTGTTTAGTGAGTTTTATCGTTTGACTTTGATAAAAGACTTGATCTTTAAAATTGTTTCTACCCTTAAGAAGGGTTAAAAGTCATCTCTTTTGGAGATAGAATCACATAAAATGACCAAAATAAATGTGTTGACTTCTAAATTTTATAGGTCAGCCACTTGTGCAGTGTAAATCTGCAGTAATCTTGATTGCTGTGAAAAACAATGCTTAGCACAATATTTTGGACTTAGAAATAATAGTATAAGTCTGGTATAGAACAGCTTGTCATTATACACACACATGAAATCATGAATTGAATCTAATCTTATCCCCTCACTTTACGAATCAGGAAACTGAGTCACAAAGATTTGGAGATAGGTAATGGCATGGTTAGACTTAAACTTCAGTATTTCTGCTTACCGTTCTAACATACCATGCTGACCTTACCCAGGGTGAATCATGTTCTCTGCTGTTATGTGGTAGTAAAAGTTTCATATACACGCGAGTATACGTGTTCATTCTGTTCCTAAATATCAGTGTTATAAAGTGAGTGTACTCATTAGAAATAATTTAGATTTATGAGATAGAATGAGATGTTATTAAAATGTCAGAAACGTGAAGATTTATAGAGAAATTGCTTAAACTTAAGCTGCACTGTCTAAAAATAAGAGCTAAGAAAAAAGAGTAGGATAGATGTATAGACTTTTGAAAATGCAAGAGTCTTAAGTTTTTGTGTGTCTTTGGTCAGCAGCAGGCATAGAATCTGAACACGATAACAGAGACTTCCTGGAGATTGACACCAAACTCCTGAATCTACTATCTGGGTCAGGCCTAGTTGTGGCTGAGGTTGAAGAAGATTTTAGGCTCTTCCTATTTCTTTCAGTAGAACTAGTCTTTTTCAGAGATAAGTTTCTTTTGTGACTCTTTTATGAACATCGGTTTTGGGGTATTATAGGAAGTGAACAAAGTCTCAATTTAGTTAAGTATTTTGATAGCAGTGAGATAAAAATTACACAATTATTTTAGGAATATTTACTTAACTAAAATACATATAAGAACTTAATATGTAGTCGAAGTATCAGTAGTATTTTCTATCAAGCTGTTTATGTTGATGATATAAAAACTTGGGAATTGCAGCCTATCCCTTCATTTATAGTTTGATAAAAGCTAAGCAATTATGTCCAGTTGAAAGTTCTATTTTCCAAGTGTGCTTATTAATATTTGAGCTACTAATTTAATCATTTCCAAAGTGTCTTAGGCCTGTGTTGTGAAAGATACATTGAAAAAGGTGAATGATTTGAAAAGGTGAGGTGACTTGCTTGATGTAAGCAGCTAAGAGTGACTGTTGATTATAAAGATTAGAAAGTTGACACTCATCTAATGTTTGTTCAATTTAATTGTTAATGTATGTTCTGGTTATCTATTGCTGAGAAACCAACCGCTCCAAATATAGTGACATAAAACAGTGAGTGCTTGATTCTGCTCATGGATTCTGTGAGTCAGGGATTCAGACAGGGCACAGCAGGGGTGGCTCATCTCTGTTCTGTCCAATCTGGGCCACAGCTGGGAAGAACGAAAGCCCAGGGCTGCAGCAATTGCAACTGAAGAATTTACTTCCAGGACGGCAGCTTCATTCACATGTCTGGCACCTTGATGGAGGTCCACTAGAGGCATGGGCTCAGCCAGGACTTGTCCACAGGAGAGCCTATGGGTGGCCTCTCCAGCACAGTGGCCTCAGGGTATTTTAAGTTCTTACATGGGTTCCAATAAATAAGGCAAGAAGCTGCCTGGCCTTGTATGCTCTAGCCTTAAAGTCACATAGCATCCCTTATGCTGTAGTCACATAACTGCCCAGATTCAAGGGGAGGGGAACTAAGCTTCACTTTGTGGGAAGAGGACAAAAATTTGTAGCCAGGTAAAAGCAACACAAACTAGCAATAAGAGTGATGTCATGAGACACAGAATTACGATTATTTTAATTATTAGTAGAAATACAGCATTAGGAATAGTTTGTTAAATCTGGTAATTTTGAGTTTAAATTGCCTTCCCTATTTGAACTTAAGAAATCTGCTTCAGTATGAGAACAGCTGACATTTTCTCCTATGGCTACAAGTAAAACATTTATGAAAGATGACTGTGTTTTAAAATAAAATGACTAGTTATTAACTGATTATATGTTAGGAAAACAATGAAGAATTTTAAAAGATGTGGGAAAGTGCTCATCTTTGAAAGGAGAACTAAAGCCCTTAAGAAATATTCTATATATTGTATGACTCCTGGAACATTGTAGTAATTGCTTTCAGAAATTTTGCCAAGCAGCATCAACTATAAAGCATTCCTCCTCCCTCTCTACCCCTCATCCCTGCCTCATCCTCAGCAATCTAACATCTTATGCTAATTGTAAGTGATAATTTTGGGTTTTTTTTTTTTTGTCGTTGTTGTTAAATTGAGCATTTGTGCCCTGGTTTATGGCAAAATTCAGAACCATTTTTCTTTTCCTCTTAAAACTTAGAGTTTAACAGTATTCTAAAAAGTTTGTACAATATGGAGAAAACCTTTCAAGAAGTCTTTTTCTATGCTGAGAGCTTTTTTAGTTCATCAAATGGTTTTGAAGCCTTTAAGGGTCAGGGTAGGCTGAGACAAGATTGCTCTTTCAAATTCACATTTTAACTTGGAGAGAAGTTTGTGTTTGACACATTCTCACCAGCATTTTTTTCTCCTATATAATGTAAAAAGCAGATATATATTTGTAAATCATGTATCCAGTAAGAGTCTAGTATCCAGAATATATGAAGAATTCCTACAACTCAACAAAAAGTCAAGTAATCCAATTTAGGTGGTCAAAGGATTTGGATAGATATTTACCCAAAGAAGATATTTAAATGGCCCGTAAGCACATGAACAAATGCTTAACATCATTAGTCCATTTTTAAAATAGAGTGTTTGTCTTTTTGTAAGTTGTAAGCAGTCTATATATTCTGGCCCTTATTAAATATATGATTTGCAAATATTTTTTCTTGTTCTATCAGTTGTCTTTTCATTTTCCTGTGCCCTTTGAAGGACAAATTTAATTTTTATGAAGTCCATTTTATCTATTTTTTTCTTTGCTTGTGCTTTTGGTGTCATAGCTAAAAAACCACTGCCTAATCCAAGGTCATGAAGCTTTACATCTATGTTTCCTTCTAAGACCTTTATGCTTTTACCTCTTACATTTGGGTCTTTGATCCATTTTGAATTAATTGTTATTGGAGAACATGTGTACAATTTAATACTTTAAATTTTATTGAGGCTTTAAAAAATATTAATTAATTAATTAATGATTTTGGCCATGCCGAGCGGAATGCGGGTTCTTAGTTCCCAGACCAGGGATGGAACCCGGGCCCCCTGCAGTGGAAGCACAGATTCCTAACCACTGGACCGCCAGGGAAGTCACTACTGAGGCTTTTTTTTAATGGCCTAGCACACAGTCTATCTTGGAAAATACTCCATTTTGTACACAAGAAGAATGCGTGTTCTGCTATTGATGGGTGGAATGTTCTATAGATTTCTGTTAGGTCTAGTTGATTTATAATATTGTTAAAAGTCTCTTTTCTTGTCCTTATGTCTAGTTGTTCTATCCATTATTGAAAGTGGGATATTGAAGGCTTAGACTATTAGTTTTGAATTGTCTATTCTTCCTCTAATTCTGTCATTTTTGGTTTCATGTACTTTGAGGGCCTGCTGTTAATTGTGTTTATGTTTATAATTGTTATAGTTTTGTGGTAAATCAAACCTTTTCGTTATGGTAGAATGTTCTTTGTCACTAGAAACAATTTTTGTCTTCAAGTCTATTTGTCTGAAATTAGTATACCCATTCAGCTCTCTTTATGTTAATGTTTGCATAGTATATCTTTTTCCTCTCCTTTTAATTTTGACCTATTGGTGTCTTTGAAATGTGTCTCTTGTAGACAGCATATAGTTGGATCCTGTTTGTCTTTTTCATCCATTCTGCCAATCACTGGCTTTTGACTGGAGTGTTTAATTCATTTATATTTGATGTAATTACTGATAAGGTAGAATTTATGTCTGCCATTTTGTTATTTGTTTCCATATGTCATTTCTTTTTTGTGTTTCTCTAAAGGTTAATCCATTTCTTCCCCTTTTTTCTTTTTTTGTTAAATAGATATTTTCAAGTATGCCATTTTAATTCCTTTGTCATTTCTGTTCATATCTATTTTTTGAATTATTTTCTTAGTAGTTGCCTTGGGGATTGCAAGTAACATATTAATTTTCAACAGTCTAGTTCAGATTAATACTGACTTGATTTCACCAGTACACACAAAATTAGCTCATATATACCTTCATTCCTTTCCCCATCCTTTGTGCTGTTATTGTTATACAAATTACATCTTTACGCATTACATGCCCATCTAAACAGAATTATAATGATTGCTTTGCGCAGGGTTGTCTTTTAAACAAAATAGGACCAAAAAGCAGTTATAAACCAAAAAGCACTTTAATGCTGTCTTATATTTATCTATGTAGTTACCTTTACCAGTGGTCTTTATTTCTTTATGTGGATTTGAGTTACTGTCTAAGGTCCTTTCATGTCAGCCTAAAGGATTTCTTTTAGTATTTCTTATAGGGCAAGTCTGCTAGCAACAGACTCTTTGTTTTCATTTATCTGGGAATGTCTTAATTTCTCCTGTTTTTGAAGGATAGTTTTGCTAGATATAGACTTCTTGGTTGACAGTCTTTTTTGAGCACTCTGAGTATATGCTATCCACAGCCTCCTGTTCTCCATAGCTTCTGAAGAGAAGTCAGGCGGCAGTCTTACTGAGGGTCACTTCTTTGTGATGAGGTACTTCACTCTTGCTGTTTTCAGCATTCATCAAACTTGAAAAGATTTTGGTCAGTATGTCTTCAAATATTCTTTCTGCCCTAATGTCTCTGTCTCCTTATGGGACTCCCATTCTGCGTATGTTAATACTTTTGATGGTGTCTCACAGGACCTAGAGGCTTTATCCTTTCTGTTCATTCTTTTTCTTTCTATTCCTCAGACTGGATAATCTCAGTTGACCTACCTTTAAGTTCACTGATTCTTTCTTTTACCTGTTCAAATCTCCTGTGAATTCTTCTAGTGAATTCTTCATTTCATTTATTGTACTTATTGTACTTATTTTTAAATCCAGAATGTTTATTTGGCTCTTTAATATAACTTATATTTCTTTATTGGTATTTTTATTTGGTGAGATATCATTCTCATATTTTCCTTTAGTTCTTTAGACATGGAGTCCTCTGTTCTTTGAACATATTTATAATACTCGATTTAAGTCATTGTCTCGTAAGGCCAATGTCTGGGCTTCCTCAGGGACAGTTTCTGTTAACTCCTTTTTTTCCCATGTATGGGCCATACTTACTTATTTCTTTGCATGTCTCTTAATTTTGTATTGAACACTGGACATTTTAAATAATGTGGCAAGTCTGGAAATCAGATTCTTCTTTCTCTTCAGGATTTATTATTGCTGTTTGTTACTGTTTGTTCAGTGATTTTTCTAATCAGCTGATGATTGAACAGAGAATTTCTTAAATGCCTGTAACCAGTGAATCTCCCACTCTTCCCAAGGGGCTCTGTGCGCACGGTGGGCACACCTTCAGCACTCAGGCAGTCGGCAGCTCCTCCTTAGCCTTCGTTTCCTGCCTTCCCATAGCTTCCGTGTTAGCCAGGAGTGAGAGTTTAGGGCCTTCTCAGTTCTTTCTTGTGCATGCATGTAGCCCTGGACATTTCATTCCCTAGCTTTTCCTTTTAAACTTTTTGATTAGCCTTTTGTTTGTCTACCTCAGGCAGCCACAGTCTTATACAATTGCCTTTTTTTTTTCCCCCCAACAAATGCCTTTGCACTGGGTGAGCCCCAAGTCAGGTCAGATAAAGACAGCCTTGCGAGTGAGGTCTTCCAGGGAACCAACAGGTCAGTTAATGACAGTTCTCTACAAATGGGGCTTTGCAGGTGCTCCAGTCTGCTCTTCCCGTGGCTGCCAGACTCCTGATTCCACTGTGATTGTGGGCCATGGCTATCCCAGGCTACTGGGGGAGGTGGGGATGGGAATAGGGCAAGTTCAAATGCTACAGAGCTCACTGGTCTACTAAGACTCAGCCATTTTTCTCAAATAAATGCACTCCGGATTGCTACAGAACCTTGGCTTATTTCCAGAGCTCAGAAATTTTTCTGACAATTTTTGCCAGTGTTCGCATTGCTTTGTGGAAGAGAGGCTTTTCAGATACCCTTAATCTAACATTTTCACTGATACCACTTAAGGTGATGTTTGCATATTGTAATCCGTAACTCTATTTATCATTTTTCTTGGTTCTAAGATGCTCACGCTCTTTGAGTTGCATTAAGTACCTGGCATTGTGTTGGCACTTGTGCCCCATTTGATTTTACCTCTACTATTACTGCTGCCACCACCACCACTAAGCCTAGTACTGCTACCAGTAATACAGTGTGCTCTGTTACACTGTGTGTTTCCTAATGTGAATCATCGTTATTCAGGGACTGATGCCACCATGCCATAAATCAAGCTAGTTCATATGTGATTTTCCTCCATAAGGAGAGCCAGAATAGTGGAATGAAATTATAACCTTCAGCAGGAAAAGAAAAGTCCCTCAGTTTGGCTGTAGCTGCTGCAAGAGCCTTTGGGCTTTATTTAGGAAAAATGTAAAGACACACCTGCATGTAGAGAAGCCTGCCTGGGGGGGGGGGGCACAGCCCTCAGCCTGTGGCAGGTCACACTGCCTCCAGTGCTCTTGTTAAGGGCAGCCCACTGTCTCAGGGCTCCACTTCCACCTGCATCGTCTGAGCCCATGCCTACCCTGATCTCATTCAGTGGTGCAGGCACTTCTTTTCTGCTGCTTTTAATCATGTGTAATAGCCTCCAAACTAGCCTCCTGCTACACTCAGTTACCTGCTGGAATGATCCCAGTTATATCCCCCTGTGCCAATTGCGGTTTGTGTTGTTATTGTTAAATGCTCCATTTAAAAAGATGCACAGGTTTTTGTTGCTGTTTGTGATTTCCGTTTGTGTTTTCATGATCACCAAAGCCTTTCTCACTCTAACATTCTATGACTGTGTTTCTAGCTACAAGTTTGTGGAACAAATTCAGTTTATGTTTTCTTGAGGCCTAGGAAAAGAACCCCATAAGTTTAGTATGATCCAGTGTGAAGAGCAGGCACCTTTAAATCAGATCTGAGTTGGCTTGAATTTTGGCTCCATAACTTAATAGCTGTGTGATGCTGGTGTAGTGAGTTGTTTTAACTTTCCCATTTGTGAAATGGGGATGATAGAGCAGTTTTGAGGATTCAGTGAAATACTGTACATAAAGTCTACACAGTGACTGGCCCTAATTAGACACCCAGCAAATTCTGGTTTCTTCCTTTCTCTTTCAGTTCCAAATGTTTACAAATTTGAGGGATGCTGGCTGTGGGCTGTCTGTGGTCAGGAGCTTTTCTCTGTCCAAGCCTGCTCTGATCTACTCAGTCCCTATTCACCTTTTGTTTAAAAATTAGTTTTATTGACATATATTTTACCTACCATAAACTTCACCTATTTTTAAAGTATACAATTCAGTGTTTTTTAGTATATTCACAGAATTGTGTAACCATCATCACAATCTAATTTTTTTTTAATAAATTTATTTATGTATGTATTTATTTATTTATTTAGGCTGCATTGGGTCTTCGTTGCTGCGTGCGGGCTTTCTCTAGTTGTGGCGAGCGGGGGCTACTGTTCATTGTAGGTTGCAGAGCACGGGCTCTAGGCGAGCGAGCTCAGTAGTTGTGGCTTGCAGCCTCTAGAGCACAGGCTCAGTAGTTGTGGTGCACGGGCTTAGCTGCTCCGTGGCATGTGGGATCTTCCCAGACCAGGGATCAAACCCGTGTCCCCTGCATTGGCAGGTGGATTCTTAACCACTGCACCACGAGGGAAGTCCCCACAATCTAATTTTTAGAACATTTCAACACCCCAAAAAGAAGCCCTGTACCCATTAGCAGCCATTCTCCATCCCCAGATGCCCCAGTGTTGAATGGTCTATCCCGGTCCTCTTTCCGCCTAAGCTCTGTAAGTTTTGGTGTGCAGTTTTGTGGAATGCATGTATTTTGTTAACAGAACTGCTTGTGTTACAGTCTGGGCTTTTGCCCTCATCACTGAAAGTGTTCTTTCTAAGGTCACCATGACCTTTTAATTTCCAAATCAGACCAGTGCTTTGGCCCTTATCTTATTTGCCCCCTTTATGGCATTTGCACAGTTGGCCGCTTTTTCTTTGTTGACGCTGTTGTCTGGTTGTTCTATCTCAGTCTACTCAGCTGCTCCATCATGTTTAAACATGGGTGTTCCCGAAGGTTCCCTCTGTAACCTTCCTCTATTCCTGGGTAGGATTGTTCTTCCATATTTTTACATGGTATCATTTTTAATATCTTTAATTCCTGTTAACGATTTGCTGCCCTACTGGAAACATAAGTATACCTGTTTCTTCACCTCTCTAACAATCTTAAGTTTTGCTTTTTAAATTTGTTTTTCCATGTTTAATAACTATATCTTAGCCTTTATGGTTATTTAGTTTGTAGGATTTTTTTAGTTGTTTGTTAGGCTAGTTCCCAGATGTTCACATTGTTTGTATTTCCTCTTCAATTCCTGTTCCTAGTGCTTTTATTCAATTAAAGACTAGCTATTGGCCGTGTAGATACTTGTGTATGATAACATATTTTGAGAACTAAATCATTACCTGTCTTCTTAGTCAAAAGTATTTTTTCTGATTCAGTTTTTAGTGTCAATTTTTTGTTGAATAAAATATTTTAAAATGCATTTCTAATTAAATATGCTTACTTGACAAAAGTAATTTTTTCAGTGACATAATTTTCAAACATAGTTGCCAGGCCCTTGCAGAAACACTCCCTGGAAGAAAATAAGTGGACCCCCTTCTTAGCAAGGTGAAGAGAAAGCATGTCCGGAGAGAGTGTTGAATAAAGAAATTTCATAATGATCCTTTTCAAGAACTTGAAATCCAGGACCTAAAATAAATCTTCAGTTCATGAGGGAAATTTTATTACTCTTATCATTAAGGAATAGCTTTCAATTTTAATTGAATTCTGTCCTTAATTTTGATTGAAATTTTAGATTTTTAAGAATACTGTTATTGAATGAAGGTCTGCAGCCCTAGCCACAAGACTGTCGCCCATCCTGCCCACCCTTTCCTAAACTTCTTACCCCAACAGGAGAGTAGGTGGGGTCTGAGAGTCGTGTCAGGGTCTAGGAGCGTGTGCCTGGCACTCCTGTACAAATCCCCGGTTCTTCCACCCGCTCCTCAAACTGGGCATTATTCGTCACTTTGTCCAGTCAGGGTGTCAGGTGGGAAAGAACTGGCACCTTGCAGCACTTTTAACATCTGTGTATAAAGACTTTCTTTAAATTTTTAAACAAACATATATCTGCCCCTTTTGTTGGCCTAAGTAAGTAAAAACAAGCAGGTTAACAGCCCTTATTTCTTGGTGCTTATGTAAGTTTCCCCAGTACTTAGAAATATATTCTTCAAGTTTCATAGCATATCTGTAATTCCACAGTTGCAATTCTGTTTTTACAAACCAGGAGATATGTTTTCCTCTCCTCCCGTGCCTGTCATAAATGCGAGCCTTTGCTGTGCCTTCCTGCAAGTGGTAAAGCTTCAGATGTATTTCCACCCACTAACAGGTGATGTGCAGTGTTGGGTACGAGAGCAGAGAGGCGCCGGGGTACTCAGGGTCTAAGGCAGGACGCAGGGGGCTTGTGGAGGAAGGTGCTGGTTGCCACTCCTGTGGTCCAGCCGTTTGACCTGTAAAAGGGGTTATGAAATCAGAACCTCAGGATGATTCTCACAGTGCCGGGGGATCTGTACTGGTGTACTACACTGTGTACGTATTTCTGGTACTAATAGGTTCCTGAGTACATGTTTATGCAAATGCCTTGTTTTAAATTTGCTCCGTGGAGTGGTAAGAACTTCGTTTTAGTGGAAATGCTTGTGGGTACTTCTAGGTGCTTTTTGCATAGAAGCCGTTGCCATTGTTTTGTTGTGGTACAAACTGTTAATCACTTTTTTTTCCTTTCAAATCGTCTGGAAACCACCTGATGCTCTCTTTCTAGATGCCCTGGAGCTTCTCATCAGAGAGTTGCCCTGGAGAGACGGAAAAGTAGTAAAACTCAGACGGAGATCGAGAATGAAAATGGGACCACGGTCATAGATCTTCCAGCTACTTCATCACCCGAAGCGGACTGTTCAGGGCCGACCCTGACATCGGTGTCCCTTCCCGCCTGGACGGAGGAGCCTGGCCTGGACAACCCCGTCTTCGAGGAGAGCCCTGCCGGGGACAGTACGTGTCCGCCGCCTGTGTTCCTCGCCTCTTCTCAAACCAGGCGTTGCCTTCCTCCCCACCACTCCCTACTGCTCTCCCAACATGCGTTTTCTTTCCTCTCTAAAAAATTAATTTTGAGATATAATCCACATAGCACATAACTCACCCTTTTAAGTGCACAAGTCTGACAGTTTGCAGTTTAGAAGCAGAGCTCGGAACTTACTCTGAGGAAGGTGACCCTTCCCTCCCTCTCCTGTTTAGTCCATGATTCACTGGTTGTTGACCTGCTTCTTACTGGGTGTTTGTGTGCAAATGCTTGTTGCTTCTTGACTAAGAAAACAACAACATCAAGAGCAACAAAAATAATACCGCAAATTAAGTGCTGCCTGTGTCACGCGTGTGCCAGACCCTGCCCATCCGTTAGCTGACTAAATGCCACTGACGGTGCTGTGAGGTGGTTTGCGACAGGAGAGGCCTGAATCTTGAGAGACGAATTGGTCAGCTTGTGCCGCCGGGGAAGGGCTGGGTGTATATCTGACCCCACGGCCACGCCTGTGACTATGCTCTGCTCTGGTGGCCGCCACGAATCTGACTGTACAGCCACTAGGAGTGAACAGAAGGCCTGTAGTCATGGATCTTGGGCACGTCTTGATGGTTGGCCCTAGGTATTTATTTTTAAACATACTTTTCTTGAACAAATTCCAAATTTTACTACAAATTCAAGTTTCCCCTGCCCCAGCCATAACCCTTTTCCAAGAGCCACCCCTTCTTAGAGCCTTTGTGACTCCTCTCTCACCCCGTGGTGATCACATGCCACAGAGTCGTCTTTATGCTGCTTTGCATTATTTACACGTGTTCCACCGACCAAACCTTCTCTCGTCAGTTAGGTCGAGATGACGTTCTCTTAATATTGCTTCATCAGATCACTGTGTCGCCCCTCGTGATCTGATACGTAGTGGCTATTTGTGATAATTCACTGATCACCTTTGGGAGAAGAAATGTTTAGATAATCTTAACAGATATTTTTTGCCATTCTGCTTTCCTTATCCAGCGGTATTGCATAGTTCTTTGCCATCTACTAATGTAAGATGACTTATTTACCTGAAGATGATAACCAAAATATAAACTGTTTCTCTTTCCATCTATTTCTCTCTCTCATTTCTAACTTGGCAGCCACACAGCAGCCACTTAGCTTACCAGAAGGCGAAATCACCACAATTGAAATTCACCGGTCTAATCCTTATATTCAGCTAGGAATTAGCATTGTGGGTGGCAATGAAACGCCACTGATTAACATTGTTATCCAGGAAGTCTATCGGGATGGGATCATCGCCAGAGATGGGAGACTCCTTGCTGGAGACCAGATTCTTCAGGTATCTGTTTTAATTACTGTGTTAACTTGCGTTCTTTTGTTCTTATTAATAAGTTTAATACAGAACGTTGTGGTACTGTGGAACTTGAGTTGTATATAGGTTAGGTTTACTGTCATTATATGCAAAACAAGTCAGAATTTATCTGTAATTTCTCCTGTTGCCCATGTACGCGGAATGTATTTTTTCTCCCTACTTCATTTCCAATCCCACATGTGACTCTGCTTGCAGTGCTTGGGCCCTTGCGGCCGGCTGGGCTCTTCCCGGCCTGGTCTGCAGGGCTGGCTGGTTCGGGGCCATCCCACCCATGCTGACATCCTCTTATCCCAAGCCCAGTTTTCTCATCCACCCATCACCTGCATTGTCTAGTTTATCTTCCTCTACTACACTGATTACTACCATCTGGAAAAGACAGAACGTGCAGCGCTGGTTAGTTACAATTTATACCAGGGGATTGAAGCTAGAATTCAGAAACGATAGCCGTCTCTTGTCGGCTCCCTAGTGCACTCCACTCATTAACCCTTGGTGCCACCCTCACCTTCTCTGTCAGAAGATGATATTTAAGAAAAAATAGCTATTCCCCAAAAAGAACTAGCTTGGGACAAGGTGTTGTTTTCTTAGAGGGCACATGGGACTGAGGGGAGGGGGAGGGGAGGATTCTTCTGTATGGGACGGGAGTTCTGCGGCTACTGGCCTGGGTATTTGAGTCATACAAGTGTAGATGATAGTTGAAGGTAAAAGAAATAATAACCTCCAGAAGGAGAGAGAAGAAATATTCATAACAAGGAAAACTATCTTCTAGGAACCCAAGCTCCAGGACTCCTCCCTCCTTCGTTGTTTGGTCCTCACCGTGATGTGTTGACACCCACCCCTCACTCCCCCTTTCCCTGCTCCCTCTTCAGTCCAGGCCCCCACTGCTGTGTCTAACTCTGTACACACCCCCACCAGACGTCCCTGCCGCCCAGCTCTCCGCTCTTCAATCCGACAAAATCACTGCCAGGTTAATATATCTGTAACTCTGCTCTCCTTGGGAAAATGTGATTAGAGCGTCACACCCAGACTGATTAATATTCACGGTCCTCTGTGGTCTCTTGCACAGCCTGTCATCTTCATCGTAACCCTTCCTTTTTGCTTCACGCATAGCAGCTGTAATGTTCTAGGCACTGTACTAGCCACTGAGAATACAGCTAAGAGCAAGGTACTCCCCCAGTCCTCGTGGAATTTATAATCCAGTGGAAAAGCCAGACATGGTGCTCTTCTTGCTGCCACCTCACTCCCAATTCCAGCCTGTCCCATCGTGCTGGCTTGTCCACCTTCATCCTTAAAGCCTTGCTCAGCCCTTCTCGCCCGTTCTGACCTCTCCTTACTTGAATTACTGACAACATTCACTGCTTTACTCTTCATCTCTTGGTGTATAATCACAGTGAACTATTTAAATGGGCTTGGCTTTCTATGGTGATTGCAGCCACCCTAACGGTACCAGTTGTGATACAGATTTCTCATAGTGCTGTGCATGTCATAAGCACAGGAAATACTTGCTGAATCAGTAAAAGAGTGGACTTGGATATAACATCCTGTCAGGAATAGCCATCTCCTTTATTAAAACAATACTTGGACCCTCTGGGAATTTTTCCACTCCCACTTGTATGCTGCCCCTCACAGTGTGTTATTCCCACTTTAACACACTCGGGCCCCAAACCCTTCCTTCATTGCCCTTAGCAAGGCTGACACAGACTGAACTTTCTAGCAGTGTTTTGTTTCTTACTAAATACTAAGAAATAGGGGGTACAGGAAGCGTAACCAGTCCCGCTTATATAAAATCAGCTTCCTGCTCAGACCGTAGCTAGCTCTTCACTGGGTTTACTAGTAAAAGATAGCTATTTACTGTATGCTGTAGTTGCTGTCATTTTATGACATTAGCACTCTAGCTGCACCAGGCTGGCAAAACCTTCCCTGTGTTCCCGACTTCCCAGCTCGCAGTCTGAGTCTGCTGGCTGCCCTGGCATTTTGACACCCGGGCGGTCCAGATCAGGAGAGCCCACATGCCCCCGTCTGCAGCTCGCACAGCGTTCTTTCTCTCTCCCATTTTCTCCCACTTCCAGCCTATTAATAAGTGTACATTCATTTTTGTGTTTTCTTTTTTGCTACCAGTGATGTACTAGCATTGGGTATTAACATATTACTCATTCTTTTTCTAAATTCTAAAGGTAAAAACAAATGTTTTGTTTTTATCTGCATTTCTTTGAATACCATTGAGGTTAAATAGTTTTTCAGGCTTTATTTGCTAATATATTTCAGCAGCGGGCCTTTTACTCTTCTGTTTTAGAGAATTGTGTTTAGTAACATAACTGAATCCTTACAACTCAGAATTATAGTTATCTGAAATTACTGACTACATTTTTGGAAATTAACTCATAGCTGTAAATTTACACTGTAGAAATTCCAAGGCACTGTTATTGTTTACGGAGGCACATGTATTACTATCTCTAGTAATGATCATCTTAATAAGCCCAGTTTGTTTAATGATTCAAATTGATAAGAAAAGTAAGAACACATAACCTGGTTAATGGATTCAAAAGGATCTCTCCTGCTGTGGGCCCTAACTTCTGCTCGGCTTCTGACTGGTATGCTGGAGCCAGTAAGTAAAGCCACACCCCTTGCCCAAATGTGGAGTATTTATGGTCATTCAAAAGTAAACACTGGGAAAGAAGGCTGCTTGGAATTTTTTTTTACTACCTGGTTTACTACCTGGCCCAACTCTGTATAAGATACATAAATAACACAGCGAGCCAATCTGAAAATCCCCAAGAGTGGTCAAGATGGTTTATCATAGAGCAAAGAGCTGCCAAGCTGCCTGTGCTTTTATTTTAGCAAACTATATGCAGCGACGGGGTGTGGCTTTGGTTTTCCCCGCATTAAACACACACACACACACCTTATTCTACTAAATAGCCTCTTTGAAGAGGAGACCCATATAACCTTCAAGGCCTTTTGGATGCAGCCTTTTGAAGTTTGAAGAAAAAAAATATTGTTATAAATTACATCAGTGTCACTATTAAAGATAATATAACTTTTAAAGCATTATGAAGAATGGGTATTTTCAGTCTGATCTATCATCAATGATTGAGGCATGTTCAGTTTTGAAGGAAAATAATTCCAGCCATGTGTTGACTGCATTGGTACAAAACACATTTAGCCAAAGTGGTAGAGTTTACTATTGCTGGTGCTATTTTTACGAAGCCTGGAGACGGTATTTTATCTGGTCTCTGCTTTCTCTGCATTTTGCCAGCCACTACACATTCATGAAGGAAAAAATCTTCTTCCAGCTGTGGGATATTCCACACCTACTTCACAAGGATACTGTGAGGCTGCATGCTTGCACACGGCTATGGCCGGATTTCAGCCAGATATTTCGTAAAGTCATTTGTGATATACCTGAATATAAGGAAAACTGTGAGCCTAGAGATAGGTAGCTCTTAGCTGAGTAGCCAGAAATGATGGTTTTTGATTAATGGATTCATGCCAGGCTAGTTTTTTTAGAAACTGCCTTAATTCTCTACTTGACCCCGTATTCAGTGTTTTTATTGAGGGCTTGGATGGCTACCAAATGCACAGATGTTGCAGACTTGGGAGAATAGCAACTTTGTGTATGACATCTATGAATTTGATGACTGAATTTTTAAAGATGCCAACAGGCCAAAATCAACAAAATTCAAGTTAACAGTGTTCAAAACTGTCAACCCTAGATTAACAGAAAGGGGGGAGGTCTTGCTTCACGTAGATTTCATGTGAAAAAAATTTAAGGAGTTTAGGTGATCACACCTCACCCAGAGCCTGTCACATAACCGATGTTCAGAGCGCTGGTTCCCCCTCGCTTTCACCTCAGGCTGATTCAGAGGAACTCTCACTGTGATAAATACTAAGAACTGTGCTAATCTCTTCCTTTAACTAGGTAAATAACTGAAGGTGGGTATATTTTGTCAGTGATGTTACAGGTCCAAGGATCAGTCACTACTTATTTCAAGGTTATAAAGTTTAATAAGTAAATGTTCTGTATTAAATTATGCTTATTTTATACAATATATGTTACACTTGTGTGCGAGAGAATTAGAGTGGAATTATGATTATCGGCTTTTCTTTAAAGTAAAAGTCACTCATCTAAAAAATAAGGCTGTATACTTGAGATGCACCACTTTCCTTAAAATAAAACTCAGTTTATTTTCTCTAGCTTAAGTGTATTTCATTTTGGAAAAGTAAATTTGTAATCCAGTAGAACTTCAGTTTCTGTTCCACAAGAACTAGTCTTTCATGAGCACTTGCCATATCTGATGTTGTCTAGTCGTGCACTTCCTGACCCTATGAAGTGGACGGTAAACACGTTTTACAGGTGAGGAAACAAGTTCTGTAATTTGCCCGAGGTTATCCAGTTACAGGGCAGAACCAAGGACCCTCATTCAAGACTATCATTAAAGCCTGTGATCTTGATGACTATTCTCTAGTTAATGCTAGTCACTGTAAGTTAATTTTAGGAACTCTGTACATTTTAAAATGCCTTTGGAGTGCTTGTCTTTGTAAGTAATGATTGTGTATCATTTTCACAACGTCAGTTTCCTTCAGAACCGTTACATGAACATTGCTACAAGTTGGGAAGATGAAAGATGGTCACACTTCGGTCATCACCCTTTTTTCCAGGTCAACCACCACAACATCAGCAGCGTGTCCCACAACCACGCCCGCGCCGTGCTGTCGCAGCCCTGCAGCACGCTGCACCTCACCGTGCTCCGCGAGAGACGCTTCGGCAGCCGCGCCCACAACCGCCCCGAGGGCGGCTCGCCCCGGGAAGAGGTCTTCCAGGTGGTTCTTCACAAACGGGACTCTGCCGAACAGCTCGGCATCAAACTCGTCCGCAGGACCGACGAGCCGGGCGTCTTCGTCCTCGACCTGCTGGAAGGGGGGCTGGCGGCGCAGGACGGCAGGCTGAGCGGCAACGACCGGGTGCTGGCCATCAACGGCCACGACCTGAAGCACGGGACGCCCGAGCTGGCCGCCCAGATCATCCAGGTGAGCCCCACCTCGCGCCCACTCCAGACCCTCAGCCTCCCTGCCGTCGCTCAGCCTTGGTTCTCACTAGCAGGCAACACAGGGATCCAGGGGGGTGCTTGAGACTTCGTTGGACAGTCAAGCACAGCTACCTAAATTCTGCACAGTCCACACCAGTCTAACCTCAGCCCAGGTGACTCCCTTCTGGTCTGCACACCCATGAACTTCTAGGCGGGCTGTTTCTGGAGGAAAGGCCCTGCGGTTTCACGTGGCAGACAGCAGTGTCCACACTTCACAAGGGAGAAGGTGAGACCCCAAGGAGCTGTGATCACCTGGTCTCTTCACTCACCTCTCACCTTTACTGCACAATCCATAAAAACGAGGGGGAAAATCACTTTTTATTCAGAGCAACTTATCTCTATAGTGCTTTTTTTTTTTTGTAAAGGAATTCAGAGCATTTCAAACACATAACATTGTCCTCACAGTATCTCTGGAGGTAGTCATGATTAGAGAAGAAACACGTTTTCAGTAAGAGCATCAAAGCAGATACATTAAAAACCGTCCAAGAAGATCTTCAGGCCCTGCAGCGTGCCGTGGCATTTAACGTGGCTGTCTCCTGCAGCCTTGTAGGAGGGCGAAGCAAAATGGGAGTGTTTAAGCGAGCACAACACACGCTACCAGTGGAAACCAAGCATTAGTTAATATAACCGAACTTTTGGAATTAAGGTCAGTTGATAGTCACAAAATAGGTATATATATACATAGAATCAAATAACAATGAGATTTTAACACTAAGAAAACCCAAGTCTCACTCCCCTTTAACCTACTCCCTTTTCTCCCACTTTTTGGTTCAATATAGCCTTAAGGAAACACACACACATGCTTACACATACACACACACACGCTCACAGCCATATTGCATTGAGAGGTGGTTCAGGTATTGGTCTTATTTCATAGACTTGACGCTTAAAAAAATTGAATGCCTTGAAATTCCCTCAAATCAGAGGCAGCATTCGGGGCACCAGGAGCTTTACCTGTGGATCACGCCAGCTGTTGCACTGCTGAGAACAACTTCATCTTGGGGCGGGGGGAGAAGAAGAAAGTTAATCCATTTTGGGGATTTGTTAAGAGAAATAGGCGAGTCGAGTGGACTTTCTGAAGTGAGAAGTCCGATCAGTAACATGGAAAGGAAGAGAGAAATATATTGCCTGTATATATTTCAGGCAGTGTTAAAGTATGCTAATTCCTAAACAGATGGTCCTTACTAAATTTCTAACCAAAATGTAGAAAATATAGTTACACAGGTAGAAAACACATTTAAAATTTTTCATAATATATTTTATTTGGATTTTTATAATGCAAACAGTTGCATCATATTTTGTGCTGTGATTTTTCCCAGACTATAGAAAACTCAAGTTGCTCAACTTCTTTTTGAAAAAAAAATGAATAGTCTTATTGAGGATTATAAAAATAACATGTATTCCATGTCTAAAAAGGAGTACACTGAAGATAAAATACTGAAAATAAAGAAGTTAAATTCAGTCTAAACACCCCAAGCTATATCAATGTTAAGTGTTTGGAGGACATCCTTACGAACTTTTGAGTGTGTATGTCCACAGACAGATACAGATTTACACAGTACTTACACACGTGCTTATCTTGTAAATTCTGAGTTTGCAACTTTTTCTGTCAGCAGTGTGTTGTGAACTTCTTACCATGAAAGTAAGTGTAGAACCCCATCATGATCTTTACTAGCTGATTCACTCAGTGTTCCCCTATGGACAGACTTTCATGTTTTGTTTTCATTTTAAGACATTTTGCTAAACTTCCCTCCAGAAAGATCAGATCATACCAATTTATACTCCCAGCACCAGAGTGTACCACTCAACTATGACTTAAGGGTATTGTTATTTGAATATCTTGCATTTTTAAAAATCTTGAATTCAACAGAACTTTTTTTGCTGTGTTTGAAACCCTGACATATTAGACGTGCATTCTGTTTAAAGTCAGCCTAAACCCAAATGTTGGTCCATCATTTAAGTCCTAAATGCCCACTTCCATCACATGCACAGAATTTTGTCTCTCAAAAAATCTAGAAAGATCAAGGATTTTTTTCTATTAATAATAGGTTTTGCATAAGCAGGGGTTTTCCAGTAAAAGTTGAAATACTAATTACAGAATTTGGTGGTTATGAGGTAGTAAGCAGTAATGAAACTAATTCTGTACATTGAAGTAAAGTCACAGACGGAGCGTCTCACCACTTCACACCATGCAATCGAATGATGTGAAGTGTCAGAATTTTCAACATCAGGATTCTACTTTTGTATTTACCCCTTAGATCAAGTACCCAGACTCCGTGCTTTGGGAATCTGGCCACGTATTAAGTGTTTTTCTTTCAGTTATTTTGAGGAACTTGTTTGAAATTTAGTTGAATAAAATGCTTGAATAAGCAAATATTTTTTAGATGGACATAAAAATTAACACTTATTCTCCAGTTTAAAAACTAAAAATAATACAGTGATGTATGTCAATTTATCTCAATACTTGGGGAAAGAACTGAAAATAGTGATTTCTTAACATTACTGACTATAATCATGGGGGAGGTCCCCACTTTCTACCACAATTCCTTGAAAGCAGGCCATCATAATTTCCCATAGGAGTAATAATGCAATTGGGAATTGTGGTCATGACCAAGAGTCACCCTCAAATATATCAGGCCTGTACTTTAAAAGCAAAGATAAAATAACTTTTAAAAGATGTACATCTACGTTTAAAATATATATGGATATAGATAATGGGCCTCTAAATTTAAAATGATAGTCACAAACCTCTAAGATAATTAACGTAACACAGGTGTGTGTGCAATACACACACTATATATATTTATATAAATACAATCTTATACAGGATCTCTAGAATCATTCTTTCCAGGATTATTTAAGCTGATGTCCTATTTTTGACTCAAACTTATAGCAAACAGAAACAAAGCTGTGCATACTTTCGCTGATTATTACTTCCAAAATAGCCACCATGGAATTTACTTTTAAAGTCACAGTGGATTTTAATCAGGTTTCGAATCAGTTCTTCCTATTATATTCTTTCCTTTGCTCTCTCCCTCACAATGCCAAGGCCAACCTTGAAGGGGCAGAGAAGTATCAGAAGAAAGTTACCCTTCAGGAAATCATGGGGAGAGAAGAACACGGGCAGTTTGCTTTGCCTGGGTTGTTGTGGAGGCGGGCCTGGGGAGAGTCTGTCCAAGAGCCGTGCACGTGCATCTCAGCTGCAGACGTCTTAAAACATGAGCTCACAAGACGAGCTCCCTTCTCAGACCACCGGGTGCCTGCGGTTCCCCCCAGGCAAGGCACTGGCTCGGTGAGGAGGAGTGCCTGTGCTTTGTGAAATGAGAAGCATCGTTAATGACTGGCAGTCGTGTCTGTGTGTTTTCTCCAGGCTAGTGGAGAGACGGTGAATTTAACAATTTCTAGACCAGGGAAACCCCAGCCTGGAAACGCTGTCCGAGAAGCAGGAACTCAGAGCAGCCAGCACCACACACAGCCGCTGCCTTACAACAGACCCAGCTCACATAAGGTAAGGTGCCTTGTTTGTGGTTCTTAATTCATCCACCCTCAAAGGATGATCGTTACAAGCTGGTAAGATTTATGAGGGCTGTTAACTCTGTTGGAGAAGGTGCACGTAGGTGTTCGTAGGTGTTCGGGATGCGCAGTGTGTTTTGCTGCCTTGGAGAGTGACTGCATTGTCTCAGTCCCTCAGCCAGTAGAGCTTCTTGGTGGGGAAGGACCCTCTGCCAGGTGATTGATGAGAAATGTTTGATTGTCCAGAAAAAATCTCCGGTTTTAGTTCTGCTTGAAAGTGGGGTTTATCTTGGCTTACTCATTTAAATGTGACATTTGGTTGTGTAATTGAAAAAGCATAGTGAAGACAATGATTGACAGCCTGTACTTAGCAACTGGGTAGCTTGCCTACAACAGAATTAGATATGTGCATATTAAACATATAACTCATAAATTTCGATAGCTACATGTATAGCATATTTTTTTTTGTTATATGAATAGTATAGGAAGACTGCCCTAAATCTTTTAAAATTCCTGTATGTTGAGGTTTTTCCCTGCTTCTTCAGTATTTCACTGGTTTTATAATATATACCAAGGTCATTTACCTGTGCTGAGAATCTTGATACTGTCTCACTTTAGTTGCAGAAATTTAAAAAGGGTGGTAGTTTATTCTTTTTTTTTTTTTTTTTTTACTTGATTTTATTTATTTATTTATTTATTTTTGGCTGTGTTGGGTCTTCGGTTCGTGCGAGGGCTTTCTCCAGTTGCGGCAAGCGGGGGCCACTCTTCATCGCGGTGCGGGGACCGCTCTTCATTGCGGTGCGCGGGCCTTTCTCTATCGCGGCCCCTCCCGTCGCGGGGCACAGGCTCCAGACGCGCAGGCTCAGCAATTGTGGCTCACGGGCCCAGCTGCTCCGTGGCATGTGGGATCTTCCCAGACCAGGGCTCGAACCCGTGTCCCCTGCATTAGCAGGCAGACTCTCAACCACTGCGCCACCAGGGAAGCCCCGGTAGTTCATTCTTGATATTGTTTCCTTCATTTGAACTCACTTTCTGGTAGGCTGGGATTTTTTTTTTTTTCCCCCTTTTTTTTCGGCTGAGCATGTGGGATCAAACCCGTGCCCCCTGCAGTGGAAGCACGGAGTCTTAACCACTGGACCGCCATGGAAGTCCCAGGCTGGGAATTTTTAAATGATGTTTACTCAACTGTGAAAATATAAGCTAAATATGAGCTTCCAAAGTCACTCTAAGTAAAATTATAAATTACTAAACAAAAATATCTGTTGGTCTGCTTAAAACCACAGGAAGTTCCGTGTGTGCTAAAATGACTTCTTAATGTAAGTACAGTATTTGAGAGAATACTTAACCTTTGGAATGTCACAGGTACCCTAAGAAAGCATCCCTTAAAGGCACAAGTACTTTTGGCCCATCAGGTTTATCTGGTTTTCTGAGCTCAAGTACAGACTTGTCACTGGTCTTTGGTTTAGTTAATACTTTTTAAGAAATTGTAACCACAGACTTGTTCTCATTTCTGAACTGAAACTGAAATGTATGAAGGAAACCTATAATATTGCCTTCATGATGATGACTATTAAAAAGGAGTTATTGTTTTAGTTTTGAATAGTTTCATATGGCTTTTCCTTACTTTATGCATTACATATATATTCCTAAAATTACAATATAAGGCAAAAATTGATTATTGAACCTTTTATGTCATTGAATTTTACAATAATTTGAGATACGACTGTCTATGACATGATTTTAAGACAATTTTTAAAACTGTAGTCATTCCAACATTCATATAGAGAACTCTGCTTATTTGGGGCACATATTTTTCTCTCAACTCTGCTGCTAACTCTTATTGTCTTTAATTTTCTGTGACAATGTTTTAAATAGTAATGCTGAATTTATTCTTATTCCGTGTACTCTGCAACTCTTATTGGTTAGAACAGCCACATGTAATGTACTTTTAAGTGTTAGCTATTTGCTACTAATATACTGCATTTGTTATATAAAATCCTGATTTAGAAAAATAAGGGTCTCCTAGGGAAAATAAACACAGATTCACAAGAAAACCTCTTCAGATGATTATAATCATCATTAAAAATTACAGTATACATTAGCCTGCTACTAGGCCTCTTAAGTAGCTGCTTAGATAAACATTTGTATGATTTAGAACTTTCCTTTAAGTATTCTGAGTATAATCTTTGAAGTTTGGTTTGGTTCCTGAGGAAAAAAAAATGTATATATATCTGAGCCATCTAGAGGAATAAAAGAACCACCTTTAATTGATTAAATACTTGCAAGCCAAAATTGCTTATAAATATACTCAAGACTGATTTTACATGAGTTGTCTTCACAATAAAGTGGGTAAAGTGGGTTTTGCCCAGTTTTGAAGGATACTAAGATAGATTTTATATCTTTAAACAGGAGACTGCCTTAAGACATTTCCAGGTTTTCTACTAGGTCATAACGTTTTCTAGGAACACTAGGCTGTTATTGCAGGTAGTTCCCTTAATAAAATTTCAAGAGTACATGGATTCCAGGACCAGAGAAAGGGAGATGGGCCTGCAGTTCCAGGGCCTGATTCACAGATTTGTCAACACTTTCAAATAATGTCACTAAAGGAAATGTTATAATTCTGTAAATGTAACTCATACTTCTATTGTTGATATTGTTAATAACGTTAATTATTATCTATATTTTCTCAGAGTTGATAAATGTTGGAAACCTTTTGAGACATTAGCTTCCACTGTTACACTTAACAGGACAGTAATCATGTGGTGTGGGTACATATAAACAATATGTATACATATTATGTGCACATATGCAAAGCATATGTTTATATATTTGCATCTGCTCAAATCCCTATGCAGGAACTTAGTTGTATGACTTGGGGCAAGTTACATGACCTAAGTTGTTTCTCCATCCATAAAATGGGGCCAATAATAGTACTTACTTTTCTGGACCACTGTGAAGATTAATGAAATGATGCATGTAAAGCTGTGAGCTTTTTTGCACATAGTTAAGCCTTCGATAAATGTTATTTTAATATTCGTATTGCATATGTACACTTTGATTTTATTGAATGCTAATTCAAAAGAAAAGTGGTATTTTAGATTCTCCTTTTCTTACTTCCAGGAGTATCTCAGTAATAGGTAACAGTAACAAATGTCAATAAAAATAGCTTTTCCCTGAGAATATAGTTTGTTGGGGATTTATTTCCCTGTTATTAACTTCAAAAATTCAATTATTTCATATCCTTTTAGCTTTTCACAAATTTTGAAGGTAGATTTGCACCTGCTTCATGATTGACTGCTCTGATAACCCTTGTTAGTCAGAATCAGGAGACAGCTCTGTAGCTTTTTTCTGGCAGTTAGTAAAATCCACACTTTTATACTATGTCAACTTTTCTCTCAAAGAATATAGGAGAAAAATGGAAGTAAAATTAATTGGCTTCTCTTCAGAATCTTAAAATTCAAGTGCATTATTTACTTTTTTAGAACTGATCATATCTGGGAGCTGAAGGTAATTATACAAATCATATGCTTATCTTACTTTGACTTCCCCTATGTCAACAGTCCTGAGTTTTTCCGTTCCATATATAGTCCTGTGAAAATACAGTAGTCCAAAGTTTGCCATTGTGATCCACAGGGCTCATGTGCTTCTGAAGAACTGTGTATTGCTTTCAGTTCTATAGTGATTTTTTTTTTAATGACTTTATAATTGCCACGTTATGTTTTGACTTTAGCTGTCATTACTTCAACTATATATATTATTCATTACCCAATAAATTTTTCCTCATGTTCAGGATCTTGCCCAGTGTGTTACATGCCAAGAAAAACACATTACTGTAAAGAAGGAACCACACGAGTCCCTTGGAATGACAGTAGCTGGGGGCCGAGGAAGTAAAAGTGGGGAACTGCCCATCTTTGTGACCAGTGTGCCACCTCATGGCTGCCTTGCACGTGATGGCAGAATCAAGAGAGGTAAGCTAGGATCTTGTACAGTTTCACCACATCTCCCGAAGTCAACTCACATTTTTAAAGGTAAAGAATGTCTACAAAGTTTTCTATTAAACATGGCTTTTTAAAATCCTTTAAAATGTCCTGTACATACTGGAAGCATAAAGCCTCTCTATAAGGTTAGAAAAATGCCTAACGTAAAGGGAAATTGCTGAAGCTTAATAATCTTTCTAACAGTTACTCTGTTGGATTATTTTATGTTGGAAAAGACCCTCTAAGAGATTTATGCTTCCAGCATTATGGTGGGCCAGATACTTTGAAGGAGCATCTCACTGAAATACACTTGTTGCCTAGTAAAAAGGTGTCTAGGTGGGAGGAGGATCACAGAAGAGGTGGAGCAGAGACAAACTTAATAAAAAGGAGTGGTTTTTAGGGATTAATTCAGTCACAACCCCCATTGATTGATACTATATAATCTGTATGGGTGGGGGTGGTAGTGGTAACAATAGCATTCTCCATACACTTGGTTTGTTCATATGGAAAAATGAGTCTTGAAAGCTGTTTCTCCAAAAATGAAGTTGGAGCCCTGCCTCACACCATACACAAAAATTGACTGATCCAAAGACCTAAATGTAAGAGCTAAAACTTTTAGAAGAAAATCAACTGTAAACCCTCATGGCCTTGGATTATGCAACAGATTAATCAATGGTTATCATAGATATGACACCAAAAACACAAGCAATAAAAACAACAGAAACGATCAATGAAACTAAAAGCTGGTTCTTTGAAAAGATGAACAAAATTGATAAACCTTTAGCCAGACTCGAGAAGAAAAGGGAGAGGGTCTAAATCAATAAAATTAGAAATGAAAAAAGGAACAGCTACAACCAACACAACAGAAACGTAAAGGACCATAGAGACTACTACAAGCAACTCTATGGCAATAAGGGACAGGCTAGAAGAAATGGACAAATTCTTAGGAAAGGTACAATCTCCCAAGACTGAACCAGGAAGATATAAAAAATATGAACAGATTAATTACAAGTACTGAAATGGTATCTGTCATTAAAAAACTCCCAATAAACAAAAGTCCAGGACCAGATGGCTTCATAGGAGCATTCTATCAAACATTTAGAGAAGAGTTAACACCTATCCTTCCAAAACTATTACAGAAAATTGCAGAAGGAGCACTTCCAAACTCATTCTATGAAGCCACCATCACCCTGATGCCAAAATCAGACAAAGATACCACAAAAAAGGAAAATTACAGGCCAATATCACTGATGATGAACATAGACTCAAAAATCCTCAACAAAATACTAGCAAACTGAATCCAACAGTACAGTAAAAGGATCATACACCATGATCAAGTGGGATTTATCCCAGGGGTGGAAGGATTTTTCAATATCCACAAATCAATCAGTGTGATAACACCACATTAACAAATTGAAGGATAAAAACCATATGATCATCTCAATAGATGCAGAAAAAGCTTTTGACAGAATTCAACATCCATTTATGATAAAAACTCGCCAGAAAGTGGGTATGGAGGGAACCTACCTCAACATCATAAAGGCCATATATGACAAACCCACAGCTAACATCATACTCAATGGTGAAAAGCTGAAAGCATTTCCTCTAAGATCAGAAACAAGACAAGGATGTCCACTCTCGCCACTTTTATTCAACATAGTTTAGAAAGTCCTGGCCACAGCAATCGAGAGGAGAAAAGGAAATAAAAGGAATCCAAATTGGAAAAGAAGTGAAACTCATTGTTTGCAGATGACATGACACTATATACAGAAAATCCTAAGCACGCTACCAGAAAACTACTACAGCTCACCAATGAATTTGATAAAGTAGCAGCATACAAAATTAATACACAGAAATCTGTTGCATTTCTATACACTAACAATGAAAGATCAAAAAGAGGAATTAAGGAAACAATCCCAATTACCACTGCATCAAAAAGAATACAATTACCCAAGAATAAACCTACCTAAGGAGGCAAAAGACCTGTACTCTGAAAACTATAATAAGACACTGATGAAAGAAATCAAGGATGAGACAGATGGAAAGATATACCATGTTCTTGGATTGGAAGAATCAATATTGTCAAAATGACTGTACTACCGAAGGCAGTCAGCAGATTCAGTGCAATTCCTATCAGATTACCAATGGCATTTTTCACAGAACAGCAAATTTTAAAATTTGTATGAAAACACAAAATGCCCCGAATAGCTAAAGCAATCTTGAGAAAGAAAAATGGAGCTGGAGGAAACAGGCTCCCTGACCTCAAACTATACTACACTGCTACAGTAATCAACAGAAATATAGATCAATGGAACAGGATAGCCCAGAAATAAATACACGCACTTATGGCCTGTTATCTACAGATGGCCGAAAGGCACGTGAAAAGATGCTCAACATCACTAATTACTAGAGAAATGTAATCAAAGCTACAATGAGGTATCACCTCACACCAGTCAGAATGCCCATCATCAAAAAGTCTACAAATAATAAATGCTGGAGAGGGTGTGGAGAAAAAGGAACCCTCCCTACAATGCTGGTGGGAATGTAAATTGGTACAACCACTATGGAGAACAGTATGGAGATTCCTTTAAAAACTAAAAATAGAGCTACCATATGATCCTGCAATCCCATTCCTGGGCATGTATTTGGAGAACATCATGATTTGAAAAGATATGTGCACCCCGATATTCACATCAGCACTATTTACAATAGCCAAGACATGGAAGCAACCTAAGTGTCCGTCAACAGATGAATGGATAAAGAAGATGTGGTACATATTACAATGGAATATTACTCAGCCATTAAAAAAAAGAAGAAATATTGCCAGTTGCAGCAACATGGATGGACCTAGAGATTATCATAGTAAGTGAAGTAAGTCAGACAGAGAAAGGCAAATATCATATGATATCAACTTATATATGGAATCTAGATACAAATCAACTTATTTACAAAACAAACAGACTCATGGACTTTGAAAACAAACTTATAGTTACTGAAGGGGAAACGTGGTGGGGAGGGATAAATTAGGAGTTTGGGATTACAGAACCCTTATAACTCAATAATAAAAGACAAATAACCCAATTTAAAAATGGGCAACTGATCTGAACAGACATTTCTCCCAAGAAAATACACAAATGGCCAATAATCACTTGAAAAGATAGTGACATTAGTTATTGGGAAATGCAAATTCATCATTAGGATGAATATAGGAAAAAAAAAAAGACAATAACATTGACAAGGATGTAAAGAAATCGAAACTCTCATATATTTGCCAGAGAGAATGTAAAATGGTACAACTGTTTTGTAAAACAGTTTAGCAGTTCTTCAAAAAGTTAAACAGTTGTCATATGACCCAGTAATTCCATTCCTAGAGAAATGAAAACATGTTCACACAAAAACTTGTACGTGAAGGTTTATAGCAATATTTTCCATAATAGCCAAAAAGTAAAAACATCCCAAATGTCCATTTACTGGTGAATGGATGAAGAGACTGTGATTTATCCATACAATGGAATATTATTTGGCCATAAAAGGAAATGAAGTATTGATACATTCTACAATATAAATGAATCTTGAAAACATGCTAAGTAAAAGAAGCCAGTCACAAAAGACCACATGATTCCATTTATATGAAATATCCAGAAAAGGCAAATCTATAGAGATGGAAAGTAGATTAGTAGTTGCTTAGGACTCAGGGAACTGATTACTAATGGGTACAGGGTTTTGGGGGTGGTGATAAAAATTTTCTAAAAATGACATGATGGTTGTACAATACAACTCTGTGACTATAAAACCATAAAATTACAGAATTTAATTGAATGGTATATGAATTATATCTTTAGGACAAATAACTTTTCAAAAGCCTTCTATTGTGGAATTTGAGGTAATTTTATTTCCTTGTTATTTTATGTTTTCGAAGTTTTCTACAAAGAGAATGTTTTGCTTTAATAATCTGAAAAATGATGAATTGGGGAGCAGGATTTTCTGTGGGCTTTCTTAGTACAAACGTTTGTGCTTCCTATAAGAACTAATCCTTTCCTTCCTAACCTTTTGGTTATGAGCCTCATTGCTCTTTATTATATTACTTGGCAGAGCAACAAAGACTATTTTTCTTCTTCAAGCAGGACATGTTCAAATCACAAGTTTCATTTCTTTGTGTAGGCCCAAGGGTATCTTCTCTACATACTGAAATGATTGCACTGAGTGAACTATGTAGGGCTGTCTAGATGTATAAAACTGTATCAATATAAAGTAGAATATATTAAAAATTCCTTTCTAAGAGCAAAAGATAAAATCGTTTTCTAATTGGAAGGAAGCGTAAGAAGAGAAATGAAGGTGCCCAGGGCCCATCCACAGCTATACCAGGGCTGATGATGTGGACCCCAACTGAATTCCAGAGCCTCGAGCCAAACCTTTTCCTATATATTATTACATTATTTAAAATTTTTGAATTGTTTTGGAGTGTTGTCCATGAATTGGATTTTTCCTCAGTATTCTAAGAATTATAAAGAGAAAAACGGTCTTTTACCTTATGTCATCTGAGTTTTTGGAACTAACCTTTGTTGATTAGTTTACAGATAACAGGATTTACAGGGAAGTAATCACTTGGTGGCTCATTTTTCTTGCTCCCTTATTTGAACAGGTGACATCTTGTTGAATATCAATGGCATTGATTTGACCAGTTTAAGTCACAGTGAGGCTGTGGCTATGCTGAAGGCCAGCGCCACGTCGCCCACGGTGGCCCTGAAAGCACTGGAGGTGCAGGTTGTGGAGGAGGCCGCCCATGGCCCAGATGACCAGCCCAGCACTGTCAGCGAGAATGAGTACGATGCCAGCTGGTCCCCGTCGTGGGTCATGTGGCTTGGGCTGCCCAGGTACTGCAGCTTTTCTGTTGTTTTACAGAAAATCACAATTGCAACCTTCATCAGGGTATAGCACAGCAAATTCACTCATTGAGGAGGAAAAAAGGCTTTAGTTAGATAGAAGTAGCAATATCAAATCAGGTTTTTTCTTAGGTTATTATATTTAAAAAGGTAACTTTGATAATAAGAACGAAGCTGAAAAGACTTACCTGTTTATAAAAATAAAGCTATTCTGTTGATTCCTACAAAAGGCTTCCAAGTGGGCCAGCTATGAGATTGGGTGGTCAGTCTCTTGCTTAGAACAGCTGTCCTTTATGAACATTCACTCTGATACATACTTAGACTTACGTGCATTTTTCACCAGAAAAACCAAGTCAAAGTGTGGGGCCTCTTCCTATCCTAGAAGTATTTCTAAAAGCCCTACTCTTCATACAAAGGAGTGTAAAACTGAGTTCTTATTGGACATAAGAGTCTTTAGGCCAAACCATTGGTGTTCAAGTGCTACTGCTCTTGACCCCCTTTAGGAGGAGGTCACAGCTCATGACCGGCTCACCAGCCAGGACATCCTGTAGTTGGTTGGTGTCTGGTCGTGAGACATTTTGGAACCTCCAGGTGGTAGTTGTGTAATGTGGTATTGAGGTAGAGAGGATGTGAATTACCATCTTCATTTGTTTCCAACTCAGTTAAGATTCTTATTGTACAGAAGAATTCTGAAACTGATGAAATATTTTGACTTTTAACCTGGTACGAAAATGACTGATTCTTTAAAATAAGCAATGAGAATATGCCCGTTTCTGAGCCATCCAGCTTCATTTGGAATAAATTTATAATAATTAGCATTTATACAGTGCAATATGGTTTATAAAGTACTTTCACATAAAGAATAACACAAAAAGCAAGGATATTATTGGATTTCATTTATTAATTTAACTTGCTGACTTGTCCTCTCAGTTAAAAGAAGGAAAAAAACAAGTAAGAGGGCATAAAACTGTAATAGAATAACTGTTTCAGGGAACTCTAGGGCCTTTGTGGAGAGAGATTTTTCATGACAGAGATGATTAACTGCTTCATATGATATTTTTCCCCATTAAAAAGTCAACATAGATTTAAATGGTTCCTGTTCAACTCCTGCAGACATGCCATCTAAGTTGTGAGGTGTCAGCCATCAGAAGGAACCTAACTGATCTTATTAAACACTCAGCCCAGAACTGTGTGTGTGAAGTTGTGCCCTCATGCTGAGCAGTTCTGCCCAAGTGCCCACCTCTGCTGCTGCTGCACAGGCGGAGACCAACGGCATCCTGGAGAAACCCCCATGCTTCTTGTAGCTTTCCTTATCTGTTATTCCAGGCTAGTTTTGGGGTCAGTACCTCTTCCTTTGTTCAGAGCATTTTCTGAAGTGCCAGGAATAGTAACAAGGATTTTAGATGAGAAATGCACAGGATAGTACAAGGCAATCTACAGAGTCGATGCAATCCCTATCAAATTACCAATGGCATTTTTCACAGAACTGAAACAAAAAATTAAAAAATTTGTGTGGAAACACAGAAGACCCCAAATAGCCAAAGCAATCCTGAGAAGGAAAAATGGATAAGCGATCAAGATGGCGAAGTAGTAAGATGTGAAGCTCACCTTCTCCCACAAATACATCTACATGTGGAACAATTCTCACAGAGTATCTACTGAATGCTGGCAGAAGACCTCAGACTGCTGAAAGGGCAAGAAAATAGTCACATAACCAGGTAGGACAAAAAAGAAAAAAGAGAAAAAAAAAGGAAGAAAGGAATCAGGATGGGACCTGGGCCCCTGGGAGGGAGCTGTGAAAGAGGAAAGGTTCCTGCACCCTGGGAGGCCCCCTCACCAGTGGGGAGATCAGCCAGGACAGAAGGGGAGCTTCAGAACCTCAGAGGAGAATGCAGGACAGAAGGGGAGCTTCAGAACCTCAGAGGAGAATGCAGGACAGAAGGGGAGCTTCAGAACCTCAGAGGAGAATGCAGGACAGAAGGGGAGCTTCAGAACCTCAGAGGAGAATGCAGCAGCTGGTCTTATGGCAGCCTCAGCAGTGGGAAGACTGCACAGATGGTCAGCGCCACCACCCGGCACTCCCCAGCCTGAGACACATGTCCGCCAGTGCAGGCGGGTGCTGGAACTTGGCCTTTGGAGATCAGACCTGGGGAGAGGACTGGGGTTGGCTGTGCAGAAACAGCCCGGGGGCGCTGAAATCTACCGCGACTGCACCTGAGGGTGTACACGGAGGAAGCCTTAGAGGCCAGGCACCATTGTTTGGGGGACGCACAAGGGGAGGGGCAGGACCTTCCATTGTAGCCTTCTTCCCTGTGTGTGCGCTCAGAGGTCAGGACACTGCCTGCACGGGCTCCAGGAGCAGTAGCAAGCCGCCTCCTGCCCAGACGCCAGGAGCAGTCACAAAGCCACTACCACCTCCCTCCTGGACTACAGGAGTGGTCGTGAGCTACCTGCGCTCCCATCATGTGCTCCAGGGGTGAGCCTGAGCTGCCACCACCAGCAGGAATCCCAGGACCAGGAATCAGCACACCCCCTTATCAAGGGGATAACGACCAGCACATGCTGAGGAAAGAGGCGACATGCATCCATACTAAAAACAACCCTCACACCAAATATATTAAACCCACACAAGCTACACAGGGACGCCCCTGAATATAAACAGCCCTCCAAGACCACAGAGTAAGAGATACATAACTAAATATAAGAAATACAAGGAAATATAAGAAATATAAGTAAAATGAAGAAGCAGAGGAACCACTCCCAATTAAATGACCAAGAGAATTCCCCAGAAAGAACAAACAATGAAACAGACCTCTTCAGTATTTTCATTATCTCCTTGTCAAAATGGGGTCTGTTAGACTGAAGGAATTAAGAAAGGCTATGGACAGAAATGCAGAGTACTGTAAAAAATGAGCTAGAAACTACAAAGAAGAACCAAGAAAAATAAGAAAACTCATTTGCAGAGATGAAAGCTGAGCTAAAGGCAATGAACAGCAGAATGAATAAGGCAGAAAAACGAATAAGTGACCTGGAAGGTAGAATAACGGAAATCACCCAATCGGGACAGCAGACAGAAAGCCAAATGAAAAATAATGAAAGCAATATGAGACCTATGGGATAAAGTGTGCCAATCTACTTATAATAGGAATTCCAGAAGGGGACCAAAATGTATTTGAAAACATTGTGGCTGAAAACTTCCCAAACCTAAAGAAGGAAACATATCCAGGTATAGGATAAACAAGATAAACCCAAACAGACCTTACACCAAGACATATTATAATAAAAACGGCAAAAGTTAAAGAGAAGATTCTAAAGGCAGCAAGAGAAAAAGAGTTAATAATAAAGGAACCCCCCATAAGGCTATGATTTCTCTACAGAAACGTTGCAGGCCAAAAGGGAGTAGCGAGATATATTCAAAGTCCTGAAAGTGAAAAATATGCAACCTAGGATACTCTACCCAGCAAGATTATCATTTAGAATAGGAGGAGAGAGAAAGAATTTCTCAGACAAGCAAAAACTAAAAGAATACAGTAATACTAAACCTATCCTAAAGGAAATATTGAAAGGTCTTCTCCAAATAAAAAAGAATCTATAGAAAAGAGAAAGTCACAAGTGGAAAGTAAATCACTTAAATAAGCCAGTACACAGATTAAAAAAAAAAAAATTCTGTGAAAGTGATGGTAACCACAATGAACAGCGAAAGGATGAACATGAAGATGTGAGAGAGGACACCAAAATCATAAAACCAGGGGGAGGAGAGGAAGAAAATGGAGACTTTTTCCCTAGAATGTGTTTGGCAGTCATAATATAGGCTCAATCTAAGGCAAATAGATATAGGAAGGGGGTAACATACTTCAAAAACAGGATTAACCACAAATCAAAAGCATACAGTAGATTCACAGAAACCAAAAAGAAGAGGACATAAGTATAATACAAAAGGAAATCATCAAACCACTAAAGAAAAAAGAAAAAGGGACAAAGAAGAAATACAAAACCAATGAGAAAACAAGGTTTAAAATGGCAGTAAATACGTATCTGTCAATAATTACCTTAAATGTCAATGATTAAATGCTCCAATCAAAAGACACAGAGTAGCAGACTGGATTAAAAAAAAAAAAAAAAAAACAAGAGCCCACAATATGCTGCCTACAAGAGACCCACTTTAGGGCAAAGGACACATACATTGAAAGTGTGGGAATGGAAAAAGATATTTCATGCAAATGGAAATGACAAGAAAGCAGGGGTTGTAATACTCAGACAAACTAGACTTTAAAACAAAGGCCATAAAGAAAGATAAAGGACACTATATAATGATAAAAGGATCAGTACAAGAAGAGGATTTTACACTCATCAACATATATGTATGTACCTATTGTAGGAGCACCCAAATACATAAATACTAACAAACATAAAGGGAGAAATGGACAGGAATACAATAATAGTAGGAGACTTTAACACCCCACTCATATCAATGGACAGATCTTCTAGACAGAAAATCAGTAACGCAATAAAGATCCTAACTGACAGAACAGAACAGTTAGACTTCATTTATATATTCAGGACATTACATCCAGAAAAAACCAGAATACACAATTCTTTTCAAGTGCACATGGAACATTCTCTAGGATTGACCACATAGTAGGGCAAAATACAGGCCTCATCAAATTTAAGAGTAAGATTATTTGAAGCATCTTTTCTGACCACAATGGCATGAAACTAGGAATTAACCACAGAAAAAGAAATGAGGGAGAAAAAAAATGGTTACAAGGAGACTAAACAATATGCTACTAAAAAACCAGTGGGTCAACAAGGAAATCAAAGAGGAAATTTAAAAATACCTTGAGATAAATGACAATGAAAACACAACCATACAATATCTATGGGATGCAGCAAAAGCAGTTCTTAGAAGTTCACAGCAATACAGGCCTTCATCTCAAATAAACAACCTAATAAAAGAATAAGAAGAAGGACAAACAAAACCTAAAATCAGCAGGAGGAGGACATAATAAAGATCAGTGGGGAAATCAATAAAATAGAGATTAGAAGAATAGAAAAATAATCAGTAAAACCAAGAGCTGGTTCTTTGAAAGGACAAACAAAATTGACAAACCTCTGGCCAGGCTCACCGAGAAGAAGAGAAAGAACCCAAATATACAAAATAAGAAATGAAAAAGGAGACATAACAATCAATAGCGCAGAAATACAAAAAACCATAATGGAATACTATGAACAATTATATGCCAACAAATTCAACAACCTAGAAGAAATGGACAAGTTTCTAGAAACAAATAGCCCACCAAAACTGAATCAAGAAGAAATAGGTAATTTGAACAGAGCAGTCACTAGAAGTGAAATAGAATCTGCAATTTTAAAGTTCCCTATGAACAAAAAGTCATGAACAGGACCCAGATGGCTTCACAGGCGAATTCTACCAAACACACAAAAAGGAACTTATACCGATACTTCTCAAACTCTTCCAGAAAACTGAAGAGGAGGGAACACTCCCAAAGACATTCTGTAAAGCCACCATCACCCTGATACCAAAACCAGACAAAGACACGACTGAAAAAGAAAACTACAGGCCAAAATATCTTCGATGAATATAGATGCAGAAATTCTCAAGAAAATAACACATAAGATCATACACTATGACCAAGTGGGACTCACCCCAAGTTCGCAAGGATGGTTCAACATATGCAAATCAATCAATGTGATATACCACATCAACAAAAGACAAAAACCATGTAATCATCTCAATAGATGGAGAAAAAGCATTTGACAAAATTCAACATCCATTCATCATTTAAAAAAAAAAAACTCTTACAAAAGTGGGTATAGAGGGACCATATCTCAATATAGTAAAAGCTATTTATGACAGACCCACAGCCAATATAATACTAAATGGTGAAAAGCTGAAAGCCTTCCTGCTAAAATCTGGAACAAGACAAGGATGCCCACTCATCTCTTCTATTCAACATAGTATTGGAAGTCCTAGCCTCAACAATCAGACAAGAAAAAGTAATAAAAGGTATCCAAATTGGAAAGGAAGAGGTAAAACTGTCATTATATGCAGATGATATACTATATGAGAAAAACTCCACACAAAAACTACTAGAACTGATCAATGAATTCAGCAAGGTAGCAGTATACAAGATTAACATTGAGAAATCAGTTGCATTTCTTTACACCAACAATGAACTATCAGAAAGGGAATGTAAAAAACAATACCTTTTAAAATTGCGCCCCCCAAAATAAAATACTTAGGAATGAACCTGACCAAGGAGGTGACAGACTTATATGCTGAGAACTATAAAACATGAATAAAGAAACTGAAGATGACTCAAAGAAATGGAAAGATATCGATTGGAAGAATATTGTTAAAATGGCCATACTACCCAAAGCAATCTACATATTTAATGCAATCCCTATCAAATGACATTTTTCACAGAACTAGAATAATCTAAAATTCATATGGAACCGTAAAAGACCCAGAATTGCTAAAGTAATCCTGAAGAAAAAGACAAAGCATAAGGCATAACCCTCCCAGACTTCAGACAGTACTACAAAGCTACAGTAATTAAAACAGGGTGGTACTGGCACAAAAACAGACATATGGATCAATGGAACAGAATAGAGAGCCCAGAAATAAACCCATACACCTACAGTCAATTAATCTTTGACAAAGGAGGCAAGAATACACAATGGAAAAAGAGAATCTCTTTAGCAAGTGGTGTTGGGCAAGTTGGACAGCCACATGTAAATCAGTGAAGATACACCATACACAGGTCTCACCATGCACAAAAATAAACTCAAAATGGCTTAAAGACTTAAACATAAGACATGACACCATAAAACTCCTAGAAGAGAACGTATGCAAAACTGTCTCTGAGGTAAATCATACCAGTGTTTTCTTAGGTCAGTCTCCCAAGGCAATAGAAATAAAAACAAATGGGAACTAATCAAACTTACAAACTTTTGCACAGCAAAGGAAACCATAAACAAAACAAAAAGACAACCTACAGAATGGGAGAAAATATTTGCAAATGATGTGACCTACAAGGGCTTAATTTCCAAAATATATAAGCAGCTCACAAGTCAACAACAAAAAAAACAAAGAACCCAATTAAAAAATGGACAGTTCTAAATAGACATTTCTCCAAAGATGACATACAGATGGCCAATAGGCACATGAAAAGGTGCTCAACATCGCTAATTATTAGAGAAATGCAAATCAAAATTACAGTGAGGTATCACCTCACACCAGTCAGAATAGCCATCATTAAAAAGTCTACAAACAATAAACGCTGGAGAGGGTGCAGAGAAAAGGGAACCCTCTCGCACTGTTGGTGGGAATGTAAATTGGTACAACCACTATGGAGAACAGTATGGAGGTTCCTTAAAAAACTAAAAATAGAGCTACCATATGATCCAGCAATCCCACTCCTGGGCATATATCCAGAGGAAACTGTAATTCAAAAAGAGACAGGCACCCCAGTGTTCACTGCAGCACTATTTACAACAGCCAAGACATGGAAGCAACCTAAATGTCCATGGACAGAGGAATAAAGAAGATGTGGTACATGTATACAATGGAATACCACTCAGCCATAAAAAAAAAGAATGAAATAATGCCATTTGCAGCAACATGGATGGACCTAGAGATTATCATACTAAGTGAAGTCAGATAGAGAATGACAAATATCATATGACATCACTTATATGTGGAATCTAAAATATGACACAAATAAACCTATCTATGAAACAGATTCACAGACATAGCAAACAGACAGGTGGTTGCCAAGGGGGAGGGGATTTGGGGAAGGGTGGAATGGGAGGTTAGGGTTAGCAGATATAAGCTTTTATATATAGAATGGGTAAACATCAAGGTCCTACTGTATAGCACAGAGAACTAGTCAGTATCCTACAATAAACCATAATGGAAAAGAGTACGAAAAAGAATGTATATATATGTAAAACTGAATCACTTTGCTGTACAGCAGAAATTAGTACAGCAGAAATTAACACAACACTGTAAATCAACTATACTTCAATTTAAAAATATACTGATCAAAAAAAAAGGAGCTGGAAGAATCAGACTCCTGACTTCAGCCTATACTACAAAGCTACACTCATCAAAACAGTATGGTACTGATATAGATCAACGGAACAGGATAGAAAGCCCAGAGATAAACCCACACACATATAGTCACCTTATTTTTGATAAAGGAGGCAAGAATATACAATGGAGAAAAGACAGCCTCCTCAATAAGTGGTGCTGGGAAAACCGGACAGCTACATGTAAAATAATGAAATTATAACATTCTCTAACACCATACACAAAAATAAACTCAAAATGGATTAAAGACCTAAATGTAAGGCTAGATACTTTAAAACTCTAAGGGGAAAACATAGGCAGAATACTCTTTGACATAAATCACAGCAATATCTTTTTGGATCCACCTCCTAGAGTAATGAACATAAAAACAAAAATAAACAAATGGGACCTAATTAAACGAAAAGCTTTTGCACAACAAAGGAAACTATAAACAAAATGAAAAGACAACCCACAGAATGGGAGAAAATATTTGCAAACGATGCGACTGACAAGGGATTAATCTCCAAAATATACAAATAGTTCATGCAGCTCTATATTTAAAAAAACAACCCAATCAAAAAAATGGGCAGATCTAAACAGACATTTCTCCAAAGAAGACATACAGATGGCCAAATAGCACATGAAAATAGGCTCAGAATTGCTAATTATTAGAAAAATGCAAATCAAAATTACAATGAGGTATCACCTCACACCAGTCAGATAGCCATCATTAAAAAGTCTACAAACAATAAATGCTGGAAAGGGTGTGGAGAAAAGGGAACCCAACTACACTGTTGGTGGGAATGTAATTGGTACAACCACTATGGAGAACAGTATGGAGGTTCCTTAAAGAACTAAAAACAGCTACCATATGACCCAGCAATCCCACTACTGGGCATATATCCAGAGAAAACCATAATTTGAAAAAATACAGGCACCCCAATGTTCACTGCAGCTCTATTTACAATAGCTAAGACATGGAAACAACCTAAACGTCCATCGACAGAGGAACAGATAAAGATGTGGTACATGTATACAATGGAATACTACTCTGCCATAAAAAAAGAGTGAAATAATGCCATTTGCAGCAACATGGATGGACCTAGAGATTATCATACTAAGTGAAGTCAGACAGAGAAAGACAATTATCATATATCACTTATATGTGGAATCTAAAAAAAATGATACAAATCAACTTATTTACAAAACAGAAACAGACTCATGGACTTCGAAAACACACTTCCAGTTACCAAAGGGAAACATGGTGGTGAGGGATAAATTAGGAGTTTGGGGTTAACATAAACACACTACTACATATAAAAGAGATAACCAACAAAGACCTACTGTATAGCACAGGGAACTCTGCAATATTCTGTAATAACCTAGATGTGAAAAGAATCTGAAAAAGAATGGATATATATATATATATATATATATATATATATATATATGTATAACTGAATCACTTAGCTGTACACCTGAAACACATTGTAAATCAACTATATTCCAATATAAAATTAAAAAATAGAAAAATACACAGGATAGTAAAACCTATTTTTGAGCCCACCTATGTCAAAAGGATACCTGTCAATAAACAGCCACTGTTCTGTGGATTCTCGGAGGTCTCTATTGTATGCAAACCCGTATTCAACAACTGTGGGTCAGAGGGGCCGCCCCCTAGGGTAGCAGCTCTGGTTTTCCTAAGAGGGAGGCTCTTCCACTATGATTTGCTGGGTGTACCAGACAACTGCTCATTTGTGCTTTGTTTTTTTGCAGAAGATTCAGAATAATGAAAATAACCTGCACTGTCCTAAAATGTCAGGCCACTGTGGGACTCTTCTCCATCCCAGGAGCCTTTTTAAATGCTGATCACTGAGCTAAGAAAGTAGACCAGATGAGAAGTTCTAGCATGTTGTTTATTGCTCCCCAACAATGATGCACGTAACATGGTGTGGAGTTATAACAAAGATGAACAGGCTATAAAAAGCCTTCACACTAATTTTTCTTGATTTCTGTTTTTGTTTATAGTGCCCTTCACAGCTGCCATGATATAGTTTTGAGAAGAAGTTACTTGGGAAGCTGGGGCTTCAGTATCGTTGGTGGATATGAAGAAAACCACACCAATCAGCCTTTCTTCATTAAAACCATTGTCTTGGGAACTCCTGCTTATTACGATGGAAGATTAAAGTGAGTCTTGTTATGTTTAATGATGTACTTTGTGCTGATTGTGATGGACACGATCTAGACTGGGGTCAGCTCCAAATCCAGCCTGATGTCTGTTCTTATAAAGTTTTATTGGAACATGCCCACGCTCGCTCGTTTGCATATCACCCATGGCTGCTTCCGAGCCACGATGGCAGAGCCGAGTGGCTGTGACAGAGACCAGTGATTTGCAGAGCCTGAGATATTTATCTACCATCTGGCCCTTTACAGGAACAGTTTGCCAGCCCTGATCTAGAGTGAAGCATCACCTTTACCATCTTGGCACTCATAGGTTCAGTGCCTGTTATTAGATTAACAAAATAAAGCTGAGTCATTTGGACACATTGTGACGTGACAGCTTGCTCTGAACACTTGGGTCCAGTCCTGTCATTAGGTAACTTTTTCTCTGCAGCACTTATGTCAGCCTAACATTCAATTTATGCAAGTCCACATGGGAGGGATTTTGTTGCATTTCTTGTTGTATCCCTGGCAGCCATCACAGGGCCTTGCACATGTAGTGAAGTCTTCGTCCGTACTGGACGGATGCCGTGCGTGCCAGGCACGGGACTAGGTGCTGGGCACGGGTTACTGACTCTTCCTAGCAACCTGTGAGGTCAGCGCTGCTGTGGTTCGTATTTTATACGCGAGACGACTGAGGCTCCGACAGGTTAAAAACCTGCCACAGTCGAACAGCTGGGAGCAGCTGACGGTGATTTAAACCAGGACGGTGTGGCTCAGAGCCGCTGCCATTCAGCCCCGCTGCTGTCACCACGGGGCAAAAAGCACTCTCTCAGTCTCTGTGCCGCCTCTTTTTCAAAGCTCAGGCACGGTGAGAAGAAAGAGGTGTCATATCAAGAGATTACACAAACAGAGGAGACGGGTGACTAAGTTCTTAGTGCCTAGTGTTGGATGAAAGAAACGGTTCTTGAGAAGCGGATGCCGACAGCCTAGTCAGAGGGCTGCACAAATGGGGAGTCTACGCTGTTTGCAGACGCAAAGTGACGGCTCGAGAACACTGGGACAAGTCCATCAGGGTTAGCTTGCTCCGGACCAGTCTCATCCTGACGCAGATGGAAAAATCATTATTTTAGGAGGAAAGAGGAGTGGGGGGATGACTTCACCGTTCTCCTGGCCAAGTTACTCAACCAGTCTGGGTCTCATGCAGATTAGAAACTAACTTCCACTTACTTCCAAAAAGAAACTGAAGTAGCTCACAATAAAGTAGCATATTTGTATTCAAACTAAAGACTGAAAATCATAAAGGATAGAAAGGTCTTCAGATTCATCATCCGTTGGTGGTAATTCGGCTTGGAGGACGGTGAGCATCCGTAGCTGAAAGAGGAGGTGTGGGTCTTAGTCTCAATTAATTGAGCCCTCGAATGTATGAGCTGTAAGAATGAACAGTGAAAATCAGCAACACCGTCCAAATGTATCATCTGGTATTTTTAAGAGGCAGCAGATTTATTCTCTTAACTATATGTTGCTTAAGCTTATATGAAAATTATTCTGCTTGCCCTTAAAATCATCTACCAGTTAGAGGAGAGGCTGGCAAGGGGTGTCCTTGATTGGCAAGGGAAAGCCAACATAGGCTTAAAAATCACCCCAGATCTCTCTCGAAGTAAACAGCATAGCGTAGTCATTGACAGTGGTTAAGTGCGGTTTTCCTGCGAAGCAAGTCCCGGGATAACAGTTTCAGAATCATGGAAACAGTGACTCTCTCTGTCTGTCGTTGTGCAGGTGTGGAGACATGATCGTGGCCGTAAACGGCCTGTCGACCGTGGGCATGAGCCACTCGGCGTTGGTCCCCATGCTGAAGGGGCAGAGGAGCAAAGTCACACTGACAGTGGTCTGCTGGCCTGGCAGCCTGGTGTAGATTCTGAAGTTGGTTTTAAGTCAAACATCTTCCTTTTTTTAGGGCTTGGAAAGAAAACCCTTTGGTTTTGTCGAGTTTCTGTTTGTTAGGGGCTGCTGACACAGCTGGGTATACGCAGGGTCAAAACCACTAGGCTCGTCCTTTGTTATTTAAATGGTTTCCTTCCGTTTGCCAGCTCAGTGCCCAGTGCCCGTCTTCCACTAACCCTTGTGAGACCACATTTTCAGAATTCAGATTCTCAGCTGTCAAAATGTGAGCTATAATAATGAATGAAGTCTGCCCAAACTGTGAGCCAGCCAGCTGGGTCAGACGACTTCTGGTGGCTCTGTTTTCAATAACTGAGTCATAAAATGAGTTCCACGTGCCCAAGACGGGCAGCGTGTGCTGCCCCTGGGGCGGCAGTGCTGGGAATGGATGCGTTCTGAGTTTGGATAAGCCTTTCCCAGTTTACACCGGTGCCACATTTCAAAACTTCATACTGTTTATAAGGTGATTTTTCTGGCTTATTTTATTTCTACTTTAATCTCAGTACTCATAGATGAAGACATTAAGTCTGAGACCCCATAAAGAGATTTTTTAAAAATAATGTACCATTATTAAATAGTAGAGAATAAAAGATAACACTATCCAGTGACAAAGGAATTTGGGAGATAATTATAGTTTAGAGCTGGAGATGGTAAAAGCTGCATTTACTTGGACGGTCCAAAAGCATTAAAGATTCATTTCCGAAAGAATGTTTTGTTATGTAGGAAAATTTTGAAGCAGTTTTTGCTAAAAATCGTTTTCTAGAGTTTGTATTATACTCCTATCAGCAAACTTGGCTGGAAATGTTTCTGTGACTTATGTAATTAAATTAGATGATAAAAATGAAACCATATTGCTGTTAAATGCACATTCATATATATCACAGCTAAGTAAAGACACACCTTTTTTATTTTATTCTCTTGAGCGTTTTAGAAACCCTTATTTTTCCCCATTATTTCTTTACTTAGTTATTTCAGGAAAAATTCTGAAAGATACTAACATCTGAAACCTGCTATGCCAGATTTTAAAAAAACTTTTCAATCAGTCCTTGGTCACTAGACTAGCTCATGTTTTTTGAAAAGTTTTTGAAAACTGACCAGCCCATTTTGTTTGTCCTTTAACCATCACGGTTGTCCATTGGAATCCCACATAAAGAAGTGAATACGAGGAAAGTCTTTACCTTATGAATATTATGCATACTTGAAAAAAGTTTCATTTAGAAATCTAGTTCAGAATCTGAGCTAATTTACAAGTGACCTCTAATAAACGGTGTTGATCAGAGAATGTATTTCAGAATACTACAGTATATTATGAAGCATGACCACTTCATTTCAAAACTTAGCAGTTGCCTTGCTGGGGTTTATTGTTTCTGTAGCGTGTCACAGATTATTCCAGTGAGTTTTTTAACGATGTTTTTTAAACATATCTCTTGACTAAATAAGAAATGGCAACAATAATCGTTAGTGACTTGTTCAAGCCCTTAGCGACACTGTATGATCAGCAGTTAACCAAGATACAGTGGGATGCCCTATGCAGTATATTACTGTTATGTGATGACTGGCTTTTGAAGCAATTTGATATTGAAATGCTTTGTTATTCTAATTGACATGGAACAAGTCTTCTTTCCTGCTCCCCAAATAGAATTTTGTAGCCTACTTTGCTATTTTTTTTTAAACATTTTGTAAGAACGCATCATTCTTGGGGAGTGATCACCCGTCAACAAATATCTTAACTGCCACTTTGTTATAAATAAAATACTTACAGCGAACCTGGTGATAAAATGAATATTTTGAAAGATGGCTTTTTTCCAATATTATTTTTATCGTGGAAATCTTGAAATCAGTTTAAGCTAATTTGGTTTTATTATAAAAGACTATAGCTTTTGGTCAGAATGATATTTGGTGATGGAAACTTGTTCATAATTTATTGATACTGTCGAAATATTTGAATTCTCTCATTTTAAGCTTAGTTAGATATTTTGATTTGTTCTGTGCCTTCAGTTTAAATTACTTCAGGATTTTTCAGATGTGTTTAAATAATGGTGTGATAATCATTTAGGATGGAAATAAAAATCATCCTTTCCGTAAGAGCGACATTGTCTCTTTCTTGCACAGCAGATGCTGACTCATGGGTGGTCCTTGTTTTTGTTCGTGGCGTCACGTCATCACGACGATATCCCAAGCCTGAAGACTTGGGATCACGAATCCATCTCCTAATTCTCACTGCTGTAGGCAGAACACAGGCGATCCCTACTGACACTCAGGATGTCAGCCTGTACAGGACCTCTAGACGGTGGCCACTGAGCACCAGAAATGTGACTAGTGCCACGTGTTGACATGCTAATACCTTGGATATATTGGGTTGTATAAACTTATTAATCTGACCAGTTTTTTACTTTAATGTGGTTACTAGAAAACTAAATCACCTCTATGGCTCACCTTGCATTTCTGTTGGACGGCAGCACTGGTTTCCTCACCTGCATCTACCAGGCAGTCCTGACACTGGGAGTTCTGTTCTTGTAGAGCTTTGCTCAGTCCCTGCATTAAAAAAAAAAAAAAAAAAAAAGTTTTAGTTGAAAGTTAGCTCCCAATTTCCTAGTAAGTTAAGCTCAAACCAAGGCCTCTGGTCCAACCCCAATCAGGATTTCCACAGCTCCGGAGCCCCACTCACCTCCACACACACTGGTGGTGTCCCCTCCCGTGTCCCTGGGGTGCTCTCCCTTCTCTGCACGTTCACAGGGTCCCGTATGTGGAGGCATAGCTTGCACGCCGCCCCCTCTTGCCTCCACGCCCCCCTTTCAAGAGAATGATCCTCCTTATGATGAATCTCAGCACGCCTTTATACTGGACTTTATTTTGGCTCCGGTAACCTACTTACTGTCATAGTTTTAAGTACCGTCTTTGATTGCCACCTTGCCATTCTGAATACCACTGATGCCCTGGGTCTGTAGCTCCCACAGTCTGCAGACTAAGCATCCTATTGCTTTAGGGCCCCTACATCTCAGTCCTGCAAAACTGAAATGTTTTCCCAAGCCTCTGCCTACTTCCACTCTTTCAATCCGGACTCTCATGACAGCAGAGTAACTTTCCTAAACCCCAACCGGATCATCACTGACCGTATCCCTGCCCTGTGTGCAGGTCTTCAGCGGTTCCGCGTCGTCTGCACAGCAGCTCAGCACCGCGTGGAAGGCCCCTCACGACCTGGTCCCACCCTCCCTGCCTCTCTTCTAAACCACCACCCGCGCCCTGCCCTCCTGGGTCTCCGTGGCTGGCTTGGCTCAAGTGACATCACCTCCTTGAGAAATCATTATCGACCTCTCAGGGCAAACACCTTTCTCCTCCTAAAAGATTTTATTATATTGCATTTTTATGGTCACGATGTGTGCTAGGAAAACTTGGCAGGTAGATGCTTGAATACCACTGTTTCAAACAGTTTTTAAAACTAGACATTAAATATCAGATTCTGCACCTTCTGAAGAACCCAAGGTATTCCAGAGAGAGAAGCTAGGCCTCCTGTGCTTTTCTGTTCCAGGGTCACATCCATGACACGTGACCACCAGCTGTCACATCTCCTTAGGTCTTCCTTGGCTGTGAGGCCACTTTCTCAGACTTTTCTTGTTTATGAGGATCTTGACAGTGTTGAAGAGGACGGACGGGGACACTGCAGGATGCGCTCTATCGGTGTTTGTCTACTGTTCCTCACGATTAGCCTGGGATCATGGGTTTGGGGGAGGAAGAGCGCCATTTTCCTCTTGTCGTATCGAGGGTACATACTGTCAGCAGGATTTATGACTACTGATGCTGCCCCTGACCACCTGGCCCAAGTGTGTCCGGCTTCTCCACAGTGAAGTGCTCTTCCGTCTGACCCTCCCTCTCCACCCAAAAGCTCTGTCCCCTCTGCACTGTCGACTCTGGCCACCCCTGCAGTCTAACGTGACCACCAGTATTGTGGTTCCTCCTTGTCGTCTTCTCCAGTTAGTCATTATTATGATTGTTCTAAACAGTCAAGATTTGTTTAGATTTAGTTTCTGAACTATGTGAATACAGAAAAACTGACACCAGCACAGTTTGTAGTCGTTCTTACTACAATAATATCCCACAAGGAACATGTGGAGAAGAGTTATTGACACCCCATGTTCATTGCAGCATTGTTCACAATAGCCAAGATCTGGAAATAACCTACGTGTCCATCAATGGATAAAAACATGGTGTATGTAAACAATGGAATACTATTTAGCCATAAGAAATGAATCCTGCCATATGGGACAACATGGATGGACCTGGAGGGCAACATGCTAAATTAGATAAGTCACAGAGAAGGACAAATACCAAACCATCTCATATGTGGAATCTTAAAACAGACTGCTGGGGCTTCCCTGGTGGCGCAGTGGTTGAGAATCTGCCTGCCAATGCAGGGGACACGGGTTCGAGCCCTGGTCTGGGAAGATCCCACATGCCACGGAGCAGCTAGGCCCGTGAGCCACAACTACTGAGCCTGCGCGTCTGGAGCCTGTGCTCCGCAACAAGAGAGGCCGCGACAGTGAGAGGCCCGCGCACCGCGATGAAGAGTGGCCCCCGCTTGCCGCAACTAGAGAAAGCCCTCGCACAGAAACAAAGACCCAACACAGCCAAAAATAAATAAATAAATAAATAAATTTAAAAAAAAAACAAAAACAAAAAACAGACTGCTGGTTTCCCAGAGGTGCAGGGGGTGGCATAGGTGAAGGGGATCAAAAGGTACAAACTTCCAGGTATAAAATAAGTCATGAGGATGTAAAGTACAGCGTGGGGACTATAGTTGATACTGCATTGCGTATTTGAAAGTTGCTAAGGAGTAGATCTTAAAAGTTATCACAAGAAAAAAAACGTTCTAACCGTATGGTGACGATGTTAGCAAGACTTATTGTGGTCATTCTGCAATGTATGCAAATATCAAATCTCGCACACCTGAAGCTAATGTTGTAAGTCAATTATACCTTTAAAAAAACGTGTGGGAGGGGCTTCCCTGGTGGCGCAGTGGTTGAGGGTCTACCTGCTAATGCAGGGGACACGGGTTCGAGCCCTGGCCTGGGAGGATCCCACATGCCGCGGAGCGGCTGGGCCCGTGGGCCACAACTGCTGAGCCTGCGCGTCTGGAGCCTGTGCTCCGCAGCGAGAGAGGCCCGCGCATCGCGATGAAGAGTGGCCCCCGCTCGCCGCAACTGGAGAAAGCCCTCGCACAGAAACGAAGACCCAACACAGCCAAAAATCAATCAATCAATCAATCAATCAAACATACGCATCTGATTCAAGATCCTCATTAAAAAAAAATAAAAAAAAAATAAAAAAATAAAAAAAAAAAAACGTGTGGGAAACAGGCCAGAGTGGGATTAAAGGCAACTTATTGACCTAAACGACCTGGGAGCTGGTGCTGCAGCCCAGATGTCGGGGGAGGTTTCATAAAAGCGTGGGGTGCAGCGCCGTCCCCACCGTCCTGCTGCCAGTTTCCAAGCTGTCTGGAGTCACGAAAGCAGTTTTTCATTTTCCAGAGGGGAAAAAAGGCAGTTGCAGAGATCACTGTCAGCAACTTATCCAGAGCAAACACAGCTGTGTTAAACCCAGAGAAAGCTCCCATAGGAAGAGCTGGGAGGCGGAGCTGGGGGGTTCGTTTTCTCAGGACACTGCGCCACGTGAGCTGGTTTTCAGACAGCGCGGCCCTCCCTCCCTCACAGCTGTTGCACTTTTCTCCCTACAAGACCACGGCGTCTCAATTCTATTGCTACAACTTCCTCATTTCCGTTCTTTTGCGTATTAAAGTGGGCTGCTGCTTTATTGCTCAAGTACTTGAGGCTTTAGTCAGATAAATGGATGGTTAAAGTTAAATGTGAAGTTAACCAACCTGGATAGCTTCTAAGTTTACCTCACCCGTTCATCATGCCTGAAGGTCTCGTCAGACCGTAGAGTAAAAACCCCACTCGTTGATAGTTTTTTTTTTTTTTTTGGCTGCACCACAGGGCATGTGGGATCTCGGTTCCCCAGCCAGGAGTGGAAGCGCGGAGTCCGAACGACTGGACCGCCAGGGAAGTCCCTCCCCATTTGTTCAGATTTAACTGACTTGCAGTATTAAAGCTAAGAGCTGAAGTAAGATATTCTTAAAGTGCCAAGTGAAGTCAAGGTATTAACTAAACGGAGGGTGGGGTGCTTAGGCTGCAGGCTGATGTATACTGTTTAAGTTGCCTTTAAATACCCAAGCACGTTCAAGTGATCGACGTGCTTCTTTACCATGTGGTCGTTTAAACAAAAACTTATCCAGCACCTCCTGTGTGCACAAGACACAGATGGGCTCTGGATCACTGCTTTATAACACCTGACTTTGCCTGTCATAACCCAGACTCCCCTGAGTTTGTCCACACTTGGTGATAAATGAACCAGTATAGATGCCAGCGGCCTGGTGACCTACTGCCCAGTTAGGGGCTGGGAATTCAGAAAAAGAGCCTTTCTCTTCAGTCTCTCTGCCTGCTGAAGGGGAGGTTTCAACTCCTCTGGGTCCTTATTAGAAAGCTCTTTTGCCATTTTAGTGTAAATCTAAGCCAACTGGTTTCTGTGGCAACACGGAAGCTCTCCAGAAGTGATGTACCGACGCCCCGCGCCCACTGTCTGTAAAGTGCTAAGTAAGAGACGCGGAATCTTCACCAGCAAAGGAGCAGGCGACCAGCCCGTGGGGACCCTGCAGCCACCAGCCTGCGGCCACCTGCCCACGACCCAGAGCAGGCGTCCCACTCGGGAAGGCGGCTGCAGCCCCCGCGCCACCTGCGAACCCAGAGACTCCTCCCGGCTCTGTTCACTTGCTCACCTGCAACTCATGCTTTGAGGATGGGCTCTTTACGAACTTCTACCAGTTCTCACCTGCTTCCTCGAGAAGTTTCTGTTTAAGGGTAAATCCAACTACCACCCTTCTTGGACCACCCGCAGACCTACCACTAGTTCTAGAGAGATCTGGAAAGATCTACTGCTTAGACTCTGATGGAAGAGAAGTGACAATTATCCAACGTGGACGTTCTGGGGGTGAAGGCAGCTGTTAAAAACACAGTTTTCCTTTACTTTGCCGATTCTATGAAAAAGCCCTCTGTCGCCCACGACTCAGAACCAATCAATCCCAGAGTGTCTGAGGTCATGGGACGCGTTGAGTCGCACACCCCGGCCTCTCCCAGGGTGGTCTGTGCAGATGCACGCGCTCCCCGGGCCTGGGCTGGCCTCCTGCTCCTGGGGCCCCCGCCTGCCGACAGTGGTGGGTGCTCAGGGCAGCAAAGCTTGTCCTGCGGACAACCAGCAAATGCCTGAGAAAAGGAGTTCTTGTCTCACCTTGTTACGGAAGGAACCAGGTCCATTTGCCCGCCGCGTCAGGAGCCCCAACACGGGGGACGCCAACGTCTGCAGCAAAAGGAGTGCTTACTCGCCAGCCAGCCAAGCGCAGAAGCTGCAGCACAAGCCGCAAACCCACTCGCAGGAAGGCGAGGGGCGGGGGTACTTAAGGGATGAGGGCCGAAGACGCAGGCGCCTCGGGCGCGCGGGGCGTGGGGGGCGGGGAAAGGGGATTGGGAGAAGGTGCGTCGTCGCGCTTCTGCGCAGGCGTAACTAGACGGCAGGCCGATTCTGCGCAGGCGTAACTAGACGGCGGGCCTCGGCGCTCCAAGCCGGAGGCCCGGGGCACGAGCTCAGGGCGGGGCTTTGGGACCTCTCACTTCCAAAGCCTCGGAGCCTGTAACTCTCACGCACGCCCCCTTGGAGGGTCGGTGGTCCTATCCAGTCTTAACAGGCTCTGCGTGAATTAGACACAGCTGACTCCAAGATCCTGGAAAACATCTTGCTTAGGCTCCGTGCTGCCTGGAGGACACACCGGTCCTTTGTAACAATTCAAACGACCTTGATTGGTGAAGGCAGGTTACAGGTGAAATGGGTTTAACTAACGGTTACCTGCGGTTTCACTCTCATCCAGAGCCGTTCCAAAGACTATGATGTCCTTGTGTCAACCAGGTCCCCACAACCTATATACTAAAGTCTTTCCCCCTCACTGACCCCAAATCATGGAACCTTAGAATTGGAAGGTCCTTATCCATGTTCCTGGTATGGGAACCACTTCTATAAAATGGTCATCTAATTCCTGCTTGAATGCTCCCCTGACAGGGACCTCACTACTTCATTTCTAAGTGTAAGTGACTGCTTTTTCAGTAGAGTTTGTCCCTGTCCCTCTTCACACCTACAGTGTGGAAATTTGGGCAGGGGGAGGGGGAGTGTCTTCATTTGTTACTTTTAATATCCAAATGACTTAGGCAGGTACAACAGGCAAAACACTTACTGATTCGTCTTCACCCAGCAAATACTGAGCATCTACTGCGTGCCAGGCATTTACTCAGAATCCATCAGTTACCAAGACAAAGCTACCTCCTGAGCTTACAGTCTACAGAGGGGAATAATAAACAAATGAAGACATAACATAATTTTAGATGGCAATAAATGCTATTAAGAAAATAAAGCCAGGTACATGGCAAACATGTGATGCAGTGAACAGGGTGGGAGAGACAGTCAGGGAAGGCCTCTCTAAGGAGGCACAAGAGGCAGGACACAGGGTCGCTGTTGCAGGTCAGATTGTGTGTGTGTGTCGACTGTTTACCAACTACCAGAAGCTTCCATCCCATTCACTGGGGATCTCACTCTAGGACGACGGTGCCAATATGGTGGGCTCCAGGCTCGTGGCACGCTCGCTGGACCCCCTACTCCTTTTCTCGGGCTCTGTAACAGGAGCGCCGAGAGAGGCTGGTACCCACACGACACTAATCTAGAGGGAGACCAGCTGCTCCGCACAGGGGATGGAACCAGAGAGGCCTGGATCTGCTGCAGCCACTGACCAGCCTAGAAGACCAGGGGCCTAGAAGACCCTAGACGCCTAGAAGACCAGGGGCAGTCCATTTAACCTCGGACCTCAGCCTCTCACCTGTAAAAGGAGAATACTACTTACCTCGCTAGATGGCTGCCAGCTCTAGAGATGGTGCATATGAGGTGGCTGACACATTGTGCAAAGAGGTGACGGCTGCAGGTACGTGCGGACACCAAGAGACGCCGGCTCCCCCAGCTCACCCCTGGGAATTAGCAAGAAATCGCGCTTCAGGTGAGTTGTCTGCTTTAGAGGCTCCTCTGAACTCAAGCTCTTGTTGACGCTCAGCATTGTGCATGTTTCCTAAACGCGATGCACTAATCGGCAGGTTCTCTCACACACCTTCGTCTCAGACCTGCGTCCCCTTCCCCAGACGTGGCGCTGAGCTTTCCCACGGCCAGGCTCTCTGCTCACGCCGATCCCTCCAGGAGCGCCCAGACCAGCCTCTCAAGCCCTGCTGAGGCTTCCAGCCCAGCCCCAGGGCCGGCTGCAGCCAGCCTCCCAGCACTGCTCGTCCTGGTTCCGACTCCCCCACGGCGGCCCCGCCTCCCCCTCGGCTGGGCTTGCCGTCCCTCAGGCGCCCTCTGACCGCGGGCTCCTCCTCGGGCTGAGCCCCCGGCAGCTGTGAGCGCCTTCAGGTCTGGGGGTCAGCCGCCACACCTGACAGTGCCTGGCTCAGCGGTCTCCATCCAACAGTGTCGGAAGCTGAGGATGAGACTGTGAAATGGTCTCCGGATGACGTCCTCGGTGATTCTTAAGAAAACAGGCGGGCTTCCCTGGGGGCGCAGTGGTTGAGAGTCTGCCTGCCAATGCAGGGGACACGGGTTCGAGCCCTGGTCCGGGAAGATCCCACATGCCACGGAGCAACTAGGCCCATGAGCCACAATTACTGAGCCTGCACGTCTGGAGCCTGTGCTCTGCAACAAGAGAGGCCGCGATAGTGAGAGGCCCGCGCACCGCGATGAAGAGTGGCCCCCGCTCGCCGCAACTGGAGAAAGCCCTTGCACAGAAACGAAGACTCAACACAGCCATAAATAAATAAATAATTAAAAGAAAAATATTAAGAAAACAGGCTCCATGGCGGGGTGGGGCTGGGAAGAGCGGTGCCGAGGGTGAGGGAGTGGATGGAGGCCGCCGAGAAAGCTGCTCTTGCAAGACGTTTGGCAGACATGCAAGCATTCGTGGATGAAAGGACAACGTCTGGGATCCTCCAGCAAACAAAGAGGGACAAATGGGAACAAGGGAATAGAAGGGAGTAAGGGGATGTTTGAAATTTTCCATAATAGAAATAGCACAATAGGGCTTCCCTGGTGGCGCAGTGGTTGAGAATCTGCCTGCTAATGCAGGGGACACGGGTTCGAGCCCTGGTCTGGGAAGATCCCACATGCCACGGAGCAGCTGGGCCCGTGAGCCACAACTACTGAGCCTGCGCGTCTGGAGCCTGTGCCCCGCAACGGGAGGGGCCGCGATAGTGAAAGGCCCACGCACCGCGATGAAGAGCGGTCCCCGCACCGCGATGAAGAGTGGCCCCCACTTGCCGTAACCAGAGAAAGCCCTCGCACGAACCGAAGACCCAACACAGCCAAAAATAAATAAATAAATAAATAAAGTAGCTATAAAATTTAAAAAAAAAAAAAAAAAAGAAATAGCACAATAGTAGAAACCAACCAACAGAAAAGTTTGGAGGTGAGAAAGAAAAGCTGTCGTTGGCCAGACCCCTGTGGTTTGAAATCAGTACAATGAACCCGTACAAGGAACACAAGAGTGTGATTAATTTATTTTTGCTTACCTATTTGGGCATCGTTTCTAGGCAAGTTCGCTAATTTTTGTCTTCCCACATGTTCAAGGGCAACCGACCGATGACTAACATCATAACCCCGCACATCTGTCCACAACATTCCATACAATCAACAGCTTTACTCTCACACTTTGTGCGTTCACTACAAATTTTCCTTTTGATTCTCATAATAACCTTAGGAGGTCTGTTCAGTATAGATTATTCCCATTTGATAAGTGAAGAAAACTGAGGTTAAGTGGCTTATTTGCACAAAAGTGGCAAATGGAAAAATATGCACCAGAATCCAGAAGCCCCACTGTCCCTGCCCACCACCTGCTACAGACTCTACCTCAGTGCATTGTATTAGCATCTTGAAAATAGGAGGAAGAATTGCTCTCCACCTCTTCACATCCGCCTTCCCCATGAGGAGTGCTTCGGGGTGGTCACCATTCATTTAACAAACATGAGGATGAGGAGGACAGCCTTGCACTGTGGGACGTTCACAGGGGAAGGAGCGAAGTCAGAAGAAATGTTAAAACATTATCGTATTCTGCCGGACCTCGGAGAGGCCAGGAGTTAAAAGCTCTACCGAGTAGGAACGCTGCAAGGTTGCAAACTATGCTAAATCTATGTTCTGATTTACGCTTACCCTTGACTTTGAAAAAGATTGGCGTTCTTGGTTCATAGTGTCAAACCAGCTGAGTTCAGCCCATCCCCTGTATCTGAGCTCTTTGCTTTCAAACTTTTCCATTTTAATTTCTAAACAGGAGAACGCCCTTGGAGGCCTCTTCTCCACTCCTTCTCCTGGTGCTGTTACATGTCTTGGCAAAAAGCCTCAAGTGTACTTCAGAACTCCGAGATGCACGCGTTAAGAACTTGACACTGAAATTCAGTAAGAGATCTGGAGAACTGCAGAAACGCAGCATGCAAACTGCAAAACATTTTCCGCTGAGCACCCGTGGGGGGTGAGTGTCTCCTCCCACCTCCCGGGCTGCACGGTGGTAAACTGCCCCCTCCTACCCATCCAGCCATGGTGACAGCCAAGGCCAGGCTGGACCTGGTCAATCGCCCCCCAGCTCGAACACCGCTGCTGGTTCCTCAGGCCACTGAATAAAGTCCAGCTTCCTCAGCCTGACTTAGGTTACCGGGGACCCATCCCCTGGGGGCCCCGAGCCGCCTGTGGGGCTTGACGCCCGGCCCACCCCAGCTCCGCCTGGAGGGCTCAGAGAGCCCTCTCGACCGCGCGGGGCGGAGCGGACGATTCGCGGGCCTGGGCGCCCACGGCACGTGCGTCACCCCCATCCGGAGGGAGGGCTGAGTGGGCGCGGGGCTGGCACCCCTGCTGCGCGGGGGCCCCCGCCTCGTTATCTCTGCGGCCCCCTTGCTGCGCAGCTCGCCTGGAGGGTGTGTTTGTAAATCGCACTTCAGTATTGAACGAAAGCCGACGTCTCTCCCGCACGCGGCTTCTCCCCACCCCCAGGCCCCCATGGGAGTCGTGGTGGCGAGGTGGCTGCTGCGGGCACTTCCCTGCCTTCTTAGTGTCCTTCCTCCTTCGGGGAAGCGGAGGGGGAGCTCTGTCCTCATGCAGTCGCGACCAACGGATGACAGCCCCCCTGCCCAGACACGTGCGACCCAGGAGTAGCCTGGACGCAGGAAGCCGTGGAGGGGCCGGCAGCTGGGCCGGCGGGCGGCCGCTCCCGCAGAGACGCTCTGGCGCCCTCTGGTGGCCGCGCGGAGCGCCCTCCCGCCCTCGCGCGCCCCGGGCCCGAGCCCCGCCCCGCGCAAGGGGTGCGAGGGAGGCTGCAGGCCCGGGGGCAGGCTCTCTGGGGCTACAGAAATCTTACATTTCGGACGAGAGCGCCATATTCCCACCCCCCCATGCGGTATGAAGAGCTCCCGTCTTTGGAGTAAAATAGAAAAGCAAGGTGGGCAAACACTGCCGACCTTCCCCGTGGGCGTTTCTCCATCACGAGTAACTAAGACGGCAATTTGCCTTGTTCCCCGCATGCGAGTTCCCCGCATCTATGGTTTGGGCTCTTTGAATGTCAGTGTCGTTGAGGTTTTCATAATTATGTACCTTCAAAAGATGTTCAATGTAACTCTGATCATACTCCTCTAAAAATGCCTCAGATTAAAAGCTTTTGCTGCCTCTTTAGACCGTGGGCCTGCAATTACAGAAAATGAACTGCATTTTAGCTTTCCATTGAAATTAATAACAGCGGTTCCCCAGTTGACTCTGTGAATAGTTAATGGAACAAACAGGGTACTTCAGTACAATGTGGGCTGGGAAGCCATTTGAGCGAGATTCTGGGTTTCAAATGGGAAAATAATTCATGCAATGCAAACCTTTCTCATATATGCTCTGTGCAGGCGGTGTTTCTCCAAAATAAAAACTCATCTATTTAACAAGTGATTAACCATGCCTCAGTCTGCGTGTTACTCTGACGGACGACGCAGGTAAATCACCTTGCACGTTGTCATTTGACAGTGAGGAAACTCAAGTTCAGTGGGGTTGAATTCTCTACAGGCCCTAAACTGGAAAGGAACAGACATAAAAGTGGAATTCAGTCTACTGACCCAGAGCAAAGGGAACGCTGCAAGTAAGTATTATCTTTCCCATTTGACAGATGTAGAATCAAGTCAAGTAACTTGACCTTGTAGCTCCATGGCCTGCCAGCCAAGTGGCCCGACCCCTTAAGAGACACCGGAATGGAACTTCCAGGTTCCTGATGAGGGTGTCCCCACCCTTGCCCCACCAGCTGTCACTCCCACCCCTGTCCCCAAGCCCCCGGGTCTGTCTCCCAGCTGGGAGGGCGGCTTCAGGAACACTGTGGTTGAGGATTTCACTTTTGACTTCTCCACCAAATCCAAATTGCTCACTTTTCGGGGGTATTTTATCTTTATAGGGTCTGGGCATAAGGGGGGAGGAATTTCAAAATTAGGTTAGACAGGGCACTGGTGGTTAAAAGAAAGCTAAGAGGGATAAAGGGTAAAAGGATGTAAGTAATGTTGAGACAGAGGCGTAAGAGGAGAAAACTCTCCCCTCCTCTCCTCAAGAAGCTCAGTCATATGAGCCACCTTCCTTGTGTCTTTTCACGTGCATTCACCCCAACTTTCACTCGCCCATGTGACACTAGGAAGAGGATGAGTGACACAGAAACAGTACACCTAGAACACAGTAGAAGATTCTGGAGAAATTAGTGAGAGGGGGTTATGAATTTCCCCAAGGTCTGACTGTAGTGGGCATTTGGTACAGTGCCGATGCTTTAATAAGAATAGCCCTCCTTACAGATGGCCAACAGGTACGTGAAAATATGCCCAAGATCCCTAATCATTAGGAAAATCCAAATCCAAATCACAAAGCGAGAGTACCTCACACCTATCAGAATGGCTAATACCAAAAAGACAAGAAATCGGTGTTGGTGAAGATGTGGAGAAAAGGAACCCTTGTGAACTGCTGGTGGGACTGTAAATTGGTGCAACCAATTAACTGTCCATTACTGGATGAATGGATAAAGAAATTGTGGCAACCACAGGGACACACAGCCCACCCATTGAGGACAACCTGTGATTCAGGCAAAGCACGCTGGTAAGTGGAAGCTGAGGCAAGTCACGGACATGTCCTCATATCCCACGCCACCTCCTCCAGGAAGCCCTCCACCTCTTCCCTCCAAGTACAAGTTATCGCTCCCTCCTCTGTAACTGCATGAAACTCTTAAGACGTACCTGCGGGACTTCCCTGGTGGCGCAGTGGTTAAGAATCTGCCTGCCAGTGCAGGGGACATGGGTTCGAGCCCTGGTCTGGGAAGATCCCACATGCCGCGGAGCAACTAAGCCCGTGTGCCACAACTACCGAGGCTGCGCTCTAGAGCCGCAAGCCACAGCTACTGAGCCCGTGTGCCACAGCTACTGAGCCCGCATGCTGCAACCACTGAAGCTCACGACCCTAGAGCCCATGCTCCACAATAAGAGAAGCCACCGCAATGAGAGCACGTGCACCACAACAAAGAGTAGCCCCTGCTCGCCGCAAATAGAGAAAGCCCTGAGGGGTAAGCAAAGGTCACGCCATCATCCACCTGTGTTCCGAAAAGATCATCTCTGCCACTGTTGGATATTTCCCTAGCGAAGCAGTGTCCTCTCCACCCTACGAGCCCCTTGAGTGCAGAGCTCTATCCCTCCCCCCTTGGCATCCCCAGGGCACTCACCATTCTTAGTGAAGGCTTGTTGGGAGGCTGAATAGCATTTTCACGTGCATCCACCCACCCTGCCCTCTAGACACACTAAGATCAGCCGTCTTTTCTACATTCTTGGCATCAGTTCCAGCTGAGAAGACATGTGGATATTCCATAGTCTCCCAAAGCCTTCCAAAGATTCCATTTTCCTCTAGAAACACTAGACTTTTTTAAAAAAAGCCCTGTCATCATGAATTTTGGCAACATGCTTGCTCTGTCTGTTGCTTGTTTTTTTTAACCTATCTTTAAATTTGAAACAAATTGGTAACATTTAATAGATACAAAATAATGCATATGATAACATGAGACAAAAAATAATAAATGAACATCATGAACCTACCTGACCTGAAAACCAGAATGTCTCCAAGGTCACTAAAAGCACTTGAGTGTCCCTCCCTGAACCCATACCCCTCTCTCATCCTCAACCCTGGAGTAACTACCGTCCTACAGTTTTCTAATATGAAGTTTAATTTTGCTTGATTTTGAACTTCATAAAATATTATACCATCTGTTGTCTCATCTGAGACTTTTTTTTGATTCAACATTGTTTCTAAACTTCATCCTTATTTTTGCATATTGTTGACAGTCATCCATTTTTGCTGCTGTATAATATTCCACTGGGTGATTTACTTATCCATTCTCCTATCGATGGACATTTTGGTTGTTTCTAGTTTTTGTCTATTATGAGCAATGCTGCTGTGAACACCCTTTCAGTTGTCTCTTGGTGTCCAAGTGCAAAAGCAAGAGCAACTCTAGGGCATGTACTTAGGAAAGGAATTGCTGGGCCTCCAGCTTATTCACTGAGTGGGTGTACCATTTTACATTCCCACCAGCAGTTTATAAGAGAACTGCTGAGATGAGATGGCACTGTAGCATTAATTGACAGTTGTCTGCTTATTAAGATGAGATTGTCAGATGTGGTACATATACACAATGGAATATTACTCAACCATAAAAAGGAACGAAATTGGGTCATTTGTAGAGATGTGCATGGACCTAGAGATTGTCATACACAGTGAAGTAAGTCAGAAAGAGAAAAATAAATATTATATATTGATGCATATATGTGGAATCTAGAAAAATGGTACAGATGACTGGTTTGCAAGACAGAAATAGAGACACAGATGTAGAGAATAAACGTATGGACACCAAGAGGGGAAGGGGGGGATGACTTGGGAGACTGGGATTGACATGTGTACATTAATATGTATAAAACAGATAACTAACAGAACCTGCTGTACAGCACAGGGAACTCCACTTCGCTGTACAGTAGAAACTAACACAACATTGTAGAACGACTATACCCCAATACAAAAAAAATTTTTTTAAAAGGATGAGATTGTCATCTTGCCTTAAGTTTATTTACTGTTTACTTTTCCTCTTCTGAAAAACATCTTTTCTTGACTTTTGCCCATTTTATTGTTGGGTGGTATGACTTTTTCTTATTGATTTTTTTGTGGTTCTTTAAAATTACTTTTTTACTGATTACATATATCATAAACATCGAATCCCAGGTTGTGAATAAACTTTTTATTTTAAAATAATTAAGATTTGCAGAAGACTTGCAGAGGAATTACCATCTACTCCTCACCCAATTTCCCCTAATTGGGAACATTACCAAGGAGCATTCGTCACAAGGAAGAAACCAACATCGGTATATGTTACTATACACTAAACTCTAGACTTCATTCAGATTTCACCACTCTTCCCAGCAATGTCCTTTTGCCATTTCAAGAGCTGAGCCAGGATTCCACTGTGAATTTCATATAAATTTCCTTTATGTTGTCTTTTGATGAATGGAGGTCTTAAGTTTAATGTAGTTGCACTTACCAGTCTTTTCATTTATAATTAGTACTTTGGGGAACTTTTGGAAGGAATTCTTCCTTATGCCTATGTTACGATAACCCACTCATTTATTTAGGTTTTGCCTCTCACGTTTTAAGTCTTTCCTTGTCAGAAGTGATCTTTGTGCGTGGTGTCAGATACAAATGCGATTTCATTTTTGTTCCTACAGTAATAGTTATATAATGAGACTTTATATTTGATCTGAAAGTCCCTCCATTTTCTTCTTCTTCAGGAATTCTATGTCTATTCTTGGTTCTTTACTCCTACGTAAAATTTTAGATGCAGCTTGCTCAGTTCCTTGAAAAAGACTGCTGGGATTTTGACTGGCACTGCATTGAGCTCACTCAGAGAGAACTGACATCTTTACAATATTACATTTACAGTATTGGTATTTTCTGCCCATGAACTTCATTTTTTCTCCATTTGTTCTGGTCTTTTAAAATATGTTCCAAGTCTTTCTTTTTGTGGCCATCGCTGAAGTGCCAGCTGCCTCTCCCTTAAAGTCAGGAACAAGACAAGGGTGTTTTTAGGGCCCCATCTCTCACGAGGCCGCATATCACTATGCCTCCTGTGACCATAGTCATCTCTTCAGGATAGGACATGTGACCCAAGCCAGGTCCTTCCTCCATGGGATCTGTCAAACCGAATCTGGGAGAGAACAACACCTTCTGTCCTCTTTAATTGGAAAACGGTAAAAATTTCTCAGAAATAACAACTCCAGGACTTCCCTGGTGGCGCAGTGGTTAAGAATCCGCCTGCCAGTGCAGGGGACACGGGGTCGATCCCTGGTCTGGGAAGATCCCACATGCCGCGGAGCAACTAAGCCCGTGCACCGCAACTACTGAGCCCACGAGCCACAACTACTGAGCCTGCGTTCTAGAGCCCGCGTGCCACAACTACTGAGCCCGTGAGCCACAACTACTGAAGCCCGCGCACCTAGAGCCCGAGCTCCGCAACGAGAGAAGCCACCGCAATGAGAAGCCTGCGCACCACAACGAAGAGTAGCCCCCGCTCGCCGCAACTAGAGAAAGCCCGCGCACAGCAACAAAGACCCAATACAGCCAAAAATAAATAAATAAATAAATAAAATTTTAAAATAATCATAATAAATTTACATTAAAAAAGAAAACCCATACTAAAAAAAGAAAAAAAAGAAATAACAACTCTAGGTCCCCTGCAGGGTGAAGAGGCCTGTTGGCAGAAACAGCAAATATACGGCTGCTTCCTCCTCACTGACCTACTAAGCCTCAGGTTTTTTTGCTGGGAAAACTGGAATAATTCTTACTTCATGGGTTGCTATGAATATATATATATATATATTTTTAAATATTTATTTATTTATTTTGGCTGCGCTGGGTCTTAGTTACAGCCTGCAGGATCTTTTAGTTGCAGCGGCATGTGGGATCTACTTCCCTGGACCAGGGATCGAACCCGGGCCCCCTGCATTGGGAGCACGGAGTCTTACCCACTGGACCACCAGGGAAGTCCCGGTTGCTATGAATATTGAATAAAATGATGATTTCAAAATGTTTAGCACAAAGAGTCATTAAGGGCTACCTGTTGGTGTCGCCGTTATTAATGTTATAAACACGATTATTCTACACTTGCAGCTTCTCACCCTCCTTTCTCTCACCTGGTACCCCTCCCTCCACCTCCACCCCGGTGCAGGTCATGGAAGGACTTTCCCCCCAGCCTGCTAACTTAAGGAAGGAACAAATATGATTCCTTTTATTACATACCAGGAGATATTAAACATGCACAATTAAACGTTTGTTCGTGGACTTCAGCCCTATATTTTTTTTTTGATGCATAGCATGTGTTTCATTGCACTAACTCCCATCTGCTAAGGATGTGCTTCCAGAATGCCAACTCCAGCTTGCATGATTTTTTTTAAGAATTATTTTTTTAATTGTGATAAAATACACATAACAAAATTTCCCCTCGTGACCATTTTTAAGTGCGCAGTTCAGTGGCCTTAAGTACATTCACACTGTTGTAAAACCAACACACCATCCACCTCCAGAATGTTTTTCATCTTGCAAAAGTGAAACTCTGTCCCCGTTAAACACAACTCCCCATTCCCCCCTCCCCAGCCCCTGGCAACCACAACTCTACTTTCTACCTCTATGAATCTGATGACTCTGGGTACCTCATATAAGTGGAATCACACAGAATTCATCTTTTGTGACTGGCTTATTTCACTGAGCATAATGTCCTCAGGGTTCATCCGTATTTTTGCATGTGTCAGAATCTCTTTCCTTTTCAAAGCTGAACAACATTCCACCGTATGGATGGACCACATCTCGTTTATCCATCATCCATGGACACTTGAGTTCTTCCACCTCTTGATTAACTGTGAATAATGCTGCTCTGAATGTCAGGTACAAATATTTCTGAGACTCTGCTTTTAATTCTTTTGGGTATCTACCCAGCAGCTTATGTGATTTTTAAGAAAGAAAGAAGTTCCAGAGTTCCAGCACAAGTCCTCCCTAGCTATTATTACCCCCATCACTCAGAGAAGATGGCAATTTGCCCAGAGTGTCTCACACAAGTCACGAGAGGAGATACATCTACAGTCTGGCTCTTCTGCTCCAAAGCCCATGTTCTACCCACTATAATTTGCTATCTCCCCCACCAAACAGAAAACTATTGGAGATAATCAACAGGTTCCCAAAAGTGACATGCTATGACAGAAATCCACCACAATCAATGACTTTCTAATACATGGGAGATAAACAGAAGGCATAGTAAATGAGGCAATCCCATTCACAAAAGCTTTATTCTTTATATGCTTGGAAATTAACCTGGTGTGGTGATTTCAAGATCTGTTGAAAGAAAATTATAAAATTCTTGTGGGAGAAATAAAGGAAGTTTTAAAAAGTTGGGTGCTGGGTTCTGTTTCAGGCTATGAAGATCTGACACAGTAAAGATCAAAAAACTCCTGTAGTTAGTTATAAATAAAGTTCAAACTACTGGGTGTAAGATAGGCTCAGGGATGTATTGTACATATATTCCAGGGGGAATATAGCCAATATATTGTAATAACTGTAAATGGAAAGTAACTTTAAATTGTATTAAAAATTAATTAATTAAAAATTATACAGTTCAAAAACTAATTAGAAATTTCCACAGGAATTATACTAAGAATCCAACTGGAAAAATAAGTAGGCAAGAACACTGCATTGGGGAAGGAAAATAAAAGCGGAATCAGGAGAACTCACTTCTTAGATAATTATCAAATATATTACCAAATGACAATCAATAGGACAGTATGACATTGGCTTAAGAACAGAAAAAAGTAACCAACAAAATAAAGCATAGATTCCAGATATATGCCTAAACCTTATGAGAGCTGTTACTAGGACCAACCTGGAATAAGAAAACAAAGGGAAAGGAAGCAACTTTTAATAAAAGCCACTGAAGAAACTCAGTGACAATAATAGTTACTATTTAATACGTATTAACTTACTTATTGCCAGGGGTTATTCTAAAAGTGCAATAACTTGTTTAATCCTATTAACAACTTCAAGAGGCATGTTCTATTACTTTCCTGACTTTATGGATGAAGAAACTGCGTCACCAAGAGGGTGTATGAACTGGCCCAAAACCACACAGCAGCTCTGGTGTCAGAGGTGGGATTCACGCCCGGAGCATCGGTCCACACCCAGCCTCTTGACCTCACACTGCTCTGCTCACCCTGCAGTGAGGACAGAGCTTCAACCCAGCTGTTCAAACAGTTATGCTTCAAAAGCCCTGCTAAAACCCACAGGCATAGAAAACAAACTGATGGTCACCGAAGGGGAAGGGTGGGGGGAGGGATAAATTAGGAGGATGGGATTAACATATACATGCTACTATATATAAAATAGATAAATGAGGACCTACTGTAGAGCACAGGGAAGTCTACTCAATATTTTGTAATAACCTATAAGGGAAAAGAATACGAAAAAGAATATATATATAACTGAATCACTGTGCTGCACACCTGAAACTAACACAACATTGTAAATCAACTACACTTAATTTTTTTTAAAAAGCCCTGCTTTAAAAAAAAACTTAAAAAAATTTAAATTCCTATCTCAAATGCAGAAGGAGGTGAAGTCTGACATTCAATAAACAGAAGAAATTGCGACAAACAAATTTTTAAATATCAGTATAAAAATAAAATTTTGGTACAAAGAAAAATTGAAATCAGGGAAAAGATCATGAAAAAGCTATGTGCAATCACCAGAATGAATGAAGTCAAAAGACTGACAGTGTCAAGCATAGATGAGGCTAGGAAACACCTGAGTCTCTCGCACATTGTTTGGCGGCAGTGTGAATTCATTCAAGCACTTTGAAAAGCTGGCATTACCTGCTAATCCTGTACATACGCGTACAAGATGGCCCAGCAGTTCCACTCAAAGGCACAGACACAGGAGAAATGAGAACACAAGAGGAGCATTCCTCAAAAGACGTGTATAAGATACTTACAGCATCTCTATTTGCAAGAGCCGAGAATATCTGTAACAGCTTTAATCACAATAGCCAAAAACTGGAAACAGCCCAAATGTCCATCAACAAGAGAATGGCTAAATGAACCGCGGTTATTCACGCAATGGGATACTCCTCAGCAATGAGAAGGGATGAATCACTGACACACACAGCAATGAAGATGAATCTCCCAAATACTGGGTTGAATGCAAGAAGTCAGGTACTGAAGAGCAGGTACCCTGTGGGTCCATTTATATGCACTCAAGAACAGGCAAAGCAATCGAGGGTGAAAAAATAAAAGCAGGAGTTACTTTGGGGAGTGGGCATTTGACTGGTAAGGAACCCAAAGGAACTTTTCAAGGGCTAGAAATGTTCTGTCTTGATCTGGACAGATGGTTACCCAGGTGTAAACATATTTAAAAATCCATTGAGCTGTACACTTAAGATGTGTGTACTTTATGTAAGGTGTAGCTCTAAAAAAATTAAAACCGGTAAATCAACAAAATGTTATACTAAATATGAGTGACAAAACATTTAATTCATTCAACAAACATCTCTAGAATAACTATTGCGTACAGGACGCTGAAAACACCTCACTGACCAAATGGGACCACCATCTAGGAACTCAACATCCTGCGGGGGATGCAGGTAAACAAATAAATACAGAACCTCATAAAGCATAATTGAGCTGGGGACAGGTGTCAGGGGTGCACCCGGGAGGCTCACTCTGTCTGAAGAAGTTGGGAGAATTCTGGCAGTAGAGAAGCAGTTTAACCTAGGTCTTAAAAGATGAGTAGAGGGCTTCCCTGGTGGCGCAGTGGTTGAGAATCTGCCTGCTAATGCAGGGGACACGGGTTCAAGACCTGGTCTGGGAAGATCCCACATGCCGCGGAGCAACTAGGCCCGTGAGCCACAACTACTGAGCCTGCGCGTCTGGAGTCTGTGCTCCGCAACAAGAGAGGCCGTGATAGTGAGAGGCCCGCGCACCATGATGAAGAGTGGCCCCGGCTTGCCGCAACTAGAGGAAGCCCTCGCACAGAAACGAAGACCCAACGTAGTCATAAATAAATAAATAAATAAATAAAAGATGAGTAGAGCCACGGTGAGATACCACCTCATCCCCATTAGGATGGCTGCCATCAATAAACCAAGATAACAAGTATTGGTGAGGATGTGGAGAAATGAGAACCCTTGTGCCCTGTTGGTGGGGACGCACAATGGTGCAGCCATTATGAAAAACAGTGTGGAGGTTCCTCAAAAAATTAAAGATAGAATTACAGTATGATCCAGCAGTCCCACTTACGAGTATATGCCCAGAAGAATTGAAGGCAGGGCCTTGAAGAGATCACTGTACCCCCACGTGCTCAACAGCATTGTTCACAACAATCAAGAGGTGGAAGCAGACCAAGCGTCCATTGAGGGGTGAATGGGTAAGCAAACTGTGCCGTGAACACACAGTGGAATATTATTCAGCCTCAAAAAGGAAGGAAATTTGGACACAGGCTACACCATGGATGAGGCTTGAGGACATTATGCTCAGTGAAATAAGCAGACACCAAAGAACAAATGCTGTATGATTACGCTCGTATGAGGTCCCTGGAGTAGTCAAGTTCGTAGAAGCAGAAAGCAGAATAGCAGGTGTCAGGGGCTGGGCAGGAGGGGAACAGGGAGTTGCAGGGTTTGGGTTTTGCAGGATGAAAAGTGTGCAGGAGGCTGGCCGCACGCACTGAGAACGCCCCCCCAGCGGCAGCCCCCCGGGGGCACCTGTGCCTGCGTGTACCTCTACCAGGGTGGGGCTCTGCACGTGGACACTGTCGTACGCAGGTGGCCAGCACGTCCCCTGTCGTGCAGGACCTCCCCTCTGTGCAGGCCAAACAAACCCCGAGGCCCAGGGGCCTCTGTGCTGGGCAGACCTCAGTTAGAGTCCTACCCGTGTCATCAGTTACCAGGCATCGGATTAGCACAAATTCCTGCACCTCCTTAAGTCTCATTCTCTATAAAATAGGGCAACACGACCAAATTCAAACACGTGCGGTGGACAGTAAGATGCCTGTGTGTTTGATGAAGGAGAGCTGCACGGACCTGTGTGCATGTCCAGCGGAGGGTGATGGGCATAACCAGACCGTATCCACTGGGACTCCACGTTCACAGCACACTCAGGCCCCTCGTTCCTCACTAGATCCCGGGACTCTAAGAGCTGGCCGTCGTCAACCCTACAGACGCCGAGAAAACTGGGCTTAAAGACGGTCACTGACTTGCCCCTGGCTCCGCACCCAATCAGAGGCCAAGCCGGGCCAGGGGATTTTGTGTTTCCCTCCATACGTAATCACACCTTTAATAAAAACCTTCCTTCCTTCCAGCAATAGTTTCCGGAATAGAGCTAGATCCTATTGGACAAAAAGGCTTCTGCATGTCTGTGCAGGTTCCAGGGCACACGGATGTGCCTAGACTCCTCGGGGCCTCCAGGCCAACTGGGCTCCTGCATAGGCTCCCAGCGCCGGGGGACAGTCCCCTCTTCCAGCATGACGCCCGTCCCCCCAGTGGACACAAAGCTGCTGAGACAGGAGCCTGTGTTTCGTCTTGTATCCCGGCACACTGTAGCTGCTTAATAAATCCCGAGTGAGGAAATGCTTTCTGGGTTTCTTAAAAATAGCCCACAGACTTTACTCTCTTCTCATCCTGCATCTGCAGAAAATCTTCTAATCTTGTCTTCCAAGCCTGGGACCACCTTTGTTAGCAATTTGTCTTCTCTTTTTTTCTCACTGGATTTAGTAAAGGTCATAATCATCTGTGGTTCAGTCATCAGATATGTCTGAGCAGCCTCTAGGTGCCAGGCTCCGTGCTAAGTGTTGGAGGTGTGGCCCTTGGAGGGCGGCAGAGCACGGTTGTGTAGGCTGTCTACTGCACAATCCCAGGGTACGGCCTTCACAGCACAGCCTTTCCCTAAGGCATCTCCAAGGGCTCCAAGCCTGAGGACAGTGGAGCAGATCAGACCTCCCCCCTCTCCAGGGAAATGTTCAATTCCATCCAGCCTGGTGCTTGGGAGACTTACTTAGGTGAAGGAAGGGGGCAAGGCTCAAGTCTCTCCAGCATCTTGGCTCCTAAACCACCCAACACTGGCTTTTGGGTACCAGGACACTCCCTGGGGAGATTCTTTCCCCTTAGTTCCCCACCGGGCTCTAACTTTTCAGCACCAGCCAAATTTTCCCAGATGGATTTCTAACCGTTGAAATGGAGGTTTCTAATGGAAATCCCTGCAGCCCTTTACTTAGAGCCGCTCTGGTGGACACTACTCTAATTATTCAATTGCCTAATTCCATTTATCTTTCATGATCCATTATGCACTGCTGACAGGCTGTGTCTTCCTCAGCAGATACATAACCGAGTCTAATGGACTCTGGGTGAAACCAACCACATTGACTAAGGAATTTAGCTGGTACCTAATTCCCCTAAACTATTATTTTATAAATGAACAAGGCAGACAGACACATTTTCTGCTTTAGGATAAATATTGTATGAATTGCCCCTCTGAGACATCACATTATTAGTACATTATCCTTCATTCCTCCCCAAGGTTTGCAGGGCCTGGGCATACATACACTCAAGAGTACATTTGGGTGATTTTACTGAACAGGCTGATTTCAAAATCTGTTTGTATCCATGGAGAAAAGAAATAATTTTGTCTCATGGACAGGAAAAGTTCTTTAAATGTGGATTTGCTATTTCAGCGTGAAAGTCATCATTTTGGGGACTTTTGGTTTGACAGACGTGTCCAGGGTCTCATTTTTAAAATTCAGTGCACCTTCTTCCCTTGGCGCTCCCAACGGAACCACGAATCCTGGGATGAGTTTTGCACGGATACAGGAAAGAGCATCTCCCTTATGCTGAGAACCAAACATCCTAAGAAAGTCAATCTTTCTGTTTGGTTAAGTTCCCTTTTTTAAAAGATGCAGCTTATAATAGAAAAGCCTATTTCTCACCAAACATGCTCATGTTTTCACTGTACCCACATGGGCATTTCAACCTGGGGTGGGTCACGGGACTCAGGCTAAGAAATAATGTCTATTCTGCCCAGGTTGTAAAAAGAAACCCATTTCAAGTGGCAGTGGGCTTTCTCTTGTCCTGGATAAATAGTGCACACTTTTTTTTTTTCCATGTTAGCCATAACACGTATATTAATAAAATGATAAAAAGCTCTAATTGGACTATTGCTTGAGAGCCTTCACATCATGACACAAAAGAAGAGGACACGCACTTAGAAAATGCTGAGGGACAGAAGCAGCTGATTTTGTGGTCTTTCCCAGTAAATGGGGGGATTACAAAGATCTGGAACTAAGAGCGAACAAACTAAATCGTAGGAGTTTTTCCGATGATAAATAGCCTTCACATTTGTTCCAGATGTTACGTCAACATATCTGCTTACAGAAATGAAATCAGTCGTAACATTTCTTAGGGATTAATTAGAATCGAACTGTTAGGGAACTCTGCCTGTTCACCTTTGCTAAAATGCCCCAGGAAGTTGAAACAGGAGTGATGTGGAAGGGAGGAAGGAGGAGGTGTGGTTAATGCATTTACACCTTCTTAGATTCTCCCTTGAGTATATTTTACCTTTGCCATAAAATGAAAACATTTAGGGCTTCCCTGGTGGTGCAGTGGTTGAGAGTCTGCCTGCCGATGCAGGGGACACGGGTTCGAGCCCTGGTCTGGGAAGATCCCACATGCCGCGGAGCAACTAAGCCCGTGAGCCACAATTACTGAGCCTGCGCTCTGGAGCCTGTGCTCCGCAACAAGAGAGGCCGCGATAGTGAGAGGCCCACGCACCGCGATGAAGAGTGGCCCCCGCTTGCCACAACTAGAGAAAGCCCTCGCACAGAAACGAAGACCCAACACAGCCAAAAATAAAATAAATAAATTAAAAAACAAATGTTTAAAAAAAAACAAAAAAAACAAAAAAAAAAACAAAAATGAAAACATTTAAATTTCTTTAAAATTACATTTGACTTAATTACACCCAGGCCCTGATACCAGTAAGCCCCCCATTTCTGCCTGTTTTTCTGTCATAAAGAGCGACCAGGCTCATCATTTCATAAAGAGTTGTTTTCTATGGGATGTTCGCTATGTGCAGAATGTTAATAGCTGGCTGAATATGAATAGGCTCTGTAGCTCCACTTGAAATATAGAAAAATGGCCCAGACATTAAAAAAGATAAAAGGGAAAAGGGCAGTAATGAATTTAGAGGAAAATGAACATTAATGGTACTAGCATTACTCATGTTCCACATAACAAATTATTGGAAATCTGTCAAGTACACCAAATTATCTACTCGTCGGCTGCTGTGAGGTCCTCTGCAGCCATCCAAAACCAGCAAAAGCAAGACAATTTAAGCTAATTTTACTATTTATAACAATAGAACAGGCCATTAAGATAAATTAATGTCATTATCAAGTTTCTATGAAAATGACAAATACCACTATTTAGAGCAGCTTAGAGGCTGTTGACTATAATGAAATCCGCTGCACAGGTACTAAAGAGATACACTCCAAGTAATTATTTTCTAGTAGCCTGTTTGTTTCCTGACCATTCATTTGCTTTCACCACAATTAGTTCTGTACACAATATGGTGGTAACTAAACAGTCAACACCGCACAGCATTAGGACTAATTGGGCCATTAGGATGCAGTTTCCAGCCTTTTCCTCCCTAAAGAGAGCTGGGAGTAAACAGACCAGAGGCAACAATGAGAGAACCGTGCTGGCGTGGATTGTCTTCATTTAAAGGAGCTCCAAACAAGACAATAAAGCACACAGTGAAAAGCTCTGCAGAGAACACCCTCGAAAGAGCTGGACAATCACCAAGTAGATGGCACTGGAGTGCGCCCCGGTCCACCCCCCTCCCCGGGGACGCCAGCCCACAGAGCCTTCTGCAGCGGCATCCTTGGGCTCGGAGGAGTGCCAGCCAGAGGTGTTAAGAACACCTTGTTGGTCTGAACCTGGGAATTCTTCTTCCACTGCTCGGATCCGTGATTTCTGAGTTGCCCAAAGCCACAGCATGGAAGGCCCATCTCCCTAACACAGCTATGTCATTGATTGCTTCTGGGTCATTGTTTTAGGACCAAATTCCTCCAAGGCTGTCCACAGCCCAGGGCTGCTTTCCCTAAATCAGACATCCATGGGAAAGAACGTCCCTGACAGTTGCGGTGAGTGATTTATTAAGAAGACACTGTCACACAACCGGGCTCTCTTGAGCCCCTCATTGCCTGAGGCAAGTTGCACGCTTTGCATCGGGCAGAGGCCAGGCCGCGAGCCGCGAGCCGCGTACCCTCAGTTACTAAACAGGAGGGGATTCATGAGGCCTCTCAGGGTAGCAGACGGTGTTCCTGCGGCCATGCTGCCTTCTGTTACCGGGGTCGTTAGCAGACCGCTCTGCGGACACCACTCAAAAACCGCCCGCTGGCTAGGCCCACCTGCCTGCCCCTCTTCCAGCTGAGACGAGCGTGCGGTCCTTCAGGATCCTAACATATGAGACACAAACACACTGCCACATTTCTAAAGAACTCGGAGCACGTGAGGCGTTCAAGCAACAACAGAACGATTAAGAAAAGGCAGGGAAGAGGACCCAAAAAGGAAGAGGAACAGCGCGCACGGCAAACCACATTACATAAGACCTGCGACTGCATTCGCTTCAAAACGTGATACCTGCCAAGGAGCGTAAAATGTGGAATCAGGCAGAGGGGACCTGGGAGACGAACTCTTCCGATGGTCAGATGAGAAGCACAATGCACGTCGCAGAGGTGAGAGCCGATCGCTGGTGCCTTGATTCGCTCGTACGAATCCTTCGCACTGCACCACTTTGCGGCTCCACACCTGCGCAGGTACGCAGGGTGCGTGCGCATGCGTGCGAGTGTGCGTGCGTGTGCGTGCGGGCGCGTGCGTGATCCCCTCTGCCTCTCCCCGCGTGCGTCCCCCGCCTGCCTGTGTTCGCTAACTTCAAACCATGGTCACTGGTAGACCTCTTCAGCATCGGGACTGCAAAACTGGGGCCCCTCTAAGAAAAGGCGTAACTCCTGCCTCAGGGGGCCATTGAGACCTTGAAAGCGAGGAAAGATGGTCTGAGCATCCCCTTCAAACCCGCATGCTAGTCTCCACAGTGACCCTCCCGTCTCTCATCCGTGCTGCTCCCCCATCTCCCACCCCAAATGGTGTGCTTCTTCCCCCTCTGTGACCACAGCCATAACCGACCATATGAAAGACAGAGAGAATGTCTCATTTCCCTTTTACCTAGAACAGAGTTAGCATTCAATAAATAAATGCTCTTTCAAAGGATATCAAAATGGGTTTTCTGACGGCAGTGATTTCGGAAGAGGTAAAATGCAGGTGGGCCACGGACCTGGACGGAGGAGAGAAAGGGACTTTCTGCGGGTGCAGTTGCCATCCGGCTTTGGCAACTTAAGAAGAGCGATTTTGAGACAGGATCCCGCTTTGATTCTGAAGTCTGTGCTGCGGTGGTTTTACCGACTGGGGCGAAGGGCCCTCAGGGAGGAAAGTTGTCCCCACTCCCCTTTGGAATGCTCAGAGACACCAGTCCAGGACCCCCGGGGCTTGCTTCAAGAGTCCCCTGCTGGCTGCTGACCAGGATGGGGCCATCCAATTTGTAAAGTTACAAATAATGTTTTTCAAAGACATGGTTCCTGGGCAAAGTATATGGTGAGTTAATTATAGCTGCTATCCCGATGGTGATAATCTTCATGATAAACCATAACCCCCAAGAGTTCAAAGCACTCTAAACAATTAGATTAATTACACTCAAAGTTTCCCCAAAGGGTGGGCCACTTCATGACCTCTGCTTCCAGATGAGGAAGCCGGGAGATCCAAAGGCAAAAGTCCAGGAAATGGGCTGGAAGCTGCTCCATGGAAGGTCCACCCACGGGGGGTGGTGTTTGCGAGGAGCTGTAATGCTGGAAGGTGAGAGCGGCTGGGGGCGACAGGGGGCCCGCCCATCTGGTATGTGGAGGGGCCGGGAGAGTCCTGGCGTCGCCAGGCACCCCCTTCTATCTGGGCGGGGCCTCCCCAAGTGCGGAAGTGGCAGCACACCGCAGGCCTCCTGCACCTGCGCCTGCCCCTGTGCTGAGCAGACTGAGGTCCCCTCCATGTCGCTATGCTAAGGGCAGCAGGGGCAGCTCTGAGGTCAAGACACAGGAGCAGGGCTAAGCAGGCTGGCGCATTTTCTGTTTTAACCTTCCCCACTGCCCCGCAAGGCAGGGCTACTTATATGAGGAAACTGAGGTCCCACAAGTCAAGAACGTGCCCAAGGTCACCTGGCCAGTGGGTGCAGAGGCGGGATTCAAACCCGGGCTGTCTCGATTGGGAGGAAGCTTTTCCTCTCTCAGGCTGCTCCATTCCCAATGCCAGGGAGCACAATCCCGGGGTCCTGAGCCTCAGCTTCCCCATCCATAAAATGGAGTTGATCCTAACCCCACCCAGTGACAGTGAATATTCAGATAAATCCGTTCACATTCCACACCAGGCACAGAGCCTTGCTCCCGGCTCCCACTCTCAAGCACACAGCCCTGCTTTGACCCCGTCTGCTTGATTTCAGGGCTTCTGGTGCTGCCCGAGCCGATTACTCGCTGCAATAACCTCATTCTGCAAAAATCACACTGGCTTTTACAGGTCTTTACGGGAAGGAAATAGGCTAATGCACTGTTTTCTCGTGTGTGTCAGTAGCCCAATCTCTCTCTAATGGGCTCAAATTGCAGTTTTAAAACCTAAACTATGAACTTAAACTCTCCTACAGACATGCCCAGGACAGGCGTCCTCACTCCTTATGACTTCCAGTGAAAATTAGAGAAAAACACTGGGTCCTGTCTTCCTCTGAATAGCCAGGTTCAGACACAGGAGTAAGCGTGACCTTGGCGGAGTTTTTCTGCCCAAAGGTGAACAAGACGGAAAAGTCAGGAAAGCTTTCTGATTTCAGAACTCACAGTAGCTTCCAACACAGGCCCCTCTCCTGATGTCCCGTGCACTCCCAGTCCGTGGTCTCAGGAAACGCAAAACAGAGGCAGCTGTGGGGTCTGGGTCCACCCCTCCGTTTGCTGCAGCCATTGGCCTGCCTGCCCTTCCTGCCTAAGACCAGTCTTAGTTTTTGAACTCTGCTGCCATATTCTCCCGATAGCCTCCCAGGCCCTCTATCTGCCTAGATTGTTGTTACTGTTAATCAAATAAACTGAATTGCCCTCAACAAACTAAATTTCCAGCCAAGAACTCTTGGCAAGCCAACAGCTAACATTTCCTATGTGCCAGGCACCACACCTGGCACTGGGCACCAGCGCAGGCATCGACCCATCCGAGGCCGAGCGCTAGACTCAATTCTACCTCCGAGGAAGCAGGCTCAGACATGCGCAGCTGACCCGCCCAAGGTCACACAGCTGGTGAGAGACAGGGACCAGACTGTAACCTGGGTGCTCTGAGTCTGTAAGCCACCCTTGGTCTCTCTGCCGCTTAGAGCCTGTGGCCTGGCTGGATCCCTGGTCCCGGTCTCGGCAAGACTGACCTGTCCCCTTAGCACCCAAGAGCCACCGTAACAAAGCGCTGGGTGTACTGACCAGAGGAGGCAAAGGGGACCTTATAACTTAATCAGTTTACCGTAGAGATTACTGTTTGACTTGCTCTCCACCCCTGGACCGCAAGCTCCGTGAGGTCAGGAAACGCATCCCCGTTCCTCACCGTCTTATCCCCAGCGCTAGCGCCTGGTGGAAAGAAAGTGGTCAGATTTGCTGAATAAGTGAATGAATTATGGAAAGGACGAAGATCACCTGCTGGGCACCCCGCGCAGCCGTGTACAGAGTCCACGCTGTTTCCGTGGTATTTGAACGCAGCCCAGGCGTGGAAGGGCAGTGGTCTCCCTCTCAGCGCTCACGCGGGCGGGGGGGCTTTGCAGAATGGACCACCAAGCATGTGACACAGTCCTGGCTCAGAGGCTGCATGTCAGTGGTCCCTGCTTTCTCATAGCAGAGAAGACCAGGGCGCATCTGGCTCTGGTCCGAGGGTCCGGGGAGCAGCGAGGAGGGGTTATGGGCTCCTGGCCCTTCACACACTCTCTCTTCTAATTCTTGGCAAGAATTTCCTTAGCACTGGTTTTTTAAGTGTTCCACTCCCAATAACCAGTGTCACAGAAGGGAGTCAGGCATGCATCTCTCTTCTCCGCTCACACATGAAATGAGATGCGGATCGCTGCTTTCCTGCTGTCCCAGGATCCAGGCGTTGGGAGGGCAGCTGCAGCAGACACACAAACTACATCTGGCTAAGCCACGGGGGGCCCCGGCGTGGCCATGCTAGTTTCTTCACTTTGCTAAATCTGCTGCTCTGGTCTAAACGTAGCAGCCTCTTGACTTCAAAGGCTAGACTCTGGCCAGGCCTGGAGCGATGAGGCCAGTGCATTAAGGGCCAAGCCCCAGAAGTGTGTGCACCGCAGGGCCGGCGAGAAAAAAGCAAGCGGGAGCCTCGGCCCCCCTCCCGGGTCAGGGAGACCCTGCATTCCTCCGGAGGTTGGGAGCTGGGTCTGGGCCTCTTTCTGCTCTATCCAGCTGGCTTGGAGCAAGTATCACAACCCCTCCAGGCCGCCTCTTCTCGTCTGGGCTGTGAACACTTGATAATCCCAAATTCCATTTCGGTTCTTAAAGAAAAAAAACCTTTGATTCCAGGACCATACGGATTCTGTGATTGTCCCAGATTTTTGTGCTGGATTCAGAATCTATTTATCAGAATATAACGTCTGATTGCCTTAGTTTACTACTCACTGCGGGCTGAGGGGGGAAAAAGAATCCCACCTCATGTCCATAAAAGTGTTGCTAGAATGTGACGCTTTACCTCCCTTTCAGGGGATGTCAAAGATGGGCAGGTGGGGTCCATCCAGAGGAGTTCACAGCCCCTCCAAGTCATCTTCTGAACATCGTCCCAGGTTTATGGGGCACACGATGGTGACTAAGTGTCTCCGGTGAGTGTGGGAAACGCCCAGTGAAGTACGAGTTGGTCCAGGTGCAAACAGGTTATCTTTGTCCAAAGCAACGGCAATGATCGTCCAGCAGTTTCCCATTTTGATTCTTAAAACGCCAAATCACAAGCCAAGTCATTTCCATTTAACTGGGTTTTCCAATTAATTTGAGTCTCGCTCACAGAGGATTTGTTAAACAGATTTTATCGTCGAGATAATGGTGGCAATGAATTCTGACTTCTTGTAATTTTTCAAGTTTATTGATCCAGAGCAGTTGAATTGTACTGTAGTTGTGACTTCCCAGTGGCGTGTCCAAGAAAGTGCTCAATAAATCCTGAGGAGACAGCCACTTTCCAAAGCCTGGAAACACACTTTCAAATCGGAGCCCAGGTTTGCCTGACTGTGAAGCCTGAAGGCAAACCTGATCCAGAGGGTTAATTAAAAGAAGAGAGGAGGGGCTTCCCTGGTGGCGCAGTGGTTGAGAATCTGCCTGCTAATGCAGGGGACACGGGTTCGAGCCCTGGTCTGGGAAGATCCCACATGCCGCGGAGCAGCTGGGCCCGTGAGCCACAATTGCTGAGCCTGCGCGTCTGGAGCCTGTGCCCCGCAACGGGAGGGGCCGCGATAGAGAAAGGCCCGCGCACCGCGATGAAGAGCGGTCCCCGCACCACGATGAAGAGTGGCCCCCGCTTGCCGCAACTGGAGAAAGCCCTCGCACGAACCGAAGACCCAACACAGCCAAAAATAAATAAATAAATAAATAAATAAATAAATAAGAAAAAATCCAAAAAAAAAAAAAAAAAAGAAGAGAGGAGGGCTTCCCTGGTGGCGCAGTGGTTAAGAATCGCCTGCCAATGCAGGGGACATGGGTTCAAGCCCTGGTCCGGGAGGATCCCACATGCCGCGGAGCAACTAAGCCCGTGCGCCACAACTACTGAAGCCTGCGCTCTAGAGCTCATGCTCCACAAGAGAAGCCACTGCAATGGGAAGCCCGCTCACCGCAACGAAGAGTAGCCCCCGCTCGCCGCAACTAGAGAAAGCCCGTGCACAGCAACAAAGACCCAATGCAGCCAAAAATAAATAAATAAATAATTTTTTTAAAAAAGAAGAAGACAGGAATTCATTTCTTCTCTTAGTGCCCTGTCCTTACTGGTGTTTTTAAATGTCTGTAACCAACTACTAGCAAATGATTTCTTAAGGAAATGGTGGCTTTGGAGTGTCACATATCCTGGAAGGCATCTTTTCTAAAAGTGTCTTGATCTCGCCTGGACCACATTCTGACCATTTATGGTATTCAGAGAAATAGGAGATAAAGACCCCTGGGCTGGCCTAGGGGTTAGAGACCAGGAGAGAAAGCCCACAAAGTGGGGGATGTCCAGCCCAGCCCCCCAGGAAGAAGAGAGGTGTGTCTCCCTCTTCAAGACAACAGGAGCAACACAAAGCCTTAGGACACGATGGAGGTGGGAGCAGGATGGGTTCTCAGCCCGGGAGAGATGAATAATACATTGGAAAGCAAACATCAGCATGATTTCCCTTCTAATCAGGATCATGAAGCATTTTACAAATTAACCACTTTCCTCCGACACTTACCATGTTGAGTGGCTCTAGGTAGACCATCAGGGCGGACTCTGCCATCTGCATTTAGAAAATTGCCTATACATTTATTACAGTGAAATTCACCCATTAATTAATGTTGTTCTCCCTGAAGACTCTCATTAACACATTGAGCTAATTACTGAAACCACAGGCCCAAGGATTGGGTTGTGGTGGGGTTTTTTCCTATTACAGTAAAATTTGCTCCTGCCTTACCTTAATAGGATTTAAAAAGAGAAAATGGCAGAGTCAGAAGGACCCTCGGATGCCGGAATTGAGTAAACTTTCAGGCTGCTTTCAGGCTGGCGGTCTTGTCCTTCTCTGTGGGAGGCATGTGCAACTGCTATTTTAGCAAGAAATACTTCCAGTGTGAGAGAGGTCCAAGCGTCCAGCCAACACTGCAGGCTTCTAATAGCTCAGCTGCTGGGCTGGGATGAGTTAGGAAATAAATCTAGAATGAAACACAGTCTCGCGTCCGTTCATGGTTTCCTCTGATACATTGATTTTCTCTTCTCTTCCCCACCGTCCACATGGCTCCTACATGCCCTTTTCATCCAGCAGGAAGCAAAGAGATTGCAAAGAATCAGCAAGGGTTAGACATATTATATTTGTAAAGCTTTCCACTGAAAGTGTCGACTGACACTGGGTATTAGGTACCTTAAGTGAGTTAGTGTACTTTATTATCTCCAAGCAGAACCATACTCCAAGCCTCTGCTTGCCCCACTGTAGAATGGGGATATTTATGTAATTCTCCCTTATATAATTTGTAAGAGTAAAATGAGATAACATCCATCAGACCTCTAGCTCATAGCACATGGTGACTATTCAGGGGGCTATATGTCCCCCTCCATCTCCTGGAGCGCTTTCCTTTAATACCTGGGGGGGAAGCCTCCAGTGCCCCCTGCGTGAGGCCCAGCCCAGCCGCCAGCAGCGCATCCCGCTGGGAATCCAGAAGCCCCTGCAGGCTCCCCTCGGACAGCAGTGCCTTATTCAGCGCGCAACAGTAGCGTCCTGAGTGCTTGCCTGGTGTGGGGAGAAAACTAGACATGATACTTGCCTCACCAGGCAGGCGTTTTGCTGGGGAAGATGGATATTTTTAAAGCAATAATCATGACTGCTGTATACGAGTAGTGAAAGCGCCAAGGTGTGCGATAGGGGGCTTCTGCAACCCCCCGCAAGCAACTCCAAATACACCTGTGATCTAAGTATAAACTACTACTGTTTTAGACAAGCACCCGAGCCCTGTTCTAGATAGAAATTCTGAAGCTCCCCCAGTGATGAGAGGGACAGAGGGCACGAAACAGAACATCTACCCAGGCTGGGAGAGGAGAAGCTTCTAGGAGGCTCTTTTGCCTTCTTGCTTGGGGCCATTGCCTCTCAGTAAATACCAACTATTTGCACATTTGCAGCAAACTCTTCCAGAGTTGGATCTCAAATGCATTTCTCCATGGAGACAATGTTACATGTTGTGACTTACAGGCCACCATCTTTTGTAACTGATCTAGAAACTTCACCACTCAGGAGAAATTCATCAAGAAATCCAAAGAGTTGACAAATAAATCTCTGGAGTACAATCCAGTTATAAACTGGGTTCTGCCTACAAATGCTTATTTTTTGAAAAGTCTATAGCCTGTTTCAATGATAATTTATCGGCTTAACTCTCCTGTTAACTCATTCATTTATTCATTCACCAAACATTTGGTGAGCGCCCCTCTGGCAGGGCTCGGGGTCGGGCACACGGAGGAGCCAGCATCTCTGCTTCAAGTTGTCCACAGGTTGCAAATTGCAAAGGCAGAGTTCAGGGTGAGTTGGAGGCTGAGTCTGCACCCTGGCCTCTGCCCCGTGACCCAGACGCTCACAGTTAGAACACCAGGCTCCTGTACCGTGATGCCAGAGGCAGCGAAGGGCTGCTGGCCTGGCTCTTTTCCCAGACAAGCCTCAGAGAGAGGAAATGCCAACTAAAGACCCAGTTGGAATGAAGGAAATAGGAAAAAAATACTTAAAATTTTCAAAATCTCAACATATAAAATAAACAGAATAAAGATGATGACCCGCGTGTTCCTGTCGACCAGCTCCAACAATGGGCAGCATTCTGCCATTCTTCTTTCATTTGTACACATCTCTACCCACCCCTGGCACTCAGAGACTACGGTGAAATGCACATCTGTTGGGATGAACACAGTTTGTAACCCACACCGCCCCGCCCCCTCCCCCCACCCCGGTTTTTGGAAGCTTTTTAAATCCTATTTCTATTCTAACAAACATATATGAATGTGTATTTTTCATCAATGTCAAGAATTAAACAATCTGTATATAACTCCTCCAAGTTCACAAAAAGTGCAATATTTAGCATACTTTTACTCTTTTCTACCTCTCTGGGTTGAAATACCTCTGTTGAAGTCATCTAAATGTTTGAGTTTATGTTATTATTAATTTTTACTTTATCCCTCTTCTATTTTAAGAATGCTTAAAAGAATCTACTGAACTTAACAACCTTGTTATCAATAATGATTTAAACTTAATTATAGCTTTTATTGTTTAACACTGTTTCTTACCTTCATTCTTTCCTGAATTATTTATTTTGGTGCATTTTCACTTACTTCCTGGAGGTTATTTAGTTTCTGCGTTTTGTTTTGTTTTGTTTTTTACTGAGGTATAATTGACAGTTACCATCGTATTAGTTTCAGGTGTACAACATAATGATTTGGTATTTGTATATATTGCAAAATGATCACCGCAATAAATCTAGTTAACATCTGTCAGCAGACATAGTTACATTTCTTGTGAAGAGAACTTTTAAACTTTTAAGAACTTTAAAGAGCTTTAAGAGAACTCTCTTAATAACTGTGTTTGGCTGTCAGCACAGGAGAGGTGTGGGTGGTCCACCGACCGGGACTCTTTTGCCCTCACACGTGAAAGGCCAAGCTGGGTGGCTATGGATTCGACCCCACAGTTCTTTCTCTCAGGGCCCTGGGAATATTGTTTCACTCTCTTCTAGCGCTTGACGTTGTACGTAAGTCTGATTCTCTTTTCTATGAGGGTAATTGGTTTTTGGGGTGCAGGGTTCTGTCTTATAAATTTTTCTGTTTGACCTTGGAATTAAGAGATTTCATCAGACGATATCCAGGTGTTTGGTTTTTCAAAAAATTATTCCTACTTGGCATCAATGGCCCCTTTCCACTCAGAAAAAAATTAATGGTATTTTCATTGTCTTTTCTTCTATTCTTTTCTCTCTCCTCATGAAAGTCCTAATATTCAAGTACTGGTTACTCTGGATTCAAATTTTATCCCTTCTTATGGTTTCCATCGCTTTTCCTCTAATTCACTGATGCAGTTTTCAGGTGAATTACAAGTCAGGGTGCCTATTCAGGTGGGGTTTTGTTTGTTTGTTTGTTTTCTTTTTGAGAGAGGTGTCCATTCATATTGATTTTACATCCTTTTTTAGAATTGCTGTATCATAGTCACACAATAAAATACACACTTCAAAATTTCATTTTTAACTTTTTAAGGGTACAGTTCAACTTCAACAAATGCTTACCTATAACCCATAAGCCACTCAATCAAGACATAAAAGCCCTTCCAGCACCTCAGAAAGTTCCTTACACCTCTTCCCAGTCAATTCAAAGCCCCGCCTCAGAAACCACTAGTGATTTCTATGACCATAGCTTATTGTTGAATGTTTTAGAGTTTCACATAAATTAAACCATAGACTGTGTACTCTTTCGTGTCTGGTTTCTTCAGCTCAACACACAGTAAGAAAGCTGTGACATCAGTGACACTGTCCTACAGGACCATGGCACTCCCTTCTGCCCTGTCACCGTGTCTCTTCCCAAACCTCAGGTACTGAGCTCAGGTGCTATTTCTCCGAGGCTTTCATTCATTAATTCCTCTGAAAATGTTGCCTGATGATTACTTAATTAACCGGTGTCAAGGGTACTTTTATAGAAGAAATAAAATGTTTATTTTTTTCTGATTACAAAAGTAATATAGATTCCCATAGCCATTCTGAAAAAATATGGGAAAGAAACTAAATTCCAGCTACCCAGAGATAATCCTTTTTAACACTATGGTGATAGTCTGCAGTCTTTTTTTTTCTGCATGTGTGCACAAGCTGTGTGTGTGTGTGTGTGTGTGTGTGTGTGTGTGTGTGTTTTCATAGCTGAGATTCTATCTGGTATGTGGTTCTGTACCCTCACTTTCATTACTTTAGAAACAAAGGCTCTCCAAAATCAGAAAATCCCTACTTCCCCCCTCAGAGCATGAAATTAATTCTATTTAAGGCATGTTGATTGAGTGTCCCACGTCTGCCTACCAAGTGCTGGGATTGTATTGGTACAAAGAACGAATAGATTTGGAGACAGGTTGATGGGCACCGCATACAGAATCCAAAAGGGTGGCCCACGTGTGCATACAAATCGAGGGACAAACTGTGAAAAGGTGGCGTTTGGGGGAAGCGGGCGGCAGCAGAAGAGGGCTGTGGGGTACCCATCCCTCGTCGCCCTCCCCCTGACCTGGCAGAGCAATAGAAGATGCTCTCCCAGAAGAGAGGGTGGTGGTGGAAACCACCCCTCCAGCCCTCTCCAACTGGAGTAAACCCTCCATCTGGAAGAGACGGGTCCTCAGTGCTAAGTGTCTTTTGCAGTGAACACATCTCCTGCACAGTTTACCTTTTCGTGCTACCTAGTATCTGGCCCAGCACCGGGATAACAAGCATAGCATCGTGTAGAGCATGCCGCAGAGAGAATTCAGATCTCCCTTGAGATTCTGGGGCTTTTTAACCTAGGAGTAATGAATCTCAGCTTTATTTTGTCCTTTTTTCCCCATATTCCTTTCCATTATGGATTATTACAGGATATTGAATATAGTTCCCTGTGCTCTACAGTAGGACCTTGTTGCTTATCCATTCTATATGCAATAGTTTACATCTGCTGACCCCAAACTCCCACTCCATCCCTCCCCCACCCCGCTTCCCCTTGGCAACCACAAGTCTGTTCTCTATATCTGTAAATCTGTTTATTTTGTTCTTTACTGAAAAAATAAAGCTTCTTGGATGTGGATATAGCATATAATAATATATAGCAGCCAGAGGAGACAGAATAAAAACTCTACCTCCTTCACAAAGATGCAGTATTTCCCCCACCCCTCTGAGCTTTCCTTCCCTGTGAAATGTTTCAGAGGAGAGTGGCTAGGGTGATGGCCCAGGAGAGATTATGTTAATGAGAAGCAGGATAAATGCTCAAAATGATTTGCACAGAAGGAACTTGACCGGCTGATATTTGAAGAGGAAATCCCAGAGGAGATGCCCCACATAACTAGCCTTCCTTTGTCAACCCTGAATCTGATAGAAGTGTCTGAATCTGGAAAAACAAGTTCACGGTTCCTCCCTCACCCGCCAACGCTTGCAAGCTCCATACCAGCGTTTCCAGTCGCAGCCATCATTCTGCCGTCGCCTGTGCGTTTGTATCGACACTAGTGTTTGCTCTTGTAATGCCAGTAACCCCCCAGGGCACTGCTCCCCATGGAGCCCGGTGCCACGGGTGGGGGCTTGCGGATGGGCTGGGCTCCCAGTTCAGCCTCCAGAGAACAGCGCCGGGGAGACCAGGAATGGATGCCCCCGAATCTCTGGTGACTTCCCACCATCACACAGGCCTTCCTCATCGTGGGAGTCGTGCAAGGGCCAAGTTACCGAATTTTGGGGAGGACTTCCAGCTGCAGCGCCATCCTCTGTCTCTGCACGCTCGCTCCCGTTAACGTCAGCATCTGTGGCTGAGAATAAGGTCAGGAGGGGGGCTGCTAATGCAGGGGAGGTGAGGGCTCAGGGTCGCAGAGGCATGAGGTGCCCAGAACCTCAGAACCTCCCCACCACCCTTCTCTCCCTGGGAAGCACCACCCCACGTGGGAGACGGGATGACTTGGGGCACTTGCAGGAGCAAACGTGCTCTGACCCTAGCAGAGTGCCAGGCACACGTGCACGGAAGCATTATAGCATGATGGTCAAAAGCTCTGGGGTCAGACTTGGATGTAAATCCACTTCCATCACTTCTAGCTGTGAGGTCTTCGGCAAGCACTAATAAGAGGTATCATTACTATTAGAGGTTATTGGGGGAGGGATCCTAGCTACGTGTACACGCTAACAGGGGCTCCTTGCTTTTGAGAGGGTCTTGAGGACAGTAGTCGTAAACCACAATGCACTTACAGAGCTCCGAGTTGCCAAAGCAGGGCCACAGGAAACTTAATCTAAAGGAGCAGACATATCCAGTAGTAGCAGTTTACGCAGACAAGCCTGCTTCAGATAAGATCAAAAGCTCCTTTCACCCAGTAATCTCAGTGTCTTATGATAAGACTGTTTTGGCTCTTGGGTTCTGTGCCCACAAAGCCGGTCTCCTGGGGTAAGTCTCGGAGCGGCCACTTCAAGGAGGATGGTGTGGCTTCCAGTAAACAGGGCAGTGTTAAAATCCAGGGCCTCCTGCACCCACGGGGCGGCTGTCCACAGGGACGCCCAGTGGCTAATGCCATCTGGTCATCGGGCCCCATGGAGACGGGCGCGCTGGACGGTCAGGGAACACCTTGGGGGATGCTGGTCCAGCCCACGCCCGCAGGCTCTGCTTTGCTCCAGGTGAGTCCTCAGCAGAGAGTCTCACACTTCACACAGATTCCGATCCTGCAGGTCTGGGATCCCTGCGTTTCCAACAAGCCCCCCAGGGGTGCTGATGCTCCTGGACCCAGGAATCTCACCTGAGAGGTCTGCTCTTCCTTGAGAATCCCAGGGCGCCCAAGACGGTCCAGGAGGCGGACCATTCTCCGCCACAATGCAGAGACCATGCCAAGAATCCTGGCCCAGCCTTCAAGTTCTCCGTGGTGCTTCAGTCACACTCAGGATGCTCAGCTCTCTGTATCCAGACAGATGCCTCTCTCTCGGTCCCTATGCTGGTGGTGGCGGGTCGGTAGCTGAACTCAGATCTGTGTTACTCCACAGAGTAGGGTGGCCTGCCGTCTAAACCCGACTGTCTCATCTTCTTTTCTGAACTGTTTCCTCTTATTGTTGATTAATTATTTTGATTGAGAACTTCATATGTCATACATATATGACACAGACATATAAATAATAAGCACAGAAGATTCTAACCCATCATTAAAACATTGATTTGGCTAATTTCACTCGAACTCCACACTGTTGGATTTTTTTTAATAGACGATTTTTAGAGCAGTTTTAGGTTCACAACACAACTGAGCAGAAAGTACCGAGAATTCCTGTGCCCACCCTACTTCACTGACCAACTAACCTTACTAAGGAAGTCAGGAACCACGGTGAAACGGCAGGTCCCAGCTGGCCCGACCTTGAGACACTCATTCCCTTCAAGCTTCAGCTTCCTCGCCTGTAAATGCAGGGGGGGGCCGCTGACAGGCCTCTGTGCCCTGTGCCCAGCTTCTAGAACAGCGTTTGGCACGTAGTGGGCGCCCGGGAATTGAGCGTTGAATGAATTTTATTTTCACTACTTGGCTTAAAGGTAGTGATTTATCCAAACATTAAAAAAATTATCTTGAAACATAAAAATACCCTCCAACGTCAAACTAAAAGTTCTGTCCTGATCATCCTTATTTTATCGCAAAGATGATCCAGACTCTATCAAAAAGTATTAAAAAATACAATGCATCACCCGGAATAATTCCTGTGATTAATCAGATGTCAGAAAGGGACGTAACGTTTGTGTAGGGGATACTGAAGCATTACATTTTACAAATGCAGAAAACTGGGGGAAAAGGCATTGCTCCCTAAAGAAATCTCTCCACATTGATGCTTCACAAAAAGATTCACTAAGGAAACAATCTCCAGGACCTTCATGACGTCATTGCCTAAGGTTCTAACAGACCTGTGAGCACCATTCTCCCACGGCTCTGCCCTGAAGTCCTCCACGTCCTCAGCTCTGATGAACTGAACGTAGATGAGGTCTGATGAACTGGACGTAGATGTTCCTGACTTCAAGGACATTCTTACTCTGCCGGTCGCTGGAACTGGGTCACTGAGAGACGCTGTCACAGACGCTGTCCACATGATTACCCTTTTACTTATTTTTGCCATCATATACATGCATTTAAAAAAAATTTCTTGGGCTTCCCTGGTGGCGCAGTGGTTGAGAATCTGCCTGCCAATGCAGGGGACACGGGTTCGAGCCCCGGTCTGGGAAGATCCCACATGCCGCGGAGCAACTAGGCCCGTGAGCCACAATTGCTGAGCCTGCGCGTCTGGAGCCTGTGCTCCGTAACAAGAGAGGCCACGATAGTGAGAGGCCCGAGCACCACGATGAAGAGCAGCCCCCGCTCGCCACAACTGGAGAAAGCCCTCGCACAGAAACGAAGACCCAACACAGCCATAAAAAATTTAATTAATTAATTAATAAAAAAACAAAAACAAAACCTCAGCTAAATAAATATATAAAACTCATTCAAAGAAAGTCAAGCCTCTCGTCTATGCCAGAAATGCAGCTAAATAATACACAACGCCTTTGTATGACACAGGACACTCAACGTCAGCCCTGGGTAATCATACCTGTTGAAAGGTGTGGGTTCCCGATTGAAAAGCTAGAGTTTACATGACTCTCCTCTGAAGGACCAATTTCTGGACCCTTTCAGTCCTTGATCAGAACATGTGCACTAACAGAATGACAGGAACATAGAGGGCAGGTACAGAAATTTGTGGCCATCTCTTCCGCTCACACAGAAATACAATAAACAACTAGTTCTTCTCAGTACGATGCTCTAAATTGAAAGAAACACATGTATGGAAAGTTCAGAGGAGGCCTCTTTGGTAATTTTGAATAACAACTGGGAAAACTGTCCTAGAATGGATGAAAGCAAAATACACACAAAGAAGCTTCTAGAAACCTGAGCCTCTGCATCTGATTTCTGAAGCAGTCCTCCATTTCCAATAGGGATTTTTTTAAACATCCCTCACAGATTATTTTTGACTTAGCCAAGCAGGGAGTCTATTTTAAAGCTCCCAATTTGAAAGTCATGGAAGCTTTATAAAGTTCTCCACCTGCATCTCCTTTTAGCAACAGTCCTTTATCCTCTAAAGGATGAAAACCTCTAGCATATAAAAACTTTGTTAAGCTGTCACTATCAATAGGATAAAAAAAAAAATAACGGCTGACAAAGAAGAAACAAATTGCATCTTCGAATAAGTTTTCTTGAAGCTCTTGTTAAAAGCTATAACCTCTGATGTTAACTAAACTTAACCTATTCTGACCCTGGTGGTGGCCCTTAACCTTTTCTTTCTTCTGCTTCCTGTGACTGCTGGAGAATACTGGCCCAGTCCTTGGAAAAGCGTTCTCTGCAGCACACAAAGGCCCAGGCTTCCTGCTCCCCAGTCAGGAGGCCCCGGATCAACCGAGGGGTCAGCACCTGTGCGGAGAAGCAGGTGACAGTGGCCCAGTCCTTGGAAAAGTGTTCTCTCTGTAGCACACAAAGGCCCAGGCTTCCTGCTCCCCCATCAGGATGCCCCGGATCGGCTGAGGGGTCAGCACCTGTGCAGAGAAGCAGGTGACAGTGGCCTAGTCCTTGGAAAAGCGTTCTCCGTAGCACACAAAGGCCCAGGCTTCCTGCTCCCCTCTCAGGATGCCCCAGATCGACTGAGGGGTCAGCACCTGTGCAGAGAAGCAGGTGACAGTGGTCCAGTTCTTGGAAAAGCGTTCTCCGTAGCACACAAAGGCCAGGCTTCCTGCTCCCCCGTCAGGATGCCCTAGATCGACTGAGGGAGGGGTCAGCACCTGTGCGGAAAAGCAGGTGACAGTGGCCTAGAGCAAGTTGTAAGCATGTCTGCCCTTCAACTATCACGCTGCAGCTTCAGGCATTCAAGCCACTGAAGTTCAGGTTTTCTTTGTGAATACAGACTTTAACAAATTCATCTATTGCTGTTCAACTGACTGTAAAATTGGTAGATTTACTGTTGCAAAAAAAAAAAAAAAAAAAAGAAGAAAAACTGAGAGCTTTCACTTCCACTTTGGTAAGGTCATGGATACGTCCCAGGCTGCCAGCAAAACAGCCTTTAAAATCTTTGCAGTGGAAGCTAGCAACTTCCAGGGGGCGAAAGCAGCCAAACAATGACGGAAATGTCCAGCAGAAAGTCCTCCCTATACAGCAAACGTGTGAAACTCCACATCTGAGAACTTTCCAAGATGTAATGATTTGCTTTTAATTCCATTTCCCTCAAAGATGGGAAACAGTGAGAGCACAAATTTGTTTCATCACTAACATTATATTTACTGTTAGTTCTGCTTCCTTACATAGCCTTGTAACTAGATCTCATGTGGCTGTTTAAACGCATTATTGGGTTTTCTTTATAATGTAGAACACTAATAACTTGGTCCTGCTTTGCTTTGATTTACACAGTAGGAAACAGTGCACCTTTCATAAAGTTTCCTGTACTAGCTCTTTGTATTTCTGCATGACGTCTTATGATGGTAAAGGAAATTATTTTCATTAAGTGTTTCAAAATGACCAAAGTTAACTGACTCACTCCTAAACTTAACATCTTTGAAATGGAAACATATGGCCCCGTTGTTTTTCCAAAGGAGACTTTTGAACCTATTTATTTTCTGCTTCATTCGGTTGCACAAGAGATTTTCCACAGAAGATAAATGGCCCTTCCATATATAAATATTCTTTTACTTAGTAGACATGAGAGCTTTTTAAAAAAATTCATCCCAGTGTTATTCATTTTAGACAAACTTGTCTTGCTCATTCCCAACCACTGTCATGTTTTAATCATTGGTGCCATCCCTTTTGATAAATGATTAATCTGGAGTCTAATGTTATGGGAAATTTTACACATGATAAAGAAATTTATTCTGGGGCTTCCCTGGTGGCGCAGTGGTTAAGAATCCGCCTGCCAATGCAGGGGACACGGGTTCGAGCCCTGGTCCAGGAAGATCCCACATGCCGCGGAGCAACTAAGCCCATGCCCACAGCTGCTGCGCCTGCCCTCTGGAGCCCACTGGCCACAACTACTGAGGCCCGCACACCTAGAGCCCGTGCTCCACAACAAGAGAGGCCACTGCAATGAGAAGCCCGCGCACCGCAACGAAAAGTAGCCCCCGCTTGCTGCAACTAGAGAAAGCCCGAGCGCAGCAATGAAGACCCAACCCAGCCAAAAATAAATAAATAAATAAAATTTTTTTTAAAAAGAAATTTTTTCTGAATCTAATAATAGTTTGAGAGTATGTGAAGGGATTTAACACAGATGTGGTCACCAGATGTTCCAGCTCTTCTGAGGAACCAGCAGAAGTAGCTGCATGATGGACTTAGGTTACTTGAAGGAAGATTTCCTCAGTCCTTTAAAACAACGAAATGAGCTACTGAGGGAGGGCTCAATCTCCTTGTTTGGAGTTTTGTTTTTTGTTTTGTTTTGTTTTGTTTTAATTTTATTCATTTATTTATTTATGACCGTGTTGGGTCTTCATCTCTGCGCGAGGGCCCCCTCCAGCCGCGGCGAGCGGGGGCCACTCTTCATCGCGGTGCGCGGGCCCCCCACCATCGCGGCCCCTCCCGCTGCGGAGCACAGGCTCCAGACGCGCAGGCCCAGCAGCCGTGGCCCACGGGCCCAGTCGCTCCGTGACACGCGGGATCCTCCCAGACCAGGGCTCGAACCCGCGTCCCCCGCACCGGCAGGCAAACTCCCAACCACTGCGCCACCAGGGAAGCCCCTGTTTTGTTTTTTTTTAAGTGTACAGATGTTTATATGTTTAGAACGCATTAATCACACTTCTGCCTGTGGATAATGGTACAGATTCTGTAAGAAGGCTTCCAGCTTTCATGTGTTATGAGAATAGACACACACTGTTGGGCTGCGAGCATCTTCCGGAGGTTCTGAAGTCACCCCACATCAGCCAAAGCCCTGTGCGCACCTTGCTTTCTCTGTCCCTTTCGACAAGTTTGTAAACACGTACCCAGGAGAGCAGAGCGCGGACCCTCTCGGTTTTTAAATGGCACCGTGACGAGAAAGTGGCTGCCACTTAAGACAACGCTCTTACTGGATATAGTCTGCACTGCACAGGCTCTCACATGTAATAGACTCCCATTCTTTTGTTTCAGCAAAATGTCCTGGCAGGAGTTTACAGTGTAATGGAGGGAGGGAAGGGGGCACAGAAACTACCTGCAATCCATTAACAACTACCTGTTGAAGAACATGCAGAGTATTGGACCTCACGCAGGCTCTGCCACATCCACAGACCTTCAGAACAAACGCAGGACTATTAGCAGAGTAGCTTCTCAATTTGTTGCAGTCACTGTGGCATCACGAAGACACAGCCTAGTGTTAACAACTTTGAAAGAAATCACCCACAGAGTAACGACTCTGTGGGACAGATATCTTGAACCTCAATGACCTGCGCTGAGCAACTGTGTTTCACACACCTCCGTCTGCACCAGTGGGAGGGAGGGGACTTTGAAAGCTAACAGGCAAGGAGAGGGTCAGAGTATTTCCTTTAATCCTTCGTCAGAGCAAAAACATCAATACCTGCCTTGTGTGAGGAAATGCGTCGCTCAGGGACCAACCAGGAAAAGTATCATGGAAATTACCCTGTGGTGGAAAATGTAGAAGTTTTAGAATAGCCAGGATTTGAGTCATATTATGGAGTTACACTTCTACATTCTGGGCTTTGCTTTTTTGGTAAATTACGGGTAGAGACAACAATTTGGAAAGCTCTATACACTTCTGAGAGTCCTATTCTTTGCACATACTGAACGAGACGGCTTACAAGGGCTTTGTGGTGTAATCATATTCTGTCCCCAAACCAAGAAGGGTGCCTTAGCAAGCAGAGGCCATAAACACAGGGAGGGGTCCTGAAAGACCCAGTTGCCTGCTTTACTATCATTCTTCAAGGGTCTTCAAAGTCACCCCCACTGGAGCTGAGCCCAAGACTCTCAATGATTCTTTAGAAGCTGCCCGGTCCCATTTCAGCTGGAGGTCAGAGCAGAGTTCAAAAGAAGAGCTAAAAAGAACCTGCTTCTCCCTCTGAGGGCATGTCTGTAACACCCACCCTTTTCTGCTCATCTCCTTCCAGGAACACCAAAGCCCCTCTCTTGTTGAGATATCTCACAATGGCAGTCTAGAAAACTCCCCACATCATCTATTCTGGCCACTCATACCTTCAAAGAGGGGCTGCAAAAAAAAAAAGGGTTGCTGACAGGTAGCTCCAGTTACCAAGGACAACTTGGCGTGAATTTATTCGAATCGTAATCTCACCAAACTTTAAGCCCTTAGTTTGGGTATTAAACTCTTCAACCAGTCTCACTTAGTATCTTCCCAGACTTGTAACCCCACTGACTCACTCATTTCGTAAGGGACATTCAGCATTAAGAACACCAACTCTCTGGGGCTTCCCTGGTGGCGCAGTGGTTGAGAGTCGGCCTGCTAATGCAGGGGACGCGGGTTCGAGCCCTGGGCTGGGAAGATCCCACATGCCGCGGAGCAACTGGGCCCGTGAGCCACAATTACTGAGCCTGCGCGTCTGGAGCCTGTGCTCCGCAACAAGAGAGGCCGCGATGGTGAGAGGCCCGCGCACCGCGATGAAGAGTGGCCCCCGCTTGCCGCAACTGGAGGGAGCCCTCGCACAGAGACGAGGACCCAACACAGTCAAAAATAAATACATAAATAAATAAAAATTAAAAAAAAAAAAAAAAAGAACACCAACTCTGGCGCCAGGCTGCCTGGGGTTTTTTTTTATTCTTGAATCTGCTACTTGCTGCGTGACCTTGGGCAGATTACTTACTTTCTTCAGGCTTCAGTTCCCTCATCTGTGAAATGAGGTACTTACATTTTCCTGAGGATTAAACAACTTGAGAGAAGTCAAGCACTTGTGTAACACTGCCCGGCACGCACACAGGTAAACGCTGTAAATGCGGGCATTTACAGGTGACAAGCACCTACCATTTCCCAAGTTTTGTGCTGGTCACTCCATCCCCAGATCTACACTAAACAAACACATCTTGCTATTAAAGAATATTTTTGGTAGGATAAAATGAATCTTTAATTCTTCATGTTCAACTTGGAAAAGACCAACATGCAAATACTAACCTTGGCCTTTGGGTCACACATAGTTTTTCTGGGTTTACCACTTCACTGTTTTCAACAAAAATTCAGTACCTACTATGCCCGACGACGCCGTGGATTTGATGAGGAAACGGAAACTTGCTCTTTGCTCTCAAGGAACTGTTTAAGGCTGCACTAGTTTCCTCATCTGAAACGAAAGAGGTAATGCGAGACTTGAGCTGTTTAATGAGAATAAAGCGACATGTCCTGCTGGACTACACGTATCCAGTGGAAGCAGTGTGCTCTCATATATATCAAAATAGCCTCTAACTAGGTGGCTTCCGGGAGTCACGGCCACTGAGGAATTCCCACTTTGCCACGGAGGAATTTCCTACTGGAGAAGAAACGAGAGGGGCAGGGGCTGGCACGGCGGTCTGCAGGCTCGCGGACCCCAAAGCAAGCAGGCAAGAGACCGGGTGCACGGTCCGCTCCCAGGGTTAGAACTGCTCCAGAGCCTGGACACCGCACGCACGCACCACACCCGTGCGGTCCTCGGCCAAACACTGACGGCTCCGAGCTCTCCGGGTTACGGCGCCACGCGGGCCTTCCCCGCCCGGCCCGGCGCTAGCGGGCCGCCAGTGCCGCTTACCTGGGAACCGACGGGAGCCTCTGCTTCCCGAGTCTGCCTGCTCACCTGCAAATGCAGACAGTGCTCCCGAACTCACAATAATTATAAAGACGTTTATGAAATAGTTTATTAAGCATTCTATCAAAATAGTATTTTATTAAATAAAAAAGACGTGTACGAAAGCTCTAAGCCTAGTGCGAATACAGCCACACCGTGGTAGGCGCCAACGTAATGGACCGAGGGGATGGGAAGCTCCGATCGCCGCACCACCTGCGGCGCCAGGAGCCAGGTGAACGGCAACTTCCCGCACGCACCTCCCCTCGCCCTCGGCATTTTCTGTCGGAGGACTTTAGGCCGCCGGCCGAAAAGGCGCTCCTCCTCACGTCACCTTTCCTTTAAAGACGCAGGCCGAAGCCCCGCCCACTACGGAAGGTGAAAGGGTCTCACGGCGGAGCCCGTTTGCGGGCTCCTTCTGCCAAACCTTACCAATCGGCGGCCCGGAACAGGTAAAGCTAAAGGCAAGGGGCGCTGCGCGGGTGAGGGGACCTGCGGCGGGAGGACGGGGTCGTAGGGACGTGCCTGCGGAGGACGCGGCCTTGCGCTCGGCCGCGTCCCTGTCCCTGGAAGCTCAGTGCCGCCCACCCGCCAGCGGACAAGCCCTGCAGACCGTGCCGCGGGTTCGGGGATTCGGCCGGGCTGTAAAGCCGTCTTCGAGCCCAAGCCGCTGTCCGCGCACCCCGGAGCCGCAGCACCTAGACCCGCCGCCCCCGGTCCTTCAGGCCCCTGGACCTTCCTCCCAGCTATCCCGGTGCACGTACGGGCACGCACGCAGGCCGTACGTCGCTACGGCCCGCTCCAGCCCAGGCGCGCCGCGGGGGCGGGGCTAGGGTGGGCGCGGCCGCCGCAGGTGCACGTGACCGGTCTGTTTGGCGCGCCGGGCTCCCCCCACCCCACAGTCCCTGGCTCAGCGCGGAGCAGGGGAGAGCGTGCAGGCTCTTTGCCCTCTGCGGCCAAAGAAGGCGGCGTAGTGGGGAAGGTCGCTGAGTGATCTGGGCTTTCTCGTTTTCCCATTTACCATTTACTAGGCTCCACGGCATAAGACTCCTGAAAGAAGTAAATACATTTTCTTACTGAAGAGCCGCAGTTCCAAGTACAGGTTATGAGAGGCTTCAGTGTCAGAAAGTGCAGAGTGGAGGGCTCTGGAAAATCAGCCACTGTTGACCGTGCCCGGCGCGATGCAGGAAAGGGTAAACCGGATGCGTTCCCTGCTTCACAGAACCTACCGACTGAGAGAAACAGTAACAAGATAATCACACAGTTATAATCGTGGAGAGATTAGCTGTTCTGTGGACGCACTTAACGCTGAGCTCAACAAGCAAATAGCGGGGACGGGGGAAGGGGGGTTGGCCAGGGGAGAGCTGGCCTAGTCTGGGAGGTAATCAAAGGAACGCCCTGAGAAGGACCGCGCTAGGCAGGAATGGGGTTTCCTAAACCAAGGGGAAGAGCGCTTCAAGATCGGAAAGGCCAGGGTGGCTTACGCAGAAAGGAAGTTTGGAATGGAGTGAGGCCGGGAAGGTGCGAAGGACCTTTTGGCCTCCTGAAAGCTCTTGGTCTTTAATCTTCAGGCAGTTTTAAGGTGGGCGGGCGCTGGCTGCGGGGACAACACCAGCGTTGCAGAGGGGAGAACTGATTGCAGGGCTCATGTTGTAACAGCCTAGTTAGGAGACGGATGGGAATCCAAAGGAGAGATGGAAGATGTCTTAAACTAGGGTGGTGGCAGTGGATATGGAGAGAAGTGGGTGGATTTATGGTGTTCGGAAGTAAGACTGAGGAGCCTTGGTGCTGGATTAGCTGTGAGAGCGCGGGAGAGCAGAAGTGGACAAGACGAGCTGGCTCTGGACGGACTGAGGTGCTGGTCACTGAGATAGGGAGTTCTGGAAGGTGAGATGACCGTTTAGAAAATTAATATACAGGAATAAGTACAACTTTTAATATTGAGTCTTGAGCTCAGGATTTAAGAGCTTTTCAAAAAATGTTTTCTGGACGGTTAACTTATTACAATAAAATAACTAAAAAATAAAAATAAATTTAAAATTTTATGGCTAAAGCAATGTGGTTAAGTAATTGGTCAAGATACATGTTAGCTTTTTCCAGTGTTTTAATCAGTGTTCTAGCTCGTCAACAGCTCGTCAGTGTGGAGGGTACTTTGTACAAAACCAGGGCCAGCAGACAGCAACCTGAAGGCCTGGTGACTGCAGTGCTCACCCCGGGCTGCAGTGGGGCAGGTGGGGCAGTGGGCAGGCCTGCCGGCAGAAGGACTTAGTGAAACTCCTTTGGAAGGCGTGAGAGAGGATTCTTAAAGTCATCGGAATTGGCAAAATTAATTTCACAAATACTTAGTCCACTAGAATCCATGTACCTTTTGATTCAACCTCCCTGGAAAGCATAGGTATCAATATACAATGTCAGCTATGTAGGAAAGAAAAGCAGGGAGTGAACAAATAATAGAAGTTATTTTCATCTCTTTAGTTGATAGGAGTTTGGTAACAAAGGTGTTGTCAAATTATGTGTGTAAGATTTGTACATTTCATTGTATGTAAATTTTGCCTCAAAATGAAAAGAATTGTAAATGATTATTGAACTCTAGTTAATGCTATGCATGCTGAAGTGTTTGAGGATGAAGTGTACAAGTGTCTGCAGCTTACTTTGAAATGTATCAAACCATAAATAAAATGGATGGAAAGAGGAAAAAATAGATGGATAGATAAACCAAGGAGAGCAACCGTGGAATCTGGGTGAATGAGTATTGGGGTGTTGACTGTACAATCTTTCAACTTTTCTGAACATTTAAACATTTTCATGATAAAAGTTGGGGAAAGTAGTCCTATAATAGGGAAGAACCTTTGTATTCTAGTTAATCACTAAAGGGATGTTGCCTATAAGCTTAAATCATACATAATGGCCCATCTCTGGGAACCCTGCCTCCCAGGTGAAGCTAAAATACCTCTGTTCAGATCACAGAAAATATCCGGACCAGGCCCACCTGTGAATGGCTGCAGGGAGGAAGAATAACACATCCCCTCTGGAGTCTGGCCGGAACCAGGACTTTACTTCCTCCCCTTTTAGTGTAAAAGAAGGCTGAATTCTAACTCGGGGAAGGTGGTTCTTTGGGACATGGGTCCACCATCTTTTCGGTCTGCTGCTTTCCAAATAAAGTCACTGTTCCTTGTCCCAACGACTCGTCTCTCGATTTATTGGCCTGTCATGTGGCGAGCAGTACGAGCTGGACTTGGTAACTGTCCTCAAAGGATGTGGTTCCTTTCAGACAACTGAAGACTAATGTGAAAATACAAAGGATGCAGCCCTAAGCTCACCTGAAACCCACAGCATATGGAAGTACCACATATTTATTTCAGAATTGCCCACTTTATGGCTTAATGTTTAAATTATTTCCAGTTCTTACGGTAATATGTGGGTCAAACACTAAAATTACTCTGTTGTGTACACCTGGAATCATGTAATTGACATTTTTTTTCTTACATCATCCTGGGACAGCTAGGGATGATGCTGAAGAGGTCCAAGAAGAGGCGTGGGGATGCAAAGTAGCAGGAGTTGCAGGAGAGGAACCACAGCCCAGAGGGGAGAGGGACTCTGGGGACATTTGTCAGTTTGTCCTCCAGTGCTTAGAGGATGTGGAGTTTTTCAGTGATCCAATCTCAAGTAAGTAAAGAACAACGAAGAAAAAGAAATCGTGTGTTTCTTTCTAGAATATGGAGTTAGCTACTGAACTAAAACGACCAATAGATGCAGCTCATACAGCACAGTGTGAAATCACTGTGTGATTTCAATAAGGTCTGAGTAATCATGGAATCAAATGGATATCTCATATTATTAAACTGTGCATTTTAAGTAACTGACTTTAAGATAACTGGCTTTTAAAATATTTTTGGATGTCTCAGAAACGACAGTTGTGGAGGTAGGGGTAGGAACACTCATGTATTTTGTCAGCTCACTTGTTATTTAAACCGTACAGAAGCTGTGAGTTGGATATTAAGTGAAGAGGCTTGCTTTTCATGATTCCTAGTAAGTGCTTATTTTGACTTAGATTTGGTTCATTCGGTCTGTTATGTATTTGACAGAGGTTATCAAAGACATCTCATCAGAGAAATTGGCTCCCTATTTTGCATCAGCCTGGAAAGGTTAAGGGTAACCCCAGACATCCCAGCTTAAATGACTTGAACCCACTTACATTATAATGTTTTATTACTCATTTTCTTAACGTCATCTTTTTCTGGGGGGTCCCAACCCAGTGGTTGTTAACAGGAGCGGGGTGAGGAAACATCTTGTATTTTGAAAAAGCATCCCCAGCTGATGCTGGTAGGCTCCCATTTTCTGAGAACCACTTCTCTAAAATAGAGGACTTGTGTTAACTTTTAGCTGTTTCGGTTAACAACAAATTGTTCACATAGTACCTTAAACTGAAACCATCACCATTTATGATGGTAAAACACTTTTAGACTTGATTTGATAAAAACCAGATGGAGAAAAAAAGGCAATTTGCATTAAAAAAAATCAGCCATTAAGTTTGTGAAGTTCCTTGCACATAGGCTCCACTTAGACACAGACTTACAACTAATGAAGGGAATTTTTTTTTTAAGATATATAAAGCCAGAGTGCCTGTTTATTAAATTACAGTAAATGTACAACTTACACAGACTGGGATAGTCATATTGGCATGACTAGTGAACTTTTTCCTCCTTGTAGGTTGTTGATTCTTTTTAAAAAACACCTTTTTAATTATGAAAAAAATTTAAACATACAGAAAAGTTGAAAGATTAATAAGTAAACACTCATATAACCATAACCTAGATTCTGCGGATTTTGCCATAATTACATTTATATTTTCTGCCGAACCATTTCAAAGTAAGCTGCAGATGTCATGACACGCTCCCTAAGGAGTTCCTAAGAATGCCATTTCCACAGTTGAGAAAATTAACAATACTTCTCTGATAGTATCTAATCCATCACGAATCTAGCCCATATGCAGATATTTCTCCCTTTACCCCCATATGTCTTTTTGGTTGCTTTTTTCTCAAACACACTGAATTTTATGATTATGTCTCCACAGTCTTTTAATTTTTAAAAAAAATTCATTAATTAATTTATTTATTTTTGGCCGCTGTTGGTTCTTCGTTGCTGCGCGTGGGCTGCTGCGCGTGGGCTTTCTCTAGTTGCGGTGAGTGGGGGCTGCTCTTTGTTGTGGTGCGTGGGCTTCTCATTGCAGTGGCTTCTCTTGTTGCAGAGCACAGGCTCCAGTAGTTGTGGCTTGTGGGCTCAGTAATTGTGGCATGTGGGCTCAGTAGTTGTGGCTCGTGGGCTTTAGAGCACAGGCTCAGTAGTTGTGGCACATGGGCTTAGTTGCTCCGCGGCATGTGGGATCCTCCTGGACCAGGGCTCGAACCCGTGTCCCCTGCATTGGGAGGTGGATTCTTAACCACTGCGCCACCAGGGAAGTCCCATATGTCTCCATAGTCTTTTTTTTTTTTTTAATTTATTTATTTTTGGCTGTGTTTGGTCTTCATTTCTGTGAGGGCTTTCTCTAGTTGCGGCAAGCGGGGGCCACTCTTCATCGCGGTGCGCGGGCCTCTCACTGTCGCGGCCTCTCTTGTTGCGGAGCACAGGTTCCAGACGCGCAGGCTCAGTAGTTGTGGCTCACGGGCCTAGTTGCTCCGCGGCATGTGGGATCTTCCCAGACCAGGGCTCGAACCCGTGTCCCCTGCATTGGCAGGCAGATTCTCAACCACTGCGCCACCAGGGAAGCCCTCCATAGTCTTTTAATTCAAGTTCCCAGGGACACTGACTTTTCTTTTTTTAAGACTTGAGGCCAGTGGTTTTGTCCCACAGTCTGGACTTGTCAGACTGTTTCCTTATAGTGTCATCTCATTCATTCCTCTCTAGTCTGGCCCTTGTATCCTTGGAAACTAGACGCTAAGTCTAGAGGCTTGACGCGGTTCAGGTTTAACCTTTTTGGCAGGACTGCTTCACGGAAGGACCATCCATCATGTGAAGAGGTGAGTGTTAGACTGTCAGGATGCTGAGTCTGACCTCTGTTACGGGGTGACGGCCAGAGTGCGCATTTCCCGCTTCAGTCTGGAAGTATTCTTTGGGTCACCCTTTGGCACCACTTGAATACCTTGTTTCCTCATCAGCTTTTTACCTAATGATTTTTGCATCCATCCTTGCCTGAGTCAGCGATTTGACTGGAGGTGGCAAAATGGTGGTTTTCAAATTACTTTTACTTTTCTTCTCCATGTATTAGCTGGCATTCTCCTCTAAAGAACGCTTTTCTTCATCAACTAGGGGTGATTACAGTTCTTCTTAAAGAGGTAGGATAAATGCTTAGTTCTTTTTCAATGACCAATTTCCAGAGTAAGGAGTCAGGGTAGCAGTCACATACAGTTGTGGCTGTCTTTCTTTATCATAGATTTTTGCATATTCGGTGTGTTGAAATGAATTTCAGTCACTGATGTTTAAATTATCACACATTTGGCCCGTGGGAGTCTCTTCATATGATCAAACCGTAAATGTAAACAAAATGGTAATACTATCAGGGAAACCTGAAGACTGGATATTTGAGCATATAGAGGACTGATTATCAGTTGGGAATGTGTTATTGTGTTTATTCAAAACATACAAGAGTCCTCAGCTCTTACTGGAGTGTTTACTGATGACACAGGATTTACTCGGAAGTAGTTCACGGATGCTGGGGTCCCGGGAGTAGTTGCTGGTAGAGAGAAAGCCTGTTGGACCACATGCTGCGAATCAAGGAGCTGAGTGATGGGTGCTTAGACCTTTATTTTGCTGTTTTTTCTGTATATGCTTGAGAATTTTCCTAATAAGAAGTTTCTCAATTACTTGAATTTATGTTGATATTTCCAATTCAAATTTCATATCACAGGTTTTTCCCTAACTCTGTTATTTATATTTTTATCTATGAAGAGTTTATTTTGAAGAAACAGGTGTTATCTTCCTCTTTGCTGATCCAAAGCCAAAATTTAGCTAGTGTTGAAGCATAATTGCTGTGTAAGTCAAGAAAATTTAAAGCCTTTTAAAATTAGAATAATAGCAAAGAACCTTTAAAAAAGTAAAGGTAAATAATAATCATTTTTAATTATTACATTAATAATTATATATTAATTATTATAATTATAATATAATTATATAATTATAATATATACTTATATAGTATTATAATATATTTTATAATTTATTTTTATAAATTTTATAATTTATATAAATTATATAATGTATAATTTATACATTATATATCATAATATATAAAATATAATTATATAATAATTATATATTTATATACTATATTCAATTATTGTTATTATAATAATTTTTCTACTCTTTACCTTTTCCTCTTCTTGGAAAGTATTTTTAAAGCTTTAAAAAAAAAACTACATAGGGGCTTCCCTGGTGGCGCAGTGGTTGAGAGTCCGCCTGCCGGTGCAGGGGACACGGGTTCGAGCCCTGGTCTGGGAGGATCCCACATGCCGCGGAGCGGCTTGGCCCGTGAGCCATGATTACTGAGCCTGCGCGTCTGGAGCCTGTGCTCCGCAACAAGAGAGGCCGCGATAGTAAGAGGCCCGCGCACCGCGATGAAGAGTGGCCCCCGCTTGCCACAACTAGAGAAAGCCCTCGCACAGAAACGAAGACCCAACACAGCCATAAATAAATAAATAATTAATTTAAAAAAAAATTCTTTAAAAAAAAAAAAAACTACATTATCTTTCTGAAATAGTTTTTATTTTGTAAACAAATAGAATTTATTAGTATAAAAAATACTTCCTCCTTATAAAAAATTAGAGAAATAATGGTAATTAGGAAGAATAGGGGAAAGAAAATTACTGTGTCTTCAACCTTAAGGAAACCTCAGGGTTCTTAAATTTCTTTTCATCTTTCTCCTGTGCCTAGTTTATTCGCTTCCTTGTTTTACAAAATCCTACCTATTGCAGTAGTATTTTCTGTGTAACGTGTTGATAACGCATTACACAGGGCACGCTAGCGTTCGTCTGTAACCGCTAGTTTCATCCTGACTCAGAGGGAAATCTGGGACTTGCTGCTGCTGCTCTTTTTCTGAGGATAAATGGAAAAGTCTTCTCCGGTGTCTTCAGACTTTTCTGTTTGGTTTGCCAGCTTCCGCCACATGGCAACAAGTATCTGAGTGTCTGTTATTGAGCAGTAAGTATCTCAGCTATTTAAAACCCAGTTCAATCCCACTGTGGAGCCTTTACAGCATCTGCATCCCCAGTTAATGACCATCAGGTAATCCATTCATTGTGGATGAAATGTCTGGCCGTAGATCTCACTGAGGTTGGTGGACGTTTAAAAATGCCAGCTGGGGGCTTCCCTGGTGGCGCAGTGGTTGAGAATCTGCCTGCTAATGCAGGGGACACGGGTTCGAGCCCTGGTCTGGGAAGATCCCACATGCCACGGAGCAGCTGGGCCCGTGAGCCACAATTGCTGAGCCTGCGCGTCTGGAGCCTGTGCCCCGCGACGGGAGGGGCCGCGATAGAGAAAGGCCCGCGCACCGCGATGAAGAGCGGTCCCCGCACCGCGATGAAGAGTGGCCCCCGCTTGCCGCAACTGGAGAAAGCCCTCGCACGAACCGAAGACCCAACACAGCCAAAAATAAATAAATAAAATCAAGTAAAAAAACTTTAAAAAAAAAAAAATGCCAGCTGGGAATTTTTTTTTTTTTTTTTGTAAAGCATGGATCATTTTATTCAAGGTTTATTCATAAATCTGACAATATCTTCTCACGATACTATAGAAAAGCACCAGAAGAAAACTGACACAGTGGTATGATTGAATACTCCTGGAAAAAAGGGCCCTAGCTTTTGAACAAAGGAAGAAAATATACGGAGGAAAGTTCAGTATCTCTAGAATAACAAGAGCGCTCTTACGGCGCATCTGCGGTGGGGGGCGCTGGTGTACCTGACGACCTGGAGATTTGCCTGCAGACGCCGCCTGCCTCCTGGCCGTTTCCTTGGGCTCACGCAGTCATTCAGCACATACGGTCAGCCCTCCGTATCCACAGGTTCCACATCCGTGGCTGCAACCATGACTGAAAATACTCGAAAGAAAAAATTGCCAGAAAGTTCCAAAAAGCAACTGTGCCAGGCAACTATTTATATATCATTTCCATTGTATTAGGTATTATAAGTAATCTAGAGATGATTCGAAGTGTACAGGAGGGTGTGCATAGGTTACGTGCAAACACTACAGCACTTTATATAAGGGACTTGAGCATCCTCGGATTTTGGTGTCCGTGCCAGGTGTCCTGGAACCAGTCCCACGTGGATACCGAGGACGCCTGTACGTACTGAGACAGGCTGTAGGCGCCAGCGTGAGGAGCACGGCGGCGACCGAAGTAGACACGTGACGTTTTCTCACGAAGCTTACGTTCCAGTGAGGAAAGACTGAGTGTTCACGTGTAGATCAATGTATGTCGGCAGTGAAGCTCTTTAAAAGGCAAGGTCGTGGGCTTGAAGGGGTGGGATGTGCCGTTGGCAGAGCGGACAGGGAAGGCCTCGCCGAGAGGTAAGTGCGCTGGCATCGCCTGAGGGAGAGGATCCCACCCGGGGCGGGGGCTCGGGGAGGGCGCGTCCGGCGTTCACAGCAACAGCAGGAGGCCCGTGCGGTTGGCGCAGGGAGCGCAAGAAGCGGGGTGGGTGCTGTGGGCAGGGGTGGGTGGGGGCCTGGTCCCGGGGGCTCTGGAGGAGGTGGGGGCCGCGGAGGGCTGTGAGCAGAGGAGCGCCGCGGCCTGACTTCCACGTTTTAAGGGGCAGGGGCAGCAGCGGGGAGGGTGGTCAGGAGGCTGGGACCTGATCCCGGTGAGAGACGATGGCATTTCAGGGGCAGGCGATAGACAGCAAGGGAGAAGGCGAGGAGTGCTTGGATCCTGCTGATTTTTAGAGGGCGAACAATGGGATCTGCTGAAAAAGAAGGGTCAAGGATCACTCAGCTGTCTTGGGCCTGAGTGTCAGAGAGTGTATGCGAGGACAGCAGACAGGAGGACAGAGCGGGGAGCAGGGGCAGGTGGAATTCAGCTCTGGCCGTGCTGACCTGAGGCTGCCCGCTGGGCATCTGCGTGGAGGAGCTGGGTGGGCAGTTATCTCTGCAAGGGTGGCGTTCGGGGCGGGGCTGGGGGGTTGGAGCCAGAGCGACAGACCTGCAGGGGAGGGAGGTGAGAATGTGCGCCTCCCATCACTTTCCATAGTTTGCTGTTCATTCCCCACCCCCCACCCCCCCACCCCCGCCATGTCACTGGTTGACAGTGGGCGTGGTCGGTGGTGATGGGTAGGAGGGGTGGGTTACCCAGCCCAGTGGGATCAAAGCTGGACCAGAGGGAGCTTCCAGTCTGAACAAACACCCCAGGTGATGCTCGAGCAGGTGCCCCAGGGAGCCTTGTCTGAGAAGCACCGTCTAAGGCACCGCATCCTCTTCTCTCTCATTGACGAGCCGCACACACCTACCTCTCTGAGTTCTTGATTCTCTCGTGTTTCTCAGCAAACCCTAGATGAGATGAACGGGTCCTCTCATCACTCCCTCAGACACTTCTCAGGTCTACCTGTCGTGTAGATGGTAGGAGGGACACTTATTATGGTAGACAAGCAACTAAAACATCAGAATGCCCCTTCTAAGTGCAGCGTTCGTAGCCATGAAGTCAGACCACATGCGCCTGGCGCTTTAGCTCACCTTTGGCAGGGATGCAGCACCTCCCTTGTGAGTGATGGATGTAGTTTATGAGGCCCCTTTAATGTCGGGGCATTTCCTTTCTGAGAGTCCCAGTTCATTCTTCCAGGGGGTCCGCTGTCTTCCTGGAGGGTCCCCCTTCCCATAACAGTGTTCTTACCTTTTGTAGGCCATCAGACGTATTGATAAGTTGTTCATTACGTTCACGAAGAGGTGTCTGTGAGTCAGCAGAGATTCAAGATTCTGCATCGTCCTAAATAAACCCTTAGGGTGACACCTGCTTTTGGAGCTGGCACTGTGAGATCCATGGGGAACGGGGTCAACTAAGATAACTTTGACGTTTCCTGTGCACGGACCTGCAATGTTCACAGGTGAGGTTCCCACAGGCTCGCACACGCCCTCCATGCTCCACAGCACCGGCCCACGGGAATGAGCAATCGGACTTAAGTGAGCTTTTCTCCCTGCTTTTTAGGATGGCTGCCCTTTTGCTAAAGAGGTTAACATTACGAACTATAAAAACGGAAAATACTTGCATTAGAAGATGTTTGGGTAAATACGTCGTACAAAAGACGGCTCTGGCGGAGCCATCCCACATTGCCTCTGCCCCAAGACGGTCCTGCCTCATTCACGCAAAAGCTTTTAGTACTGAAGACACCCAGGACAAGAGAGAAAAGAAAAAAAAGAATGAAACAGCTTTTCGTAACGTTGGAAGAAAAATTAACGAGCGCATCATTCAGGTGCTGGACGAGAAGGGCAACGACCTGGGCCCCATGCACCGAGCGAACGTGATCAGGCTCATGGCCGAGCAGGACCTGCGGCTGGTGCCGAGGGACCCCGGCGCCGAGCCCCCGCGGTACCAGCTCATGACGGGCACGCAGATCTACCAGGAGCGGCTCCGGCGCAGAGGGATGGAGAGGGCCGAGCCCAAGCCTGGTAGGTACCTTGCTGTCTGCCCCCGAGCTCCTCACGACTGCAGATCCGCAGCTGAGGTCTGGCATTTGCCAGGGCCCCTAAGACAACGGGGCAGTGAGAAACTGAGACGTCCTTTCACCACCGTTTCCAGTGTCTTTTTCGTCCACTTACTTCTATCCCTTTTTTCTTTTCCTTGCTACTCTTGTGTCCATCATGTCGTCCTCTACACCTGTGTAAAATGAGGGGAAAACAAGGTGACCACGACCAAAATAACGGGAACCCTTAACCCCCCCGTTAGCTGCCTGGCCTCCCAGAGCCGGGCCCGGCAGAGTGGCGCACGGGCGTGACGGGCTCCTGGTCCTGTCCTGGGCCGCTCACCTGTCGGGGCGCCCTCCTCCCCTGCTCCCGTCATCTCTAAGGGGGGGGGGGGGGTGTGCAGTTAATCACACAGAAGCGCTCCCTAACTCTGAAGTGATTCCTGGAGCGTGCCCCATGCCCGTTTCATCACAGTAAGGGTAGGGACGCTCACGTATTTTGTCAGCTCACTTGTCATTTAAACCGTACAGAAGCCGTGAGTTGGATATTACGTGAAGAGGTTTGCTTTTCATGATTCCTAGTAAGCACTGATCATTATGGAAAACACACTGAGACAGAGGTCAGAAGGCTGGTTCCAGAGCTGCACGGTAAGGCCACGTGTCAATTTTCTGACACGACATTTAACAACAGGGATGTTGACTGGAAAACAAAAACTATCCAAAAGAGGCCAGCTAGGGTGATAAGGACATCAAACTATGTCACGTTTAAAAAAAAAAAAGGTGAACAGCCCGAGAAGCTTGGTTCAGAGACGGCTGAAGGGCTGACAGAGAACTCAGACCAGCTGGTAAGAGCTGTAAGGAAGCAAAGAGGTGTTAATAAAAGCACTCCTTTTCAGAAAAATTACTTCTATTTAAAGAAGAAAAAATATAATAAGAAAAGAAAGCCTAAAGAAAAAATATAATAAAAACACCTGTTACCCCACCATCCAAAATAAGAATAAGGATTAACTGGTTCCTTTTAAAGGACCATTCCTTTGTTCTTTCATCAGACAATGGTAACGATAAACAGAAGCATTCCATATTGAAATACTCTTACTTGGCAGGTAAAAAATTGGTATTTTACCTGTGTCTGTCTCCTGTGTTTAAATGTTTACTGGCATGTGAGACCACCGGGCAGGAAGACTTCTAGGGCCCGCGCAGCAATGCAGACTTAGGACGAGCACGTGATACAGCACAGGCCTCACAGACTAATACCAAGTCTCACTCTTTCAAACCAGGACCCACCCTGACAAAGGAACTGACTTTTTCTTCAAATATTGGACAACATGATTTGGACACAAAGAGTAAACAGATTCAGCAGTGGATCGAGAAAAAGTACAAAGTTCAAATTACAATAAAGAAAGGGAAGAATACAGAAGAGCCAGAAAACAAAATGGTAAGTAAAAGCAGGTGTGACTGACTGCTTGTGTGTTTCTGTTTTCTTTCTGATCTTAAAAATACAACTGCAGAAAATCTGGGAAATGTAAAGGCAAAGAAAAGTAACTACTAATCCTACCCAGTGACGGTAGTAGCTTTCCAATTTGTTTTTCAAAATGCAAAATGTACACGTTACTTTATCCATTGTAGCATAAATACTTCGCCACGTGAAAACGCTCTAGTTCACAGGGCTTCCCTGGTGGCGCAGTGGTTAAGAATCTGCCTGCCAATGCAGGCGACACAGGTTCAAGCCCTGGTCCGGGAAGATCCCACATGCCGCGGAGCAACTAAGCCCATGCGCCACAACTACTGAGCCTGCGGTCTAGAGCCCCCGAGCCACAACTACTGAGCCCTGCGCTCTAGAGCCCGTGAGCCACAACTACTGAAGCCCACGCACCTAGAGCCCATGCTCCGCAACAAGAGAAGCCACCGCAACGAAGAGTAGCCCCCGCTCGCCGCAACTAGAGAAAGCCCGCATGCAGCAGCAAAGACCCAATGCGGCCAAAAAAAAAAATTATTAAAAAAAAAAACTCGTTTATAACTTACAAGCTATATGCTATTCTATTTTACAAATTGTAGAGTATCCAACACTTAAATAGGAAAGTTAGAAACTTTATGGGTTCATCTTTTGAAGTCTGTTTCCTCTTTATAAAGGCCTATAAGCAGCATTCCATATAAAGTCAAATTGTCTTCTAGAAAGTGTCTATCAGTTTACAGTCCCAGGATAAGTCTGTGGAGTATCTATTTTGCTTTTGGAGTTAGACAACTTGAAGCATCTAAAAGGCAGCATTTATTCCAGCGGTTTTCAACCCTAGTTCCACGTTAGAATGACACAGGCCTAGGGCCTGGCCCAGCCCAGCTGATCCAGAATCTCTAGAACTGAGTTGTCTGTATTTTTTTAACCACCCCAATGACTCTGTGAATGAGTGCTGGGAATGGCACTGGACTGACAACCTGGGGGGAAAGGAGGGGTTCTGCCAGTGCCCAAACCCACTGCTTTGCACTTTTTTCGAGAGGGTGGTCTGGGCCAAACATAGCCCCTCAGTGCCATGACGGGATTTAAAACTATCAAGCCTTTAGTGCATTAGCCTAGTTACATGGAGTTTGTATAACTGCCTGCTTATTGTACAGGTTTCAGTCAGCTTAACCAGGTATGTACGATTCGATTCAGCAAATCCCTTAAATAGCAGCAATTCAAGCATGCTGGTTTTTATGCGTATTAGAGCATTAACATGGGGAAGAATCAAAGATGTTGGTTTTAAATTAGTCTTTGGCTGTTTTCCTTTTCTAGGAGGAGATATGTAATCAAATACTCCAGACTATGCCTGGAATAGCTACCTTCTCATCCAGGCCACAGCCCATCAGAGGGGGAAAGGCTGTGACGTGTGTGCTTCGTCCCTTGAGCCAAAAGGAAGAGAACGCGTGCAGATCAGCTCAGGGGACCCCGAGAGGAGACGCTCTGAACAGAGAAAATGGAAACCACGGAGCATCCAACGCTCTGCACCAGTGATTTTAATAAAAACGTGCTTCTGAGAGAAAATAACTGAGTGGCTGGTCTGCGGTCCTTCAAACAGAGCAGTCTGGTGTGTAGCTGGGGCCAGCGTCGCCACGGCGGAGGGCACCTGGCCTTTAGTGCAGTTCAGAAGGCAGTTCAGTCTCCCCGTTTCTGGGCAAAGACACACCCTGGTCCTGTGTCCTTTTAGGAGGAATGTACCCGCTCAGCCGAGAGGCCAGACTCCGTTTTTCATGGGACGGTCTCACCTTTGGGAATAAGGAAGACAGATTACAGGCAGGCCTCTACATCTGCGGGTCAACCAACAGCTGATCAAAAATATTTTAGAAAAAGAAAAATCCAGAAAGTTCCAAAAAGCAAAATTTGAATTTACCGTGTGCTGACAACAATTTACATAGCATTTTCATTGTATTAGGTATGGTAAGTAACATGATTTAAGGTATATGGAGCACGTGCGGAGGTTATATGCAAATACAGCTGACCCTTGAACTTGGGGGGGGTTAGGCACGTGCACACCTGCGCAGTCAAAAATCCTCATATAACTTTACTTGGGCATCTGCGGATTTTGGTATCCTGGGGGTTCCTGGAACCAATTCCCCATGGATACCAAGGGACAACTGTAACTCGAATTCAAAATCAAAAACTACTGGAATCGTGTACCTATCAGGTATACAACTACTGCAGTATATACAACAACAGAAATACTGTCGTAAAGAAAGAAAGTGAAATCCACACAATTGCTTTGTATAGTAGTACAGCCTCACACAGTAATAAGTAGTTGAAAATATGCTAAACAGATTGTATCTAGTTTAAGCAATTCATGTTTTAAAATTAACAGCTTGCTAAGTCTCAACTTACTTTGAGCTTCATTTTCTTCTTGTCAGGGTCATGCACAACGGCATGCCTGCTGAGGCTCTGCTACAATGAAGGAAAAAGAAAAAGTTTTATTCGTAAAATACTGCCACTTGGTATTTGGTGTCTGCTAATATGAAAACCCCATGAGTCATTTAAATAAACGGACAGCCTTCTTTCTGTTACATTCTGTTGAGGGATCTGACTTCTACCACTGGAGCAGAACTGTTCCTTAAATCCTGGACTAAAATCACTGCCTTTTCCAAGGACCCAGCTTAGGAATGTATACATTCTCACCAAGTGTGCCTGTGGCTTCCTAGTTCTTTCATAGTAAGGGGTGTGGGGGGCCAGTTCTGAAAACCCTTCCGAGCTGAAGGAGGCTCTTCTAACTGAATCCGTGTCATCAGCATCGCCAAACACCAGTGGAAAACCTGACCCCAGGCCTGCTGTCCTTGGCGCGAACACTGACCACCAGCAGGTCCGTGGTTTTCTCACGGCCTGGGCTGGGCTAAGCCAGCCTCACCCCCACTTCAGTCTCTACCGTTGTTCCCACGAGCGCCTGCGAGGGCACCAACCAGGTGCGGGTCCTCGGAGCCGCACGGGCCCCTCCACCTGGAGTCACGGTCTCCAAGTCTAGACAAGTGTCCCGAAGCTCTAAGGTCCCCCATGTCCTTGTCTCTTGCTCCCCTTCTCAATCTCCAGATGATGGCAGCCCAAAAGGACACCCCAAATATCAGCAGACTCATAAATAATAAGCATATGGTACCAGAGGCCACTGGGTCTCAAATTCCGTCACGTAAGAATCACCTGGGAAGTTCGTTAAAATACAAATGACTGGGCCCATCCCCACAACTTCCGATTCAGTGGGTCTGGAGCAGAGCCTGGATGTGCATTTCTCGCAAGTTCCCTGGCGATGCTGAGGGCCAGACTTTGAGCACCACTGGCAGGGGCGATCTGTCTGTTCGCCGAGTTTGGCGGAGAGCCGCTCCTGCTAGAGCAGGAGTGAAGGGCCAGAGTCCCCGCAGCCTCCCCACCTGCCGCCTGGGGCCAGGCTCCCTGGAGCCCAGCAGCCCCCAAGGACGGCGCCGGGCGGGGCGCTCACCTTCATGGCAAATGTCTTGCCGCAGCTGGCGTGCTCACACACGAACGGGCGCCGCTCCTCGTGGAACGAGAGGATGTGGCTCTGGAGGTTGAACACGGTGGTGTAGGTGCGGCCGCAGCCTTCCCTGGGGCACCGACACACGTCCCTCTCCGGGGCGTGAATCCTCATATGCTGCTTCAGGAAATCCTTGCGCTTAAACGTTTTCTGGCACACGTCACATGTTATGTCCTCTGGGGGAGCAGACAAGCAAACTGAGCCCACTTCCCAGGTGTTACCATGCTGGAAAAACTAATATGGAATATATCAAGCGACGTATTCGATGCCCAAAACCTTATGATGACACATAAATCAGAAATCTGGGAGGAAACTAACTCCAGTTTTTACTGCTTGAAAGTGTGCCTCAATTCTTCCAAGTTCCTACATGACATGAAGTCCCTGTTTTCCTCTGCAAGCAGCAGGGGTTCTCCACCCAGGGGCGCAGCAAGGGGAGGGAGTTAAACGGACCAGTTTTCTTCCGTGTCCCCCAACACACAGGGCACGCTTCCCACACTGCCCCGCAGACACCAGCCAGTGCCTCCCCGGAGGCCTCACCTGCCCGAGCCTTTAAAATGTGCACAGGCTTCGGCTCAGGACCACGGATCTCTGCTCACATGTCAAACAGCTGAGGTATGCAGCACTTACCAGACATACTGTAGAAACTCTGTATTTTCAAGGGCATATTTAATGTTTCACCCTTTAAAAGCACTCAATCAGTTCCACAGGGGCAGATATTTATATCATGCCCCTCATGCCTGCCTTACCTTTATGGGCTTCTCTCACATGTTTCAGAAGCTCTGTCCATGTTTTTGCCACAAAAGAACATTCTTTTTGACATATATAGCCTATTTCAAAAAAAAAACCACAACAGATTGGTGCATTGCCTTTTGTGAATACTCGGCATAAACACCAATTATAATTAGATTGAAAGGAAAATAATTATCATAAAAAACAAGCAAATTATCAAAAATAAATTAGACTGCAAGGAAACTTACATGCCTATATAATTTTGCTCCTACTTCCCAATATCCTGTTAGTCTCAAGAGGTAGCTATTAAAACTAAAAAAAGTTTATTTTACAGTAAAACCAAACAACTGCATGTCAAGGTTCTTCATATAGGCTCTCCCTTCAGCAGGGCTGCACGAGGAGGCCCTCCCTCTCCTGTTCTCAGTGGGTTGGGTACACAGACCACGGACTCCCAGCTGCTGTGATGCCCCCCCCCCATCCCCGCTTCCATGGCTCAAGGCCCCTTTCCCCTCCCCCTGCTTTACCTTTGCCTCTTTTTTTACTCAGCCCTTTGCCCTGGATAAACCACCAAGGATAACCGTGCCCACCCCCAGCTTCCTGTAGTGTCAATATCTTGTAAATTTCACACTGCAAAAAAGAACTAGGAAGAAGCAGCTAAGGGAGAAAAGAAAACAAAAGATTCCAGAGAAAAACTCTGTGAACAAAAATGGACACTGTGCAAAGCACTAGAACTGGATTAGTCAGTGTAACAGTCAGCCTGAGCTTCACCCAATTAAATACCAGATAGAAACTAAAAGACTCAACTACTAGTCTCTTGTCTTAAAAAAAAAAAAAGGGACTTCCCTGGTGATGCAGTGGTTAAGAATCCGCCTGACAATACAGGAGACGCAGGTTCGAGCCCTGGTCCGGGAAGATCCACAGGCCGCGGAGCAACTAAGCCCATGTGCCACAACTACTGAGCCCACGTGCCACAACTAACGAAGCCCGTGCGCCTAGGGCCTGTGCTCCCCAACAAGAGAAGCCACCACAAGGAGAAGCCCGCGCACCGCAATGAAGAGTAGCCCCTGCTCGCCACAACTAGAGAAAACCCGCGTGCAGCAACAAAGACACAACACAGCCAAAAATTAATTAATTAATTAATTAATTATTTTAAAAAGTCATATAAATTCTAAGGCTTGGGAAACCGGAATATGTATCAAAAATCCTTCATGGAAACAGAAGAGATTCAAGCTGTTGGCTTAATCAAGTCTTTCTGAAAAAAGTTACAATCTGATTACTCCAAAAACCTCAAACTATAATCCAAGTCCTTTGAATGCCAACAAGGAAAGAAAAGAGAAGAGGTTAAAAGCAGCAGATGCAGCAAAGTCACGGCTGGAGTTCCAGCCCTTTCACAAGGAAGAAGCGTAAGCAGGCACGGCTGTAAACAATAAACGTTAACTCTCAGCAGCAACAACAGGGAGTGCAAGGGCAGACGCGACACCCAGCACCTCTCTGGTCAAGAGCATAAAACCTGCACAAGCAGCGGGAGCCCCTGCCCACGCAGCTTCAGCTTCTCGGGATGACCACAGACTCGAGCAGTCAGAGAATTAAACACACGCGCCCTACTGCTGGTGTGCCCGTCAGAGCGGGCACCAGTACCTACCCTCGTGGACCTTCCCGTGCCGCTTCAGGCTGCTGGGGGAAGCAAAGTGTTTTCCACATCCTTCGTGGGTACACCTGGGTCAACAACACACGAGCGTTAGCTGATCCATTTTCAGACAGAACTGTACTTGAATAGCATTTGTCCTCATCCTGCCAAAGTCTCCTCTTCCCACAACCAAACCAGTCATAAAAATGGGATTTCAAATTCAGACCTCGTTGTAGGTGAAACGCAAGTTACTTCACCAGCCTTGGGCAGAACAAACTGAGAGAAAAGTCATTACTTTTTTTTTTTTTTTTTTGCTTATGTGATCAAATTAAACAGTTTTCATCTTTATACCTCTGAAAATATACCCTGTTTTCATGGCAACAAAAAGATGGCTCAGGTAAACACCTAAGCCATCCTGAGTCATTTGTGTCTAGTTTTTCTAATGATGTTGCCATGGGATGGTGTGAAAAGAAAACACAGCAGCAGATGCACGGCCTCTGGGTGCCCCTTCTGCACTCAGGCCACCAGCGGCACAGGAAGAGGCGGCAGAGCTGCAAGCAGGGACAGGCACCGTCACAGCAACAAGTCCCAGGCAGGGGACAGCCCAGCCGCGCACAGCGCCAGCCAGGGCTCGCAGGACGGCCATCAGCAGGTGCCCTTGGCACGTGTCTTCCAATGCGTCCAGTCACCTCTTCCTGTTCCTCCTGAAACCCTCTCTGATGCAGGCTAAGCCCACATACCTTTGTTCTACAGGAAAGGAATACTTAGCATCTTCATAAGGACATTTCACACCACTGAACAGGCTCTATTTGAATAGTTAAGACATAAGCCTTCCCTTCAAGCTTAACCACAATTGTACTAATTTCACAAATTATTCTGAAACACATTAAATCTTTCTTTTAGAGAAACAAAAGCACAAACTTTTGAAAGACCCCAAATACATAAATGGGCATACACTGTACAACTTAACAGGAAAATGTTGATTAAGAAACTGTTTCTGGGCTTCCCTGGTGGCGCAGTGGTTGAGAGTCTGCCTGCCAATGCAGGGGACACGGTTCGAGCCCTGGTCTGGGAAGATCCCACATGCCGCGGAGCGACTAGGCCCGTGAGCCACAACTACTGAGACTGCGCGTGTGGAGCCTGTGCTCCACAACAAGAGAGGTCGCGATAGTGAGAGGCCCGCGCACCGCGATGAAGAGTGGCCCCCGCTCGCCACAACTGGAGAAAGCCCTCGCACAGAAACGAAGACCCAACAAAGCCAAAAATAAATAAATAAATAAATAAATTTAAAAAAAAAAAAAGAAACTGTTTCTGAGCATTGGTATGCAACCTATGCATTTTAATCTTACCCCCACCTGAACTTTAAGAGGTTTTCACCCACGTAAAGTACCTACGTGAACGGCGGTTCGTTGGTGTGCTGGCACTGATGGGTTTTCAGCTGCTGATGCTTCTTAAAGGTCTTCTTACAACCTTCAAAACTGCACTGTTTAAGTAAAGGTTTGTTAGTCTCAAAACAAAATCAAGAACAGTTCATAACAGAATCCTCTCAAGATAAAAGTATTGCAGAAATTACATACTTGCTACTTTCACCCATTTAGTTACTATAAAATTCAAGAAGCTTTGAAAAGTAACACATATGAAACAGCAAAAACGTTTCATTTGGGGTAGTCTACCAATAATATACTTTAGTTAGCAAAAAAGTTTGCTTTCAAAATAAACCATTATTATGATAGCTAGTGTCAAACTAAATTCAGATATTTGACCGACAAAATTTGGTTGATGAAAATTTTAGACACACAGGCAAAAAACATTAAAAAAGTCAGAATTTAAGCATATAAAATCATTCATACTTACTACATATTGTTTTTGCTGGTTTTCATGTTTGCGTTCAAAATGTTTCTTCAAGTTTGATTTTGTGTTGAATTTCTGATCACAGCCACTAGCTGTACAACTGTTAGGAAATTGTGTAAACCAAAATATTAACAAACCAAGGGAAGAGAAATTTTAAGATGTGTACATCCTCCCACTTTATAAAAGCTAATTATTCCAAAGTATAATAAAAAATAGTCTTTAACAAATTCCAAAGTGTTAAGCCATACCACATAACGCCTCTCAATTTGACGTGATTATATGTAACGAGAGATGCATTTTCTTGTTAGGCTTCTGAAATTAAGCACAGTGCAGCAGACATTATACAGTGGGCAGAGGGAAGATGAAAAACACTAGTTCCAAAAGCCCAAACCCTGCTTAGACTTAAATCATGCTTAAGTTAAATTGTTCTCAGTTTAGAATCTGATAACTTTAATTTTGCTTGAAATGTCTCTACAAACTACATTTCCAAAAAGACCTCAAACAAAACAAAACAAACAAAAAAACTGGTTTCAGCTTATCATTAGAGGTAAAAAACAGATATTTAGAGAACCATAAACCATTAGGCCCTGTGACACATCACCAAGCCGGTGTAGTTCGTTCCCCTTAATGAGTGTTTCTATATCCTGACCTTGAATTATCTAAATTCTTTGTGATTTTTAACATGTGCTCTTTTTGTGATGAGTCTTCATAAGCCGGATGGATGAAGCAGGACTTCCTTTACAAGCCCTCATCGTAGCCATCATTCACCGATAAACCCCGAATAACGCTCCTATCAGGCACCACGCTATCCGCAGGGACAGGCAGAGAAAGGCGGAGACCGACAGTGCAGAGTGACGTGGGAGAAATGCCCAGAGGCCCACTGGAAGGACACAAGAGGGGTGCTGTGGCAGAGACCACCCACCCCAAGTTCCAACACGTGCTATTTCTGACCTCAGGAACAAAATGCTGACTTTCAGCTGGGTTCACAGCCAACAGAAGTAGAGCTTCTTCCAGCCTCCCTTGTAATGAGGCGTGGTCCCACAGCTAAGTTCTGGCCCATCCTGCTCAGCTCCCACAAGGTGTCTAAAAAGGGGGCACACCTCTTCTGCCCCTCCCTCCATCCTGGTGGCAGGCATATGTGACAGCTGGAGCTCCGACAGCCATCTTGGACCATGAGGACTGCAGAGGAAGTTAGGAGGAGCCCCTATCCACCTCGGCCTTTCTGCATCTTAGTTATGCAAGAGAAACAGACACTATCCTGTTTAAGCCTCTACTGGGCTGAGTTTTCCGTCACTCTTGACTTCAATCCTGACACAGACATCTAACCCAGCACCACTGTGGGACAGGACAGGGCCAGGAAAGTCCTGCCAGGAACCAAACAGCAGAGGCAGGGGGCGTGAGACTCCCTGGCAAAGTTGGGGGTGGGAGTGCTGCTGCCCAGTTAAGAAGAGCTGGACCCCCACTTCCTGTCAGAGTCCAGCAAACGGGGCAAGACCACAGAAGTGCCCAGGCCCAAAGGTCACTATGTAAGCAGCGCTCAAAACCACTGCCCAGTTTTAGGAAAGGAAGCAATCTGGAGGGTGATGTGAGAGAGGGCCGGGGAAACAGCCTTCAAGTGAGGCGTGCAGGCCAGCTCCTGAACCGAGACACCGGCAGCTGGGGGAGGGGAGAGGCCCTGAGGGGTAAGGACAGCCCTTGCAGACCTCCTGCTGTGGAGGACAGGAGGGAAGAATGAGGAGTCCCGAGGGTCAGCAAGCAGGCAGTGATGCCGCCTGGCAAGAACGAGACCAAAGACAAAGCTTGTGGACTGTCAGGGACCTGGGCCCCATAGAACCAGGGAGACAGCCAAGTAACGCCGCCCAGCAAGCAGCTGGACTCGGGGATCTGGCGCTAAAGAGAGGGATCTGTGCTGGAGAGCAAGCCGGAAGAGACACTAGAGTCGTCCTGCTCCAGCAGGAGTAGCCCTCGCCGTTCTCTCCAACCCGTGCATCCGTATCCAGCCCCATTTTTATTTAAGACTTAGTTTTTTAAATAGTATACAATCGCTTAGCTCAGAAACCAAAAGCATGGAAAGGGACACAGCTGCATGGTTCCTTCCACCCCTGCCCCTACCCACCCAGGACTCCCACCACTCCCAAGACAGGCAACAATGTTCTTAAGTTTTGCTATGTAGCTTATAGGATTTCTTTATACAAACAGAAGCAAATACAAATACAGGACTTCCTGTCTACCTCCCTTTTTACCTGCTCTTTTTTACACACAAACAGGTAGCCTGAAATACACCCTCTTCCGAACCTCGGTTTTTCAACTAATAAGCCCCAGAGATTTTCTTACAGTTTCACAGGGAACACCTGCATTCCTTTTTCCCGCTGTACAGTATTCCACGGTGTGGATATACTTTAACTGGTCCTTCCTGATGAGTAGGCGGGCTGCTCCCATCTGTGACTTAACAAGCCCTCCAAGTGATTCTGATGGACCCCAAATTTGAGATCCACTGCTTTAAAGTAGCTGATTTAAAAGAAAAGCAGTAATATTTATCCTTTCAGAGATAACGAGCAACTGTGTCAGAGAAGAATGAAATTAACACTGGCATGGCAGAGAAGTGGGGGCTTAATTGAAAGAAAGAGAAGATAAACTGTTAAAGCTCTACTTTCCCCTGCGTTATGTCTCTTATCCCAGCAGCTGATTGGTTCGCAAAGACCCTGACGATGCAGAGCCCAGAATCTGCCAGGGAACCATTTTCCATCTGGTCTGAACTTTTCGAGGTTGATTTCCCATTTAGGATACACTTTAAAGGGAGACGAGAGGATGCAAACTGAAGACAACTTCAGAAGAACGCGTCCCTGAAGTTATCACACGCAATGACCCACAAGACCCCAACGCTCTTCGCACATTCCAAACCCAGTCTCAGGAGATGCAGGCGAAAGCAGCTCCACTTTCTTCACCTTGAAGGTCATCAGCCAATTTTCTGTGCCAAACGCCACCCACTTCAGAGGCCTGAAGACAGTTCTCTACTTACACAAAGGGCTTCTCTCCGGTGTGAACCAGGGCGTGGCGGCTGAGGTGCCAGTCCCTGACGAAGGCCTTGCTGCACCCTTCATGGTCACAAACAAATGGTCTCTAGCAGGAAGGCAACAAAAAGCACGTCAATCCTGCCTGCGTCAGTGGCTCTGCTGTTACTTCAAGCCCTAAACTATCTGATGGGCAAAGCCGTGGACTCTGTCTGTAGAGATGGTTTCCACCCAGTAAGTGCTAAGCACCTGCTATAGGAAGCCAGGCAAGGATCTCCTGCCTGGGGTTATGCGACAACCGAAATGCCACAGCTGCTCACAAAGTGCTGCAGCAGATTCTGTTCTAGGAATACCATGTGAAACCAGCGGGCAGCCTTCACAGGAAGCTGGGAGTGCCAATATCCTAAATACAGCCCACGAGTCTGAAAAGAAACGTAAGGTCTAATTTGGACATCCTGGTAACAGGGCCCAGAATTTAGGGGGGTTGAACGCGCGAGAGGAAAGAGAGGGAGGCGAAGCATAAAGCATGCCATGAAAGAAGCCAGTCACAGGGTAAGAAGCAGCCAAGAGGGCGGGGCACGTGGAGAACCTTGAGGGCGGGAGAGGAGCCAGGGGAAAGGGTCAGTGAGCTGGACAAGGTCCCGGGGAGGGAACGGTCAGCCTGCAAATGCTGCAGGGGGAGGGGGGATGGGCTGCGTGAGGACACACGGAGGGATAACCTGTAAGTCAGGAAAGTGCTAGGAGCAGAGGCGGGAGCTGCAGCGCCCCGGCTAAGGGCCTTCAGCTGAGGCCCTGAGAAGCCAGACTCCGCCAAATCCCGGGAAACTGGGCCAATTCCTAGGCCTCCATGAGCCGCCCTTTGCTCACCTGTCACCTTCCAAAGGCTTCCTATTGCCCTCAAAACAAAACCCAAGCTCTAAACCCATCTGTACCCTGGCCTACAAATGACCCTCCAGGCCTGCTCCTCAGGCTCCCCCACCCAATCACACTGGCCGGCGTCCACCCCCAGGACCACACGCTCCTTTGGCAGTTCTCTCTGCCCGGGCTGTTTCTCCCTCAAATGTCTGCAGGGCTGGGACCTTTCCTTCTCATTCAGGTCAAGAGAGAAGCCTCTCCCGACCACCCTCCTGCAGCCCTCTCTTCACTGCGTCGCATTCCTACTTATTCCGTTGTCCTCCCGCTTAAAGCATAAGGTCCGTGACGGCAGAAGCCATGAATATCGTATCTGCTGCTCTCCAGGCCAAGATGGTACTGAACTATGAATGAACGAACACATGTTGCTTGCAAACCTCCAGTACTCTAAAGTTCTCCATTCCGGTCCCAGGAGGCGCGGCCTTTTAAGGCAGGTTGGGGGTGGGCGTGGGAGTATTCCAACCTTGCAAATATTTACACGTTATGGGGAGGTGGTGACTGGCCCCCACTCAAGGTCAAAAATGGGGAAAGTGTTGCTTAGTGAGCCCTGAGCCCACGGCAAGGATATCTCGGTCCTGGAGCTCCCTGTCTACCTCCCCAGTCCTTCCCTGACCTAAGGCATAGCTGGTTCGCTTGTGCGGTCCCGGGAGCCAAAGCTGAACGCGTCTGCGCACCCACGCGCGGGACCCTCGGGCAGCGCCCACCTGGCGCGCACCGCACCACTAGTCCCCGGCCTGGACGCCACGCCCCCCGCAGCCACGCCTTCGGCCTCGTTACCTCCCCCGTGTGCTTGCACAGGTGCGCGTCTAGTTTCCAGGCCTTGTTGTAATTAGCGCTGCAGTCGGGGAAGGAGCAGATGAACCTCTGAGAGGGCGCCGGGGGCGGCGGGGCTAGGCTCTCGCCAGCCGCGACGAACGCGTCAGCGATGGTCAGGGACGACACCGCCTCGGCGACAGAGGCCGGCGGCTCCAGGGTGCCCGGGGCCAGGCACTCGGCCACGTGCTGAGCCACGTGCCGCGAACCGAGGGCGACCGACCGCTCCGGGAGATCCTACGCGCGACCCGACTGCACTTCCGGTAGCGCGGCCCCGGCGGGGCGGGGCTGGAGCGCCGGGGCTGGAGCGCCGGCGCAGTCGCGCATGCTCCGAGAAGCTCCTTGCCGGCCCGCGTTCGCGCATGCTCTGAGAAGCCCCTCGCCGGCCCCCGCCCCTCCCGTTCTGGGGCAGGAGCGGAAGGGAGGAACGAGTGGCCAGGGCTTCATCCTCCCCCCCCCAGCAAAAGGTGCGCGCGAGTCGCAGGCCCTGTGATGGACTCCGAGGCGACTGTTAAATGTGTTCCCATCCGCCACCACCCTTTTCAAAGTACTACCCTTGCATGATCTAAACTATCCAGTTCTTACTACATTCTGGGTTTGTCTTATGGATTCATTTCCTGCAAGCTCTCTACATGCTCCCTCTGCAAGCCCCCTGGCAGTGCATCCTAAACTTGCTTAAAATCACGTGGAGACCTTTTAAAACTTCCAAGCCCAGAGCATATCCTGGACCAATTAAATCACAATTTCTGTCGGTGGGAAACGGGAATCCATAGTCTGGAAATTCCCCAGGTGATTCCAACGTTCAGTCAAGTTTGGGGACCATTGCCCTGAGGCCTTGCTGCTCAGAGTGTGGTCTTCGGGTCAGCAGCATCGTTCGTTAGAAGTGGGAACCTCGGACCTGCTTGAATCAGAGAGGTCTCCAGGTGATTTGACGCACATTGGAATTTGAGAAGCACTGTTCAGAGGCTTGAATGGTATGGGTATCTCTGTTTACGGGGACCACATGTTTAAAGGACATCCTTGGATGAGGATAACAATGACAGGATGGTCTGATGTTCCCCCAGGTGTGTACTTTTCACAGACTGCATCACTGTGAATCATTTGGCAAGCCCCTGTCTGATGGTGATGAGCAGTCCCTGCAAAGAAGCGCAGTTTTGAAAACAAACCGGGACTCACTCCCACGAGGATAATGGCCTGTCTTGTCGCGTGTCATGAGGACTGGAAGAGGGAGTCTGGGACACGCATCCACATGCTGCTTTTCTCCTTTGCTGGCCAACCCCTCTTCAGCGGACAGGTCCGCAGACATCCCTCCTACGACTCTGCACATCTTAAATGGTTTCCCTGGTGCTGGTTCCGGCTACCTCCTCCGCATTCCGCTGCCCCCTGGCCGTGGCGGGGTTGCGTGGTAAGCCTCTTCCTCTTCCGCCCTTCCGACGCACACCGTGACCCGTGCCTCTGCTCCTGGCTTCCCAACTTCTCCCATCTCCTTAACCAACTGTTCTTCACACCTTCTTCTCCGTACCCACGTCTTCGTGCTCAGCCCTCTGATGTGAGGTATTGTAGAGGGGAGCACCGACTTTGAAGTCTAAGTCTACATTTACTAACTGTAGGACTTTGGATAAAGTTATTTTAATCTCTTTTCTTACCTTTAAACTGGACCATTGGAGTCATTCTTGGAGTGAATGAGATTGTAATAACCGATAATTCCATTTATTATGTGCCACCCCCTGAGCCAAGCACATTTACCAGCAACTCTTAGTTCTCCCAACAACTCTGCACGTAAAGAAGCTGATACAATCCAGGCCGTGCCTTTTCTTTCTTTTTTTTTCTTTCCTATGAACTGATCCATCGTCCACCTCTATCCTCTCTGTAGTTTACTCTTCAATGTGTTTTCAACATCCCACATTTCTAAATGAGGAGTGGATTTTTTTTTTTTTTTACTAAAGTAAAAAACATCAAGCAGTCACCTCCAACTCAACATTATTTGCAAGTTAAACCATCTTAAATCTTACCATCTCCACCTGGTTACACCTCCCTCCCTCCCGCCTGCTCCCTGCCTCTTTCTTGCCATTGGCAGTGTGACCCTGTCTGCCACCCACGAAAATGTAGAACAGTGGTTCTCACCCTGGCAGCACATTGGAGTCACCAGGAGCTTCTGGAAAGGATGTCTCTTGGGCCCCACCCGCACCAGTGCAATCAGCCCTGTCCCTCCTCCTTCCTCGCCCATCCCTGGCCTGGCTGGCTTGTACACCTGCCTGTCCGTTCCCTCCCACCTGCTGCCCAGCTTTGCTTTGCTCTGAGCCTGGACACCTGAAACAGCCTCTCAACCGCTTTCCTACCTTAACACTCTCCTGCCTCTAATCTCTCCGTAAAACACCTGAGACTTTCCAGGTTGAAGTTTGCAAGACTGGCATTTGTAAAGCATTTTTATTCCTCTTAGCTATTTTTCCTACAATTCAGGTAAAAGCACTCAGGTGGGAAATGGGGTCCCCGGGCTCAGGCCCCCTCCAGGCCCCGAATGGGCTTGGTAGTTTGGCAACCCAACTCTGAATCCTGGCTCTACCATTTCCTATTTGGCCTCGAGAGAGTTATTTAATTCCTCTGAAGTGTGTGTTATCTGTACAATGGGGATAATGATATCTATGCCACAGTGTTGCTGGGAGATTTATATGAGACAATTAATTCATGTGAGGTGCTTAGCTCAGGGCTCAACATAATACGTAATCAAAAATTAGTAGCCTTGGGCTTCCCTGGTGGCGCAGTGGTTGAGAATCTGCCTGCTAATGCAGGGGACACGGGTTCGAGCCCTGGTCTGGGAAGATCCCACATGCCGCAGAGCAACTAGGCCCGTGAGCCACAACTACTGAGCCTGCGCGTCTGGAGCCTGTGCTCCGCAACAAGAGAGGCCGCGATAGTGAGAGGCCCGCGCACCGCAATGAAGAGTGGCCCCCGCTTGCCGCAACTAGAGCAAGCCCTCGCACAGAAACGAAGACCCAACACAGCCAAAAATAAAAATAAATTAATTAATTAATTAAAGTTATAAAAAATAAATTAGTAGCCTTTATTTTTTTCCCCACTTGCTGCTGGCTTATGCCTTCTATTCGTACCCTTGAGTTGTGGTTGGCAGGCTGCTATGACGGCTCCCAGTGATCACTGCTTTCTGGTATTCACATCCTTGTGTGATTACCCCCTCCTTGGGGTAGACTGGACCCTGTGAATTGTTTCTAACTAATAGCGTAAGGCAAAGGCGATGGGATGTGATTAGGTTACAAAACACTGGGACTTTCGTCTTCCTAACAGACCTTCATTCCCTTCTGGGCTTGTGCACTGTGACAAAATAGCAACCACACTGGAGGAGCCCACAGGGCAAAGAACTGAGGGTGGCCAACAGCCAACTAGGAACTGAGGCCCTCGGTCCAGCAGCCCTGGAGGAACTGAATCCTGCCGACGACCATGTGAGCTTAGAAGCAGATCCTGTCCCAGCCAGACCTTGGGATGAGACCCTAACCCTGGCTGACTCCTTCACTGCAGCCTGGGAGAGACCCTGAAGCAGAGAACCTGGGTAAGCCATGCCCAGATTCCTGACCTGCAGAAATTGTGAGATAATAAGTGTGTGCTTGTTTACACCACTAAATTTGGGGCTGATTTGTCATGCAGCATAACTAACACACAGTTACATTACACAGAATAACTCTAGACCTGGCAGTCCTGAACTCACCCTAAGGAGAGGGCATCTGAACAGAGAGGGTTCTGACAGGAGGGGGACTCTGACCCAGCATCCAACCATCACACAAATTTCTTCCTATCCAAAAATCACACTGTGACAAGAACGCATGTAGTTATGGTGATAACTGGACAAAATAGCTTGAATGTGGACTGCCCTTCAGTATGTGGTCCCTTTAATCCCGATTTTATCCTTATCTTCTACTGTTTACTTCTCCCGGTTTGATCCAGCACAGCCAAGGTAGTCAGCTAGGGCCACTGTCCTAGCAGATCAAGCAAAGCACCAGGACATCATCCCTGAAACCCACCTTTAACTTGAAGCTCTGTTCCTTCTTTTATAGGCATGCGGTAGAAAGACTTTTGGATTCAGCCCCAATTGCCACTAACTACTTGAGTATGACTTTGGGCAACTCTCCCCAGCCTGCTTTGCCTAGTCTATGAAATAGAGGAGACCCTGCCCTGCCTTCCTCTCACAGTTGTTATGGGCATCATATGGGAACCTGGCGAGTTAACTGACCTCTCTGAACCTCAGTTCTTCACCAGCCGATTGAGAACAATAGTACCTTCTTCACAGATTGTGAGGATTAACAAGAAAATACACGTAAAACACCTTTGCCAACCATGAAGTGCTAGCCATCTGTAAACTGTTACTGACACTAGGTTCTCAAATATTGGCTCAAACAAAAAGTGAATGAGCCAAGGTCAGCCCAAGGATGGCCAAGGTAGGATTGAGCAAGAGAGATTCCACCCCTCGGCCACATCCTCAATATAGCCCGTCTCCCCTGTCCCTCAGGGAGCCTCCGGGGTCACTGATCATCTAACCAGTCAGGAGAGGTCCCCCAGGCATCACCTGTACCTTTGTCCTTGCTCCTCTGTCAGCAGAGTCCTCGCCCTCTTGCAGCATCTGTTCTTGGACCACCTCCCACCCCCACCACGACTTCCCCTGGAACCATCAGTGGACAGTGGGAGACGCGGGACACCTCCCTTCTTGGTTGTCCGCTCACCATGCAATTCCAGCCTGGCTTCTCCAATTAGCCCTCCTCTCGCTTCAGTCTGATCATCGAATTTTCCTGCAGCTGTAATTGCCCCACCAGGGTACCGCCGCTGGCCTGTGCTTAATCACTCCCACCCACTTCAAACCCATCTGAGCCGGGAGCAGCCAGATTCCATCTAGTAAGCGAGACCTAATTGCTCTCTGATTACCCACAGGGTCAGGTGCTTGAATGCTCACAGTTTCCATCCACAGCCCATGCAAGATTTTTGCGTTTGATAATTTCCTCCATCAGCTTTTTTCACCGAGCCCCCAGAGACGCCCCCGGCAGAGCTGAGCGGGAGTCCTCGCCCCATTTATGGATGGCTCCTTGGTTTACCTTAGGGGTGGAATCCATCCATCTCCCTTTACTACCTCATCTCTGTCCAGTCCGCCATCATCTCACCTGATCTCCAGGTACATCCTGCAGCCAGGGTCCCCCTCTCCAGTCCTTTCTCCACACGATGCTAAGGGATCCTTCCCAAATGCCAGGGATTTCAGTGGTGTCCTAGAGCCTTTAGGATAAAGCCCCGACTCCTTACTGTACCCCACTTGGCCTCAATTCGCACCCCTCCCACTTGGTCCAAGCTCCCCTCCCGCTCGGTCCAAGCCCCACTCCCACTCGGTCCAACCCCTCTGAGCTTCCTTCATTACTCACACCTGCCCATCACCCACTTCCCTGCATACTCTCCTCTCAGTTTTGTATCACTCTCTCTTCTCGACGGAGCCTATAGATTTCCCAACACTGCTATGAAGAAATAGGAGCCATCTCTTTTCAGATAGAGGGTTGTGTGGAGAGAGGATGGGAAAGGCAGGGGTCTCCTGGCTCCTTGGGGTGTCTGGGGCCGTGTTTCAGAACTTGCAGAATGTATCCTGGAAAACCACGGCTCTAATGCCTGTGATGATACAAACTTGCCCCGGAACCTTAAAAGGACCTCTATTAATATTCACTTACCTGTGGAGAAGAGAAATTATCTGGTCTCAAGTATTAGTCTTCTAGAAAAAGGAATTTGAGCGCATGTTGAAACAGCTGCTGCCTCTCCTGTGTAGGTCCCTGCCCCTATATAAAAAGAGGAAATGCCTTCATCTATTTGCAGCTGCGGAGGAACGAAATGGTTCTATTCCATTTTTCTTTTCCAGGCCTTTTGTCATTCTTTTACCCAGTGGATATGGGGCTATATGTATATGTATAGCTGATTCACTTTGTTATAAAGCAGAAACTAACAAACCATTGTAAAGCAATTATACTCCAATAAAAATGTTAAAAAAAAAACTGGTTTATATGAGTATTTCCTCTACCAAATGTAGAAAAAATATATACTCCACTGCACACCAAAAGCTCTTCCTTTGTCACCCTTAGAGCCCATCATTACAACTGGGGGGAGGGGGCGTCATCCCCAGGGTCCTCTCCGCAGAAAATACCCACACACATCTCAGCAGACAGATACTGCACACAATTTAATGGAGGGTGGACTCAGCTTAAGAATTCCTGCTCCAGAGGGTGAGTAGAAAAAGATTTTTCAAAAGTAACACTTGGGGCAGCTGAGACTAATGGAGCTGGCATGCTGGTTGGAATTTTAGATCTTTTGGTTGCTTTCTGTGGTACGATTTCAAGTCTGAGGTTTGTGACTGTTCCCAGTGGGGCTTGTCTCCAGCCCAGTGGCTCCTCCAGAATCCCAAAGGGTGGGCGGCCGGGGAGAGGCAGTACTGCCTTCCAGAAGCGAGTGTGCTCTTACAACGCATTTCGTCCACAAGCAAGTGGCTGACGTCCTTGCCTCCACCCAGAGTCGTGACATTTGTGATGCTCTCAGTGATGGCACAGAGCGACAAGGCAGGCAGACCTGCACGTAATGGTTCAAGGTTGGTTCTTGCAGCTGTTAATTGGGGATCTCTGTGTGAGATGCTGGGCCACCCCACGTGGTGCTCAGGGACTGCACCCCAGAGCCTCCGAGGCGACACCTCAAAGTCACCTGGGCCAGTGCCGGGTTAGCGGTTAAAAGTGTTACAGTGAGATCGCCCCTTGTCTGCAGCAAGGTTGGTGGAGAAAGATTTTACGTGGATTTTTTTTTAAGACTTTTTTTGACGAATTCGTTACAGTATAGCTTCTGTTTTATGTCTTGGTTTTTTGGCCGCGAGGCACATGGGATCTTAGCTCCCCGACCAGGGATCGAATCTGCACCCCTGGCGTTGGAAGGCAAAGTCTTAACCACTGGACCACCAGGGAAGTCCCGATTTTATGTGTTTTAATTATGACATCACATACAAACTCTTCATTAAGCTTCTATTGAGCAATACATGAAAGTATGTAAATCTGGGAGAAAATGAACAGGACTGGTTTCTCTTTCAAAGTTACTTTGAGCATTAAAAATTTTTTTGTTGCTGGTCGTATTTGCAAAAAAGTGCTGTTTGAGTGTTATAATTGTATTAAAATGTGTACTAAAATTGTACTGAAATGTATTAAGCACTGTTGTTTTTATTTAATTGCACGGGGTGGGGCAGACCGTATATAATGAGCATGCATTTCCCGAGCGGCAGCCATCCAGCATCAAGCCCCCTGCGCAAGGAGGAGCCAGCTGTCTGTGCCCCGTGATTCCAGGGGTTCAGGAAGAACTTGGCCCCGAATGGTCCTTTACTTCATGCTTGAAAGTACACACTGAGGTATTTGGGTACCTGAAAAGAAACCAGCAAATACTCCCAGGAAGGTGGGTGTGAAGACTCCAGGAGCCCTGGGGGGACGAGTTGGATTTATTGCTCATCCCTGGAGTCTGGGAGAGTCTGGCTGGAGGTGCAAATTGGAGAGTTTTGAACTAGATTTTTAGGACCTTTAACGATTTAAAAGCCACCTCCCAGATAATTTTACATTTCTGAGGCCTATCACCAGCCTTCTGGGCGCCAGCACCCAGCACACTCCCGAGGCACGCCCCGGGGCTGCAAGGCCCCCCACCGGCCTTGGCCAGGGGTAAGAGAGAGGCCGCCCAGCAGCCCAGCCTCCCCCTCCCCCATCCCCTGTCCCCTACTAGTTCCCCTCGGAGCACTTCCTTCACAAATCCTGCCCACAGACCCAGCCTCAGGGTCTGCTCTGTCGAACCAAGATTCAAATCATTTTATAAGGTTTATTCCAAAAAACAACAGGCCTCTCCCAGCCCCACCCAGACTCTCTCCAACCTCTTGTTCTCCAGAAGCAACAATTTTACATTCATCTCAGCTTTTTTTCTTTTTTTGGTATGTTCCTTTACATCTCTAAATAACAGTTTCATAGTGCTACTTCTTGCTTTTTCAGTTTTAGGCACTTTCTATTTATTTTTCCTTATGGGATATGAAGGTTAAGAAAGACACACACACACACACACACACACACACACACACTTTCTCCATTCTCCTAAACGGTTATGAAGTAATAATACTGCTAGGTTACCCTTATATAGAATTTGCCACATGCCAGGCATTGTTCTAAGCATTTCACATGTATTAATTCATCTACTATCCCCCCAAACCCTATGCAATAGGTTCTGTTATGATTCCCATTTTACAGATAAGGAAATTGAGTCAGAGTGAACGGCCTGCCCACCCACACAGCTCATAAGTGGATTATTATGATTGAGTGAAGATTTGAACCTAGTCGGTCTGGCCTCAGGGTCTGTGCTCTCAATCACGGCGTTATATGGCTGGGATTATGCCATAACTTTAGTTAGACCAGACTTCAGGGTTTTTACTAATACATCAGTGCTATCAACAGCTGATCCAGGTAGTAAACTGTGATTTCTCTTTCCTTCTTGCAAAGCTTTTTAATTTAGCCAGAGTTTAAAAGCTGTCTGGGTTTTTTTGTTGTCGTGGCTTACCTGGTCTTTTGTGTTTTTTGTACTTATCTCTAATTCAGCCTAACTCCCAAGAGTCATCTAAATCTTCTCTCTGCATGCTCCAACACATCAGGTATTCTATCAGCTTTATCTTCTTGGAGAAATTTCTCCTGGAGCACTTCTGACCTGTTCCCATCTGGACTGACTGCTCCCAGGACCTGCTACAGAAACTAGAAACTCTGAGGGTCCTCTCCTTCTCCTGGTGTCCTGACATCTCACAAGGATACACAGAGCTGTGTCTCGGTGTGGCCTGTTTTCACCATTGGGCTGGGCACAGAGTGGACTCTTGTAATCTGAAACCCATGCCCTGCATCTTTGGAGATTTTCTTGGATTACTTCTTAAATGATGCCCTTAATCCTCTAATGTTTTCATCTGTTCATTTCTACTTTTTTTTTTTTCTTTTTGATCTGTTTTCTGGAAGATTGCCCCAGCTTTATCCTCTAAACTTTCTATTGATTTTTTCAAATATTCTATACTGTTTTTATGTTTTTATATTTTCTGCTATCATGTTTAAATTTTTAAAAATTTGCTCTCTTTTTTTTAAACATGTATGCTTTTTATTTATCAATTTATCAATTTATCTGTCTTTCATTGTATCCTATGCTCTGGCTTCTGCCCTTAGCACTCTCACGAAACATTTGCCCAAGTTTGTTTATTCGTTTGCTTGTTTGTTTGCTTCTTTCTTTCTTATTGAGGTATAACTGATTTACAATATTATGTAAGTTTCAGATGTATAACATAGTGATTCACAATTTTTAAGGATTATACTCCATTTATAGTTACTATAAAATGTTGGCTACATTCCTTGGGCTGTACAATATATCCTTAGAGTTTATTTATTTTATACATAGTAGTTTATACCTTCTTAATACCATAACACTATCTTGCCCCTCTCTACTTCCCTCTCCCCACTGGTAACCACTAGTTTGTTTTCTAGAACTGTGAGTCTGTTTCTTTTTTGTTATATCCACTGGTTCGTTTTATTTTTTTTTAGATTCCACATATAAGTGATATCATACAGTCTTTGTCTTTCTCTGTCTGGCTAATTTCACTAAGCATAATATTCTCTAGGCCCAGCCACGTTGCTGCAAATGGCATTACTTCATTCTTTTTTGTGGCTGAGTAATATTCCATTGTACATATATTACATCTTCTTTATCCATTCCTCTGTTGATGGGCAGTTGGGTTGCTCCCATGTCTTGGCTATTGTAAATAATGCTTCTAGGAACACTGGGGTACATGTATATTTTCAAAACAGTGTTTTTGGGTATGTACCCAGGAGTGGAATTGATGGATTACTAATTATTAGAGAAATGCAAATCAAAACCACAGTGAGGTATCACCTCATACGTGTCAGAATGGCCATCATCAAAAGCCTACAAATAACAAATGTTGGCAAGGATGTGGAGAAAAGAGAGCCCTCCTGCACTGTTGGTGGGAATGTAAATTGATACAGTCACTATGGAGAACAGTATGGAGGGTCCTTAAAAAACTGACCGTCCAGTTTTGACTATACAATTGCAGCAAGCAGCAGGGCTTGCTGCGACTTCGCAAACGCAGATTTGCCAGGTGATCCCAGATTTCTTCTGAGAAGAAACCATACAGAGCCATCTTGTGGTGGAAAAAAGATGCACAGGTTTCAGCCTAAAACTTGTATTAGATTCTATATGACACGAGCAGGTGTAAATGCATCTGCATACTCTCATACCCTTGATTCCTCCCACACGGCCGGGAAGCATTTTAAAGTGGTCGGCAAATGTTGACAGCAATCTGCACTTGTCCCGCTAACACATTTACCACAGGTAATTAACTTAACTACCTGATAAAAATGTTATTGGCGTGCTATAATGCTCACTGTTTTCAGAAGAGACCTTGACTGACAGTTACCCACACCGTGTCCTCGGTTATCTTTATAGGCACATAATCAAATCCAAATTCGGTCATTAGTTTGTGATTTGATCGAAGTAACAGCCTCATTGGATAGTCATGATCCCCAGAAGTTTATTTGCCCCAACTGTGTGGTCTGGATTTTTATGTTGGAGAAATAATAATAAACTAGATTGCTCTCCAAGGCTGTGGAAAGCTGTGCAGCCACACTCTGGGCCCAATTCATCAGAGCGGAGACGAGATGCAGAACGTCCATTTGTAGGCGTCAGGACTCGCGCTGCGGCTCCCGGGAGCAGCGGTCATTTCATGGGGGCCGTTTATGGGTGCAAACACCCCCATATGCTGCGTTCTCGAGGCCCGCAGAGCGAACCCCACCCCAGTGCACACGGGGGGCGACCTTCAGAGTGCGGCTGCCACCTGAGCTCGGGCTGTCTGCTCCTTCAAGCACCCACGTCACCTGCGTCTGCAGGGCTGTCATAAACAGCTTTGCCAACACGTATCAGCTGTGACTGGTGATGCCTGTGTGCTTTTCTGCACACAAAGTTCGGCCCTCAAATAAGCAACCCTAAGCTCCCAACCTGAACTCTCGTTACCAGAGACGTTTCTTAAGAATGTGCTGTCTGATGCGGGATGGCTGCCTGGAGAGTGAGGAGCCTTCCGTGGCCTCCACTGACGTGGCCCCTTCTCAGCAGCCGGCCTGGCATTGCGAGAGGAAGCCTTCTGGGCTGTGTTCAGGAGAGCCAAGCCTCAGGACCACAGGCCATGGAACCCTAAGAGTCTCAGATGGAGTAGATGTTTCCAGGCACGAAGGAACAATCACAAGCCCAGATCAGGGGATAACCTGTCACAGATGGCTTTGGCCACACTCTTAAACTCAGCTAAGACAGAATTCAGTTCAATTTTTAAAATGAGCTGTTTTCCCCGTACCCGTAGGGCAACCCACACTGTGTCTCCTTCTCCTCCACACTGGTCCAGACCCAACCTAGGCCAACCTGCTCTTTGCCCAGCAGACGCGGAGGTGCCTGCCTGGCCTCAGCCCTGGGCCCACGAGGGCCTCTGAGCCCTCTGACTTCCTGCGGAGGCCTGCAGGCTGTGCCGGGGGTCGCCACCCAGCTCTGCCGGCCTCACTCGGTTGTCTCATCGTTTCCTGTGTGCCAGGTAACAGCCACGTCTCCCCAGGGGGATGGTAAATGCCACAAAAGCCATGGGCAGCCAGCGTGGAAGAGGTAATAGGATTCATTTGTTGGTCTGACAGATACTTGCTGAGTGCCTGCTACGTGCCAGGCACTGCTCTGAGCATGGGAAGACCTCCCTGAACAAAGAGACACATCACATTCTAGATGCCGAATCCAAGCACGGTCCAAGGTCACCCAGGAGCCTGGGGGCCGGAGACAGGAATAAAATCAGAGTCTTCAATGAAGAAAGTCAATCAGACTCCCCAGCTCCCGATTTCTCGTGCACCACGGGACACGGATGTACGTTTGCGGGTGGGGTGTAAGCTCTGGGAACCTCGCGGCTCCTAGCATCTGAGGCACCCCAGTGTCCGATCCAGTGGTTCTCACAAAATATGCAGCATTTGTCCCGTGGCGGGGGGACTTGACGAAGAGTGGGTCTTGGACATGACAAGGCTGTTTCCAGCTGCCTCATAACACGTGGCAATGCTCACTTGACACAGAGGCCAGAAGCAGCAGGAAATCAGGAAGATCGTTTGTGTTGCCGATTTCAATTACCCTTAGCAAATACAGTTCACTTTATAGAGCAAACAGCACAGCCCAGTTAACGTATGGGGCAAAAGAGAAAGAACTCTACCCATCATTAATGTTTTACTACCTTTCTCAAAAAAGTGTAAACTTTAACCCCCAAGTCAACTCTCAACCGAGGCTGAGGCGGTGCGGCTGCTGGGTCAGTTCCGGGTGCCGGTTTGTCAGTGGACCAAAGCTGTTTCGATCAGGAGAAACAAATAAGCAGAAAGGTAAGCTCTTGAAAGCACACCACGAAGCAGACCCAGAATCTCCCAAGCAGAGATAACCGGCCACTTGGCCCTCATTTGGAGGGTAGAGGGCTGTCTGCCCAAGCACTCCCTCATCTCGGGTGGAGCTGGGCCTCTGTAGTGACCAGCGGTCAGGGAAGGCCTTCCACCTGGAGCAGAGTGGCCGGGTGCTGCCTGAGACATGCTGTGACTGACTTGGCCCCAGAGATGCTGTGATGACCACCAGAGGGATCTGACGTTTCCACAAAGATGCCACACTTACTGTCAGGAGCTGCCAGCACAGACCTGATTGCGCACAAGGACTCCAAGTCTGAGTCTGATTTGGGGGAGAGAGCGTTTACGTGTGAGATGTACAGGGTCCACACAACGCCCCAGAACCTGTGAGGTAGGGGCCATGACCCACCGCCCACCTGGGAAATGAGGCAAAATCCAGGTCCTTCCCTCCTTTCTCATGTATGAATGACAGGCCATTCCGACACTTTCGCTTTTATAGATGACTCATGCCTAATTATTTGTGACCCCACAGTGAGTCATTAGGAGTTAGCACAATGTATTATTCACAAACTAAAATTAGCACAGAACTGGATACACTGAGAGCCCCACTCAGGGTCCCCCCAACCCAGAGGTCTGGCTGCCACGAGGCCTGGCTCTGGGGCGCCTGCAGCATAGCTGGGATTCCTGAAGTTTGGGGGAGGAACACTTTGTTATCAGGAGGTCGTGAGCTGGTTGTGCTTTACAATTGCCACTTTTCTGGCTTTTAAATTATAACTTACTGCTGGTTTAGCTTTGTTACCCTGCACTTAGCTTGGTGTGGGTTGTTTGATTAGCCCTGAGGTATGTAGGGGTACATTAGCATCTGCCTATGCTTTCCCAGTCTTTACACGGTAACGCACCAATGCATTGCAGTTCCAATGTGAACCACCACCAATGCCCCTACTGCAAAGTCAAAAGTGTGCATAGGGACTTCCCTGGTGGCGCAGTGGATAAGAATCCGCCTGCCAATGCAGGGGACACGGGTTCAATCCCTGTTCTGGGAAGATCCCACACACTGCGGAGCAACTAAGCCCGTGCGCCACAACTATTGAGACTGTGCTCTAGAGCCCACGAGCCACAACTACTGAGCCCACGTGCCACAACTACTGAAGCCCACACGCCTAGAGCCCGTGCTCTGCCACAAGAGAAGCCACCGCAAGGAGAAGCCCATGCACCGCAATGAAGAGTAGCCCCGCTCGCCGCAACTAAAGAAAGCCCGCGCACAGCAATGAAGACCCAACACAGCCAAAAATAAATAAAAATTAAATCTTAAAAAAAAAAGTGTGCATAATTCTGCCGAATGTATCCAAGGAGCTCTTTTTCTATGTCATATGGAAACCAATGGAGGTAGGTAGGCCATAAGGGATTTAGCTTGTCAAATTGGGTTGCTAAGAGTTCTACAAGTCTGGCATTACGTTGCACTAGTGTGTACACTGATATGCAGTAGATATTAAGCAACCAGTTCTCAGGGGTAAAAATGTGTGTATGTTGTGTGTGTGTATATACAATGTATGTAATATATAGGTTTACTGTACATTATTATTGTATAATAATGTATAATATATAGGTTTATTTTATATTATTACTGCTGTAGATGTGTGACACAATTTACAAATTTAAAAAAATATGTAATACTCTTGATTGTAAATTCCACTTAGCTAGTTGATTCTCACAGAATGCTTTCAGTTGATTTTTGTTGCTTGTATCCACGGCCAATCTATATGTGCAGTTGATGAACAAACATAGTTCCAACGGAACTGTCAGTTGATATTTTTGTTTAACAGTAAAAGTAAAACAACAAAGACTATATCAAAACTTCAGTTATTTATCAATGATGTGTGTGAATTCTTTGCTTCGTCAGATAATATTTTCATATACTGGAAGGACACATTTTGAGTTTTTCAGCTATTCACAATTTAACAGCTATACACATAATATACGTTTTCAGTTTAATCTGCAGTATTAACATTTTCTCCATCACTTTCTTAAGTCTAGACAATCAACAAAAAAATAAATCAGGCCCTGATTTATAATCAAACCCTGACTGATTTAACAATGAATCAAGCATTTTGCCAGTTTCTATGGTAGACACAGTCCCACCAAGGCCAGTTTCTGTCTACTGACATAACATCACTGAACGTGGGGTCGGTAAGAGATGCCCAGCAATGCACCCTTACAGGGTTTCCACAATAACCCAAATAATCTCAAGAACATAGATGAGAGTAAAATGCAGTAAAAGACAAATAGTAAGGGATCAACTTTGAGTATTACCACCTTCTTTTCTTACATCATTTATTATTAAGAATGGCTATGTTTAATAACTGACTTGGAAGGCTCCTGAAGATTCTTGGGAGCCTGTACCAGCCGGCCTGGTACACCTTTGCGCGTGTGGCAGTGAAGGTAGCTGTGATTTAAGAGAAGCTCTTTATTCTTTCAGACACAGTGACTGTTTCCCATTTCGACTTCCTTCAGCTTATAATTTGGCTGCCCCTAGGCCTGGCCCACCCCCTTCGGTGTCAGCCCCTGCCCCTCATCACAGTCCTGCCCACCCCTGGGGCCAGGACGGAGCCGTGGCTGCAGAGCCTGTCCACAGCGGATGAATGGGCAGGTCTGCACTTGCGGCTCCGCCGGAAGCACAGCCCCTGCCATAAAGAGGAAAAGCTAGAAGCAGTTTGAAAATTAGGAAGCAAGTGCCAGCCAGTGACTAAAAGCCTAGTGCAGCCATAAAAATCTGCCCCGGGTTACATCTTGAGAAACAAGGTGTTGGCTTTTAAAGTGTTTAATTTTCTCTCCATTAAAAACTTAACCCAAAACTTTAATTACAGGCAGATCATAAAACTCAGATTCCAATATCAAAGGACATGTCCAAGGATATGTATGGATGATTCATACATCTGGCAGTGCTTTATCAAAGGACTAAAAATGTCCTTTTTCACCCTGGGTAACTGCACTGGCCCTTTTATCGGTCAAGTGTGGAGATTTTTTAAGTTTTATTTTTTATAATATCTAATTCTTAATGACAACAGGTCTTAATGTTTTTCACCAAGGGGCCATTCGTTTAAAAATATAACCAGACAAAAACATTTTCTCCATCTCCCACTCGCACTTTTTTGTTGGAATGAGCTGGGATCCTTCAGAGAGGTCCTGACGTCTTCCTGGTCTCCTTCCATCCAGACTCTTCCAGACCTGCTCCCAGCCTCTATTCTCACCACCTGCTTTTCCAGTAAGGAAGTACCATAGACTTTGAAACTATTCTCTTCTCAGAAGAACCCTCACCTCTGATCTTGGGAGAAAACGTTTTAAAAAACAAACAAGCAAATCATTAATTTGGAAGCCATTCTGGATTTGGGCACTCAAATCTGCCCTTTGAAAAGCACTACAGGAAAGATATATTTAAATAAGTACCTTCTATTCATGGTAGATACTAAGTAATTGGCTGAACAAGAAAAATTAAATCACTTCTTCCTGACCTGAGAAGCCTGAAAAAGCAGCCAGCCTCATAACTTCCTTTCCCATAGTCAGGGGAATCAGCAACCTTGAGATGCAGCAATTGGTTTCCAAGAGGGACTGGAGAGGTAAGGGTGCAGGTGGCACCGGCTGAAACACAACTGTCACCCACAGTTTGAACAACTTGAATGCTGACAGCATTTACGTACATTCAAATGGACCCTTTTCTTTGTGCCCAGATGGCGTATTGACATAACTGCCTTCGTGTAAAGATCTTTGGATGACAAATGCGTTTTAGTTTCTGGAGGAGGAAGCATTTCTTGCTGGGCTTAAGCAATGAGGTTTAAATGTCCCCTTTCTTCTCGTAGATCTAGCTCTCAGCTCATCTCACGTTGTGAGTCTCGGGGTGCGGGAGCAATGGACTTAAGTGTCTGGTTTTGCAGCTTGCCCACATCTCCCAGGGGCCCCGGAACCATCCCCTCCGGGATCTGCTCCCTCTGTGCCCCCATCTGCTCCCCTGTTCGATGGGTATCCTAACACAGCAGTCGCTCCCCTTCTTTCCTGGGGAGGTTGTCAGCCCAGTAAGACAAGGGGTGTGCACGTGCTTGATCTGAACTTCTCCCAGCCCCAGTCCAGTGGGGGTGGAGTTTCCACAATCGACCAAGAATGTAAAACTGTCTGTTTGAACCACAGACTCTTCTATGAGCTTATGCAGGTGTCCAGTGTTGGACCACAGTCTGTACATTTGTCTGTAAACACCAGAAGTCCAAGTTCCCTTCTGAGGCTGGTGGATGAGGAGGAGGAGGGGTGAAGCTGGACCTCCTTCCCAGAATGAAGAACTGAGCAAATCGGTCTATTAGCAGCACCTTGGGGGGACTAGCCATGAATCCTAGAATGTTATTCGTTCACAAAAAGTTGTTGACTAAATGATACTTAACCTAAAGTAGAAAACAATCCTCTGATATATGCCTCAAATGACTATAGACAAATAGCTATAGTTGGAATAAAATTCTTATTAAAATGTTTCCATCTATATTTTGGTCAGATTTCACTTCTCAGGATAAACTTATGTATTATGGAAACAACAGCCTAAATTAATACAAACACAGGGAAAACTCTAATAGAAACTGGAAATTTCTGTAACTTCTGCCCAATCCAGAAATTTGGGAGATGTTAGATGAGACATCACCTATAGGACCAGGAATTGAGAGCATTTCCTAGGCATTAGTAATAGGTTTAGCTAAATAGGATTGATTTCCGGTCACCATTTTCAAAGACAATCACCCAAACTATAGGGAGCAATGCACAACCAAAATGGACATTTAATGAACATTTAACAAATAAACATGTTTGATGCTAATGATAACAATAAGTGTTTTATATATTTGGATCAGTGTGGTAAAATACCTATAGGTCTGTATCAGCCATGAGATCACTGGTCTAAGGTCCAAAGAAAAAATACTTCACATGAATGTGCTTATGCATTACATGTAATTAGGGCTCTCACACTCTATACATATGAGAGCATATGTCATACTTTGTGCTTTTAAGACTTTTTATTTATTTATTTATTTATTTTGGGGTGTGTTGGGTCTTCGTTTCTGTGCAAAGGCTTTCTCTAGTTGCGGCGAGCGGGGGCCACTCTTCATCGCGGTGCGCGGGCCTCTCACTATCGCGGCCTCTCTTGTTGGCGGAGCACAGGCTCCAGACGCGCAGGCTCAGTAGTTGTGGCTCACGGGCCTAATTGCTCCGCGGCATGTGGGATCTTCCCAGACCCGGGCTCGAACCCGTGGTCCCCTGCATTGGCAGGCAGATTCTCAACCACTGCGCCACCAGGGAAGCCCATACTTTGTGCTTTTAAAAAGCACAACCTCATATATTTGAACTTTACCCCAAAATTATAAGAAAGTGTGTTATACCAGTTTATAGATAAATAAATTAGAATATGGAAGTTTTTAAAAATGTTGAATGAATATAAGGGGGATGATCTGCCTTAAGTTACACAATTCTGTAGTTGAGAGAATTCTGAGCCAAAATGATACCCCAAGTGTCTAGGCTCGAGCTGCCCTCTGCAGAACTTTGGAGGGGCCTCCAGACACTCTACTGAGGCCCTACACAGGCGGCAGGCCTGAAAGAAATGTGGTCCTTCTAACCCCCTTCTGACTGCTGACCCCCCATCCTTTGTCTGCTGTCCTGGGATTCTGAGATTTTATTTGAGGCAGCTCTTTCTTTGACTTCCCCTAACTCCTTGATAAGGGAACTTGATAAGAGAAGCCTCAGGAGACGTGTTTTTTCAGGGAGGTGATGTTGATAATTGTAGGTGAGATGAAGAATTGTACCACTCTGATGACTGAGAATTATTGGCAAATGCTTGTGCGCACACATACATCATAAAGAATGGAGACGGAAACAGTGTGAGAAGAGGCAACAGGGAGAAAGAAGTGCTCGGAGGAGGGGGAAGATGGAGAGGAGAGACGAGGAAACAAAAACATCACTCGCTGCTCTCCAGACACTCAATGAGTAAAATTCTGATAACAACTCTTTCAACAAATATATTCATCCTTTCTAATACAGTCTTTAAAATTTTTTTAAATTGTGGTAAAATACATAGTTTACCATCCTAATTATTTTAGGCTGTATAGGTCAGGGGCAATAAATATTTTCAGATTGTTGTGCAAACATCACCACCATCCATCCCCAGAAATCTCTTCATCTTGCAAAACTGAAACCCCATATCCATTAAACAATGACTCCCCATTCCCACCCCCTCCTGCCCCTGACAGCCTTTCTTCTATTTTCTGTCTCTATGGATTTGACTCATTTTAGATACCTCATATAGGAGGAATCATACAGTATTTTTCCTTTTGTGACTGGCTTATTTCATTTATCAGGATGTGCTCAAGGTTCATCCATGCTGTAGCATGTGTCAGAATTCCCTTTTAAAGGCTGAATAATAAGTATTCCATTGTATATAGACCACATTTTGTTTATCTGTTCATCTGTCAATGGACATTTGGGTTGCTTCCACCTTTTGGCTACTATGAATAACGCTGCTATGAACATGGGTGTAGCGATATCTAAGTCTGTGGTTTCAATTCTTTTGAGTATACATACCTAGAAGAAGAATTGCTGGATCACATGGTAATTCTATATTTAAAAGAATTTTAATTGTGGCTAAAATATCCCACATGAAAGTTATCATCATAACAATTTCCAAGTATATAGTTCAATAGTGTTAATCCATTTTTAACTTTTTCAGGAAGTACTATACTGTTTTCCATAGTCTCTAATACACTCTTATTTTCATCAGCAGCAAATGAGACAATAACAGTGACGCTCTTATAAGAGTAAATTTAAATTCAATATGTATTAACTGGGCTTCCCTGGTGACGCAGTGGTTAGGAGTCCGCCTGCCAAAGCAGGGGACACGGGTTCGAGCCCTGGTCCGGGAAGATCTCACATGCTGCGGAGCAACTAAGCCCGTGCGCCACAACTACTGAGCCTGCGCTCTAGAGCCCACGAGCCACAACTACTGAGCCTGCGTGCTACAACTACTGGAGCCCGTGCGCCTAGAGCCCGTGCTCCGCAACAAGAGAAGCCACTGCAATGAGAAGCCCGCGCACTGCAACAAAGACCCAAGAGGGCCAAAAACTAATTCATTAATTAATTTTTAAAAATGTATTAACTAACAATAACAACAGCAACGATAAAAATAGTAATAATGAGGGGAGTTGGGGAGGGATGGATTGGGAGATTGGAGTTAGCAGATGCAAACTATTATATATAGAATGGATAAACAACAAGGTCCTACTGTAGAGCACAGGGAACTATATTCAATATCCCGTGATAAACCATAATGGAAAAGAATGTGAAAAAATGTATACATATGTATAACTGAATCACTTTGCTGTACAGCAGAAATTAACACAACATTGTAAATCAACTACACTTCAATTTTAAAAACTAGTAATAATGCTGCAATTTGGTGACAACTTATGGGGGACTTGCTATTGTGGGACACTGAGCCAGGCCCTGCAGCTGATGTAAAAACCTATAGGACACTCTCTTTGCCTTCACCACGCTTATGATTTCCCTGGAGAGACAAACCTGTGCGCACCTAACGCATAATTAAGCAGAAGCAGCAGAAGTGCGTGCAGAGGTGCAGGAGCCGGGGCAGTGGTGGGCAAGAGCCTGTCGGATGCATCTCTTCTCAGCTCCAGTGGCAGTGACATCATGGTGGTGGCCTGAAGTCAGCCAGGGTGGAGTGTTTACACCACGGCATCACAAACACTACAAATCAGGCTAATTTCTCCCCCCAAAGAGCTGGTTGTTAAAGTTTACCAGCAGACCACTGAGCACGCCTGAGATGAGAACCCCGAAAAGAGCATTTTGGGATGGAGGGTACCAAGGAATTTCACAGATGAGAAGATATTTGAACTGGGATTCGCAGGCAGAAGAAGAATGTCTGTGTCTGGGAAGCCTCTCCTCATGGGCTCTGCTCTCTTTTGCCATTTTTTTCTGTCAATCAGGGATTTGTTTCTCAGCTCCAGGCTTCGGAGGAGAAATGACAGTGGGAGCAGATCCGTGAGGCACCCAGTACCCTTCTGCACAGCCCTCTGAAATCACACCGGACGTGGCAGTGACGACCCTGTGCGCTGGGATCAAATCAAGTGAGCTCGACTCTGAGCAGACCGTCCTTAGAGTGAGAGAAGCACAGCAAGAACCTGATCAGATGCAGCACCACAGACAGAATTCTCCAATCCTGGCTGTTTTCCTGTTCAGCCCAACCTAAAGTATCAAAATCACCAAAACCAACCTTGTCCTTCAGAGACTATCGTATGTATTGATTTGCATTAAAAGAAAAGAAGTTTCAGGGGCAATATAGGGGTAGGGGAGTAAGAGGTATGAACAATTAGGTATAAAATAAGCTACAAGGATATATTGCACAACACAGGGAATATAGCCAATATATAATAACCATAAATGGAGTATAACCTTTTAAAATTGTGAATCACTATATTGTATGCCTGTAACATATAATATCGTACAGCAACTATACTTCAATTATAAAAATCATTTAAAATTTTTAAAAAGAAGTTTTTTGAAAACAATGTGGTTGTAAAGATCAAGTGAGCTAACTGTACATCAAAAAGTTTTGTAAATTGCGAAGTGCTATACAAAATCAGAAATGTAGTAATAAAATATTTGTAAAAAATTTCATATGAGGGTCCACATTCTCCATTAATTTCATTTTCTTTTTGTTATAATTACATAAATTGCCTTTAAAACAATTATTGAATCATTAAATGTTTATGAAAGACATTTGTTGTCCAAATAAGACACTATCACTTCTTGTATATACCTGAACAGTCTTACACATAAATACTAAGAAATCACAGCTACATCTGTAAAAACGGGAAAGGGGTGTGTGCTTTTTGTGTGTCCTCTGAGAGAGGATTTCTAGCCAGCTGGAGCATCCGGTGAGATTACTAAAACTACCTATATTTGACTTTGGCACCTTTCTAAAAGTCAAAAGAGGCATTTGCAGGGAGCAGTAAAAAGCCATTACATATGCAGAACAATTGAAGCTCCTCAGCATCTGGGAAGGAAACACATCTGTCTTCTGTCTATTCCTTCCCTAACTGTCTCCCTGAATCAACTTTTATGGGGGTGGGGGTGGTAGGAGGGTGTCGTAAATACCCTGTTCTATTGGAACCCGAGCGTTCACAATACCCCTGTGATTATAAACACGAGATGCGCTTTCAGGAAAGAGGTGCACTCAAGTAAGCAGGGATCTTTGTGACAGTGGCCTCCGTGTGGGCCACAGGCCAGCTAATCACATTACCATGAGAGCCAAGAGGTGGCCCGCAGACAGTGAAATAAAGACGAGGGGAAAAGCAAGACTAATCTCATTAAAAGGAAAGCTAAGAGAGACGCTGCTTTTCCAGAGCTGCTGGAAACGCCCCATTTTCCCAGGACTGGGTCACCTGTGCATCGTGGGCCCTGGGGCTGGGTCAGGAGCTTTGTTCCGTCCCCCAAAAGCTGGCCCTCACTGAGACCTTGACTTCGAGTACTCTTTTTAAGAAAAAACAGACCTCATTGCCCCTCCCCCAAAAAGCCTTCTGGAGACTCTGTTTCCCTTCATTATCCTGTTTTCAGTTTACTATTCCCTAAATTGTCTACAAGGACTAAGTCCTCCAAAGACTTGAACAAAAAGTCAAGCTTTGCATGTCTTCTGAAACCTTGAAGAAAGAACTTAAATGAAATCTGAGGAAATCCACTAGATCCGTAATTCTCAAAGTGGGTCTACAGATCCCTGGGGGGCCCAAGACACTTCCAGGGGGTCTCCCGGGTTCCCCTTTTTTAACTGCGTATCTGTGGGAGGCTGGGCTTTCTTATATGCTTCACCTCAACCAACAGACTACAACAGATTGAAGCACACATAGGAACCCAACCGTTAAAGGGATTTGCAAAAATGGAAAACAATGATACCATTCTCACTGTTTTGTTGTTTCAGAAAATATAATTCTTTTAGATAAAATATTTATGCTAACAGATAAAGGATTTATTACTGTTATTTTTAAGTGAATTAATAAAATATATTTTTTAATTTCTGCGTATTTGTTTCAAATAGAGTAAACGTGGGTAGATATAACCCACATAAACAAAAGCTCTCTGGGGTCCTCAATAACTTTCAGGAATGTAAAGAGGTCCTGAGATACAAAAGTTTCAGAACTGCCGCACTAGAAAGACATGAAAATATTTAATTGTAAACATTGCTCATTGCTCTAAGCCTTAATTTTGAAGACTGCAGGCTAACTTGAACGTTTGGACGACTATACGGATTTTCCTCAAACTGTTCATGAAACCCTCTAAGGCCAAAGCCTTAAATCAGCCTTTGATTGAAGACACGTGATGTACAAAGAATGAAGAACTGTAGAAGTCCAGTGATTCCAGGGAAATGGCAAAGACGCAAGATAAGTCATTTTACCCAAGAAGGTGAGTCTCTGGAGATCCATCCAAGTTGTGCTGTGTATCAGCATTTTGCTCCTTTTCATTGCAGAGGAATGTTTCATGGTGTGGATGGGCCCGAGTTTGTTTCACTCTTCACTCACTGAAGGACATTGAAGTTGGTGGCAGTTTAGGGCTGTTACAAATGAACATTTGTGTACAGGTTTTTGCGTGAATGTCAAGTCTTTATTGCTCTGCGATAAATGTCCAGGAGTGCAATTTCTGGGTCGTGTGGTACATTTATGTTTAGTTTTTTAAGAAACTGCCAGACTGTTTCCAGAGTGGTGGTACCATTTTACATTCCCACCAGCAATGTATGTGTGATTGAGTTTCTCTGCAACTTCACCAGCACCTGGTGTTGGCACTGCTTTTTATTTCTGCCATCCTGGTAAGCGTGGAGTGTGATCTCATTGTGGTTTTATTTGCGTTTCCCTGATGGCTAATGATGTTGAACACATCTTCTTGGGCTTATTTCACATATGTATATCTTTTTCTGTGAAATGTTTTTTGCCCGTATTTTAATTAGATATTTGCCTTTTTTTTTTTTTTTAACTGTTGAGTTTTAGGAGTTCTTTATATTCTAGATAGTAGTTTTTTGTTGTATATACGGTTTGTAAATATTTTCTCCCACTCTGTAGCTTGTCTTTTCGTCCTCTTTACAGGGTCTTTCGCCGAGCAAAAGTTTTAAATTTTGAAGTCAAATTTATCAATTTGTCCTTTTATGGATCATGCTTTTGGTGTCAAGTCTAAGGACTTTGCCTAGTCCTAGATCCTGAAGATTTTCTCCCATGTTTCTTCTAAAAGTTTCATAGTTTTACATTCTACATTTATAACTATTATCCATTTGAAGTTTATTTTTGTATAAGGTGTGAGAATCAGGTCAAGATCCCTTTTTTTTGCTTATGCACGTGCAATTGCTCCAGCACCATATTTTGTAAAAGCTATTCTTCCTCCATCAACTTACTTTTACACCTTTTTCAAAAATTAGTTGACTGTATTTGTATAGGTCTATCTCTGTGTTCCCTATTTTATTCCATTGATCTACATAGCTATCCCTCCACCCATACCACACTCTTTTTTAAAAAAATAAATTATTTATTTATTTTTGGCTGTGTTGGGTCTTCGTTGCTGCGCGTGGGCTTTCTCTAGTTGCGGTGAGCAGGGGCTACTCTTTCTTGCAGTGTGCGGGCTCTCATTGCGATGGCTTCTCTTGTTGTGGAGCATGGGCTCTAGGCCTGTGGGCTTCAGTAGTTGTGGCACACGGGCTCAGTAGCTGTGGCTCTCGAGCTCTAGAGCACAGGCTCAGTAGTTGTGGTGCACGGGCTTAGTTGCTCCGCGGCATGTGGGATCTTCCCGGACCAGGGCTCGAACCCGTGTCCCCTGCATTGGCAGGCGGATTCTTAACCACTGCGCCACCAGGGAAGTCCCACACTCTCTTGATTACTATAAGTATATAATAAGTCTTGAAGTCAGAAAGATTGCAGTGGGTCACATTTTGAATATTTACTTAAGCTGAGTGCTTAGTCTTCATATATAATAAATATATTAGATAAAGCATGTACATTTTCTTGATATCTTGTCTATTATTACAATTTAAGTTTTTTATTGAAATTCACACTTTCCCCAGGCACTGCCGCTTATGTTGTGCAGGTTGGTTTACCACTCTGAATCCCAGTTTCCTCATCTGTGAAATGGGGAAGAACAGTCCATCCTTTGGAGTTTGTACCTGCTTTGCAGGAAGCACTGCCAGTAAGATTGAGTGAGATTACATGTAAAAGCGACTGGCACAGTACCAGACGTGCAATAAAGATCGGGTGCTCCCTCCTCGTTTCTTTTTGCTCAGAGTGATTGTTACTTATGCTGATAACATGGAATCGTTTGTTGTATTTCTGCAACTGGGTCTCGTTTCTCAAACTCAGTACCATGTGAAGTACGACATAGCTCTTTTGTAACAATCCACAATGCAGGGAATATGCATGTACTATATTAACCAATGTTAAAATCTAGAAAGGCATCCTAAACTGAGTTTCTGACTGGCTGATAGCCGTGATAATCTGATTCTTGAAAGGGCTCTGCTGGCTGCCTACCGCATGGCAAATCCGTAAGGGCCTCCAGAGGCTGCACTTGCAATATTAAAGTCACTTCCCCTCACTACTCAAAAGAGTCCCCTCTTCCCTGCCCTACAAACACATACCAAAGTGTAATAGAGGATTTTTATTCTAAGTAGAAAAAAAATCAATATACTTCAGGTTTGCTGTTTTTTAAACCATCTCAATCTCCCCCTGTGAGCTACGATTTTCTCCATTTTATGTTTTCCCTTTATAAATCATTATTTAACCTGGACTCACAGATGTGTATTTCCAAACTGTTAATTCAGTGAAAATCACTGCTAATGACATACTTAGATGTTTTATTCCCTTATATATCTCTAGTTTCTCCAACATTCTTTACATAAGTATGAGTTACATGATTCAGCAATTTAGTGACATTACAATTATGCACACAATGGCTGTTTCACAAGTTATATATATTTTTATAGACAATACAAAGGAAATTATGTTTCCCATAAATGTTTATTTATTTTTTTAATATTTAACTTAAATATGTTATTTATTTATTTTTGGCTGCATCGGGTCTTAGTTTCGCAGGCGGGATCTTCGTTGAGGCATGCGGGATCTTTCGTCACGGCGCGAGGGCTTCTCTCTAGTTGTGGCGTGCGGGTTTTCTCTCTCTAGTTGTGGCACGTGGGCTCTGTAGTTTGAGGCATGCGGGCTCCCTGTTGAGGAGTACGAGCTCAGTAGTTGCGGCGCGTGGGCTTAGTTGCCCTGTGACATTTGGGATATTAGTTCCCTGACCAGGGATCAAACCCACGTCCCCTGCATTGGAAGGTGGATTCTCTACCACAGGACCACCAGGGAAATCCCTCCCATAAATGTTTAAAAGCCCTTTAATTAACTTTATTTTAAACTTTTTAATTGAGAAATATAAAACCTATCCAGCAAAGCATATAAATAAATGTCCAGTTTAATAAATAAGTTTACATGCTGTACCTGTGTGTTCACCAATCAGGCTGATAAATAGGACATTTCCAGAACCCCAGATGTTCCTGTGTCCCTTCTCATTTATTTCTCCTTCCCACCAAGATAACCAGTATCCTGCATTCTATGATGATCCACCAACTGACTGTTGAGTTTAACATACTTATATTTGTCACTCTTCCTATTGTTGTTTTCTCTATTTTAACATTTACGTATGCATCCTTTAGCAACACAGTTTATAAACAATGTGTATGTATTCTTGTTTGTCTTTTTGTTGCACGCCTTTGTAATATTCATCCATGTTACTGAATGTAGCCATGGATAATTCCTCTTCGTTGCTGTATGATTATCCAGTGCATCAGTACTGAACTACGTATTTATCTGTCTAGCTGCTGCTAAACACTTGTATTGTTTCCAATATTTGACTGTTGGGAACAGTCTTGTTGGCACATTCTTTTGTACTTGTGTCCAGGGGCACATGCATTTCTCTGAAGGGTATTTTAGGAGCTTGATATCTGGGTCATTTCTCTTTACCTTCAGTCAGAGAAGAACTGTTTTTCCAAGCAGTTATTTTTTCTTTTTTTATAAATTTATTTATTTATTTATTTTTGGCTGGGTTGGGTCTTCGTTGCTGCGCTCGGGCTTTCTCGAGTTGCGGCGAGCGGGGGCTACTCTTTGTTGTGGTGCACGGGCTTCTCATTGCAGTGGCTTCTCTTGTTGCGGAGCACGGGCTCTAGGTGCACAGGCTTCAGTAGTTGTGGCTTGTGGGCTCTAGAGTGCAGGCTCAGTAGTTGTGGCACACGGGCTTCAGTAGTTGTGGCTCGCGGGCTCTAGAGCTCTGGCTCAGTAGCTGTGGTGTACGGGCTTAGTTGCTCTGCGGCATATGGGATCTTCCCGGACCAGGGCTCGTACTGGCAGGCGGATTCTTTTTTTTTTTTTTTTTTTTTAATATTTATTTATTTATTTATTTATTTTTGGCTGTGTTGGGTCTTCGTTTCTGTGAGAGGGCTTTCTCTAGTTGCGGCGAGCGGGGGCCACTCTTCACCGCGGTGCACGGGCCTCTCACTATCGCGGCCTCTCTTGTTGCGGAGCACAGGCTCCAGACGCGCAGGCTCAGTAATTGTGGCTCACGGGCCCAGTTGCTCTGCGGCATGTGGGATCTTCCCGGACCAGGGCTCGAACCCGTGTCCCCTTCATTGGCAGGCAGATTCTCAACCACTGCGCCACCAGGGAAGCCCGGCAGGCGGATTCTTAACCACTGCGCCACCAGGGAAGTCCCCCAAGTAGTTTAACAGGAAATGTATGTAGCCAGTACTGAATTTTTAAAAAATAAAGGGTATATATTTGTTTTCCTCCTCCCTCACCTCAACAACCCAGTTCTATCTGTATTTTTTCTCACACAGTCTCTTAAGTTTTAAAAAGGACTGCAAAAGTGCTAACTTCTGGGGGGCAGTCTTCAGATAATCAAGAGAGGGGATCAAGCTGCAGGACTGAGTGCTAGTTTTAAACCCTGAACAAAATTTACACACCGCATCTGGTGTGTAAACCAGGGCACACCTACCTATATCGGACCTTTAACCCCAGGAAAGGATAGCTCAGTTACAGGTAAATGTTTGATGGAGAAAATGATTAGCTCGTGCGCCTGGCCCTGCGCCAAGCCGGCCCTGCAACCGCAGCGGACGTTTTCTCCCCACTTCTGTCCTCTGCACCACCGGCTTCTGACTGCACATTTCCTTACGCAAAGTACCCGCTCTTTGCTAAAACTTATTTCTCAAAAATGTTTCATATTGCTCCACATTTCAAAAACCTTTAGAACCTGTAACCCCTTTCCCCTTTTTGAATTTTTTATTATGGGAAATTTCAAACAAATGTAAAAATAAATAGAGTAGTAAAATGAACCTCAAGCACCCATTACCCAGCTTCAGTAATTATCAATTTATGGTCATCTTGTTTCATCTGTATCTCCTCCAGCCACCACCAGGATTACTTAGAAGCAAATATAAATTATGATTTGATCTGTGATACTTCACTATATTTCTCTAAAGGATAAGGACTCAAAAAAAAACCCCTCAATACCATTACATACACACACACACACACACACACACACATATAAATTTACAATAATTTCTTAATTTCATCAAATACATAGTATGGGTATTGCCTTGGTTTTGATACAAACCTTTTTTAAAATAATTTTTTGTTTGAATGAGGATCTAAACAACATCTATGTATTGTAATTGTGTGAATTCGCCTTAAAATTTTTAAAATATGGTTTGTGCACAAGCAAGAACTAGGAAAACCCTGGAAAAGAGCAATGATGGAGAGAAGAAAGGGTAGCCTTACCACACACGAGAGGGTATTATAAAGCTTCTATAATTAAAACAGTTTAATTTTGGCCCAAGGACAGGCAGACAGATGGACCAGAAAAGAAAGTCCAGAAATTGATCCAACTGCACATGAGAATTTAGTATACAATAAAGGAGACAGCTCCAATCCATAAACCAGAAATGGGGGAAAATTCCCTGTGTTTTCAAAATCAGAATTAAGAAGGAGTTAATAAATTTGCTTAAATAAAAGAACAACAACAAATATTTTATACATGGCATAGAGCCCTGTTACAAAGTAAAAAGACAAAAGACAAATTAGGAAAAACATTTGCACTCACATCACAGAGGGTTTTAAAGGTCAAGAAACCTATGGAAAAATGGTTGAGAAACTAGGACATGGTTCACAAGACAAGAACTGTAAGGGGCCCTCAGTCATGACAAAGTCCTCCACGTCGTTCGTATCGAGAGAAACCCAAAGTAAAATCACGCTGAGATACAGTTTTTCTGCTGGCACGTTGGCAAAAATGTAGTAGTTTGACAGTATACAACGTTAGCCAGGCTGTGAGGAAACGCCTCTCATGCATTTATAGTGGGAGGGGACCTGGGCGATGTCTAGAAAAGTTATCTATGCCTTTAATCTTTCACCCAGCAATTCCCCCTCTATAAAGGGATCGCCCAAAAGTACACTGGCAAAAACAGGAAAAAATATATGCACTACTTGCAGTAACAAAACTCTAAAAAGAACCCAAATGACCACCAGGAGAGGACTGGGTGAATAAAACGTGGTACTTTTAAGCTATGCAGCCGCACAAATGAATGAGGAAGACCTCTTCATAAAACCCTGGGAGTTTAGACAGAAAGCAGGGTGGTCCATGTGCTTCCCTGTGGGAAGCCACCTTCCAAGCCCGGCCCGGCACGTGGGACCCTGCACGGAGCCTGACCCGAACAGGATGACCAAGCACTATTCAGCGCGGAGGGAGAGGTGGGTAAGAGAACAGGAAACCCATCCAGCATCTTCCAATCACAAGATAACAGATCTCAAATACCTGGATAACAATCTCAGCTCAGCACTGAGATGCATTACTTAGATACCAGGAGCAGATTACAGATGAGGCAAAGTAGGTCAAAGTTGCCTTAAGAATAGAAGATGCCAAAAATTCAGTTTCGCTTTTATCTGCTAGAAACTGAACTTTCTCCCTCTGCTCCCCGCTGGGCCTGCCACCTCCTCCCCTCACTCCCTCCCACTCCCCTCCCATCCCCACTCCCTCATCTTCTCCATCCACCTCCGCTCCCCCTCCCCTGCCAGCATCCGCGTCTTTCTCAGGCCCTGAACCTTCCCCTGTGTTCGCACTGCTTCCCCCGCCAGGGCATGTCCTGTGCCCCTTCCCGCAGCTCCTCCCGCACCTGGGCCAGCTGCTCAAGCGTCCGTTTCACAAACCTGAGGGGCTATAGTCTTTGCTCTGTTCCCCTTTTTTCCTATCTGTCTCCTAGAATGGTTTATCAAGAACCCAAAACGAAAAGAAACAACTTTTCTCCTACTCAGGATGGTTTGATAAAGGCTCCAGCATCTCTGCTAACTTATCCTGTGCTGTAACAGACCAAGGAACCCCAATCACTTCCCTCTTTTCTTTTTTCCTTCTCTCCCTTTTCTTTTTTTCTTTTTTTGAGGCTGCTGCTGGCGTGACTGCAGCTGGGATGTGCATGTTACCACTTTTCAGAAAAGCAGATTCAGAAAAGCTGCCCTGCGGAGCTTCAAGACTTGAACTGGAGCTGGAGCAGCCCACCGGGCAGCGACTGTCCAGCAGAGGGGCGCGTCCGGGCCAGGCAGAGGGACAGGGCTGGCAAGTCCCCCGCACTGCACTCCCCCAGCCCCCAGGTCTCCACACACCAGTGGATGCACCTAGAAGAGCTTATGGTTTCTGAATTATGGGGCTGAGTTGTGTCCCTCCCAAATTCACACGTTCAAGTCCTAACCCCCAGTATCTCAGAATGAGACTGTCTTTGGAGACAAGTTCTCTAAAGAGGTGATGAAGTTAACATTAGGCTACAACATTTACAACAATGTAAAGCAATTATACTCCAATAAAGATGTTAAAAAAAAAAGAAGAAGAAAGAAACCCCAGAGAAAGTGAAAACAACAGCAACAACAAAAAATTAACATTAGGGCCTGGGCCCTAATCCCATGTGACTGGTGTCCTTGTAAGAAGAGCAGATTAGGACACAGACAGGAACAGAGAAAAGACCATGTGAGATGCAGCAGGAAGACGGCCGTCTGCACGCCAAGGAGAGAGGCCTTCTGAGAACAGAATTGCAGACACTTTAATCTCGGCCGTCCCAGCTCCAGAGCTGTGAGGAGATGTAGGCCTGTGGTTTAGGCCACCCGGTCCGCGGTGCTTTGTTACAGCAGCCGAGCAGACATACAGTTACAGCTACGCACGACTTAGAAGTTGACATGAAGCAAGCAAACGGCATGTCATGTAATTTAGACTGAATTTTGAAAGTCTTAGACTCCTGGCACCTTCCTGCCTCTGGTCCCTGTGTTGTTCTCCCAGCAGCACTTCCGTAACTGCAGCTGGTTACCGACCCCCAGAGTGCTGAGCACTCGCTGGTCTCACCACAGAGCTGCCACTTAGGGACCATGTTATGGATGGAGAAACTGAGACATGGGACATGGCAAGGCCACGTAACACCCCAAGATCACACAGCCAGGAAGTGGCCAAACCAAGGTTCGCATTTGGCGATCTGTTCCAGAGTTCGTGCTGCTGACCCTCTGCTACTGCTACAGCAGCCGTGGCTCCCCACTGCCCCCCTCATCGAATCCAGACTCCATGCCCAGCTTCCCCATTTGCCAGTAGCCGTTCATCCCCCGCAAACAGTCCTTTCCCCACTGCAGCCTGCCTGCCTCTCTCCTGTCCCTCCCACACGCTACACCCCAGACCACCACCTCCCTCTCCGTGCCCTTGTGATTCCCCTGAGCTCTCCTTCTCCGAATCCCCTGGAATTTCTGTGCTTCTCACATCATTCAGCACTTAAGTCACTTTCCATATTTGATCCCTGTTGATGTGTGTGTCCTGTGATGCTCAAGGCACACTGAATGATGGGGTGACGGCGTTGACTCAGAGGCCCCAGAGCTGGGACCACGAAGGTGGTCAGGAAAGTGGTCAGGAAAGGAACACTGACCTCTGGAGGAGGATGGTCTCTAAAATAATTTAGTGGCTCAAAAACTGGCGCTTTGGAAATGAAAAGCCACGCATTCTCATCGTGCTTTTGATGTGCTCCCAGCAGAGCATCAGCTGCTTTGATTTAGAGTCAGTTTTTTACTTGTTAGAACTCCAGCTTCTTGTTGCTCATTTTCATGCATCGTATCTTCATATCTGTGCAGTTTTGCAAATAGACACCCCATGAATGTTTATCAGGAGAACTTCTTATTCAAATAATTCTTATTGAAATAATCATTGAATCTACCACTAACTATTTCTCAATTACTTTTGTTGATCTTTGGTTGACATATCTTGAAATTTTAGAGATTTTCTAGAGAAATTATCACTTCCTCCAGATTTACCTAACCAGGAACCACATTCTTCCCAACCCCACCCCCAAGCAAGGCAAAGCAGGGCTCTGCTGGATTTCCCCCCAGTCCTTTGTGCCTTTGAAATTATCTGCTCCTGTGTTATTTGTCTTGTGGCTAAGGACCATGCCATTCATTTCTGTATCTCCATTGCCTAGTCCAGTCTTAGCACGCGGTAGGTACTACATGAATAAACTGAAAGTCCTAAACCAATGTTGTTCAGGATATATGGACAGTGAAAGTGTGTGTCACTGGTGAAGGAATTTGAGATGTTTCGAACAAGGAGAACTCATCTATTTTTTTTTGTACCTCTGTTATTATAATTTTTCATTTTTCAGAATTTTGGGAGGGGGGCGATACTAAATTTTGCTTCACTGGGAAGAGGGAAGGGAGGGAGGGAAGGAGAAGTGATGCCAGGCGCTCCACCTATGCCATCTCACGTAATCCTCATACCAAGTTCCTGGGCGGAGGTGGGGGGGGATATTATTATCCTCATTTTACAGATGAGAAAACAGAGGCTTGGAGATGTTGCCATTTGTCCAATTACTACATTGAGGAGGTGGGGTTCAAAAACCAACTGTCTAACTGCAAAGCCCACACCCTTTCCCTGCCCTGTTTTCCCCCTGCCCAAAGCACTGGTTTTTCAGGACCGAGGGCACAGGATCCCCACGGACTCACTATTCTTAAGATCTCCTGAGTGGGAGAGCTGACTGCCTTCACGTTCTCTTGGTGGTGGCATCCACCCCCCAACCCCAGTCTCTATCTGAGAGCTCGCTCCATCTGGGCGTTGCATTTGGAGGACCCAGCTTAGCACCACTTCCACACATGTTGCCAGCCAGAGTCAGCACGAAATTTTACGGGGAAAAAAACCCTGACGCATTGACCAGGTTCCTCTGATTACTCATTTTCCTTATTAGTAGGAAGGTGACCTCAGTGTGACTTTTTGCAAAAAAAGTCTGTCAGTCTTTCCCTCTGAGCACAGACAACAAATGATGCCCTCTGACCTCAGCCCAGTATACTTCCAAGAATCACCTTAGCTTTCTTTGGTACTGCCATTCTCCGAAAGTATCCCGTTACATGGGTCCTTGGGGAGAATTAATCTTTTAAAAAGCAGGAGTGTGCATATGTACACAATTTCCTGGCGAGCCCCTGCCTGGTTGCCCGGCCTACGACAGGTGCCGGTTACCCGTGCTGAGCGAATGCAGGGTCCACAGAAGCATCCCAGGGCTGAGGTCCCCCGGACGCTCAGGCACATCCGCCTTGCGCCTCACCTTCACAAACACCTGCACCGCACCACCCACAGCTGCGTGGAGCTCCCCTGAGGAATGCTGTTCACTCCGGTGAAACCTGCCTCCCGACACCTTTTCCAGGCTGATAAGTTGGGCCTGAGAGGCATTTCTTCCAGAAACAACTGCCCTTCAACCCTCTTATTAGTGTAACTCCTCAAGTCCATTATGAAGGAATTCCTAGAGGAGTGGAAAAGCTGACTCTGCGATCTCCCAGCCCCCGGCGATGAATCTCGAGATGTCACAGGGACCTGGCACCCTGCCCCTTCTCCCCCCGCCCCCCGCCTGGAATGCGGGCCGGTCGGCGGGCTCCCCGGTGGGCGGCGGCACCCCTCCCCCTCCCCCATTCCCTCCCCCCTCCCCCTCCCCCATCCCCTCCCTCCGTCTGCGTGGGGCCCGTGATGTGGGACCCGCCAGCAGGCCGAGGAAGGCAGCCTGCGCGCGGCGCTCCTCCACGGCTGCCCCACGGGTCCCGGCACCTCACTGTCCCTCGCTGTAAACACTTTTATGTTCGCTTCAGTTTATGGCCTCCCCCTCCAAAGGCTCACAGCTTGTTTAAACCAGCTCTAAACAAAGGCTCTGGCGATCACAGACCTGCGGCTGGTTTTATGGTGGGCTCCCTTTGTCCCCTTTCTCTCGCTGTCCCCCCCCCACGCCAGGTACCCGGTGGCCAGGAGGCCTGCCGCAGCGGCGCTGCCCACGTCTGGATGCCCTCAGCCCGGGCGGCTCTGACGGGGGCGGGGAGTCAAGCGACCGGGAGCCCGGGCGTCCCATCCGCCCCAGCCGGGCCCCTCCTCCGCCCCAGGGGTGGGGGGCCTCTGGCCGTGTCCTCGGGGGCCCCCCTGCCCAGCACCTCGGCCCTTCTGCACCTTCAGCCGTCCTGGCCGAGCCCGCCCTCCGCTCAGCTGCCCGCAGTCGGCCGGGACCCCGCAGCAGCCCCGGGCCTGCCCGCCGCCCTCTCTGGGCGGCTCCCCAGGCCGGGGAACGCAGGCCCCAAGCTGGCGGCCTTCCAGTCTGTAACCGGCCTGCTGCTTCCCCGGGTCCTGCAAATCCCGGCTGCCGGGCCTCCCCGGGGGAGCTGGAAAGGGCAGAAGCGCGGAGGGAGCCTGCAGGGCCCGGGAAGAGGAATGCCCGCGGGTGCCCCGGGGCTCGGGCAGCACTGCGGCGGGTGGGGAGAGGGACTGTGGCCGCTTGGGGCACTGCCCGCGGTGCAGACGTGGTCGCCCTCCGGGGCTCCACAGTCGCAAGCAAAGAGAATGGCCCACGAAGAGGGGATGCGGGGAGCCCTGCTGCCCGCCTCTGCCTCAGCCTGGGGATTCCGCTTTGGCAGAAGGTGTTTGTCCAGGGGATTCTGAGGAAAGGCTTTGAAGGAAGCGCCTAGGGCTGAGGCGGGAGTGTTTAGCAAAGAGCCTGACTGGCAGAGAAAGAAGACCGCCTCTAGTTCCTGCCCTGGGCAGCCAGCCACACACGAAAGGCCTCAGCTCGGCTCAGAGCATGCTCCAGGGGACAGGAGGGGGACTGTCACGAGGGAAAAGCCCTTCCCCCATCGGGGGTGCCTGGTCATCCCCTCTCCAGGTGGGCGCTCTACACAGAACACCTGAAAGGCAGAGCTACCCAGAACTGGACCTGGCACTCAGCAGGTGTGTTTGAAAAATAAATCATAACTTGATTCCATCCTCAGTTTCCAGGCTGCAAAGTGAGCGACCTGAGAAGACAAACACACAGACAGTCACCACAAGGAAGCGCTGGGGCTGGGGGCACAGGTGGAGCCCAGGCAGGAAACCTCGCCCTTTCTTCCTCCTCCCTGAACTCCAGGCTCTGAGTTCCAAGCCAGTGAAGGAAAAAGGAGATGCAGAGACCAGATCCCAGAGTTGCTCCAACCTTTTTACAACCCGTTGTAGGAAGGGTGTGCCCCAATCCTTACACGTGTTCCTTCTCAGTTTATAAAAAAAAAAAAATCAGCATTTCTACAGTGACATGTTTTTTCTTAGTCCGCAAACCTATTGCTCACGTCACACTCATGACCGCTCAGTCAGTATTTTGCTCTTGTCTTTTCAGAAGAGGGATCTAAGACACAGAAAAGGTAAGCGACGTACTCCACAAACTGACCTATTGGTCAGTATCATCCAAATTAGAATACAAGCAGTTTATTTTGTTTTAGGAATTGACAATCTACTTCCAAAATTCATGCAGAAACACCAAGGCCCAAGAATAACAAAAGAACAAAATTGTAGCTTCTACAGTACCAGATATCAAGACTTATTATAAACATATGGTAATTAAGACACTGTGGTATGGATGCAAAGATAGAAAAACAGCCAGCGGAACAAAAGGAAGAGTCCAGAAATAAATCCACACATACATAGACACTGGATTTACTTCGAAAGCTCCAGTGCAGAGGACTGGAGGGGATGGTCTTCTCAATAATTGGTGTTATGGCAACTGGTTTTTATATATATTTGTTGTGTGCGTGTGTGTGTATGTGTGGGTGTGTGTGTGGGTGTGTGTGTGTCTGTGTGTGTGTGCGTGTAGGTGTGCGTGTGTGGGGGTGTGTGTCTGTGTGCACGTGTGTGGGTGGGTGTGTGTGAGCGCGTGCGCGTGTGTCTGTGTGTGTGTGTAAACAAATCTTGCCCCCCCCACCCCACACCATACTTCAGTTCTAGATGGATTGATGGTCTAAATGTGAAAGATAAAACAAAGTTTCTAGGAGGAAACAGGAAAATATCTTCTTGATCTTGAGCTCAGGACACTTTTCTTAAACAAGACACCAAAATCATTAACCATAAAGGAAATAGACAAGCTGAGTTATATTAACATTAAGAGCTTCGGTTCATCAAAAACATTATTAAGAAAGTGAAAATGCGAGCCAGCAAAGAGTACAAGACCATGCTTGTGAAACATGTAATAGATAAAGGACTTGTATCTGGGATAATAAAGGATTCCCACAGATAAGTAGAAAAAAGACAGACCACTCACATTGCTCCGAGTGTTGGGTGGCATGGGAATAGAAACAGGCATTTTGGGGATCCTGCTTAGGAGAAGTTGAGTAGGGATACATTTAATTCGGTTTGATGAGATGTATATAGTTGGTTCCCAGTCCCTTCTGTGTACAGGTAAGTTACTGCTGGCTGTCCTGGTGGAAGAACGGCTTCTAGGAATATGTTCACCTCCCACTGCACTGATGCTCCCAGCATCCGGACACAGAGGTGAAATATTCTTCTAACCACCAGGCACATACAACTTTCAGTGGAGAAGTTGGTTTTCAATGACACTGAGACAAACAGAAGTTTTCTCCTCTCAGGAGTATACTCAGCCATGCAGACTATTAGTTGAATTCATCATATGTATTTTTATTTTTTATGAAAATCAAGTGTTATATCAGGACTTCTGTGCTTGAGGGACACAAGTCTGTAGCAGTATTATGCACGGTGACCATGTGTATGTGAAGTCACATAGTTAATGAATCCCATACACCATGCAAGAAAAAAGACTGTCTTCCTATAGAAAATGATAATACAAAATCATTGACATAGGAAGAAGAGATCAGAAAGTATGAAGTCGAAAAATGAAGGGACCACGTCACATCCATTAGGATGGCTGTTATCAAAAAAGCAAAATAACAAGTGTTGGTGAAGGTGTGGAAAAATTGGACAATTTGTGCATCGTTGGTGGGAATGTAAAATGGTGCAGCCACTGTGGAAAATGGTATGGCAATTCTTCAAAAAATCAACCATAGAATTACCATATAATCCAGCAATTACACTTTGGGGTATATACCTAAAAGAAGTGAAAGCAGGGACTGGAACAGATATTTGTACACCCAAGTTCACAGCAGCATTGTTCACAAGAGCCAAAAGGTGGAAGCAACCCAAAAGTCCATCGATGGATGAATGGCTAAACAATCACACAATGGAATATTACTCAGCCTTTATTATTCAGGAAGGAAATTCTGACACACGCTACAACATAGATGAACCTTAAAGGCATTGTACTAATCAAAATAAGACAGTCACAAAAAGATAAATATTGTATGATTCTACTTACATGAGGTGGACCTGTAATGGTCAAATTCAGAAACACAAAGTAGAATGATGGTTGCCAGAGTGTGAGGGAGGAGAAATGGGGAGTTAGTGTTTAATGAGGACAGAGTTTCAGTTTGGGAAGGTGAAAAAGTTCTTGGGATGGATGGTGGTGATGGGTGCACAACAATGTGAATGTACTTAATGCCACAGAACTGTACCCTTAAAAATGGTTATCTTAGTATATTTTACAAATTTTTTAATGAAGGAAAAAGTCTTGTAGAGGTATGTCAGGTATTATTGTGTATTTTCCTGGATTTTGAAGTGTTTATGGTATTTGTCAGCTTTTAAAATTTTGTGATTTCTTATTCTAAAACAAATTCACTTCCATAACTCACGGTTTTCAATGTCATTTAGTACTGACATGAAATTTAGTTTCCTTTTCTGAAAATGGGGCCAATAATGTATAACTTATAGAGTTAGTAACAACATTGAATGAGTTAATATATAGGATAAATATATGTTAAGTAAAATACACAAAATAAAAATATATAAAATAGATTTAAATAGTTTTAAGAGAAGCATGATTCATTGCCAAGTACTCCTTCGTGCCATGATAAAGAGGAAGGAGAGCTGTAAGCTAAAAGCAAACACTGTCAAAGCTGACAGCTGAGCCCCCTCTTCTGTGATTTCTAAATTATCCAAATCTATCAGCAGTGGATTCTTGAAGTATTGCTTCCGTGCAGCCTTGATCACATTTTTTGGAGGTTTCAGTTTAGCTGAGATTCACAAAATTTGCTGAATGCCTCTGGCCTACCCTACTGTGCTGGGCATTGGGATAGACACACACACAAATAAATCATACGCTTTCCCCTTAGTGGGGCGATAGACACAGAAACAGTTTCAATACAGTGGGGCTGGTGGGCTCTGCTTTATTTCATCTGTTGCTCCCAAAAGCCTTAATGGCCTTATCACAGACTGAGTGGGGGACAAGGAAGGGAAACCCTTTGTGGGAGGATAATTGGGAAGGATGGGGAATCTACAGGTGAAAGGAAGGGAAGGGGTCTAGGAAAGAAAATGTAGCAGAAGAGAGGACTGGAGCCCCCTGGTGGGGAGAAGGGGTAGGAGCTCTCGGGGGCAGCCAACACCCACTGGTGGGTTCTGACAAAATGCTGCCTGGGAACAGCAGAGAGCTGATATTTCAGGGCTATCCTTTATCTTAGAAAGGGTTGTGGGCTTCCCTGGAGGGGCAGAGGTTAAGAATCCGCCTGCCAATGCAGGGGACACGGGTTCGAGCCCTGGTCGGGGAAGATCCCACATGCCGCGGAGCAACTAAGCCCGTGCCCACAGCTGCTGCGCCTGCGCTCTGGAGCCCACCAGCCACAACTACTGAGCCCGCGTGCCACAACTACTGAAGCCTGCGTGCCTAGAGCCTGTGCTCCGCAACAAGAGAAGCCACCGCAACGAGAAGCCCGCGCACCGCAACGAAGAGGAGCCCCCGCTCACTGCAACTTGAGAAAGCCCACGTGCAGCAACGAAGACCCAACGCAGCCAAAAGGAAAGTGTTGTTTCACTCCCCTCTCATGGCCCTACTCTGGCAGTTTAGAGTTTGCAAAGCCCTTTCCCACATACCTCATTCTATTTTATTTCTGCTAATACTTGTTTCATACATCACTGGGTGCATCAGTTCTCTTTTGATGGCACTTTTTTTTTTTTTAAGCTTTTTGGTTTTGTTGTTGGTGCCAAAATACAGTTATTGATACAAAAATTTCTCCTATTCCGTGTTAGGCCAATGTAAAACCTAGACACAAAAGTGCTAAATATTGTTTTCTGTTATTCTTCAGTAAATCTGGGTTTTAAAAAATACTCATATTTTGTTTTTACACAATACTTTCCTCCTAATTCTTAACAGTACCTAAAATCACACATGCAATTAAAGCTTTATGCTCTGAACTTATTTGGGGAAAACAGACCAATTTTCAAATTAATTGACAAAATGCAGGAGTGTAAAGAGTTGGTGTCAATATCATTTCGTGATTCAACCCAAATCAATAAATTCACTGTCACTGCAGCACCGAAGAACGAGATAAGATATCCATCATTTCAATCAGAAAGGATACTGCTAAATGTACTGCTCTGACCTTGCGAAGACGGTGTTGCTACACAGCAGTTTCATCCAGGTGTTCTGGTCCAGGTGAGAGGCAGGTTAGATTTCCAGAGTCGATGGAGCCTGGCACCACTCTCTGCAGGTAGAGGGATGGCCAGGTCGCAGAGGACCTGGGGAAACCAGTCCACGGAGCTGTCAGGGAGATGCTGTGTGGTTACACAGTGCCCCCTCCTGGTCATTCCAGGAACACAGAAAACCTGGAGCAAAATCACGACGAAAACTGGCGGATTCCGGAGCTTAAGAGAAATAGAGATGAGGGTGCAGCTGAACGATTTTTTCTGCACCTTATGAGCATAATAATACCTGGAAGGATTGGTTGTGTCTATAAATTCCTACTGACTGGAAGCCACCAAATAAAATGGGAGATGTTGACTCCACCAGAGCAGGTCTGGCCTGGGAGTCAGGGAGACAGCACAAGAGGCTGGCGTGTGCTCGCTCACTGGGTCGAGAGCTGATTGCATCAGGAAGGGCAGGTAGAAACTAACCCTCTCTTCACCTTTGCCAGGAGATGGCACTGCTAGGCACCAGAGTGTCTAGGGCTAGGCTCGGGCACAGCAGTGTGACAAGCCTATGGCTCACTGACAGATCCCTGTCTTCCACTCCTTTCCAAAGAAGGCTCACCTGGGATTATCCAAAGCCCCCTCCCTTGCCTGGCCCTCACTGCCAGGTCAGGACTTTGCAGGGCACTCCTTGTGACGGGCGTGGCAGCTTACAGAGACCTCCATGGCCAGGGAGAGACGTGCTTGGTCTGACTCAGGAGGAGCCTGCAGGGTGCGGCTCACTGGCACTGAAGGCAATGAAGCCTAAGAAGGAGCTCCCCATCCTTGCGGGCCTTGTTCAAGGAATGCCATTTTACTTTGCTGCTGTATGAAGCTGTAGAAGTCCTTGCCTGATGTTTACATGGCAAGACCACTGGAAACTGCCACTGGAGGGCCCAAGAAGACTCAGTTCAGCACTAAATTTTAAATATCTGCCTAGTACTTTCAAGATGGAAGAAACGAAAGTGTAAGGAAACCCCTTGTAAACCTCCAAGAGCTACGCCGTGTAAGAACAGTGGGATAGATCACACACAGTACCCTACTGGTCCAGGAAGTATGACATCCCCACAGTGAGTCTATTCAGAAGAGAGAGCAGAAGAGTCCCAGGGGTAGTGGGAATGGCAGGTGGCAGTGGCGGATGCTCATCACGGATAATGCAACAGGGATGGGACCTGAACTAGAACTCTGGGCATCCAGCTGCCATCATTCGTTACTGGTTGCAACCAAACTCTGTTAAGTACTGACAAGCATTCCATGCTGCCAATTTCCTGTCTGGAAGGATCCTTAACGCTGGAAACAACACACCACTACCAACACCAAAACCTCACCACTCAGCGCTCTTGTAGCCAGCAGGAAGACAAATAAATGTTAATTTTTATATTGAGAACGTACTGTGTACAGGGCCCTCTTCTAAGTACCATGTTATTCGCTTATATCATCCTCCCAACAGGATTCTCAGCCCCATATTACACGGGAGGAAATGGAGCGGCAGAGAGGTTAAACCCCTTTCGAGGGAACCAGGCAGGATATAAACCCAGCGATCTTGCGGCGAGGACCGCCTCAGTTAAGCGCCAGCTAAGCTTCTTCCCGCTCAGAATGAGGGGCTCGGATGGAGCCAGGACTCAGAGGCTGCCCCTTGGCGGGTATATCAGGGCTCTTTACACTTTCGTATGAATGCTTTATTTCTTGGGTACAATTTTGGAAAGCCGAGCTGCTGGGGCTTGTCCAGGACGGCTGTCTGCTTGCTGACCACGCGGGGCAAACAAGGGCAGCAGCTGCTCAGGGTCGACGGAAGAGAGTCAACGGACTCTAATTCGGACAGATACTGCCATGGCCCGGGTCCTGGGACAGGCAAAGCGACGACGACTGTTGACACGGGTGTTCCCACGGGCTGAGTGGGAACAGGAGTGGCCAGGAATGCGGGGTCTCCCCCCCCCCCCCCCGCCACGAGTTCCCCAGGGCAAGAACAGAAACCGATCCAAAGCCACGGACACCTTTCGCATTCACCGAGAGCCTTGCCAAGGGGAGGGGAAGGCTACCTCGGAGGGGGAGGGGTCGGACCAGGTTTGTCGCTTAAATGTTCCTACCAGCTTAGCAACCCTGCAGGCTTGCCCAGGCCCAATCTCAGAAAAGCAAAATGGGGAAAGGAAATAACACGATATTACCTATTCTGAATAAAAATTAAATAGGCAGAGAGAGAGGTGTCAGTGCATTGTCTAGTCCGGTGCATCGCAAACGTTACTGCGCGTGCGCGTCACCTTGGAGCAGGTAGGCGGAGCTAGGCCTCCATGCAGCCACCCCCTGTCTGTGCATCCTGGACACGGCGCCTAGCTTTGCTGGACGTCCATCTCCACTTGCGCAATCGGCACCTGCCTCATAGGGCTGCTTAGAGACAGACCGAGACGGTGCAGGTAAAAGGCAGGGCACAGTGCCTGGCACGTGGTGAACGTTCGCTAGATGGCAGATTCCTCGTTAATTTCAACAAGTTTTCATTCGACAAACACACAGCGTTGTAGGGCCCCACGCGCCCCAGGTGAGAGTGTTGGCTGCTAACACAGCTGCACCTTCTCCAGAGAGCTGCCCTCCTCAGGATACCACATCCCCTGAAAATGTCTGCAAGGTTACGCCTACTGGCTGGTGTAGGTACAAAAGCCTGCCCCCTTATCCCACGTGGGACGGCTCTTAGGTGCTGTTCCTGTTCCAGAACTCACCGGGGATCAGGCCGAGGCTACATGTTGGCTCAGCGTCTCCCCCTGCCTGACGCCCCTCACTCCTTGTGGATCATGTCCCCGAGAGCATGTTCATTAGTCGTTTGCACGTCTCAGACCTCCACCTCTGCTATTGCCAGGCTCAGGCGATACAGCAGTGAGGGAGAGTGACCAGCAAAGGGACAATTAATTACAGGAAGGAATTCCATAGTCGTAAGGCTGGGGTGGCGTGAGAGATCATAGGATGGGTCCCTGATGCAGGAAAAGGCTCTCAGGAGGAAGAGGCACCCGACCCAGGCGGCATCCGCCAGGCACAGGGAGTGCGCGGCAGAGAGAAGGTCACCTTCAAGGCTCAGAGAGGGTGTGGTGAGTCTGAGGATTTGCAGGGGCCCCTCGGAAGGCCAGTGACCAAGGAGAGGATTGACTGGCTCCAAAGTGACCCCTAATCCTTTCCTTCTGTGGACCGCTGGGGCGAGCGCGGGGCAGAATCGCCATGGCAACACAGACCGCAGCCCCTGAGGCTGTCTTATGCTGTCTTATGCTGTCAGGACAACGCAGGCGCCCACAACCTCATGTACTGAGATTCTTGAGCCCTTCCCTGTGAAGAGCTTTGTCCAGGGTGAACCTGCACCCTCCTTCCCACCCGTGGTGGAAAGAATAAGGTTGTACCTGGAGCAGTCACATTCACAGAGAGTAGAATGGTGGGTGCCAGGGGCCAGGGAGAAGGGACAGATTTTTCAGTTGGGGAAGACAGAAAAGTTCTGGAGATGGACGGTGGTGACGGTTGCACAACAAAGTGAATGTACTTTAGCGCCACTGAGCTGGATACTTAAAAGTGGTTCAAATGGTAAACTTTATGTTACGTGGTTTTTTACCACAATAAAAATAAAGAAAAAAAAGAGGAAGGAAGGCTATTGTCTAAATCTAAACTCAGGGCATTAAGTGATGTTGCGTCTTATGGTGTAAGACCAAGAAGTTACCTGAGACAAAATCTATAAAACATCATTTAGTACCAGAAAGCAGATGACAAGATAACCAGCTAAGCCATAAAAAGAAACGAAACTGAGCTGTTTGTAGTGAGGTGGATGGACCTAGGGTCTGTCATACAGAGTGAAGTAAGTCAGAAAGAGAAAAACAAACACCGTACACTAACACATATATATGGAATCTAAAAAAAAAAAAAGGTTCTCATTAACCTAGGGGCAGGACAGGAATAAAGACACAGACGTAGAGAATGTACTTGAGGACATGAGGAGGAGGAAGGGTAAGCTGGTAGCTAGTGGGAAGCAGCCACACAGCACAGGAGATCAGCTGGGTGCTTTGTGACCACCTAGAGGGGTGGGATAGGGAGGGTGGGAGGGAGACGCAAGAGGGAGGGGATATGGGGATATATGTATATGTATAGCTGATTCACTTTGTTATACAGCAGAAACTAACACACCATTGTAAAGCATTATATTCCAACAAAGATGTTAAAAAAGAAAAGATAACCAGGTAAGCCAGACCATATGTCTGTAGGTGGTGCTGATTCCCCCTCCTGGCAACAGCAGCCGCCTGCTGAATTCTGAGAACCCGAGCTTCAGGACTGCATCTGGGATGACTCATCACCTTTCTGGAGAGCTACATCTCTCCTGCTCGTCCACCTCTAGAATTGCGCGGAAAGCCAACAATAAGAAGAATACCAACAAGAAGAAGAATACCAACAAGAAGAAGAATACCAACAACCGTTTCCAGCTTGAGCTCACAGAACATCAATGTCGTCTGGGCGCGTCACTTGTTACAACCAGAATAGAAAAAAGACCCTGTCTTCCCACAGCCCCGAGGGCTCCAACAGGGCAGGGCAGTCCTCTGATGCCTGTCCAGCACAGGCCCAGCATTGGAGGGGCCCCAGGGATGAGGGAAGGAAGCCAGGAGAGAGAGAGAAGGGAGAAAGGAGAAGGGTGCCCAGACCACCCAGCACTTAGCCCCTCCTTGGTCAGATAAAGGGAAGTTTGGCCCAAGACAGAGAGGTTAAGTCCAAAGTCACATGCTTTAGTTAGGTAAGCAGTGGCCCTGGCTGGGGTCAGAACCAGGCCTCCTGGTCCCTCATCAAGACTGCGTTATCCTAAAACTTGACAGTCCAGATGCCATTTGATGACTGGGTAAGTCTAATTAACTCCCACCTGGAATAACTGAACTTTTGTGTTGCTTTTATTTGTTTCTTTGATACCTAGTGTTTGCCCAGGTAAAGTCAACTTTTCAAAGATATGGAGTGGGGTCAGAGGCCTTGCTTTTTACACAGTGATAAGTATAGACGAGTGGCCATGTCTCCACGGGTTCATTTGACTAACAAATTGAGGTTTCGTGGATCAAATTATCCACCAAAACTGCCTCCCTTGTGTTTGGCCCAAAGGAAAAAAAGGAAACAAAAAATTACTGAGTCCTGCCAACGCCAGCCCTGCCCATTATCCCCTTGAATCCTCATGGAAACCCAGAGACATCATATCTGCATGGTTACAGGTGAGGCAGCTGTGGCTCAGGGTCCTAAAGAACTGGTCCAAACTCACCCCCTGGCTGAATCAGGGTGCACGGCACAGCTAACATTTAGGCAGCACAGGGCCTAAAAGTGTTTAGCGTCTGTTGAATGGATAAACGAACTCATATCCGGCTGTCTACAGCATCCACACACTTGCCCCTTGACCGTATCTATTGTCATTATTTGGAAGGTGTCACAAAGACCTTAGAGATTATCCTCAGTCCCAAACAGGGTGACAGTGTAGTCAGATAGGAGCTAAAAACACCTGAAAGAGAAAAAGAATAAGCAAAACAGGTTTAATGAATCATTAAAGCCGAGGAAAGTGAGGGAGTGGGAAGGGTGTTGCACAATTAAGCAATTAACTTGTATTGACACATCACATTTTGGAACAATTAAGAGATAGGAGAAAATCCCTCTGCCTGTCACCAAGCTGTCACTGTCACTGCCACCATGGGTGAGGACCAAGAAGGCTGTCAGGTCAGCAGAGCAGCACGGACGGGGGTGTAGACCAGAAGACCAGGCTCCTCTGAAATCTCTCCCATGGTTTTCCTTCCTTTTCTCACTAACAGGACAGGGTCTAAACAGAAAGAAGCCTAATAACGACTCTGAAGCCTCCCTGGGTGGAGAGGTTCTGTGGGCCTGCTCATCGCCTTCCCGGCAGGAGTGCCTCCTGTTTACAGGCTCTGGGAGGACCAGACCCTCCGACTGAGGGTTACGGCAGCATCTGTCCAATGAGCTGAGAAGTGATCAATCAGGAAGAGCTACCTGGAGTTCCTGGGCCCACCCAGATGTTCCTTTCATGTCTGCCTTCCCCAGGATTCAGCTGTTTATAGCCCTGGCCTCAGGAAATCTTGGAAGTTAGTTCAGTTCAAGGAGGCAACGCGCTATGCCAGCAAAACACAGTCGGGACCTGGTGACATGGGAGTTTGGCAATGATCAACTGCCCTGGTGTAAGACTCGAAATTTGTTTTGAAAGAGGGGGGTTGGGGAAGGAGGTGGTGCAATCAATACTTCGAGTTTGTCCCGATTGGATGGGGTGTGTGCTTTCTTTTCCACCCTAGTTGTTGTTGAAGCTGTTTATTGAAAGGTTGTGCAAATATGATCAGTCGGCTCCAGGGCCATTAATAACCTGCTGGACAAAGCCGGCTCCATTCCAATTGATTTTGGATTTTTGAAAATGTCAAATTCCTTGGAACAGAGATGAAAGCCCCGGAGGGGTTGGCACCAACGTGTGAGATCTTCGCCTCCGCTGGCACTGATCCAGTGGATTCCGGAGCTTGAACACTGTGGCACTGCCATTGGCTTGCCAGTCTGCGTGAATCGGTGGTTCTGTAGCAGCGCTGGAGAGAGAGGACGCGTCACAAACAAATGCTCGAAGAAGCAAACCATGCACTCTGAAACCTCTCTCCCCACGGCGCTGCCTTCCAAAACTATTAGATCCAAGATCCTGAGAAAAGTTACACAAGGTTAGCTGTAGGGGACACACACACGAGAGGTGGCCGGTAGTGAGCACAACCATTGTGGCCGGAAAACACGGATTTATACCCGAGCCCACTGGGATATAACCTGGAGCAAATTCATCTCTACTATAGTCACTGTGAACTGAGGATTTCATCATAGATTTCTTATTTCAGAAAAAGTATGTTCTCGGGGCCTTATCCATTTAAGAACTCAGATTCTAAACGTGAAGGCCGTCAGAGCCAAGGTCTCTATAATGTCCTGATTCGGCAGCTCTATAAGCTGGCCCACCATCAGAGATTTGCATGCCACCATCAAAGGACACACACGGGAGGCTTCCCTCGTGGTCCAGTGGCCAAGACTCCACGCTCCCAGGGCAGGGGCCCTGATCCCTGGTCGGGGAACTAGATCCCACATGCCGCAACTAAGAGTTCGCATGCTGCAACTAAAGATCCCACATGCTGCAACTAAAAAGATCCCGCACGTGACAACCAAGATCCTGCATGCTGCAAGTAAGAACTGGCACAGCCAAACAAATAATAAATATTAAAGAAAAAAAAGGACACACGCAGGCAAGAAGAGAGCCATGCGTCCCGAGACGTGTCAAGACGCCAAGGCACAGCCTGCCTGGTCCATTAATTCAAGAGAGTCATCGGCCACAGTGTCACCGAGGGAGGCTCACCGAGGCTGCTCCTGTCTGCAGGTCACTCTGCCCATGTTGTCCCTCCCCTGGGGTCTACCTGGGGCTCCTCTCGGGGCTATTGGGATTGGACGGTCACTGCTGCCCTCCTCTCCCTGAGGTGTCCTGTGCAAACGCCGCCTCTCCACCAGGAGTCTTATCTCATATTCTAGTTGTCGCACTGGATTCTGAGACACCCCCCCCCAGGTGTGCCAAGGTAGAGTTAAAATTACAAGGATCCTGCAGAATGAGAAAGCCTGGGAGGAAACGTGCTACCAGAGATCTCTGCGATTAACATGAACCATATTAACCTTTTGCAGTCGATTCAAAGATCATTTTTAACTTGGGTTGGATATTTTCTCAGTTGCCTCCAGAGTTCCACTCAACAAGAGTGTATGTAATTTCTGTAGTGTGTTTGTTAAAGTCCATATTTAGAACAAAGCCACTCAGAATGTAGATTGGTGCCTCCACTATGGAGAACAGTATGGAGGTTCCTCAAAAAACTAAGAATAGAGTTGCCATAGGATCCTGCAATCCCACTCCTGGGCGTATATCTGAACAAAACTATAATTAAAAAAGACACATGCACCCCTATGTTCATAGCAGCACTATTCACAATAGCCAAGACATGGAAACAGCCTAAATGTCCATCGACAGAGAAATAGATAAAGAAGATGTGGTACATATATACAATGGAATATTACTCAGCCATAAAAAGAATGAAATAATGCCATTTGCAGAAACATGGATGGACCTAGAGATTATCATACTAAGCAAAGTAAGTCAGACAAAGACAAATACCATATGATATCACGTATATGTGGAATCTAAAATATGACACCAATGAACTTATTTACAAAACAGAAACAGACTCACAGACATAGAGAACAGACTTGTGGTTGCCAAGGAGGAGGAGGGGAGGGGAGGGAAGGATTGGGAGTTTGGGATTAGCAGATGCAAACTATTGTATATAGGATGGATAAACAACAAGGTCCGACTGTATAACACAGGGAACCGCATTCAACATCCTGTGATAAACCGTAATGGAAAAGAATAGGAAAAAGAACGTACATATGTATACATGTATATATGTATAACTGAATAACTTTGCTGTACAACAGAAATTAACACAACATTGTAAATCAACTATACTTCAATAAAATAAAATTTTAAAAATAGAACAAAGCCACTTGCTGGGGAGTGGGTCCTATACAGACTGACATGAGGGGCCACCCATGTTGAGAGAAGGGCTTCACTGAGGGCCAACAGGAAGAAAAGTTATTTAATGAAAGCAACTTGTATAGAAACAAAAAGTGAATTTAAAACTAGTCAATTTAAAACACATTAATGGAACAACTCAGAACTTTAAAAGAATTACACGTTTTAATACTCACGTTAAAGTTGAAAAAACAAAAATATTACTTGTTTTTATATTTTTGTTATTGTACTTAGTATTTTATTTTCACAAATAAACCCTGCCGCTCCAGGTATCTCAGCCCTCTAAGTGAAAGAACACTCAGGACAGCGTGGTGAAATCCGCCCATCTAACTACCCACAGTAATCATTTTCACCGTTCCTGCTTTGAACGGCTTCACCCTGGGAGAGCAAACTTCTCTGGCGCTTCACAAAAGCAGGTTCTCTTCGAGAACCGAGAGACTGGTGGCGTTACACGGAGGTGGCAACTTAGACTTCTTCCTCGCAATAACTTTACTATTTCTATACTTCTTGATTAGCTCAAAATATCGAAATAAATCAGGGCCACAGGATGGGGAGCAGGGAAGGAGGGAAGCCGAGACCTGGAGACCAGAAGGGGGTCTGAGGAAACCCCGAGAAGGTGTCAGTCACCTGCTCTGACCGAAAGCCCCCCAGTTTGGTCCAGCTGAGCCCAAACCCACTGGCAGTTGCCCTAAACAGTTTACAAAAGTGCCGTCAATTAGCCAGAAACAGCACAGGTTTAATACATCTTGTGGTTTTACCCTGCAAAAAATTACAAGGAAGAGAGTTCCTAGGGAACATTTTTCAGCTTCACGGGTAAAGAAGATAAAGACTTCGGGAAAAGTTGAAAATGTTAACAAACTCCAAAAAGGAGGCAGAGAGCCTCTCAAGTACTCAGCTGTTTTGCTTCTTTTTCTCTTTTCATGGAAAGAACGAGCTCAAAGGAGCGGGGGTGGGGTAAACAGGACCCGAAGGCGCTGAAGCTGGAGGTGGAGCCAGGAGAAAAGCTGTGTCTCTCGCCCAGGTGTGCCGTATCCCACCCCAGGTCAGGAGACCCCGATTGTTTCAGGTTGTTTCCGGGCCCGTCAGGAATCCTGACAGTACGGACCTGGAGAGGAAGAATGCTGTTTCCTGCACTCTGCACATGGCAGTCTGGTATCATTGTCATTTATGTTTGACAAACCCTGAAAGACACAGAGACACACTTACTAAATGTTTCATCTCACAGAAACAGCTGATGGGATAGGGTGACCAGAAGCCAGGTGGCCCTGAGAAGCAGGAGGACCAGTTGAAAGCTCAGGTGAAACTGAAGAGGGGAGAATGTCAAGTCCTCCGTTCGGGCCCCAACAACTTAATTTCAGAATTGGGAGACCTGAGTGTCACCTCCTTGACCAAGCTTCCCATCAATGCCACCCTCTTGTGTTTCCTCATTCCCTGCTGTGGGCTCTCGAGGGCAAAACCCCTGGCTGAGAGCAGTGACCACACCCACAGACCACCCAGGCCTGGCACGGCGGGGTCCACATCTAACTCGTATTTGCCAAAAGAACAATTTCATGCATAATAACAAAACAAAAGCAATTTTACACAATGAAAGTACAAAATTCCAAGACCAAACCATCACTGAGCTTGTGCACATCTGAGCAGGACCACCCGGGGCATGTGGGGAGGCCGGGATGGGCACCTTGGTCACAGGAAGGACCTTTGAGGGGCTGCGATTGCATCTGGCGAAGAGCAATCCCACTGCCTTGGAGGATGGAATGGAATGGACCTCATGATTCCATTACACTTTAAAATACTTGTTACATTTTGATTTTACAACAGTAAGAGTAACCTCTAGTTTTTAGAAATGAAACACTGCCTACAACTTGTTACATACTGTTAACCCTATTGGCCCAAATGGTTTAAAACATCTCAACTTCACTTTTTGTTAACAGTACAAAATATCAACAGGTTAATTTATGTGATCAATTTCCAAGTAAACGGTGTGACTTTGGATGTCCCTTCTTCCCTCAGGAGTTCAGTTTCCTTTTCTGTACTAGATTATTTAAGTGCCCCCCTGAGTCTTAAAATTCTACAATTCAGTATAAAATGAACAGGACCTCCCTGCCAAGTGTGGCGTTCTAATCTGGAAGACAGTGAACAGGGAATCAGCTCTCATCCCTCCTTCCCTCCCTCCCTCCCTCCTTCCTCTTCCCCTCTGTCCATCAAATATTTATTTGTACCAAGCCAAACTCATTTCTCTGGTTAGGGACATATATTGTCAGTGAGTCAGGAATACAGGTGTTCCCTCTGTAAAGGTCTCCCAGAAGGTGTCTGTGCCCTTGCTGTGAGCCTCAGGGTACCCTCAAGCAATCCAGATGACTGGATCTGTGGATGGGGACGGGGACAGGGCCAGAACGGGCGTGAGAGGAAGCCATGGGAAAAACCGAATCAAGAGCAAGAACACATCTGCTGGGGTGTCCCACAGGGGCGTTCGTTCACAAGATAATTCCCTAATTCTATTGCCCCATGGTTCAAGGACCCTCTCAATGTCTCTGCCCCTGAGAGATCATTTTAAAGGAGACCAAGGCAGGAATGATCACTTTCCTCGGGCTCAAATTTACCATGCTCTATCAGGAGGCGTAAGAAATCTGGTCCATTCTTTTTTTTTTTTTTTTTTTTTTTTTTTTTAAGGATTTTCTTATTTATTTATTTATTTATTTATTTATTTATTTTTGGCTGTGTTGGGTCTTCGGTTCGTGCGAGGGCTTTCTCCAGTTGCGGCAAGCGGGGGCCACTCTTCATCGCGGTGCGGGGACCGCTCTTCATCGCGGTGCGCGGGCCTTTCTCTATCGCGGCCCCTCCCGTCGCGGGGCACAGGCTCCAGACGCGCAGGCTCAGCAATTGTGGCTCACGGGCCCAGCTGCTCCGTGGCATGTGGGATCTTCCCAAACCAGGGCTCGAACCCGTGTCCCCTGCATTAGCAGGCAGATTCTCAACCACTGCGCCACCAGGGAAGCCCTGGTCCATTCTTAAATATTGATAATTCTATGTTCCAGAGCAATGTGGTGGTGTCTTAAACTTTCATTGTCCTGCCTTTGGGAGTTGTAGACAATCACAGTGTATTGTCTTGTTTTGTTTTGTTTTGTTTGAAAGTTAACCCCAGAAGCATTATAAGCTAGAAACGGGAACTCACGAAGGGGCCAGAACGTAGTGAAAGCCTCCTAGGAAATGCCTCCCCTGCATCTATTTGTTTCCTGGCGGGTGGGAGTGTGGGGTAGAGAGTAGCTCTTCTCAAGTCCGCTCCCACCCACGTGACAGACAGCGGGGTGGACAGGGTTGGAAAGCTGGGGCTGCCCCTTGACCACCTCCCTGGCACACCTGGCCCAATGCCTGCAGTGAGGTGCTGCTGACCTCAGAGCAGAACATCGTTAAATGCCATCACCACCCACCTTGTGTGCACTTTATCAGGGAAATGGAGATCTGGCCTCCCAGGACCAGGCAAGAGTCAGGGGCCCAGAAACCTCGGGGCTCCTCTGACTTGGGCGGGGGGGTCATGAAACGGTTTAACAGGGGCTGTTGGGGACACACGTGGGGCAGACCAGCTCTCCCTCCCCCGCCCAGGGACAGTACTTGGGATAGGGCTGTAGCACCAGCACCCAGGCCTAGGTCTCCCTGGGACATCTTGTCAGTGATGTGCGTATTTCAGAAATTGTTAGACACGGAGGACAAATTGTCAAAACCTGAGGGTCTGGACAGAAGCAAGGCCTTGCTCTTCCCAATCAGCTTTGCTGAGTTTCCAATGAACGTGCCCCGCGGAAGGAACAGCTCCGTTAGCGGCAGGAAGCAGTGCTTGGAGGGAGACGCCATAGGTGACTGTGACAAGGCAGCCTTTGTCTGCAGGGGGGAGCCCATGTCCCCAGAGAGCAGGGACGGGGGCAGGGGAGAGTCTAACCTCGAAGCTCCAGGACAGATGGACAGGCAGAGAAGGGCTGGTGACCTTGCCGCTTGTCTGGGCGGGCTCGGGAAAGTTCCAGCCCCCCACGCCTCCCAGGCCAGCGTCCAGTAGAGAAAGTGGACGGCACTGCAAAAAAAACAAATGACAAACACATCCCCACAAAAGAAAATAAGCTAACTGAACTAAAACGTTCACCCTGACTCAAGGGAGGTTAGGAGACCAGACATGTGCTACTTTGCCCCGTAAACCAGCATGTGAATGACCCCAGAGAGGTCGCTGCTCACCCCTTGCTTTAGGACCAGCCTCTTCCGGTTCCCCTCCCCCCACCCAGATTTATGGGTCCGTCCCTGCACTTCACGTCTTGTGGGACAGTGACACCTGCTGACAGTCATGGTTACTAGGCGCCAGCGCTCAGAAATTAAATGGCCTCTTTATCCCTTATCTGAGAGCTCTGTGTGAGAATGGTATAAGCACAACAGTGAGGGTTTATCCGCTGCTCCTCCACCCTCTTTGGGGCACTTTTAGTCTCCTAAGCAGCAAAAATAGCCTAAGCAGTGTCCACAACAAAATACCCTTCCTCCCCTCACCCTGCACAGAGGGCGCGAGAGTCAAGGCTCGTGCACACGCGCGCGCACACACACACACACACACACCCCTCCATGTTAGAGACAAGAAGGGCCCAGGGACAGCTGAGGCACTTGGAAAGGTTACTGAAAAGGGATGCGAGTCTCTTCCCAGAACAGGGGAGACCCAGCCGCACTGGTCCCGGCGACCTGCTCAGTGAGTTAATACGGAAGTCAGTGATCTCTCCGGAGACGGGCCAATCCACACGTTCAGTGTTCTCACTGCTTCCTGCAAAATCATTGTCATTCCTCTCGTTCCCCGGTCCTTGCCCTGGAACAGGCAAGGGCTGCTGAGCTGGCAGAGGAGCCCAGTTTTGAAAGATAAATTAATGAGTTCATTCAACAAATAGTTACGGAGTGTGTCTATAGCCCGGGCACTCTATGCTGCCAGTAAAACAGAGAACAAGACCAGTAACACAAACGTGAAATATGAAGGATGCTCACGTTGTAGGTGGGAGAGAAACAGATAATAAATAAGGGACAAAGACACTTCCCGATGTCGTAAGGGAGATGACACATGATCATGATTTTATCGTTGAGGGCACAGAGCGAAGGGCTCCCTTAGACTGTGGTATTTGGGTGCAGCTCAGAATGAACCTGAGGAACCAGCCAGGAAGGGGAAGACCGTTCCCAGGAGGGGCTGGCAGGTGCACAGACCCGTAGCAGGATGCTGAGGGGGTGCAGCGGGGGCACAGGAGAAAGCAGGAGATGCGTAGAGGGAGGCAGGCTACCTGTGCAGGTATCATCCTGGAAGGTGACTTTTTTATCCTAGAGAAATGGGCGCTTCCCTACAATCCAGGGAGTATGAGGTATGTCAGATTTATGTTGCCAAAATGGCATTTCCCCTTTAGAAAAGAATGTTTTGCCCAAGATGGAAGTCTCGTTGGGACAGGAATGAATAGAACTTTCCCAGTGGCAACGGTTTATTGTAGAGGAAGTAAATTAGATATTGTGTTTGGTGGTGAAACCATGGGCAGATTCTTGTCAGTAGGAGAACAGTGACAGTCTGGCCCCAGCAAGAGAGGTGACCATGTGGTGACAGCGCCACCAGGTGGGGCTGTGGCCTCGAAAGTGGGGCCTGGTCCAACCCCCTGGAAAGGAAGCCTGGGCCTGGCTTTTCTTTCCCCAGAGGGAAGGGGAGCTGCCGGCCATTTCAAATATCAACACAGATATTTCTTTGCTTTGTTTTCCCAGAACATGAACTCCTTCTCTTCCCGCCTTCATATCATCTTGTGTCTGGAGGTCTCCTCCGCCCCAGCAGCCGGTCACCGGGCCAGTGCATCCCCATGGGGAGGAGGGGAAGGATGGGACGTTCCGGGAAATGGGCCCTAATAGTATTTCTAACAGGAGCCTGGTTGTCTGAGGTGTGAGGCTCGGGCACAAACTCCATGGTGGAAAACCAGTTCTCCGCAGGGATAATTTAGGAGATGGAGGGGAAGCAGGGCTCGTCTGAGTCCTTAGCAAGCCCAGGCTGGTGCCAGCTGGGCCAACGTCACCGACCCCTAGAGGAAGGCCTGTTACTGGCCCTGACGGAGATAAGGGATCTGAGGCTCAGAGAGGTTAAGTCAGTCACCCAAGTCACTGATCTGAACCCAGACACTCCGACTGCACAGCCAGGAGATTTACTCCCTGTGAATCAAGGACAAACGGCGCTTTCCAGATGAGTACAAGCGAGCATGCTGTTAAATCACTACTGAACTCCTCTAGTTTGGAAGAGGAAGATGAATCCGGTTTTGGACAGATTTGTTTTGGGTATGGCAGGAGGCAAGCTTTTGTTTCCTGGAGTATTTTAGGAAGTTTCATGGGAGGTTAAGTGCTGAGGAAAGGACAGGAGATGGACAGGAGAGGAGGACATGGCAGGAGAGGGCCCAGCCTGGATCAGGGCCTGGAGGCAGGACTGAGTCTGGAACAGCCTCCGGGACAGACCTGCAAGGCCCTACCCAGCACGGCCATCAGGAGACCTGGCGGGGAAACACCAATGGCCAACAGTCTGCTGTCACAGGTGTCCTATTGTCATCTGCTCTGCCACCTCCCACTCTTATGGGATCTGTGGCCTCTGAGGCTTTGAGTTTCCCCCCAAGGCTGGAGATTTCAGAGACCTGCACTGGTTAAAGGAGAGGCTAGCTGGGCACAGGGGGCAGGACATCTGCCCAGCAGTGGGTGGGTCTCAGACAGTGGAGGGCCTTGGGCACCAATCAAGACACTGGGGTTTTAGAAACAGACTCACAGACAGAAAGCAAACTTATGGTTACCAAAGGGGAAAAGGGAGGCAGGGGAGGGATAAACAGAACTATGGGATTAACAGACACAAACTACTATACATAAAATAGATAAGCAACAAGGATTTACTGTAAAACACAGGGAACTATATTCAATATCCTATAATAAACTATAATGGAAAATAATCTGAAAAATACATATATATAACTGATTCACTTTGCTCTACACCTGAAACTAACACAATATCGTAAATCAACTATGCTTTTTAAAAAAGGACACTGGGGTTTTCGTCCTAAGCCATGAAAGGGTTGGCACACGGGAGTGACATGGTGAAAACTAGGTTTTCAGAAAAATAACCCAGTGCCGGATTTAGGATTGATCAGCAGACTGGAAGCTAGGGTGGCCAGAAGGATTATTTGATTAGCCAACCAACTGTGATTTCCTGTCTGCACTGCTTCCACAGACCGAGATGGCCCTTCCTGCCTGCCTCACTGCCCTCCACCTGGGGACACTCCCATTCATCCTTATGATCCAGCTGTAGGCTCTTCTCTCTGGAAAAGCCCCAGCCCAGCTCTCAGGCATGGCATCTCCAAGCGTGCATAACCCACATAACAAGTGCATAACCCACAGCACTGCACTTGTTTAACAGGTCTATCTGCTTTCTGGACAGCTAGCAACTTGAAGACAGGGGCTGTGTCTTCTCCACTTTTATAACCAGCATTCAGCTCAGCACGACAGGCTGTGACGCTGAATGAATGATGAGGGATGAACAGTGAGGGCGGGATGAATGAATGAATGAATGAATGCCTTGGTGACAGCCCCGAGCAGAGTGACACTGGATGCTAGGGAAAGGGGTGGGGAGCATACAGAGCACCCCTCTTCCCTGTCCGACAACCCTCCCAACCACGCTGGAGCCCTTCTCTGTGCAGACGGGTTCCGTGCGCAGGGACACTGCAGCTGTGAGCGAGCAGAATGTCTAACCCGCCGGTGGGTGCAGCCGCCTGCGAAGCCACTTCCTCCGCAGGACCCAGAGCTGCAAGTGCACTTTGATTAAGCTGGCTCTTTTGTATCACTTTGTGCCACCTGCCAGGGCCACAGGCCACGTGAGTTTTCTACCTCTGGACTACTGATTATTTTCTAGGAGACAAATATAAATCACCATTTGTACACTGTATCAACTGTGCTTCCATATGAACCCTCACTGAGACACTGTGTCACTTCGACATTTGTGTTACTGGCTGTCACACACCTGAACGTTCTCCACCAGTGACACCAGTCTGCATCTGCTGGCACCTATGCTTTGTTCAATGGACGCTCCTGGAGCCCTGGAAATTACAGTTGACATCTGCATCATTTCCTTCTCTGGGAAGAAGCAGAACACCAAAAAGGAGAAACTCCAGAATTGGATGTGGCCTTAACAAGCACAAACCTTTGGCTGTTTCCCCAGTTACCCAGCTCTGAAGCCTCCCCGTTTGGGAGAGGTCAGATGGCAGAGTGGTCAAGTGTTATATCCCACCTCTGCTAATCGTTGGCTGTGTCACCTCGGGCAACTTACTTAACCTCTCTGAGCCTCAGCATCGTCATCTGTCAGACTAAGTCCGTGTCACACCTACACAGAGACAGCATGGGCAAGCACTGCAAATGTGAGCTGTCCTAATCCCCCTGAGAGCCAGCCTCTCTGGCCCTGCCTCTGAAAGCCTGGTCCACAGCTGGGGTGAGGCCGTTCTGGATGCCGCAGAATGAGGACTGAACAGGACTGTGTGTTACCAGGTCTCCATCAACCCAGAACACAGCCTCTTAAGCGGGACACAATGAGGTTTTCAGCGGGTCTGCAAGTGGTTTCTCGGACGACTGTCAAGCATGAATCACCATGTCTGGGACAATCCTGCCTTCCTCCAGCCTCCCAGGCTCTGCAGGGGCACGAGACATTGTCCTTCAAAGGGTGGAGTCGTGCCTCCCAAATCCACATCTTCCCAGAGAGACGTCTATCCTTCTAAACCCCAATGGCCTCTCTTGGGGTTTCAGACAGAACAATATGAAGACAGGATGTCAACCAGCCATGTGGCGTCTGGGTCCAAAGCAGCAGCCACCACTCTAGACCATCAGGAACACAAAAAACGCAAGGACTTGGTAAATATTTACTGAACGCTTTACACCAAAGGCACAGCCCTTGACTGTGGCCCTCTCTGGAAAAATAATCATGATTTCCCCAGTGAGTAAGTCAGCTTGTGTTTATCTTCCGTATGTTTTTTAACTAAGATATGTTATGGTTTCCTTTGTGGTGGGTAATGCTTAGCAACCCGATTACTTTGGATTTATTCCATTTGGCAGAATATCCTAAGTTGGGTTTTTGCCTTTTTGCCCCCGACAACTCACCCGAGCATCCATTTTACTGCTTCTGTGTGCGATACCCGAAGCCATGTGTTTGTTACTCAAATCATCCCTTCGCTTTCCCATTTCCACACGCGGGAGGAGCTTGGCACACACCTTCATTGGCATGTGAGATCGATGCCCTATCTTGCCCTCCTGGCTGCAAAGTTCTTTCCTCTGACCAAGACTGTGGCCACAGGACACACCACCAGGGCACGCCGCAGTGTCTGCTTCGTCAGGACACATCCCACCACCCGGTGGGGCTGGCGCTCCTTTCGCAGGATGCCTCCGTCCACCAGCTGGAGTGGCTGCCTCCTGGGCCGGCTCTTCCCATTTCCCTAAGTCTCCCCAATGTCGGGTCTTCCTTCGGGGCCTCAAGGTCAAGCTGAGCCCGGGCAGGTGCACCAGCATCCTGAAAGAGGCAGCCGGATAGGCACCAGCCTTGTAACCGAGCACAAGCGACCCAGCCACTCTCATCAGCAAAGAGAGGGTGATAAAGAGAGCCTGCCCGGCGGCGGTAATTACGTTGCTTCTGGGTTTCTTCAGGCCATGCCAACTAGACCTTGTTTTGGCATTCCTGAAGCCTGGTCTGCGTGGGCCTTCTCTCTCCACCCAATTCCTTTCCAGCTGGCCCTGGCCATGCCTGGCTGGACTCCCTTGTCCTCAGGAGCAGTGCCCAGCCATGGCCTGGGGTCGGCCACTCCCTCCCCAGCCCCGTGCCTTGGCCTACTTTGGTGGGATGGGAAGATGAGACCCTTGGTGCTTTGCCCCAAAGCCTGGAGGACCCACAACACTGAAGCTGTGGAAGAGACCCAAACACCCAACGCCATTGAGGACACTGGTGGCTGCTCAAGTTGCTAGCTTCCAGGGCGTCTGCTGAGCCGTCCTCTAGATCGTAGGTGGCTCGTCTCTCCATTCCCACTGGCCATCTCACTGTGCCCTCTTGCACGAGGCCACGTGCAGGGTAAGCAGGAGGATGGGAGGGGACAGGTCCTGGTAGTTCTTAGAACGCCTGTCCCCTCCCACCCCAACCCCTTCACTCACTTGTGCAACTGGTATGTCTTCAGTACCCACTACTTACCCTTGCGCTCTGCGCTGGGCATACAGTGGTGAACAAAAGAAAAGCAGGGCCTGGCCTCATGGGGCTCACAGGCTAGTGGGGGACGGTTGTAACCCAGCACGGTAAGTGCCTTGATAGGGAGCATGGGACGCTCTTAGGGTGCTGGGCACCCCCAGAATCTGGGAAGGCTCCCCAGAGTCTCACTGCCCTGGCACCAAACTTGAGTAGCAGCTCTCATACCCTTCAGAGAGCCCCCTCCCCAGAGGGCCCACAAAGAGACTGCTCGCAGGGGCTCCACGGGTCCTGCAGGCAGCACTGCTCCTGGGCATCCTGGGGAGGTTCCCCCCAGGAAGCCTGACCCCATGCAAAGTGCCCAGTGTGGTGTCTGTCCCAGAGCGAGTCAGCACAGGGGGAAACTGTTCTCACTTAATGGACTTTCAGCCGAAGATAAGGGGCTGCGTGGTGAGACTATGAGTCATTTGCTCACCATCCGACCGTCCATGCAGGAGAGCTGGGAGGCAGGGGAGACAGACGTGGAGTGAGAAGGGCCACAGGACAGGGACCCGGGGATAGGCAGGCACACTCCCCTTGTGGCCACCGGGATTCCCATAAAGGATTAGGATCCTTCCTTGCCCACGGTAATTTCTTGCAGTTTTATTTTTCTGATAGAATAGCAATAACTTGCCTTCCCTGTAGCAGGAAGTTTGCTTTTCTTTTCCTCTTGTCTCTCTTGTTCGCCTCTCTCTTTTCCTGTCCTCCAACACCCTCTCCTTACTTTACATACACTTGAAAGTAAGGCAAAATAAATGGGATGAAAAGAGGCATCTTGATCCACCAGCTCTGAGCAAAGGGAAATTTGCATCTCTTCAGTTCCTCCTAATTATTCATTTCCTTTCTCTCTTCCCCATCTTGAAAATAATTGCTGCATGACTAGTTTTCCCTAGATGAGAACTGGAAGTGGTGAGGCTGTCGGCAGTGACTGAGCTTTCCCTTCCAGAATCTTCAGTGGCGGTGAATTTTGACGGAGCGCTCCTAAGTGTGGCCGTGTCCCTACAACAGAAGGAGGGGAAGCGGATGCACCAAGCAACACTCCTTCGTAAGCATGTCGCCATGTCATTATCATTTTTATATTTAATATTTATGGCCCACTTACAGTATATTTCATGTTAAGTGGAGGTATAAAAAGTTCAAAGTCAATAATAGCAATAATCCCTCGTATCTGTCGTTGATAGTTTATGGTTTGGCTTCACATACATTCACAGGCTGCAAAATTTAGTGACTTGATCTAGTGGCAAAGCCAAGATTAGAACTTGTTGCCCGATGGCGCAGTGCGGCTTGCTGGACAGGGGAAAGGTGAAAAGGGGAAGGTGAGGGGGCCAGGAGAAAGAAGCTGGTCTGGAGAATTCCAACACGGAAGCGGCTGGCCCCTGAATAATCCGTCAGCAGAGGCCTCAGGGCCCACTCCTGCCTGGTCCCCGGTCCACACCTCCCCCTACACTATTGAGCGGTCTGCTCCAGAACCCCAGAAATGCCTCTGCAACGGTGACCCAGCCCAAACCCAGCCCCGGACACTGAGCCAAGTGCTTTCCACTCTCCTTGGCTCTACCTTTGATTTGCACTTAACTGTTAAATCCTCACCTGTCAGTCTTTGCGTAGCCATGATAATCTCAAGGGATGCTTTTATCTACTGACTCCGGTCATTGCTTTTCCTATTAGCTTTACTGTCCCAAAATGATGAGTTTGGGGAGAAGTGCAGAATCAAAGGTTACCCCTCAGGTCTGAGCTGTAAGGCTGGTCTCGAAGCCAGCTTCCCTCTGATCTTTGGAACTTCCGTTACAAAAGCTGGGGCTCTTGGATTTGCTTGAGGCAAGGAGAGTGTGGGACTGGGGCACGTCTCAACTCTTAGGAGGGCTGCTGCCTAATCAGCGTAGGAAGCCGAGGAAGGCAGGTGGATGTGATGGAGGTGGGAACACGGGAGACGGCAGTTCGCAGACTCCTTGCAGCCAAGGGTGTGGATGTGGACCATCTGGAGAGAGCGAGGCGGAGGGTGCACTTCTGCTGCCCCCCTAACTGGCGAGCACACCCACGGAGGCATCAGGCTTTTCTTCATCAGCGTGGCCAGAGGTTGCCCCACCCCCAGTGTCTGGTCACTAGCTCATGGGTGTCCAGAGGCAGGGCACTGGGCAGCAATCTTGATGGTGTAGTGCGATTCAGGACCTAGACATACGATTCTGAAGCTGGAGGCTTCAGTTTATAATCCATCGCCTTAGATGTTGCAATGATTCTGTAAGCAATTTAATATTCTTTGCTAAATCCCTTTCTGATGCAACTCACTGGAGACCATTCTGTCCTTCTGCAAGTCAACCCTGACCATGCAGGATTTGAAGACCTCAAAGGTCATGTGTGCATGGAATTGCAAAGAAGAAACCTCTAGATTAAAGAGGCAAAAATAGACATAACAACTAAATGCAAGATCCGACCCTGGACTAGCTCCTGTCCTGGAGAAATGCTAGAAAGCTCATTATTAGTCAACTGACAAAATTTGAAAATGAAGAGTAGATTAAGTTAAAATTATCAATCTATGAAAATTCATGAAGTCGACGACTTTGGTTATGTAAAAGGATATCCGTGTTCTTAGAAAATACACACTGAAGTATTTAGGGGGAAAGGTCCTTGGTATATGTAACTTACTCCCAAATGGTTCAGAAAAAAATTGAGATGGGGGGGGGGAGAGAGAGAGAGAGAGAGAGAATGATAAAGCAGTAAAGCAGATGGATTAAAATGTTAACAACAGGTGAATCTAGGTGAAGGGTTTATTAATGTTCCTTTTACTATTCCTATTTTTGCAGTTTTTCTGTAAATTTGAAATTACATCCAAATAAAAAGTTAAATGACTTTTCTTTCCCCCATGTTTTAGTTTCTGCCAAAATTCAGATGCCTACCTCCCCGGGGCTGGGCCAGCTCTGAGTCTCTGGAGTGCAGTGAGACAGAAGCTGCGGACACCCCGAGGCAGAGCCCAGGTTGACTCTCCCTTTATTTCCCACTAGCGCTTTGCTGAGCAACGTCTGGGTTTATTTACTGCTCCTGCCCTCTGTCTGAAGGTGAGATGCTTCAGACGCCCAAAATTGTCCTGGGCCCTTGGTCCTCGCTCCATTTGTGACAGAAGACGTGGCAGGTTGATGGTTATGGTGTTGGCTTTAAACCGATAAAAGAGGGTTTGATTCCTTCTTTTCCTGATTATTTTAGATTGATGTTAAGTCAGTTCCTCAAATGTGTGGTATGGTGGAGGACATCCATTTAACCACTCTAAATTTGTAGTAATAAGTTCTACTGCTAGGACTTCTCGTTTGGATGTGAATGCCTCTCAGATAATGAAAATTATCAACGTGACAGCTGTTAGTGAGATGAATGAGCCTATTGATGAAATAGTATTTCATGTGTGTAGGCATCTGGGTAGTCGGGGTATCGTCGAGGCATACCAGATAGACCTAAGAAATGTTGTGGGAAGAAGGTTATGTTGACGCTTACAAATATGATTATGAAGTGAATTTTTGCTCATGTTGAGTTGAGTGTATATCCTGGGAATAGTGGGAATCAGTGCACAAACCCTCCTATGATAGCGAAGACAGCTCCTATTGAGAGTACATAGTGAAAATGTGCAACTACATAGTAGGTATCATGAAGGACAATATCTAATGATGAGTTAGCTAGGACAATACCTGTTAACCCATCAACTGTGAAAAGGAAGATGAAACCTAGGGCCCCCATCATGGTTGGGGACCATTTAATAATACCCCCGTGGAGTGCTGCTAGTCAACTAAAGACTTTTACCCCTGTTGGGATAGCAATAATTATAGTGGCTGATGTAAAATATGCTTGTGAGTCAACATCTATACCTACTGTGAACATGTGGTGGGCTCATACAATGAACCCTAAGAATCTGATTGATATTATAGTTCACACCATGCCCATATATCCGAAAGGCTCTTTTTTTCCTGAGTAATAGGTTACAATGTGTGAAATTATCCCAAACCCAGGTAGGATTAAAATATATACTTCAGGGTGTCCAAAGATTTAGAACGGGTGTTGATATAAGATTGGATCCCCTCCTCCAACAGGGTCAGAAAAGGTTGTGTTTAAGTTTCGGTCAGTTAGTAGTATAGTGATTCCGGCTGCTAGTACAGGTAATGATAATAGAAGTGATACTGCTGTGATTAATATCGATCATACAGATAGTGGTGCTTGATATTGGGACATAGCGGGTGGTTTTATATTGATAATAGTGGTAATAAAATTAATAGCCCCTAGAATTGAGGACACACCAGCTAAACGTAGGGGAAAAAATAGTAAGGTCAACTGAAGCCCCTGCAAGTGCTAAAGTTCCATCCAAGGGCAGGTACACAGTTCAGCCTGTACCTGCACCGGCTTCAACTACTGATGATGCCAGCAGTAATAAGAAAGAAGGGGGGAGTAGTCAAAAACTCATGTTATTTATACAGGGGAAAGCCATATCAGATGCTCTGATCATTAGAGGTACCAGTCAATTTCTGAAGCCACCAATTATGATGGGCATGACTATAAATTATTACAAACACATGGGCTGTTACTATTACCTTGTAGATTAGGTTGTCTCCGAGTAGTTTCCAGGCTGGCCTAGTTCAACACGAGTTAGTAGGCTCAGGCCGGCACCTACTATTCTGGCTCAGGCACCAAATAGCAAGTATAAAGTACCAATGTCTTTGTGGTTGGTTGAGAATAATCAGCGGTTTATGAACATAGGTAAAATGGCTGAGTAAGCGTTAGAGTGTAAATCTAAAGACAGGGGTTAAATCCTCTTTTTACCAGGCCCTGTGGTGAATTGTTCATATTGAATTGCAAATTCAAAGAAGCAGCTTCAATTCTGCTGGGGCTTCACCCGCCTTTTTTTCCCTGGAGGCAGGAGAAGATTGAAGCCAGTTGACTAGGGTATTTAGCTGTTAACTAAAAATTCGTGGGAGATGTATCCCTCCAATCTAGTGAGGATTTAGCTTAATTCAAGTGTTTGATTTGCATTCAATTGATGTAGGATATAGTCTTGCAACCCTTATTAGGCAGGAATTAAGTAAGTTATACTTGCTTAGGGCTTTGAAGGCCCTTGGTCTGGTTTAACCTAAATTCCTATTCCAATACTGATACTATTGGTGTGATACTGATACTATTGGTGTGAGAGGCAGGAGTATTGTGGATATCACGGTCATGGTTGGTAGGAGGATTACTTGCTTTGTAGAGTCAAACTGCCATTTTATTTTTATGTGGTTTGTGGAGGGGAACGTGGTCAGTGCTGTGGAGTGAGTCGCATGTAGAAATACAAATTAAGTAGTGCTGTGATGGCTATTAGTGTGGGTAAAATAATGTTATTGTTTTTTGTCATTTCTTGGCTAATTATTCATTTGGGCATGAATCCTGATAGCGGCGGGAGTCCTCCTATCGATAGCAGGGTGGCTAGGGTAACGGCTGTGATAATAGGTATTCTGTTTCATGTGTGAGATAGTGATAATGTAGTGGTAGCTGTGAATGAATAATATGAATATAGTGGAAGTTATTATAATGTAGATTACTAGGTTTAGAGTTGTTACAGTTGGGTTATATAGTAAGATGGCTATTATTCATCCTATGTTGGCGATTGATGAGTAGGCCACGATTTTTCGGAGTTGGATTTGATTTAACCCACCTCACCCTCCAATTAGAATGGACAACATGGATACGGATAGTATTAGGCTTAGGTTGAGTGATGATGAGATTTGGTAAACAAATAATAGGGGTGCAAGTTTTTGTCATGTCAACAGGATTAGACCTGCCATTAATGGGATGCCTTGTGTTACTTCGGGCACTCAGAAGTGAAAGGGGGATAGTCCTAGCTTTATGGCCAGGGCTATTGTTATTACTGTTTGATGCTGCTGGGTTGAATATTTTTGTAATGGTTCATTGGCTGGAATAGAGTAAATTGATGATGACTGCTAATATAAGTAATATTAATGCGGTGGCTTGTGTTAAGAAATATTTAGTGGAGGCTTCTATGGCTCATGGGTTGAAATTTTTTATTATAAGGGGGATAATGGCTAGCATATTTATTTCAAATCCAATTCAGACTAGTAATCAGTGGAAGCTGGTTATTACAACCACAGTTGCTAAAACAACAGTTGTTAAAATAATGATAGAAGTAATGGGGTTTACGGGAAGCATATAAACCAATATTTATGGGGTATGGGCCCGATAGCTTATTTAGCTGACCTTACTATAGAATGTGGTGTAAAATGGTAGCATGGAGAATTCTGAATTCTCAAGGGTAGGCTCAGCTCCTATAGTTCTAGAAATAAGACTTAAACCTCCATTATTTACTCTATCAAAGTAACTCTTTTATCAGACATATTTCTTACGTTTGTGGGGGGATGCTTGCCATTATGATGGGTAGTGATACGTGTCATATGCACAGGGCTAGTGTTAAAGGCAGGAAATTTTTTCAGAGTAGGTGTATTAACTGGTCATATCGGAATCGCGGGTAGGATGCTCGAATTCATAGGAAGGACATTGTTAATAACAGTGTTTTGACGATGAAGTTGATTGTATATAGCTCTGGTGTATGTGGGTTGTGAAATGCTCCCAGGAACAGGATTGTTGTGGATATATTTATTATAATGATGTTAGCATATTCTGCTAGGAAAAACATAGCGAAAGGGTCTGTTGAGTATTCTACATTAAAGCCGGATATGAGCTCAGACTCTCCTTCTGTTAGATCCAGCAGGGCTCGGTTGGTCTCTGCCAGGGCAGAAATAAATCATATTATGGCCAGTGGCCATGATGGGAAGATCAGCCATAGTTGCTCCTGTGTTGTGGTGAGGGTTGATAGGGTGAAAGACCCATTTATTACAAGTACAGATAAGAGAAAAATTGCTAGTGTCACCTCGTATGAGATTGTTTGTGCCACTGCTCGTAGAGCCCCGATTAGTGCGTATTTTGAGTTGGAGGCTCATCTGGACCATAAGATAGAGTATACGGCTGGACTTGATATGGCTAGTATAAATAGCACCCCTAGGTTTATGTTAATGAGGGGATATGGCATGGGTAGGGGAATTCATATTGTTAGGGCTAGAGTCAGGGCTAGGATTGGTGCGATGATGAATACTGAGGTGGAAGATGTAGCTGGTCGTAGTGGTTCTTTAATGAATAGTTTGATTGCGTCAGCAATGGGTTGAAGTAGGTCATGTGGTCCTACAATGTTTGGTCCTTTTCGGAGTTGTATGTAGCCTAGGATTTTTTGTTCTCCTAATGTTAACAATGCTACGGCTAAAAGAATAGGAATAACAAGCATTAGGATATTGATTATAAACATTTTGTTAGGGAGACGGTTTGAAGCTTTGGGTATAAAGGCTTAAGTTTTACGCAATTACCGGGCTCTGCCACCCTAACTAAAACCCTGGTCTCGGGTGATTGTTTTGTGTTTGCTTATTAAGTTGAGATTATATCATTAATTGTTTTAAAGGCACTTGTTTAAAGTGGGCCTTATTTCTCTTGTCCTTTTGTACTGGGAGAAATACATAATAGAAAGAAACCGACCTGGATTGCTCCGGTCTGAACTCAGATCACATAGGACTTTAATCGTTGAACAAACGAACTTTTAATAGCAGTTACACGATTGGGGTGTCCTGATCCAACATCGATCGAGGTCGTAAACCTTATGGTCGATATGGACTCTAGAATAGGATTGTGCTGTTATCCCTAGGGTAACTTGTTCCGTTGATCAATTTTTTGGATCAATAAGTGATGCTATGCTTTGACTAGTGGGTCTAAGGTTTAACCACTCGGAGGTATTTTTGTGCTCTGAGGTCACCCCAACCAAAATTGTCAATCCATCTGAAATTTTGTTATCCCTTGGCGCTTTAACTATGTTTTTTGGGGTTGATTAATTGAAGCTCCATAGGGTCTTCTCGTTTTAATTTGTTATCCCTGCCTTTTCACAGGGAGGTCAATTTCACTGATTAAAGTAAGAGACAGTAAAACCCTCGTGTGGCCATTCATACAAGTCCTTATTTAGAGAACAAATTATTATGCTACCTTTGCACCGTCAGGATACCACGGCCATTTAACAGTTGTCACTGGGCAGGCGGTGCCTCTAATACTAGTGATGCTAGAAGTGAAGTTTTTGGTAAACAGACAGAGTTTGTGTTTGCTGAGTTCCTTTTACTTTTTAAAATCTTTCCTTGGGTGCACACCTGTGTCGGATTAACAGTATTTAATAAATAGTTTAGTGTTGGGCTATATTAATTTACTGTTAATTATCAGTATATTATTAGTTGCTGATGTAAACTTCTGCAAGGAGAAATGTTTCTTTTTACTTAGATTAACAGTATTGCTTCTATAATTTTATAGATTAGTCCAGTAATAAGACTAGGTGTTAATTTATTTAATATTGACATTAAGATATATTTATTGTTGAGCTTGAATGCTTTCTTAATTGATGGCTGCTTTTAAGCCAACTATGGTGTTGTTTTTACTCTCTAGTTAAGGTTGTACCCATCTCTGAAAAGCTGTACATTTTTCGACTAACGTTTAAGTATACATTGAAACTTATAAGGGGTTCTTGGTTATTATTTAACGTTGAACTGAAATTCTTTTTCTGGACAACCAGGCTCATTAGGCTTGTCACCTCTACTTATGAATCTTCTCACTATTTTGCCACATAGATGAGTTTGTTCTAGTAACTGTTCATAAGTAGCTCGCCTGGTTTCAGATGGTTTAACTTAAGTTCTCTTTGTTAAAATTTTGCTAGTTAAATCATTATGTAAAAGGTACAAGGGGTAAGCTTTGCTTTTTGTTACTTTTAATGTTTCTTTCATCATTCCCTTACAGTACTTTCTCTATAGCACCATTAGTATTTAAATTTTTGTCTCCTATACTTTAAATGTTAGGTGAATGTTTTATTTGATTGGTTTGTGCTATTATAATGGGGAGGGGTGTGGGCTAGATTTAGTTCAAGGCATTCAGAGGTTATGAAATCTTCTAGGTGTAAACTAGGTGCTTTATTTAAGCTATGCTTTGATTATCCAAGCACACCTTCCAGCATGCTTCCCTTGTTACGACTTATCTCCTCTCATACAATCAACTAGTATCTGCCAATAGGTTGTGATTTTTGTCATAGTACCCGAGGAGGGTGATGGGCGGTGTGTGTGTGCTTCATGGCCTTATTCAACTAAGCACTCTACTCTTAATTTACTACTAAATCCTCCTTTGGTTTTTAGGTTTCATAAAAACTTTCGTGTAGATGAGAGAATGTTCTTGGTGTAGAAAATGTAGCCCATTTCTTCCCACCCCATGGGTTACACCTTGACCTAACGTTTTTACGTGCTCCAGTTGTGCTTACTTTTGCTCCTTCTTAGGGTTGGCTGAAGGTGGCGGCATACAGACTGGAGTAGCCAGGGCTGCTGAGGTTTATCGGGGTTCATCGATTATAGAACAGGCTTCTCTAGAGGGGTGTGAAGCACCACCAAGGCCTTTGAGTTTTAAGCTGTCGCTAGTAGTACTCTGGTGAATAATCTAGTTCTTGTAATTATTTGGGTATAGGGCTAAGCATAGTGGGGTATCTAATCCCAGTTTGGGTCTTAGCTGTCGTGTAATCAGGATGTGCTAAAGTCACTTTCATAGTCTATTTTTACTTTAATTATGGCTTTTTACAGCTTAAAATTTAACTTTATTTTGCATTACTCTTTAACACGCTTTACGCCATATTTCTATTAACTTGGGTTGATCGTATGACCCTGGTGGCTGGCACGAAATTTACCAGCCCTAATTAATATGGCTTAGTCGAACTTTCGTTTATGGCTTAATTTTTATCACTGCTGTCTCCTGCGGGGGTGTAGCTGAGCAAGGCGCTGTGAGCTACTGGTACAGAGTGCTTGATACCTGCTCCTTTTAACCGTAGTGATTTAGAGGGCATTCTCACCAGAGTGTGGATACTTGCATGTGTAATTCTATTAAAAATTAAAAGAAAGGCTGGGACCAAACCTGTGTGTTTACGGAGCTAGCAAGCCCATCTAGGCGTTTTCAGTGCCTTGCTTTAGAGGTTTACACTACATCAACTTGTTGCGTACAAGTGATATTTATATGGCTGTGTTATGCGGCTTGTGTCGGATTTAGTATTAAATTTTTGATAAAGCGGCTAATGAATCTAGGGGGATGTCTGTTTATATGGGTGGTGAATATCTAAGTAGTTTATTGGTATGATGGGGTGTTTTTGAGGTTGCCTGTTTGATGGTTTTTATGTCCACCCCAACTCGTCACCACAGGTACGAGTGGGGCAAGGTGCAGTGTTTCCACCCATTTTTTTGACTTGTGAAGACTTCGGCACTAATCATGATCTTCTATTACCTTTTTCAGGAGCTTGAGGGACAATCTTCCTCAATTTTTAAAAAATATTTATTTATTTATTTGGTTGCACTGGGTCTTGGTTGCAGCACGTGGGCTCCTTAGTTGTGGCATGCATGTGGGATCTAGTTCCCTGACCAGGGATGGAACTCGGCTGCCTGCATTGGGAGTGCAGAGTCTTAACCACTGCACCACAAGGGAAGTCCCCTTCCTCAATTTTTAAAGAAACATAAAACACAAACAAGCAGACTGTGTATCTTAGGACTCAGCGAGGCTGTGCCCCCAGGATTCACTCCATCGTCAGGAAGGCAGGGAGAGGTTCAGGAAAGGAGCATCTGGGGAGACTGACCCCAAAGAGATGCTGAGAGTAGGTTCAAAGGCAGTAAAGCAAGAGGTTCACGGGACACAGCAGTAGCTGATGTGGGTCCAGCCAAAGAGCTGGGTGTCCCCACAGGTGGGCAGAACCCAGAAGCTGAGTCCAGCAGTAGAGGCCCCAGGCAGGGAAAGAACCAGTGGTCACCCTCAAGGAAGCCAGTCAGAGGAGGCAGGACTCAGCTGCAAGTCTAGGGTGAGAAAAGCAAAGGTCCAGCTGAGAGCGACCAGGACGCCAGGCCTTACCCAGAACAGGGTCCCAATCCCTGCTACAAGGCTGGGTCCTGACATCGGGCAGAGGGGTCATCAAGCGCCCTTGTGCTGAGTCCTGAGTTCACCAGGACTTTTCTGGTTACAAGGAGCAGAACCCCTCGTGACCTAGGGAAGCTCATGGATTCCTGGACCCTGGGCCCAGGAACCGAAGCTGGAATCACAGGGAAGCTGGCCCTCCACCTCTCTGGCCCTCATCTCTGCTTCATCTCTCTCCCTTTCAGGTCTACTTTCTCTTTCTCAGACCTCAAAACTGCAAACAGAAGTGGCCATAGACTTCCACATCACAATTTAGCCCCTAGAGAGAGACTGATTTTTCTACCAGGCCCAATTCTAAATTCCTATATGAGGAATTGGCGCAGATTTTTCAGTTTGCCCACCCCTGGGCCAGTCGAATACAGTGGGGAATCCGGGTTGCATTGTTAAAAACATGGCAGTCTCCATGGACGGAAGGATGGATGGAATGGGGGTGGGGCAGTTTCTAAAAAGCAGGTACCAGGAAGACCACCCAACAGGATGCAGTCCAGCTGGGGTCTGACGAGGCAGGCTGCAGAGTTAGGGGACTTAGTTACATGTCTCACCTTAGGGGTTGCTTCTTAGGGGCTATTTTGACAAGCTTGAGACTGGCTGTCCCTGGGCATGTGATTAATAGAAGGTCTAATTAACAGTCAAAACCTCTAACTCAATAGAGACAAGCTGTGAAGCAAAGGAGTGAGGACTAGGACTTCTCCAAACCTCCCTGCTCTCTCTGGTTAGGGGCACACCTCAAGGAATGGTGCTTCTTCACGTGCTTCCTTGTTTGGCACCTGTGGTGTCCGGCACTGCCTGGGGCACTCCTGGCAGAGAGGGTCGGGGAGCCTCCCCTCCCAGCGATGGAAACGGCTTACTACGATCAGCACTCTAAATAAGTACAAGCAGAGTGCCAGGGAGAAGAGAGAGGGGCCCTCAGGTGCCTGGCGAGCTGAACTGTGAAAGATGATCCCACAGAGGCTGGTACAGCAGAGAGAACAGTGAACGAGGCATCGCAAGGTCTGAGTTTTTGTCCTGGGTCTGCGACCCTGGGGCCAGGGCCAGTCAAAGCAAGAGAAGTGCCTTGGGTGCAAAATCTTAAGGAGACAGTCACTCCCAGGGTCATGAAAGGCTGAGTGCTTCTCAAGCCGTGGGCATTGGCACCCCTCTGCCCCCAGCCGCAGCCCTGACTGTCCCTCCAGCCACGTCACCTTAGCAGGTCACTCTACCTGCCTAGGCTAGACAGGTAATGGAAGGTCACCTCTCTCCAGATGATCTCGTGGCGCTCCTGCCCCAGACATTGCTGCAGAGTCCCAGATACGGGTCCACAGAGCAGACAGAACCTCCCCTCAAGCTCCCCAGGGCCTAGAATAAGGATTACATTTTCCTTCACTCCCTCTGCCTTTCCTGTTTACTTGTAGCTTTCGGCGCCTCTCTCCTCCACTTAGCCTGGGAAGCTGAGGTTATTGCGTTGCCCTTTTATAGTGAAGGAATTCGATTTCTAATAATGTTTACGTGGGAAATGAGCTTCTTAAGTACCATACTGAGCAGTTCCACATTATAACTGAGGGAAAAGGAGCCTGAAAAATCATTAAACTCTGTGCTTAGGTAAAGAAAGATGAACCAACCACGAGAGAAAGGCCATTCAGTGACTCAGGCTGCAAAATTACCAGCGCCTGGGGGAGCTTCTGGCCTCTCCTGACAAGTAGAAGGAGGAAGTAGCCACATGGAGCAGTCTTTAGCAGCTGGACATTTTTCAAAGGCAGCTGGCTACTGGCTCTGCAGAGCTACAATCCTTACACCTGACCACTAAACAATCTGCTCGGGTGTTCCCACAAGTACCCCAAATTCAACTTGCCCTAAACAGAATGTATCATCCCTTCCAAGCCACTCCCCTGCTACCCTGCCCAGCACGATCATCCAGTCTCCTAGCTGGAAACCTGGGAGTCACTGGGTGCTCTAGACAATTCCCTTGCCCTTATTCAGTGGAGCATCAGTTACTGACGCCCTGGGGTCCATCTCCCTGGGGTCTAACGCTGGGGGCCACCGCCTGGAGGCTTTATGACGCCACCCTTGCCTCTCCATTCTCCCGGCCAGCACTTGGTTCACACCCTCAGCACTTCTGGCCTGGATCCTCCCAGCTCCTTCCCAGACACCCTCTCTACTGCTGCTTTTATTTTTCACGATTTTTTTAATGTGGAATATATCAGCTACAGATTAGACAATAAACACCAGAGTCACCACCCCCCAGATGAAGAGAGAGAACGCCGTCCTTTCCTTAGAGGGGCCCGTGCAGCCCCCTCCCCCTTGTCCATCCTCCTGCCTCTCCCCAAGAGTGAGCCACGATCCCGACCCTGCATGGGCTTTCACATTTCTACATGCATTCTAGAATCAGACTCTGGAGTCCCACAAGACAAACCCAGTTGGGTTTTTTGAGATTGCATTGACTCTCTAAGGAGGGTTGACGTCTTTAACCCACTGAGTCTTTAGTCCGTGTACATTGTCTATGTTCCTCTGGGTCTTCTTTCACGCTCAATACAGACCATAGAAGTCTTGTAAATATTTAGTTATTTTTCCCCAAGTTTTTCATATTTCTGTGTCATCTTCTGTTTGTTGCTGTTATACCAAAATGCAATTGCTTTTATGTTGATCTTGGATCCAGAAACCCTTAATTTATCTGCAGAACCTACACTGCTTTGTGAACAGCATCACCAAAAGTGTGTTCATTCATGAACAGGTGTTCACACACAATTTCAGGTTCTCTGCTCAAACAACCTGAGAGGAAACATCCTGGTGTTGGTGGGGTTAGACAGCCCCTGACCTAGCGAGGGGGGGGCCCTGATGGCGGGGAGAGTGACCACCCGGTGCAGCGGGGGTTTTCTGAGCCCTCCTCTGGGTCTGCACTGAGCTGGGTCCTGGGGATGCTGTCCTGCTCCCAGGGGTCTCCTTACAGCCTGGGGTAAGCTACAAGTATTCGTTCTCTGCCAAATTACAGAGATTTCTCCTCAGAGCACAGCAAGAGCCCACACCTTCTCTACTGTCTCCCCTGGAGCCCCTCCCTTACCTGCCTTCCTGGGACTCTGCTCTGTGCTCCCCGACCCTCTGGTGCTCTTTCCGGTTCCGGGTCTTCCTCTGCACTGCGGCTCCCACACCACTGGAGCCACTCAGGGGACCTGGGAACTCACCCCCCTGCCCCCGCTTCTGGCTAAGTGACTGCTGGGCGCAGCTTCAGTCCGGAAGGCTCTAAGGGGAACTCACGCCCAGAGCCCCAGGGGGAGGGGCCGGCCAGGCTCGGGGACTTTCTCTTGAGATCACACCCTTGCTCACCTCCTCCCCTCGTGCTATCCAGCTTCCCTGGGAGCCGTTCCTTCAAAAACTGCTTGTCTCTCTCTTTCTTCAGTTTCCCTTTTCAGTGAGACTATCTGGTCCAGTCTGGGTCTTCACCAGACACCCGAGTGGGTAGAAATCTCTAGGTGTACAATTTAGCATTCAACCGTGAAAACAGGATCCCCTCCCCATGATTTAGGGCAGGAGTTCGCCACAGGGGGTGGAAGAGCTAAGAAACCAAGCAGAGGGCAGTGGGGCGACTAGAACCGGCAGCAGCAGGGAGCCCGACCCCCACACCAGCCAGGAGACAGGGCTGAACCCCCAGAGGGCCTGTCTGCAGGAGATGGGGGGCCCAGAGCCCACACTGCTGCTGCTAAAGGAAAGGGAAACAGAAACCAGGTGGAGGGGTGGGCCTGAGAGGCCTGGCAGCAGAAAAGCAGTGGAAGGTCGACCACAGGCCATGGACAAATTTCCAGAGAAACCTGCTGCCCCAAGAAGGGGTATTTCTTTCCAGCTGAAAATACCTCCATGCTGAGAGCACAGCCCTGGGGAAGAGGTTGTACCCTCCCCCCACATTCAGTCAGTGCCACAGGACTTTGGGGCCTGAGAAGCAGGCCCAGCTGGGCCAGGAGGCCACGTCAGATGCCACAGAACCATCACCCGAGTCTCACCATCCCACCACGGTTAGGCCTCCTGTGGACGGTGGCAGGGGTGGGTCTCCCAGCACCTGACGGACCAAACCGGCTTAGGCGGCAGATAATTCCAGCGAGTTCAGAGGCACTGGGAATGCCCATGCCCGTCAGCTCACTAAAGTGGGAAATTCAACCACTGAAGATTTGTTCCTTGGCTTTAAAAGCAGGATAAAAGCATCACCCAGTTGTGGTGAGGATCCAATAAATAAGACGATGTGGTGAAGGGCTGTGTGATGCTCACTCAGAAGTGTGGGCACCCCTGCTTGGAGGGATGAGGGACAGCAACAGAAGAGACCCTGTGACCCTCATCCAGGACGCGTGGACGGCATGAAAGGCTGGGGACGGAAGGAGGAAGGACGGGTCAGAGGTGCTGAGTCAGGCCCGGCAGGAAGGGGAGCGGTATCTCCCGGGAGTGGTGTGTTCAGTCCCGGGAGCAGGAGGGCTTCAGTAGGGCGGCTTTGGGTCCCTGATGATGGGCCAGAGGGGACCTTACTGTCATCCAGAGAGAAAGGGGGGGGGGTCTACAGGGAAACAGCCAGTGGCCTCAGTGCATCCCCCTCCACGGGTGACCACAGAAGGTGAAAGACCAGGGGGAAGAGGCAGGGCCATGGAGTCCAGCCCCCCCACACACACACACAGTCCAGAAGCTCTGATGCAGAACCAAGGCTCACACGAGGCATTAGCCATTCAGACAAAGCAGGGCAGGGCTTCCCGCAGAGCGGTGGCCTGGAAATGCTGTTTCCGGACAGTGTCTTCCAGTCGGCTGGACCTGATGCACAGGGCCTTACTCTCTTCGGGTTGTACTTTCTTGACTTTTACATGAAATTGCCTGGTCGCACCCAGTGTTTAAGTATACAAGTGTGTTCCTAGTGGCCTCTGGCTGAAGGATGTTGACAAGTTCTACGATGGGTATACATGTTACAAATTATTATGTCTTCCTGGTGCATTGATTATTTTACCAATGTATGATGGTAAAATAATCAGTGTACCGCTTTATCTTTGGGAATGACTTTTGCCCTAATGTCCATTTTGTCTGATATAGCTACACCAACCTTGTTTTGGTAGATATTTACCTGGCGTGGTAAGCAGAATAATGACACCCTCTCCCCCAAAGATGTCCACATCTAATCCCTGGAACCTGTGACTCTGGTACCTTACATGGAAATAGGGACTTTGAAATGGGAGATTATTCTGCATTATCTGGGTGGGCCCAGTGTATTCACAATGGTGAGAACAAGAGAGAGCTGGAATAGAGGAGAGGGCAGTGTGGTGCTGGAAGCAGAGACCACGGTGATGCACTTTGAGAGGGAGGAAGGGGCCATGAGCTAAGGAATGCAGGCAGCACTAAAACCTGAAAAAGGCAAGGAAACGAATTCTCCCCACAAACCCTCCAGAGGAACCAGCCCTGCCGACACCTTGATGGTAGCCCAAGAAAACTAATTTTGGACTTTTGACTTCCAGAACTGCCAGAGAATAGATTTGTGCTGTTTTACGCCTGACATTTGTAGAACTTTCTTACAGCAGCATCGGGAAACCAATATACCCCACATTCCCCATATCTCTAATCTCAGAGCTTCCATCTGAGATCATTTTACTTCTGTCTAAAGTAAATCCGGGCTTCCCTGGTGGTGCAGTGGTTGAGAGTCTGCCTGCCAATGCAGGGGACATGGGTTCAAGCCCGGGTCTGGGAGGATCCCACATGCCGCGGAGTGGCTGGGCCTGTGAGCCACAATTACTGAGCCTGCGCGTCTGGAGCCTGTGCTCCGCAACAAGAGAGGCCGCGACAGTGAGAGGCCCACGCACTGCAATGAAGAGCGGCCCCCACTTGCCGCAACTAGAGAAAAAGCCCTCGCACAGAAACGACCCAACACAGCCATAAATAAATAAATAAATAAAATTTTAAAAAAACCAAAAAACAAAAAAACTTTGTTTCTTATAAGAAATAAAAATAAAAAAATAAAGTAAATCCTTCTGAATTTTCTTCATTGAAGGTATTTTGGTGATGATCTTTCTCAGATATTGTTTGTTTGGAAAAGGATTCTCTTCCCCTCACAGACTAGGAAGCTGGTTCCACGTACGTTTCCTGGAGACTCTTTCCCTTCGTTTGCCTTCCCCGGGGGTGAGTCCCAGCTTTGCTTCCTCCTCTTTCATGGTTGAAAGTGTATCAGCAAACGCCGTCGGTGGACATTAGCACTGTTTCCCGGATACCTCTTCCCCACCCAGGCACAGGACAGGGGGTGTCTGGATTTTTCTGGAGGGGTGGGGCTGTGTCGTTAGTTCTAGCAATGAGTGATAGTAGAAAGTCTGTGTTTCTTGTGGGCTGAGCATTTCACTGCTGGTGTGAGCCCGCAGAGACCTCCGTTTCCCTCTTAGCAGCACGTCTGGTGGAAGCTGCCCTGCCAGCCTGGGTCCCTGAGTGGCTCCAGTGAGTCCAGCTCCCTGTCCGTTTTCAATGGACGCATGGTAAGAGCAAGAAATAAACTCTGGTTGGGGCTGTTTGTTGTCACAGCAAAACCTGGCCTATCCTGACTGATACAGTGCTCCTGATTACATCTATAGTTTTGTTTCTCCTTTCAGATCCAATCAAACCCAAAGCTTTAAGGTAATCATGCCACAGATTAGACTCTCAAGGTTCTAGGATACAGGATCTGATCAACACAGGGGAAAAAAATAGCACTTTATGCTGCTATATGGTTTTAGAAAAGAGTTCATGAAAATTGACTTCCTGTCCAGAATGTTCTCTGCAGCTGGGCTGTCATTGCTGCTCCTTTTATAGAACGTTAGGCAACTGTCATGAAAATTAACACCCAAAGGTTTCTGTTTATATTTTGTAACTGATTTTTGGTATCCTTATTAGGATTTTATACAAAAACTTTAGTATTCTGTGTATGTGATGTATTCCTTCATGGAGTTTTATTAAAATCTTTTTTTTATCTTCTAAAGGAATACATTCCTATTTAATAATGCAAGTCAGTGGAAAAATTAGATGTGACACTCCAAAATTCACTTCCCAATTCACTTTTAAAGGCAGATATCAATTCCATATGAAGATATGCAGTTATAGTTTCCATATCCTCAGAAGTAATTAGATGCTACTACTATTACTAATAGTGCTACAAGTACCCAGACTCCAAACTACCTGCCACAGGCAAAGACCAGCAAGCCCAGTTACACCTCAGGTGGGGTATGTTGGGTTCACAGGCAGAAGAGGGAGCTAGATTTCATGGGTCTCTGTTCTCCTGCCCCCTTCAGAGAAAGGCCTATTTTTCCTAAAAAACAGATGAAAGAAAAACAATCAGCATTCCTAGTCAGGCAGTTTAATTTCCCCAGAATTTTTTCTCTTCTATAATAAATATAAATAATTGTATCACGATATTTGGGGAGATATGTCTGGGAAAACACCCAACATACATCATATGCTATATATCATATGCTAATCCTAACAGAGCCAGGAGCTCCCGAGGCTTCTGCCCGGGCACTCCTCCCCGCTGCTCAGTGCTACATTCACCCTGAGGGCTGTGGCCAAAGGCTGCAGAGGAACTCAGCTGGGAAGATGTGGATGTGAGCATTAACAGGTCATTCCAAACCCTCGTTTCAGGCAGGTTTTAAGTTTCATCTTTTTCTAAACACTTCAGGGCTTCCCTGGTGGCGCAGTGGTTGAGAATCCACCTGCCAATGCAGGGGACGCGGGTTCGAGCCCTGGTCTGGGAGGATCCCACATGCCGCGGAGCAACTGGGCCCGTGAGCCACAACTGCTGAGCCTGCGCGTCTGGAGCCTGTGCTCCGCAACAAGAGAGGCCGCGATAGTGAAAGGCCCGCGCACCGCGATGAAGAGTGGCCCCCGCTCGACGCGACTGGAGAAAGCCCTCGCACAGAAACGAAGACCCCACACAGCTAAAAATAATAAATAAATAAATTTATAAACACTTCATAAGAGTGCCCACAGAACGTTAAAATTTCTCCTTCCTCGCTTCTAGAAAACACGCTAAGGTAGTTAGGAGGGAGAGCTGATCGAGAGGCAAAACGCCTGTGTGGGTAACCTGCACGTTACCTGCGTCTAAAATAACACTGCCTTCTTCCATCCTGTGTCGTCTGTTTAACTCTCACCCTGCCTCTGTTGGACGATGCCAAGCCAAGGGGTTGGAATGACAGCAAGACGGTTGTGATCTCTCCACACTGGTGGCTTGAAACTGGCTGGTGAGGGCTTGGTCCTGTGCCAGAAAGTCCAGTCCTATTACCAAGGCCCCTTATCTTATCACTCATGTTCCTGGTACCAGGGGCTTCATCAAGCTTTGTTATTTCATTACGTCTGGGGATGAACTGTGACTCATTGTTGAGGAGACGTGAGTGAGCACCTGGCTCCTTTAACAGCAGCCTAGTGGACTCTCCTTGTCAGTTATGACTGTTCTGAAACAGTACAGTTTTGAAATGAGCAATCCCCGGCTCAGAAGTAGCCCAGCATCCACACAGCGCCACTGACCCCTCTGGAAGCCCCTGGACCACATACCTTCCTAACATCACCTCCTAGGCAGAGCACAGGATTGTCTGGCTGGGAGTCCTCCTGCAGAGAGCACACACACACTGAGAAGGTGCTGGTGGCTATTTACAATAGCCAGGACATGGAAGCAACCTAAGTGTCCATTGACAGATGAATGGATAAAGAAGATGTGGCACAGACTCCCTCTTGCGAGAGCACCAGAATCACAACTGGCTGCTGGACAATCATTGACAGGAAGACCCTGGACTTCACCAAGGAGGACACCCCACGTCCAAGGACAGAGGAGAAGCCACAGTGAGACGGTAGGAGGGGCGCAATCAGAGTAAAATCAAATCCCATAACTGCTGGGTGGGTGACTCACAGACTGGCGAACACTTATACCACAGAAGTCCACCCACTGGAGTGAAGGTTCTGAGCCCCACCTCAGGCTTCCCAACCTGGGGGTCCGGCAAAGGGAGGAGGAATTCCTAGAGAATCAGACTTTGAAGTCTAGTGGGAATTGATTGCAGGACTGTGACAGGACTGGGGGAAACAGAGACCCCACTCTTGGAGGGCACACACAAAGTAATGTGTGCATCGGGACCCAGGGGAAGGAGCAGTGACCCTGGGGGAGACTGAACCAGACGTACCTGCTGGTGTTGGGGGGTCTCCTGCAGAGGCGAGTGGTGGCTCTGTTTCACCGTGGGGGTAAGGACACTGGCAGCAGAGGTCCTGGGAAGTTCTCCTTGGCGTGAGCCCTCCCAGAGTCTGCCATTAACCCCACCAAAGAGCACGGGTAGGCTCCAGTGTTGGGTTGCCTCAGGCAAAACAACCAACAGGGAGGGAACCCAGCCCCACCCATCAACAGTCAAGTGGATTAAGGTTTTACTGGGCTCTGATCGCCACAGCAACAGGGAGGGAACCCAGCCCCACCCATCAACAGTCAAGTGGATTAAGGTTTTACTGAGCTCTGACCGCCACAGCAACAGTCAGCTCTACCCACCACCAGAGCCTCCCATCAAGCCTCTTAGATAGCCTCAACCACCAGAGGGCAGACAACAGAAGCAAGAAAAACTACAATCCTGCAGCCTGTGGACCAAAAACCACAGTTACAGAAAGACAGAGAAGATGAAAAGGCAGAGGGCTATGTACCAGATGAAGGAACAAGAAAAAACCCCAGAAAAACAACTAAATGAAGTGGAGATAGGCAACCTTCCAGAAAAAGAATTCAGAATAATGATAGTGAAGATGATCCAGGACCTCGGAATAAGAATGGAGGCAAAGATTGAGAAGATGCAAGAAATGATTAACAAAGACCTAGAAGAATTAAAGAACAAACAAACAGAGATGACCAATACAATAACTGAAATGAAAACTACACTAGAAGGAATCAATAGCAGAATAACTGAGGCAGAAGAACGGATAAGTGACCTGGAAGACAGAATGGTGGAATTCACTGCTGCGGAACAGACTAAAGAAAAAAGAATAAAAAGAAATGAAGACAGCCTAAGAGACCTCTGGGACAACATTAAACGCAACAACATTCGCATTATAGGGGTCCCAGAAGGAGAAGAGAGAGAGAAAGGACCAGAGAAAATATTTGAAGAGATTATAATCGAAAACTTCCCTAACATGGGAAAGGAAATAGCCACCCAAGTCCAGGAAGCGCAGAGAGTCCCATACAGAATAAACGCAAGGAGAAACACGCCGAGACACATAGTAATCAAAGTGGCAAAAATTAAAGACAAAGAAAAATTATTGAAAGCAGCAAGGGAAAAACGACAAATAACATACAAGGGAACCCCCATAAGGTTAACAGCTGATTTCTCAGCAGAAACTCTGCAAGCCAGAAGGGAGTGGCATGAAATACTTAAAGTGATGAAAGGGAAGAACCTACAACCAAGATTACTCTACCCAGCAAGGATCTCATTTAGATTTGATGGAGAAATCAAAAGCTTTACAGACAAGCAAAAGCTAAGAGAATTCAGCACCACCAAACCAGCTCTACAACAAATGCTAAAGGAACTTCTCTAAGTGGGAAACACAAGAGAAGAAAAGGACCTACAAAAACAAACCCAAAACAATTAAGAAAATGGTCATAGGAACATACATATCGATAATTACCTTAAACGTGAATGGATTAAATGCCCCAACCAAAAGACATAGACTGGCTGAATGGATACAAAAACAAGACCCATATATATGCTGTCTACAAGAGACCCACTTCAGACCTAGGGACACATACAGACTGAAAGTGAGGGGATGGAAAAAGATATTCCATGCAAATGGAAATCAAAAGAAAGCTGGAGTAGCTATACTCATATCAGATAAAATAGACTTTAAAATAAAGAATGTTACAAGAGACAAGGAAGGACACTACATAATGATCCAGGGATCAATCCAAGAAGAAGATATAACAATTATAAATATATATGCACCCAACATAGGAGCACCTCAATACATAAGGCAACTGCTAACAGCTATAAAAGAGGAAATCGACAGTAACACAATAATAGTGGGGGACTTTAACACCTCACTTACACCAATGGACAGATCATCCAAAATGAAAATAAATAAGGAAACAGAAGCTTTAAATGACACAATAGACCAGATAGATTTAATTGATATATATAGGACATTCCATCCAAAAACGGCAGATTACACGTTCTTCTCAAGTGCACACGGAACATTCTCCAGGATAGATCACATCTTGGGTCACAAATCAAGCCTCAGTAAATTTAAGAAAATTGAAATCATATCAAGCATCTTTTCTGACCACAACGCTATGAGATTAGAAATGAATTACAGGGAAAAAAACGTAAAAAAGACAAACACATGGAGGCTAAACAATACGTTACTAAATAACCAAGAGATCACTGAAGAAATCAAACAGGAAATAAAAAAATACCTAGAGACAAATGACAATGAAAACACGACGACCCAAAACCTATGGGATGCAGCAAAAGCGGTTCTAAGAGGGAAGTTTATAGCTATACAAGCCTACCTAAAGAAACAAGAAAAATCTCAAGTAAACAATCTAACTTTACACCTAAAGAAACTAGAGAAAGAAGAACAAACAAAACCCAAAGTTAGCAGAAGGAAAGAAATCATAAAGATCAGAGCAGAAATAAATGAAATAGAAACAAAGAAAACAATAGCAAAGATCAATAAAACTAAAAGTTGGTTCTTTGAGAAGATAAACAAAATTGATAAGCCATTAGCCAGACTCATCAAGAAAAAGAGGGAGAGGACTCAAATCAATAAAATCAGAAATGAAAAAGGAGAAGTTACAACAGACACCGCAGAAATACAAAACATCCTAAGAGACTACTACAAGCAACTTTATGCCAATAAAATGGACAACCTGGAAGAAATGGACAAATTCTTAGAAAGGTATAACCTTCCAAGACTGAATCAGGAAGAAACAGAAAATATCAACAGACCAATCACAAGTAATGAAATTGAAACTGTGATTAAAAATCTTCCAACAAACAAAAGTCCAGGACCAGATGGCTTCACAGGTGAATTCTATCAAACATTTATAGAAGAGCTAACACCCATCCTTCTCAAACTCTTCCAAAAAATTGCAGAGGAAGGAACTCTCCCAAACTCATTCTATGAGGCCACCATCACCCTGATACCAAAACCAGACAAAGACACTACAAAAAAAGAAAATTACAGACCAATATCACTGATGAATATAGATGCAAAAATCCTCAACAAAATACTAGCAAACAGAATCCAACAACACATTAAAAGGATCATACACCACGATCAAGTGGGATTTATCCCAGGGATGCAAGGATTCTTCAATATACGCAAATCAATCAATGTGATACACCATATTAACAAATTGAAGAATAAAAACCATATGATCATCTCAATAGATGCAGAAAAAGCTTTTGACAAAATTCAACACCCATTTATGATAAAAACTCTCCAGAAAGTGGGCATAGAGGGAACCTACCTCAACATAATAAAGGCCATATATGACAAACCCACAGCAAACATCATTCTCAATGGTGAAAAACTGAAAGCATTTCCTCTAAGATCAGGAACGAGACAAGGATGTCCACTCTCACCACTATTATTCAACATAGTTCTGGAAGTCCTAGCCACGGCAATCAGAGAAGAAAAAGAAATAAAAGGAATACAAATTGGAAAAGAAGAAGTAAAACTGTCACTGTTTGCGGATGACATGATACTATACATAGAGAATCCTAAAACTGCCACCAGAAAACTGCTAGAGCTAATTAATGAATATGGTAAAGTTGCAGGTTACAAAATTAATGCACAGAAATCTCTTGCATTCCTATACACTAATGATGAAAAATCTGAAAGAGAAATTATGGAAACACTCCCATTTACCATTGCAACAAAAAGAATAAAATACCTAGGAATAAACCTACCTAGGGAGACAAAAGACCTGTATGCAGAAAACTATAAGACACTGATGAAAGAAATTAAAGATGATACCAACAGATGGAGAGATATACCATGTTCTTGGATTGGAAGAATCAACATTGTGAAAATGAGTATACTACCCAAAGCAATCTACAGATTCAATGCAATCCCTATCAAATTACCAATGGCATTTTTTTACAGAGCTAGAACAAATCATCTTAAAATTTGTATGGAGACACAAAAGACCCCGAATAGCCAAAGCAGTCTTGAGGCAAAAAAATGGAGCTGGAGGAATCAGACTCCCTGACTTCAGACTATACTACAAAGCTACAGTAATCAAGACAATATGGTACTGGCACAAAAACAGAAACATAGATCAATGGAACAAGATAGAAAGCCCAGAGATTAACCCACGCACCTATGGTCAACTAATCTATGACAAAGGAGGCAAAGATATACAATGGAGAAAAGACAGTCTCTTCAATAAGTGGTGCTGGGAAAACTGGACAGCCACATGTAAAAGAATGAAATTAGAATACTCCCTAACACCATACACAAAAATAAACTCAAAATGGATTAGAGACCTAAATATAAGACTGGACACTATAAAACTCTTAGAGGAAAACATAGGAAGAACACTCTTTGACATAAATCACAGCAAGATCTTTTTCGATCCACCTCCTAGAGTAATGGAAATAAAAACAAAAATAAACAAGTGGGACCTAATGAAACTTCAAAGCTTTTGCACAGCAAAGGAAACCATAAACAAGACGAAAAGACAACCCTCAGAATGGGAGAAAATATTTGCAAATGAATCAACGGACAAAGGATTAATCTCCAAAATATATAAACAGCTCATTCAGCTCAATATCAAAGAAACAAACACCCCAATCCAAAAATGGGCAGAAGACCTAAATAGACATTTCTCCAAAGAAGACATACAGACGGCCACGAAGCACATGAAAAGATGCTCAACATCACTAATTATTAGAGAAATGCAAATCAAAACTACAATGAGGTATCACCTCACTCCTGTTAGAATGGGCATCATCAGAAAATCTACAAACAACAAATGCTGGAGAGGGTGTGGAGAAAAGGGAACCCTCTTGCACTGTTGGTGGGAATGTAAATTGATACAGCCACTATGGAGAACAATATGGAGGTTCCTTAAAAAACTAAAAATAGAATTACCATATGACCCAGCAATCCCACTACTGGGCATATACCCAGAGAAAACCGTAATTCAAAAAGACACGTGCACCCGAATGTTCGTTGCAGCACTATTTACAATAGCCAGGTCATGGAAGCAACCTAAATGCCCATCAACAGACGAATGGATAAAGAAGTTGTGGTACATATATACGATGGAATATTATTCAGCCATAAAAAGGAACGAAATTGAGTCATTTGTTGAGACGTGGATGGATCTAGAGACTGTCATACAGAGTGAAGTAAGTCAGAAAGAGAAAAACAAATATCGTATGTTAATGCATGTATGTGGAACGTAGAAAAATGGTACAGATGAGCCAGTTTGCAGGGCAGAAGTTGAGACACAGATGTAGAGAATGGACATATGGACACCAAGGGGGGAAAACTGCGATGAGGTGGGGATGGTGATGTGCTGAATTGGGCGATTGGGATTGACATGTATACACTGATGTGTATAAAACTGATGCCTAATAAGAACCTGCAGTATAAAAAAACAAACAAAACAACTAATACTAAACTTTCATTGGGTTATTTGTATGGAAATATGTTAATATAAATGTTTCAGACATTACATGAAATTTCTAAAAATCTTATATTTGTATTTGTATGGAAATATGTATGGAAATATGTTAATATAAATGTTTCAGACAGTACATGAAATTTCTAAAAATCTTATATTTGTATTTGTATGGAAATATGTATGGAAATATGTTAATATAAATGTTTCAGACATTACATGAAATTTCTAAAAATCTTATATTTGTATTTGTATGGAAATATGTATGGAAATATGTTAATATAAATGTTTCAGACATTACAGGAAACGTCTAAAAATCTTATATGTTCTGGTATAATGTTATAAGTAATAATCCTAGTTATTACTTTAAAATGTATATCTCAGAAATAACTAATTTTCTTGTCAACTGCATTATTATGAACTTTCATCAAATCTTTAACCATGGTCATTTTTAAGTCTTTTGTCATTTACAGACAGTTCTGGGTGTACTCTGATGATTTTGCAAATATGTTCCTATAAAAGAGTTTCATCTTCAAGAAATTCATGGAAAAGACTCTGACAAGTACAGGTTTCTGGTAACTGACTGTACTGCTGAACTGAATGAATAAGCATTTTCAGAACTCTAATGAAAAACTGATGAACTCATAAAAGTGCTAACAAAAGATCAAGATGAAAAAAAAGAAATTAATTACATGGGACTGAGTGAACTGATGAGGATGAGTATAATTTTTGTGACTTTCTGTCTGAATTAAAAAAAAAAAAAATCCCACAAGGACTCAGAGGCAAAGAATATACAAATCAATTTTCACTGCAAAGTAAAGGAGCTGTTACAGTGGAGGATTACTGGACTGAATGTCAATGTTATGACATAGTATAAGTGTGTTTCATGTTTGGTAATGGCAATCATTGTTGCTTTTGTTGTGGTCATCCATGTACAATGCTTGGTGTCAGTCTATCTATCTCTTGTAAAAATAAAATACAGTGTGTGTGTGTGGAAAAAAAAAAAAAAATTTTGTTATTGCACAGAGGCCCTATCTATATAACGCTTTTCTGTATTAAAGCCTACCTTTTCTGACAGTAAAAAAAAAAAAAAAAAAAGAAGATGTGGCACATATATACAATGGAATATTACTCAGCCATAAAAAAGAAACGAAATTGCGTCGTTTGTAGTGAGGTGGATGGCCCTAGGGTCTGTCATACAGAGTGAAGTAAGAAAGAGAAAAACAAACACCATATGCGAACACATATATATGGAATCTAAAAAAAAAAAAAGGTTCTGAAGAACCTAGGGGCAGGACAGGAATAAAGATGCAGACGTAGAGAATGGATTTGAGGACACAGGGAGGGGGAAGGGTAAGCTGGGATGAAGTAAGAGAGTAGCATTGACATATATACACTACCAAATGTAAAATAGCTAGCTAGTGGGAAGCAGCCACATAGCACAGGGAGGTCAGCTCGGTGCTTTGTGTCCACCTAGAGGGGTGGGATAGGGAGGGTGGGAGGGAGACGCAAGAGGGAGGGGATATGGGGATACATGTATATGTATAGCTGATTCACTTTGTTATACAGCAGAAACTAACACACCGTTGTAAAGCAATTATACTCCAATAAAGATGTTAAAAAAATAAAATAAAGTAGTAAAATAAAAAGAAGGCACTGCCAACAGGGAGACAGCCCGGGAGGGGTGCTCCACCTGGGCAGCCGGTGGGTGTCAGGGCAGAGCCTGCGATGGGGACATCAAGGGGAAGGCAGGAGCCCAGGCTCAGGAACAGGAGAGCCCCTCTCTGTAGACCGGACACCCCCTGAGGACAGGCACCAGGCATGTGGTGCTCACAGCTAGTCCTCCACACGTAGCACATGGTGGGCGCTCCATAAACGTTTGTGGAATGAATGAAGCAATTAGAGAAGGACCAGGAAACATCTGGCCAGCAAGATGAATAGGGACAACAGCAAATATTCTCACAAAGTAAATGCTATGATCCAGTACCGCTCAAAATTTCCATCAGAGTTCCCTCCCGAGGGAAGGGTGGAGGGAATGCTTATCCTGGGGGGATCTGGAGCGTAGCCAAGGGAACAAGAAAGCACATTCAGCCATGTGCAACCAACAGTTATGCACACAGCTGTCACATGTTCGTCCTGAGGTCCTTCCCATGGACAACTCCTGGCCCAGCTCCTGCACTCCCTCCATGAGACAGAAGCCTTTTATCACCCCTACCCCGTGGGAGTCCTCTAAGCTCGTGCAGGTCCTGAAGGATTGCCTCCTGTCCCTCCATGTTCTTCTTTCCTGGCGGAGATCTTCGGATTGTCTCTTTTCTCCGGAGATGTTGACTTCTGCCTCCGAGGCATGGCCCTTACCTGGGGCAGCAAAGGGAGGGTCATCGTCAGCACAGCGAGTACCAGGGATGCCAAGGACAATGGAAGGGGTGGTGCAGGGGGTGCAAGATGTGGGAATTAGGACAACAAGGGGGGGATTTCTTAACAAGGTGTCGACTATCAAAACTGCCTGACAACGGTGTGAAATCTGCTCAGAAGGACGATAAAATGAGAACAGCCCCTCCTCTGCGCAGACTCCGTAAGCGTGTGCCGGTGTGAAGGTAGGGGACGAACCAAATGATCTTGTCAGGCTTCTGAGACGCCATGATTCCGCAGCCCCTGGCTTACACCGCACCTTTCACGATGTTGTTGCGGCCCAGTTTCAGACAAGTTGTTTGATCTTATTTTACAGCCGAGAAATCTAGGTCACAGCCTGTTGGACCATTTGCCCAAAGTTAAACTGAAAGCAGCCTTTGTCAGCTGTCTGCTGTCCTCGGAAGAGAGTCCAAAACTGGTGAAGTTCTGGTTTCTGGCTTATAATTAGCCCCCAGAAAATGATGACATATCACCCTGCTACACTGAGGCCCATCTTCTTTTCCCAGGGACCTGACACAAAGTCCCTGTACCAGCGGCACACAGCTCTGTTTCTCGTTCTCATGCTGCTGGAGCTCAGGGGCTGCAGGAAGAGCAAACTGTGGCTGAGAGGAGCCTGGACCTCCTGCCCCTGCTCCTGCCCCTGCTCCTCTAGAGCAGAGTCTCCCGTGGGGGTGTGGGAGGTGCCCCATCTGGCTGAAGCCCACAGGCTCAGCTTTTGGAGGTCACTGAACCTCCACTTGCATCCCTGGATTCTGGTGGAGCTCAGAGGTCACACCGTGGATAACTACCGGCTGTGAGTGTCTTAGAGAACCAGAGAGATGGGTTAGGAGCTTCTGATGATTTCTCCTTATGTCTTGGCTACTCTTCTTCATTTCAAAGTATTTAAGGCCATCTGCTTGGCCCTGGATTTTCTGGGGTGACCCTTGGATTGGGACGGACCTCAAGCCCAAAAGTAGTCAAGTCCATTCACTGCTCACTCTGGTCCCAATTCTGGAAATCCCTCCCCAACACACACACACACACACACACACCCACCCACCCACCTCCACATTCTCAAATTTTTATAAGGTCTTTCCAAAATCAGTGCAACGCCTTGACTTCTGAAGAGCACTGGGATCCTCCAGTGTCTGCAGTGCCACTCTTTGGCCACTAGCAACAGAGGCCGCCATCATTGTTAGCGTCAAGGTTGGAGGAAGGAAGTCCATCTTTTTTTTTTAATTTTTATTTATTTATTTTTGGCTGCGTTGGGTCTTCGTTGCTGCATGTGGGCTTTCTCTAGTTGTGGCAAGCGGGGGCTACTCTACATTGTGGTGCACGGGCTTCTCATTGCAATGGCTTCTCTTTGTTACGGAGCATAGGCTCTAGGTGCACGGGCTCAGCAGCTGTGGCTCGCAGGCTCAGCAGTCGTGGCTCACGGGCTCTAGAGCGCAGGCTCAGTAGTTGTGGCGCACGGGCTTAGTTGCTCCGCAGCACGTGGGATCTTCCCAGACCAGGGCTCGAACCCATGTCCCCTGCCTTGGCAGGTGGATTCTTAACCACTGCACCACCAGGTAAGTCCCAGAAAGTCCATCTTGAAGACATACTTTGATCCATATATGGATCATTAAGAGCGTTATGTGAATTGTATTTTCTTTGGTACCCATTTCTGTTTTTTCATTTTATGTTTTTAATGAAAGTTGTATATAAGAATACTTTATTCCTGCATCTTCTCAATTGTTTCTTCCTTATATTTGCCCTTTTCCTTTCCTACTTGGCGAGATTTGGCTTTACGTTCGAGGATCTTTTTGTGCTCTTTGTCCAGTTTTAGTCTGGTGATAACCACCTTGCTGGGGTGAATGTCCACATGGACAGTCGTGCCATTAGCCTTCTCCCGCTGCACTCGTTCAATGTAGATGACATATTTCTTCCTGTAAACCTGGACTACTTTGCCAATTTGCTGCCCTCTGTAGTGCCCTCATACAACCTGAACTTCATCATCCTTCCGGATGGGCATGGATCGGACATTGTACTTCTGTCTCAGCTCTTTAGAAAGAGGGGAAGACATAATCTTCCTGCGGATGTGGGAAGGCACATGGAAATGCCTTTTCCGGTTCTTGCTTCAGTCAGAAGTCACAAAGGCATTGAACTTCATTTTGGCCTCTGGCGCTTCAGCGATGGCCACAAAAGGGCTGGTACACGTTTCTTACCATATTTACTTAACATTTCGTTAGGACACAGCAACACAGAGGGAAGAGCACAACCTGGGTTTGAATCCTGGCTCTGCCACTTGCAAGCCAGCTAAATTTGGACAAGCAGCTTAATTTCCCTGGAGCCTCATTTTCCTCATCTGTAAAATGGGAATAATTATATCCGCCTCCAAGGTTGTAGTGACGGTAAGAGCTAGCACATATAGAGCACCTGGTTTCTGTCTGGCACGTGGTAGGTGCTTAGTGAAGGTGGTGTGGACCCCAGCAGTCAGGGTGTTTGGTGGGTGTCCTCATCAGGCTCCACCTCTCCCCATGGGAGGTGCTGCATCATTCTCAACTTCCTGTGGGACGGGGGTGGGGGTTCCCCAGCTTGTCCAGGGGCCAACACTCCTCTGAATATCTGACTCCTGAGCTCACGCTGCCTGGCACCCAAGGCACCATGCTTTATTCCCCTGAGAAAGGCCACTGTCATGTTTCCTCCCACGCGGCTGGAACCCAAGCCCTCTGCTGGGCCCCAGCCCTATGGATGCATCGGTCCTTGGCCCCAGAAGCCTCCGGAACTCCTGGCTCCGTTAGGATTAGCGTATGATGTATGTTGGGTGTTTTCCCAGACATATCTCCCAAAATATCATGATACAATTATTTACTAGAAGAGAAAAAATTCTAGGGAAATTAAACTGCCTGGCTAGGAATGCTGATTGTTTTTCTTTCCTCTCATCTGTTTCTTAGGCAAAATAATCCATTCCTAAACCCCAAGCAGCTATGTTTCTAAATAAGCACATCCAGTACAATAAGCCTGATAAATGATAGTATTAACTCTGACTAGCTAGGGTCAGGCAAAGTGCCAGGCTCAAGCATCAGAGAATTTCTCTCAGGACCTCTTGAATCGAGACATCTGCTGTTACCTCTAGGGTAACTCAGCGCTTTGATCAGGCTCTAAACAATCAATCCCTTCCGTGCCATGCTGGAGGCAGCTGGCAAAGTGTGGGCCAGGCACGGTATGATTTTTATTTCAGATGGAATGAACGTCTAATTGAATGCTTGCACAATTGCATTCCAGCCTGGAAAATCTACCTGCTGGTTTCACCACCAGCTGGGAGTTCTCAGAAGCAGGTGACACTCTCCACAATAGCAGTGGCGATTTCATGAAATTGAAAGTAAACATGAAGGTGGCTCCTGATTTGATTGCCCCTTCAGCATCACTTGCTCATAACGCCAGTGACGGATGAGAGACAGCTGTTGCCTTCCACACCACCTTCAGCTTAGTCACCCCAAGTGATGTACACATGCATAACCAGCCTCATCTAGAAATAAGGGAGGTAATCAGAAATGTAGTGAGGGGGTGTCTGCTTGCCGCTGCACCCCTTCTGCGTCCTTTTTCTTTCAGTCTATTGAGCTATTGTTAATTCTTTTCCTCCCACACAAAAATGATCACACTCATGTTCTTTTCATGGTTTCCAGTAGAAACCGTACTTATTTTCCAGAACATTTCTCCATTTTTTCTATGCCCTAAAGCACGAGCATTAAGTCAGAAGTGGTTCCAGATTTATAAACAAAGGTTTGTGACTTTCATAAGACATCAATGACTAAGTTCTTCACTAAATCGGAATGAGATTCTGAGTCATAGTTTTAATTTTGCTTGTTGAACTATTGGTGTTACTGCTCTAAGAGTTTTTACATCAATTAAAACAAAAGTAACCAGAAAAGGATGTCCATATAGGGGAGAGGCTAAGTAAACTAGAGAATGATCCATACCAAACAGCCAAGAACACTGAATAGCTATGAAAAAGTGTAGCCATGAAAATTGTTAAATTTTTAAAAAATCAAATTACGTAACCTGATCTCACTTTTGTAGGAATAGAAGTACGTGTGTATGTGTAGGTGCTCAAAATGCACAGAAAGGAGCCTGGGGAACTGCACAGGGAGCACTTACTGTGGGCAGCACACCACTAGGGAGCGGGAGTGGGGAGTTAGGGAGAGCTATGTTTCCTGGGTTACTTCTATGTCACCGGATCCATAACAAGAAGAGTATATCACGTCTGTAATATATACGTGTACACGTATATACATACATGCATGAGTAAGTATGTATGTACATAAAAGAGAACAGTAACTTCAAACTTTATTTCACTTCCATAATGTTCATATAGTAGTATTACCACTCTTGGAGGCTGGAAATTGTTCCTCCTCTTTAGCTGATGGACTTTGGGAGCCTTTGTCTCTCCTTTACTGCAATGACTCCCAACTTTGAATGCAGATTAGTATCACTCAGGAGCCCAGGCCACGTTCTGGGCCAGTTAAGTCAGGATCTCTTCAGTGAGACCGGCTCCAGCATTTTACAAAGCTCCCGGGGCAATTTCAGGGCGAGACGAAAGTTGAGAACCACTGCCTTACTCTGTAAACCCCTCAAGGGTAGGGTCTGTGTCTGGTTTGTCTTTTTGTCCTCAAAGCACCTAAGTTAATGACTTACACTGATATAATGAAGAGATCTGGACCCTCCAATATTCTCAGAGGGAGAAAAAAATCATAACAACCAGGAACTGACTAACATGTTAGAACCGTCCAAAGCACACAGATTCACAGTAACCAACAGAGAGCATCACACTTCTACGGATGCCCTCAGGGTCAGCTGACGTCTTGGATACGCATCTTTTTGTGTATACACGCGCGCGTGTCCGTACACACACACACACACACACACACCTGTGCTGGGTTTCTAGCCCGTCCCTGAATTTGGTGCAGCGCTTCTTTGGCCAGGTCATAGCCCAGGAGGGGAAAGTGAAAGCCCTCAACCATCTGTGCCCTCTGTTGATGTCAGCAAGAAGACTGTAAAATGAATTTCTTATCTCCGTTGAGCAGAAGCCCACCTTGGAAGGACCCTCGTCCTCCACATGACTGTGTCACATTTTTCCTGAGACATTTCCTAATCGTGCTCGGCTTTTCCTGGGAACTCATTAACACATACTCATGAAAAGAGAACTTTGAAAATGTGAAGTTCTTCTGAAATATTTTGGGTTTTGTCTTGCATGTGGTGCCAAAGGCCTCTTCTTCCCCCAGCACAGCTGGTGTTGCTGGCTTTGGCAGCCACATCTAAAACTCTGTAGCTTTAAATGTTATTGATCTTGGGCCCACTAGGCCTGTTAAAAGGAGTTAACATGAGGGCAGAGGGTCCATTTTTATTGGGTAGCACACCTGGAATTACCCATACTTGATACAGTGCTCTGAGCAGCCATGCGGTTACATTAATTGCCTAGCTGTCAGTCTCCTGACAACAAGATTTCAGGGGCAGAATGTCTGGTGTACAAGTGGATTATAATTCCATTATAAATATCCCTGCTAATATATTCATGAAGCACTTTTAAAAATAATTTATATAACACTCTGAAGTTACCTTGTATCTTTATTTAATTGGTACTCGATGCTTGCTCCATTTTCAAATCTTCTTAGGGTTCCATTGCTTTTTTTTTTTAATAGTTATTTATTTATTTGGCTGCGCCGGGTCTTAGTCATCACGTGCGGGATCTTTAGTTGCAGCATCTTTAGTTACGGCATGCGGAATCCTTAGTTGTGGCATGTGGGATGCAGTTTCCCAACCAGGGATCGAACCCGGGCCCCTGCACTGGGAGCTTGGAGTCTTAGCCACTGGACCACCAGGGAAGTCCCTTAGGGTGCTATTGCTTTTTTAAAAAATCCCATCAGGCCACAGTATCACAACAGATTTTGTGAAATCATATCACTTGCTGAACCTCTACAATGTATGAGCTTATGTATTTTAAAATCAAGAAACTCCCTAATTATTTGGAACAGTGTCTGTCTTTTACATCATTTAGGAGCACGTATATTTTTATGAGCTTACAATTCAAAACATAGGAAAAATAGTGGTCTTAAATCTCAGTATTCTGGAGGAAAACTACACTAAATCAGCCATGTGGAGTATTTCCTCTATAACAGCAGGAAAGCTGCAAACTTTTCCTCAAGATGGAAACTAAAATTGAGAGAAAACCACGGTTCCCTTGGCACATCTCCTCTTAGGATGACATTTTCTGAGCCACCTCCACCAGCTGGCGTCCCCTCACCCAGCCACACAAGCGTGTTTGTTCGTATCAACTCCTGCACATGATTTGCATCATTTAATACATATATTTCCTGCTTTTTTCATTCATTTGATACTTTATTCATGGTTGGAGTGGTTTCTTGCATAGTAACTGCTTATGGAAACTTGTGCTAAAACACAAGTCTTCCCTTTTCCCCCTGGTTCTCTCAGAGGCTCTGCCTTTCTAGAAGCCACTGTCCATCAGCATCCAGCCCACCCCTCCCTTCCCAACCTGCACTGGTTTCCGTTTCTGGCTTCAGATATCCTGGGAGAGGCCGGATGGGAATCAGCATCAGTGTCCCAGGAGAAATCCCCACACCCAAGGACGCGTCAGGACCACGGCAGCAACACACACGTGGCGGCACCCTTCTCTTCTTAGAATAAAGACATCACTCAACAAGCACCAGATAAGTAAAGGAAGGAAGAGCAAGCCAACAGCGAATCATGACTTTGCCTTTGTGGCCACAATTTTAAGTGTCTGAACAGCCCCACTTCTCTGTTGGTTCTGAAGCTCAGGCAGCTCCTCTTTTGTGGCCCTACTTCTCCTTCAAGGGAAACGAAAGGATCCAAGATGATCATTTGCTCACCTGGGCCAGACATTTCACTTATGGCACGTGCGTTCATTCTCAGCACTGCTCTACCTCCACAGGGAAGCAGTACGGCAGAGAGAGGTCAAATGCTGTCCTAGAGCCACCCAGCAAGTACGTGGCAGAGCCAGGATTCAGCCCAGCTGCATTTGATTCCAAAGTCCACATCCCTCCCCTCTATCAGCTCAAGTCACTAAAGGGGGAAATGCAGTGAGTGTGCCAGCCTTAAACCTGCATGTTAAATGAAGGTTTAAATGACAGGCAGCCGAATACGAGTTACCAGTACAATTCACAACGCTCTGCGTTAAACCATCTTTAATGCTTGTGTTACATAGGCAAAAATAAAATTAAATCAGAGTTTTAGTTGTTCAGTATTTTACTTTCAATTATGGTTTGTTTGTTTTCTTTCCTTTTTCAATGCTCAAATTTTCCCTAATTGTAACTAAGGGTAAAGGAATCAGAATTTACTCTGCCTTTTTAGGAGCTGAAGTTCCTCCCCAGTTCATGAAAGAAAGTTCTTCTTTACCAAAGAATACCAGATAACAAAAGTAGAAGAAATGATAGCATTAGGAAATCATCATTTTGCAACTCCCTATGAAATAACTCATTCAGGCAAGAACCATCAATGAATGCTACAACCATTGGGTAAAGTTGTGGGGAGATAGAATCTTTGGTCATGACCAAAGTACCACCCCATACCTGACTTGCCAATTTTTACTTTTACCTAGAAAAGCCCTTGTGCTCAACAGCTCAACCAAGGGAGCAAACTTGGCATCCCTAACAATGGTACACCTGGCACTGAGCCTCTTGATATGATGCAACAGGAAGTACTCCATATCACCTATGGAGTATATTCTCCACCTACAGAGTGTTTAACCTGCACTTAAAGAAGTCTTTAGTCCTAATTTCAATGCACAGAAAATTCAATAGCTAGGGCATCAAGGTAATGACATGACAAGGAGGCAATTAGGCACGTGGGACATTCTACAAGACAAACAGCCTCGTCTCTTCAGAAAATCCATATGATAGTGGAAAGCAGATCAATGGTTGCCTGGGACCAGGGGCAGAAGGGGAATGACTGCAGCAGGGCACAAAGGACTTTTTCGGGATGATAGAAATCTGTATCTTGATTGGGGTGCTGATTACACTGATGCATCTGTCAAAATGTATGAAGAGCATACTTGAAATGACTGCAATTTACTAAATTTAAATTATACCTCAATACAGTTGATTTTAAAAACAAAAGCAAAATAGCAGTGTCACACAAAAAAGTGAGACTACTGGTCCATATTTAAATAGACTAAAGAGCCATTTTAACTAGATACAATAAGAGAAACTTGGTAAATCTGGGCTTGAAAAAAAAAAAAAGAAAAACCAAGGAAGACACTTTGGGAATAACGAGGGGAATTTAAACATGCACTGGCTACTAGATCATATTGAAGACTTTCGAAAATTTCTTATGGTTGTGTAGGACAATAGTCTCATGATTAGAAGATGATTGTTGAAATACATAGAAGTGTCCTGCCTGTAACTTAATTTCTATACTCAAAGATATATGTGAATATGTAGAAAGATAAATCAAATATAGCAAAAAGTTATCAATGGTTGAATTTGGTAGTGGAAGCTCATTGATAGTCATTGTACTAGACTTTCAACGATTCTGTACTTTTGAAATTTTTAATCATGAAAATGTGGGAAATGGCAAATGCCATTTGAGTGGTGATGGTCCCTGTGGTTTGCAGTCAGTCTTCAGAAATTTTGGCTGCTTGGTGAGATGTTTTTCATATCAAGAAGTCACCCCCTTTCCATTGCTTCTCCTGAAGGCTCCCCAGGGAGTCTTTTATGGCGGATTCTGTGACCTGGAAGGACTTGGGTCTCCTCCTACTGGGTCACATTATTGTTGGGAAAATATGGGTGAATGGTTATGTTATTATTTACATAAATATTTCAATAAGACTAAAAAGAAAAGATAAATTCACTCCTGGAGTTTCTTCATGAGAGAGAGGATAGAAAAACATAGGTTAAGGAGCTTTTAGTACTTATTTAAAGTTGAATGGGAATATATGTAATATGTACTTGAAGATGTGACTTTTTCTAAAACTTCAACTAAACTGATGTGATTACTAGGTTTCTACCTGTTTACGATGGTGATGTCTATGATGTTACTTTGGCTAAGGAAAGTGATCACTATCTAAATTCTCCTCCTCCCAGAAAGTCTAACTCAAATTGTTTCTCCTGCACAAAGTCTTCCTAAACTAACACAACCTATGCCGATTGCTCCCTCTCCCAGATTTCCACCTGCTCTTGTCCTCTGTTTCACCCTGTGAATCCTTAGTCACCTACTAGATTATTTAAATAGCTTGCACTTTTGCATCCTCTTCCCCCAAAGCCAGATTGGGTTTGATTGGGATGCCCAGCCCTGATTCTCCCAGCATATCTGTTCCTACCTCACATATCCATCCATACTGTGAGTGCTTTGAGGGCAGAGGCCATGGCTAAGCACCTTAGTACTTCCAGTGCCCTGCACAGGGCCTGGTCCATAAATATTTGACAAGTGAGCAATCACTTTCTTCCCATCCCTACTATGGTCCAGTGCACAAGGCAAGGCATGGAAGAGTTTCCCCTTTAAAGTTTCCTTGTTGAATGGATCAAGTTACCTGGAATCAGGAGATGTGAGTGATAAAATCTCTCTCTCTGTCTCTGCCTCTTCTCATTTTCTCTTCACCCTTGGAACAGAGCCATCATACTGGCAAGAGTCTCAGGCCACACAGAGAGGCCCCAAGTACAGCCTCCAGCAGATGGCCGTAGCCAAAACGCCAGTCGACAGCCAGCATCAACCACCAGACGTGTGTATACGTGAGCCTTCAGGCGGTCCAGCCTCTGTCTTTCAGCTGAGACCCCGGACGTGCCCACTGTTCCCTGTCCACATTCCTGACCCACAGAACCTGTGAGCGTAATGAGCAGTTGTTTTATGGTACCACTCTCTGGGGAGATAGGGTACACAGCCACACTAAATGGGCACTGTCTCTGCTTCGCATCCTTCCCTACGTCTCTACTTCTCATCCTTCTCTGCCGCATCTAAAACTAGGAGTACCTCAGGTAGCATTACCAGATAAGTTACAGGATGTCCAATGAAATCTGAATTTCAGATAAACAGCAAATGATTTTTTAAATTATAAGTATGTCCCAACTTTTTCATGGAACATACCCTAAAAAAAAGTATTTATTGTTTATCTGAAATTCAAATTTAACTGGGCATCTTCTATTTTATTTGCTAAATCTAGTAACCCTAACCTCAAGTCTCCACCTTAGATCCTTCTCTATCTACACCCACTACTTAAGTGAGTTTATCCAGTCCAGTCCACATCCTGACAACTCTCTAATTTATACTTCCTATTCACAACTCTGCACTAACCTCACACTGAGACATCTAGCTGCCTACTTGATAATTCCGCTTTCATAAGCTCATAGTCATCTCAACCTAAACAGAATTGTTGATTGCAACCTCTACCCGCCCGCCCAGTCTTCAGCCACTCTATCTTCCTCATCTCAGTGAAAGACACCGATATCAACCCAGGTGTTCAAGCCCTGAGCTGAGAGTCAGCCTTGATTCCTCCCTGTCGTGGACTCTGTACCCAATCAATGAACATATTTCCAACCTGTCCATGTCTCCATATGTCCACTACATCCCCTCTGGATCAAGCCATACTCTTCTCTCTCTTGAATAACTTTCCTGGCTACTAAGTGACCTTCCTGCTTCCCTCTTGCTTCTCTGTAACTCTCCAGAATGCAATCTGTACACAGTAGCCAGAAAGATCTTTTAAAAGAGAGATAATGTAACTCGCCTACTAGAAACTCTCCAATTGACCCTCACTGCACTAAAAATAAAATGCAAATATCCTCCAAGACCCTTCCTGATGTAGTTTGTGTATCACTCTTTCAGCAGTTCACTAACCTTTCTGCTCCTCAAACATGCTAAGCTTCTTCCTCCCTTAAGACCCTTGGAATGTTCTGCCTAAAGGTCTGCACATGGCCACTCACCCTTGTTATTTGTACCTCAGATCTCACATCACTTCCTCATTAGGCCTCCTCCCCCGCCTCCCCTGACCCACTCCCCTCTGGTGGCCGTCTGCCTGGGGTATTTCCACCCCGATGCAACCCCTCCTATACCCCCTTTCTGTTTTGCCTGAACATCCTTTACTGTCTTTTCACTTTCCACCTTTCTTCTTTGAAAATAGCACAGAGCCAGATTCTGTTAATTTCTCATTAGTATTAATTTGTTAATCTGCTCATTAGTATATAATTTAATATATGGTTTAACTGCCCGCATTTATTGCGACAGCTCATTACAGGGAGTTATTTCTAACAGATAAATCTTAGTTTTCTATCTATCATGCATTTTTCATGTTTCTTTTTGCTCATTTCCTACCTGCTGTATATTTTTTTATTCTCTTAGTTTCTTCTTTTAGTTTGAAAATTATACACTTTATTATCTTAGAGGTTACCATTAAAACTCTAAACTGTGTATACTCAACAAAAACCTGGAGTTAATATATTACTCTTCCCAGAGAACAAAGCAAGACTCTCATAATCCTTGCATGCTATACACCACCAGTCATGCTAATAATGTGTGTTTTTTTTGGTTTTTTTTTTGGCTGCATTGGGTCTTTGTTGCTGCGCGTGGGCTTTCTCTAGTTGCGGCGAGCGGGGGCTACTCTTCGTTGCAATGCGCGGGCTTCTTATTACGGTGGCCTCTCTTGTTGCGGAGCACGGGCTCTAGGCGTGCGGGCTTCAGTAGTTGTGGCACGCAGGCTCCGTAGTTGTGGCTCGTGGGCTCTAGAACACAGGCTCAGTAGTTGTGGCACATGGGCTTAGTTGCTCCACGGCATGTGGGATCTTCCTGGACCAGGGCTCCAACCCATGTCCTCTGCATTGGCAGGCGGATTCGTAACCACTGGGCCACCAGGGAAGCCCATGATGTGTATTATTTAATTCCAACTTATTAAAATCCTTTGAATTTGCTTTCTTGTGTTTTACAGCTAGTGCTACTTTGGACTTTCCAACATGCTGACTAGTTTCTTTGCCTGTCTTCACTTTTTGTCTCCAACTCATTCCTTCCGGTCCTGTTTTCTTCTGCTGAAAAATATCCTTCAGTCGCTCTTCCAGTGAGGTTTTGTGAGAGGTAAGCTCTCTTGGTCTCTATGACTAAAATGTTTTTATTACACCTTAGATCTTGGGTATAATTTGTGGGTAAGGAATTCTTGTCCCTCAGCAGTTTGGAGGTGTCATTCAGGTAGCTGCTGTCATCTGTTACTGCCAAGTCCACTGTCAGTCAAAGTATCATTGCTTTTTAGGCACATGACTTTCTAGTGGTTTTGAAGATTTTCTCTAGGCTGCTGATGTTCTGTCGTTCTATTCTGCTGTGTCTGTGTGAGGACATATTTGTATCTATTCTGCTTAAGACTTGGTGTGTCCCTTCAATCTAAATGCTCATCTTTTGTTTTTCTTTTTATTACTGTGACTCTATCCTACATTCAAAGGAGTGCACGGACTGTACATGTACAGATGTAAGCGCAGTAAAATAAACACCTGTGACTCCACCAACGAACTTAGGAGACAGAGCTTCACCAATGTCTCAGAAGCCCTTGTGTGCCCTCCCCTGACCACACTCCCTTCCTCCCTCCAAGAGGCGCCTGTACACCTAACTTTTATATCAATAAATCCCTTGTTTTTCTTGAAGGGTCTACCACAATTGTATGAGTTTCTACCCAACATGTTTTTTAATTTTGCCTATTATTCCACTCTATATTACTAGAATCATATATTCTCTGTACTTCTGTGACTTACTGTTGTCATTCAGCATTATGCTTTTTGAGATACATTCTTGTTAATACATGCAGCTGTAGTTCACTTATTTTAAATTACTGTACAGTATTCCATTATATAAATATAACAGGAAATAAATATTTATGGAGTGAACAGATATGTGAATAAATAAATTTACCATTACACACAGCCCCATTCTGACGACTGAATTTTGCTCTGAACATCAATTTTTGAAGGAGGCAAAGATTTCTTAAACAAAATACAAAAACTCTGATAATAAAGGAAAAAAATGAGTTGAGCTGGAAAATAGTAAAATGAAGACACCTACTCATCAAAAGACATTATTAGCAGAGTAAAAATAGAACCTGCATATTGGAAGAAGCATTTGCAATACATGCTCAACAAAGGACTCACATTTTGAATAGGAAAAAAAAAAATCTCCTTCAAATTGATAAGAAAAAGAATATTCAGTAGAAATAATGAACAAAAGACTTGAATGGAACTTGACAAAAGGGGGTATCCAAATGGCCAATAAACATCTGAAAAGTACTCAACTTCATTAGTCACCAGAGAAATGCAAACTAAAATGATAATGTGATGCCATAATACACCTACGAAAACAGCTAAAACGAAAAACACTAAATATTGCAAGGATATAGCGCAACTCAGACTCCCACATACTTCTGGTGGGGCTGTAAATTTGCAAAACCATTTTGGAAAACTGAACATAAACTGAATGAAAGCTTAACATATGTTTACTCTACAATCCAGCGATTCTACTACTAGGTAGAGACTCAACAAAAATGTAAACTTATTACTTTCAATGCAATCTTAATCAAAGTGCCAGAAGGTTATTTTGTGGTATCAACAAACCAATTCTAAAGTTTATATAGAGAGGCAAAAGACCTAGAATAGCCGACACGATGTTTAAGGAGAACAACAAAATTGGAGGATTGACACTATCCAGCTTTAAGACTTACTATAAAGCTACAGTAATCAAAATACTGTGCTATTGGTGAAAGCATAGACAAATAGATCAATGGAACAAAATGGAGAGCCCAGAGACCCAAACAACTATAGTCAACTGACCTTTGAAAAAGGAGCAAAGGCAATTCAATGGAGAAAAGATAGTCTTTTCAACAAATGGTGCTGGAACAACTGGACATCCACATGTAAAACAAACAAACAAACAAAGAATCTAAACCCAGACCTTATACCCTTCACAAAAATTATCTCAAAATGGATCATATACCTAAATGTAAAATGCAAAACTATGAAACTTCTAGAAGATAGCAAAGGAGAGAATCTAGATGACCTTGGGTTTGGCAGTGACTTATAATAGATACAACACCAAAGGCATAATCCATGAAAGAAAAGAAGCGGTAAATTGAACTTCATTAAAATTTAAAACTTCTGCTCTATGAAAGATGAGAGGATAAGCCATAAACTTGGAGGAAATAATTGCAAAACACATGTTTAATAAAGAACTGATATCCAAAGTATGCAAAGAACTCTTAAAACTAAATGATAAGAAAACAAAAGACCTGAATTTAAATTGAGCAAAAGGGAATTCCCTGGAGGTCCAGTGATTAGCACTTGGCACTTTTGCTGCCAGGGGCCCGGTTTTGATCCCTGGTGGGGGAACTATCCCACAAGCCATGCGGCTGGCCAAAAAAAAATTGAGCAAAAGATCTGCACTGACACCTCACCAAAGAAGATATATAGATGGCAAATAAACATACCAAAATATGATCAACATCACAGTCATTAGGGACTTGCAAATTAAAACAACAATGAAATATCACTGCATACTATTAGAATGCCTAAAACCTAAACCACTGACAACACCAAATGCTGGCGAGGATGTAGAGCAACAGGAACTCTCACTCATTGCCGATGAGAATGCAAAATGGTAACAGCAACTTTGGAAGACAGTTTGGCGATTTCCTATAAAACTAAACATACTCTACTACAAGATCCAGCGATTTCACTCTTTGGTATTTACTCAAAGGAGTTGAAAACTACGTCCACACAAAAACCTGCACACAGATGCTTATAGCAGCTTTATTCATAATTGCCAAAACTTGGAAGCAACCAAGATGCCCCTCAGTAGGTGAATGAATAAACTGTGGTCCATCCAGACATTTATTCAGCGATAAAAAGAAATGAGCTATCAGCCATGAAAAGATATGGAGGAACCTTAAATGCATATTGTTAAGTAAAAGAAGCCAATCCAAAAGGCTACATACTGTATGAGTCCAACTATGTGATACTCTGGAAAAGGCAAACTCTAGAGACAGTGTTGCCAGGGGTTAGGAGGGAGTGAGGGACAAACAAGCAGAGCATGGAGATTTTTAAAGCAGTGAAACTATTCTGTATGATGCTATAATGATGGATATGTGTCATTATACTTTCTTAAAATACCCATAGAATGTACAACACCAAGAGTGAACCCTAATGTAATGGGCTTTGGCTGATAACAGGGACATGTAACATCATCATCATCATAACAAATGCACCACTCAGTGCAAGACGTGATCCTGGGGAGGCTCTGTGGGCTGGGGGTGGAGGCAGGAAGCACATGGGAACTCTCTGTACTTTCTGCTCAACTTTGCTGTGAACCTATAACTGCTCTAAAAATAAACGTTACAGTATATGAGCCTGTAAAACTGTTCAAGTAGATGAGCCTGTAAAAACTGTTCAAGTATATGAGTCTGTAAAACTTCATTTGTTTAAACCATCCACGATGGTTTATCCTTATCCCAAGATTGACCTGGAAAATTGCCTTAAATTGGTGTTACCCTCTTGTAAACCTCCAAAAAGACACTATAGACTACAGCTTTTTGTGAGTGATAAATGGGAAAAGGCAGACCTTCCTGCCCAGCCTGTGTTTAAGATGAACAATGAATGATAAAAAATGATAACGTGGAGTGATAAAAAGGGAAATCATTTTGTTAAGGAAGATCTTGGGTGCAGTGGCAGATCTGACAGCTAGAACTATTGCTATGCAATTCAGTTCTCATTCGTTTCTAAATTTCTTTCCCTTCTTTTTTTCTCTCTCTCTCTCTGCAGGATGTTTAAAAGCATTCCAATAGCAACAAAAAAGGCTTTTAAATAATTCAAGCGTAATGCTACTTGTGCCTCTTTGAGAGTCATCCCATTGTCATCTGTGTCTGTCTTCGTTACCTCTGGAAAGACAAACATCATTCAGGGACCAGACCCAGGCTCAGTAAGCTCCAAAGAGGAACAGCCACATGCCTGAAGTTAGCAGAGAAAGAAAATGCAGAGAGGGGGCCTAACACTGGCCACCAGTGCATAGATTTGAGATTTGAATCTACTACTCACTTCCCTGGCATTTCCCCAAGCTGGCCCTTTGACTAAATGCTAACTAAGTCCAGATAAATGTCAGCTAACGTGTTACCCATGCCCGATGGCCACATGAGATTCAGTAAACACTGTTAACCAGGAGACAAAAGAGAAGCATCCTTTCTATCCAAAATCACTTTTTAAAACAATTATAATCTTGTCATCAACCTGTCAAGCATTGATACTTTTGATATGTCTTTTAAAGTTATTTAGGATTTAGAGCTAATTGTAACGAAAATCTCACAAATACTTGGATAATAAATTCCAAAAATCATCTGTATTTTCTTTGCCTAAACCTGGTTTTCCCCTGATGAATGAATAGAACGCATCTTTCTGACTCACCTACGACCCCGCAGGGGCCAAAGCTTGCCCCAGCTCTGGTTAATATCCTGACTCAGTGATCACACTACAGCCAAAATGACTGGAAATGCACAAATGATCTAAAAAAACACTTTAGTGGCCTCCCATTTTGTGCTCTCACAGCAGCGCCCTTGTAAGCCCTGCAAGAAGGAGGCTGAAATGGGTGTTCGGTAGCCAACAACGGCATCTGCCCCATGAGGGATGCAACAGGACAGAAGGCAGAGACTTCCTACAAGTCTCTTGGCTTAGTATTGCAGAAGCCCAGGCCCTTAAAGGCTTCTAGAGGATTCCATAGACAGACATAATGCCGTCGTCAGAAGCATGCATGTTGTATCTTTATAATGAGGAGAGGATTTGGGGTGTGCAAAAGATCTTTTGCAGAAGTTGGGAAGTGGTGAAAATCGGGCTTCCTTTATTCCTAGGTCAGAGCTAGAGTCTCTCCGGCTGGAAGAGGGTAGAGGGGAGGCCGGCTGCAGACCCGGAGGGGAAAGGCCAGGCCATCTTCGGGAAGTGCACTCTCCAGCCTGGCCAGACGCTCCAGAGGCCTGGCTGGCCAGGCTGTCCACAGTGATGACCATCTCAGCAGTAACCAGCAAGGACGGGTCATTGGTAATCAGGTGACCCCAGCCCTCAACTCCCTTTTATCTTCCCGTCCCTGTCGGCAAAACCACACAATGCCTGACGCGCAGCTAATATTCAGAGGTATGTTTTGAATGAATAAAGATAAAGAAACACTCTGCCACAGTGAGTTTTTATAATGGACACTTTTCTACCAAATTACCTTAAACTTCTTTGTCTCATCTGATACACAAACACAAATCTCTACTAATAAATACAAACTGGCCCACTTAGTAATTTCCTCTGTTCTCCTGCAGTTTTCAGATCCAGCGCTGTAGCTAAAACCATTTTCTAAGAGGCTCTGGCCCTATCCTGTTAAGTAACATTATATTTAAGCAGATGTATTATATAATGGTTTTAAAACCAAGTGTTTTCTGCGCACACGAAGAGAAAAAGACGTTCGACCTTAATTATCGGGGCTCCGGGTCCCAGGGTCTGGTCAGCAGAGGGGAATGGAGCAGAGAAAACCCCCCTCCACCCCCGCCCCGCGACATGTGGCTGGAGTGTCGGCGGGTCCCCCGCGACCACCCCGGCTCCGACACTGGCAGCTCGCGGTGGGCAGTTACGGGGTTTTAGCCCCGTTAACAGGCTGGAGGAAAGATGCATCACGCCCGTCAGAGGTCTGCTCTGACCCAGTGTCTCCACAGATGACTGCCCTGCTCTCTTCCCCGTCACAGCCTCGCCCGCCGCTCTGCCCTCCGGTGCTGCAAGGTCATTAAGGCGATTAGCAGGGCATCTGACGCACCCGGAAGATCACAGCGAGTATTGTCAGCCAGAAGCCCCATCAGCGCTGCCAGCAGCTCCCGCTCTACTGGGAGGGCTTGTGATTCATTAGGGAGGATGCCCAGCCTGCCTTAAGGAACTGGGAGTTCGTGTGTTTGCTCCGCTTCCCGTTGCACAGAAAACAGGGGCCGTGCCCTGCTGCCCTAGCCCCCAGACCCCGCCTGGCACACAGGCAGGCCTTCCCTTCCCTAGAAGAGGAGGCCCAGTGCTTCACCACTGCACTCGTGTTACTACCCGAGTCATCGTTTGGTCCATCCCGCTTCTCCCTCCAATATGAGAGCAGAAAAAGTGATGTCAGCCTGCAGCCCAGTGAGCCTTCCTCGGAAGGGGCAAGGGGTGGGCAGTGTTCCTTCCCAGCCCCTCCCAGTCAAGCAGTCCTCACACTCCTCCCCATCAGTCACAGAGTCCTTTTGGAATTCCTCCAGGCTGAGGCAAGACCCAGCAGTGTCCCCCAAGCAGGGTTGCTGAGAAACTACAGGGCTTCTTTAAAAGCCAAACCCTAAGCTCCCAAGAATGGCTGTGCCTTCCTGGGACTTCCTCGGCGGTCCAGTGGTTAGGACTCCGTGCTTCCACTGCAGGGGGCATAGGTTCGATCCCTGGTTGGGGAACTAAGATCCCATGTGCTTCGAGGTGCAGGAAAAAAAAAAAAAAGGTTGTGCCTTCCTGAGGTAGAGACAGCTAGCTGCCACCCAATACCCCTTCTATTTTTCCTTAGTGACAGAAGTGCAGTATCACAAGGGGTGCCAAAGACACCCAGAGAAAAGACTACATTTCCCAGCTTCCCTTCTAGCTGTGAGTGTCCATGTGACTAGTGAGATACAAATGCAAGTACTGGGTAGGACTCTGGGAAGATTAATAAATGAAAGCTAGGTCATCTGGGATGCTACTTCCTGCTGCCTGTAACTTAGATAGCTGGTGCTCCAGCAGTCATCCCGGACCACAAGGAGGACCCTGAGGATGAGAGCTACACACTAGCTAGAAGGGCAGAGAGATGACAGGTTCCTCGGTCTCAGATGGCCATGGAACTACCATTCCAGCCCAACGTAGCCTACCCTGGACTTTTTTTTTTAATTAACAGACTTTGTTTTTGAACAGTTGTACGTTTACAGAAAAACTGAGAGGAAAGTTCAGAGAGCCACACCCCCAATGGTTTCCTTTACTATTAACATCTTGCATTGGTGTGGTATATTTGTCGCCATCAATGAACTGATACTGATAACATTATTATTAACTAAAGTCCACAGTTTACATCAGGATTCATTCTTTATGTTGTATATAAGTTCTGACAAATGATAATGACAGGTATCCATCATTACAGCATCATACACAATGGTTTCACCACCCTAAAAATTCCCTGTGGTCTACCTATTTATCCCTCCCTCCCCCACCCCCTGGTATCCATGACAACCACTGATCTTTTTACTGTCTCCATAGTTTTGCCTTTTCCAGAATGCCATATGCTTAGTATCATACAGTATGGAGTCTTTTCAGACTGGCTTCTTTCACTTAGCAATATGTGTATGAGTTTCCTCTGTGCCTTTTTATGTGGTTTGAAAGCTCATTTCTTTTTATTGCTGAATAACATTCCATTGTCTGGATGTACCACAGTTTATTTATCCATTTACCTACTTGAAGATATTCGGTTGCTTCCAAGTTTGGGGATTTCTTTAATATGAGAGGAAACTTCTTTTTTATTTAAGCCACTGTCATTTTGGAGTTTCTATTACCTGTAGCCGAAAGTACTCCTAACTGACATGCTTCCCTTCAAGAAAGACTGTCAACAAGGCCAACTGAGCCTCTATCTACCGTCTCAGCTGGGTCCTCCCCCTGGTGTGCTGTGTCTTCTGCTGCCCCAGCTCTGCCTGGGGGAGGAGGGAGGAAATGGATAAACTCAGAATCCCAGGTCAATAGAAACTTATAGGGAGGGAGTTTTGTGGGGAGGGGACTTCGCAAAAATCCCGTGATGAAACAGCAGGTTCTGCTTACCTCTCCTGGGGCAAGGGCTTCACTAAATCACACCCAGGACAAAAAATGACTGATTTTCGGGCTTCCCTGGTGGCGCAGTGGTTAAGAACCTGCCTGCCAACGCAGGGGACATGGGTTCGAACCCTGGTCCAGGAAGATCCCACATGCCATGGAGCAGCTAAGCCCGTGCACCACAACTACTGAGCCCGCATGCCACAACTACTGAGCCCACATGCCACAACTACTGAGCCCACATGCCACAACTACTGAGCCCACGTGCCACAACTACTGAAGCCCGTGCGCCTAGAGTCCGTGCTCCGCAACAAGAGAAGCCACCGCAATGAGAAGCCCACGTACCACAATGAAGAGGAGCCCCCGCTCACCGCAACTAGAGAAAGCTCGTGTGCAGCAACGAAGACCCAATGCAGCCAAAAATAAATAAATAAAATAAATAAATCTATAAAAAAAAAAAAGATGCTCTCTCTGCCTTTATCCTCTCTCAGGTCAGCCTGCATAGGTTCAGCTCATCAGCCTCCAGGGTGGGGTCTGTCCATAGCCCTGCTGTCTGCAGTGGGAGACAGCAGCAGATGAGGTAGGAGAGCACACACGTGCGCGCGCGCACACACACACACACACACACACACACACTCACACGCTTTGGAGTTCCTGCTTCTGTGCTGTGCTGATGCCTCGGTGTCCATCAGCTGCTTTTGCTGCCCTTCAACATGGTTTTCAACTCTGCTGCAATCCACAGCCTTCACTGGACCTCAGTGCCAATTACAATTCATTTTCAGCTATGTTCGTGGGTACATTTTGTGTAATACTTCCCTTTGTGTGACATGTTTTGCTGCTATTTTTCCCAGACACTTTTAGCACTGTTGAAATTCCTCCTTTGTGAAACTAAATAGCCAAAATTAAATTACTTGAGGTGCTCCTCCCACAGGCACTGATCTGGGGCTGAAGAAGATGTTTTGCCCATGTATCACTGTGTGTCTTGTCAGTTTGCACCGGAACAGTGACACCCTGACCCAAACCAGCTGGGAGCTCGTACACAACATTTTGTTTCATGCACTTTACTGAATCCTAACATGGGCCACTAAATGCCCCTTGGCAATCCAATGGGAAGACTGTCTACTGGGTCAAAGTCCTCAAGGGACTGAGTCAAGAGGTATGACTATAAAAAAAAAAAAAAAAAAAAAAAGAGGTATGACTATTCCTTGGGTGAATTTAGTTTGTTCAAAAGGCTGTTTGAACATTGTTAACACTTGAACATTTTGGAACTGCTTACCCAGCAGAGTAAAAAGAAGAACCCAATTCTATAACTGTACAAAAAATACTACCCACAGGGCTTACAATAAGATCTTTGGTTTGAATTCAAAGTCAAAATTTAGCCTCAATAGCTGTGTTTTTCTTGCTAAACTACTTGACATTGTCAAATGAATCCATATTCCAGGGGGAAAAGACTCAAATCAAGCTTGGTCTGAACGAAACATATTTGAAATAACTGGAAAGTAGTGCAAGGGGTTAGTTACCTTTGGGTGTAGAGGGGATGCAAACTAGGTGAACAGGGACCAAATGAAGTGAAGATTTTCACTTTATGCCTTTTTATAGTTTAAAAAAAATTCTGAACCTCAGGAAAATATACCTATTCCAAAAAATAAAAACTGGAAAACTCTGCTACCTCAGGTATATTGGCTCTATCCATCCATGCAGAAAGTTCTGTAAAGGGTCCCAGTGAGGGAGGGAGAGTAAGACCCCGAAGCTGGCTTGTGGACCTGGGAAGAGGTGTCCCTGAGGTGCAAATGGCAGAAACCAGCACCTGTTGTGATGTGAGGTCAGCAAAACCATGCCCTGTGTTCTTAGATGGCAGTCATGCCTGTTAAAGTGTTCATGTGTTTAAACTTTAATGTTGAAACCTGCCATCATATAAAGGAGACTCTCCTGGAAAAGGAATCCAAATGAATGATGCTTGTGAACATTAGGAAGTGGCTCAGCTACTACCTCAGTCGTTCATTGCTTTTCACATGTGTCCATCTTCTCATTCTGCAAAGGGACTACAAACTAGGGTGGTCCTCAAGAACATGAAGAGGAGCCTGGTGGCAGTTCCCAGTGGAGAAAGGAACATACTGCTTCAAACTACCAACCCTACTCTACATTGAAAATAATACAAAACTTGCAATATTTAAAAGAGTATGTGGAGAATGATACAAAAATCAAAAAAACTAGAATTTGGGTTTTTGTGTGTGTGTGTTCACGGGACTTGAACACAATTGCATCAGGGAGGTGAACTGGTGCATATGTTGACAATTCTGCTTTTCAAAAAAAGTAACGGGAGATAATATCTCTGGAACGATACATAAGGAACGGGTAAAAGAGGGTTGGCTTCAGGGGAGTGGCTAGAGACTCAGAGCCAGGAGAGAGATTTACCTTTCACCTTGTATCCAAGGGAAACCTGATACAAACTTGATTTCAAAACAAACAGGAGGAGGAAGTAAGTCAGCTAGCAAAACAAAAACAACCGTTGCTAAAGAAGAGCCGAACTGTGGCTGGCAGGTGCTGCTGTTGACACCCCGCCTGCCCTGGCACTCTAGCCGTCCTTGACTTCCAGGACAGTGCACTCCTCTGGCTTCCCCCTAAGCCTCTGATGTTCCTCCTCGGCCCTGCCATGGGCTGCTCCTCTTCACCCACCCCTGGTTCCCCCAGCTCTGCCACCGACCCTGATGCCATCCTCGGTTACCCTCCCTCTGGTCCTCCCAATGCACACCTCATTTTGGACAAACGCATTCACTCCCAAATCTCTTCCCAAGCTTCAAGAGGTGCATCCAAGTGCACCAGTATATCAGCTCATACACCCTGCAGGCCTCTCAGTTTCAACGTTCACACCTCCCAACGCATCTAAAAGCCAAGGGAAGACTCCGGGGGCCTCACGGAGGAAGCCCTCTGTGGGGGGCTGTGCTGGGTTGGATCAAGGCAGGAACCTGTGCCCTCTTCCATCCTGTACCTCCAGCAGCTTGTACCTGGTCACCATCCCCACAACCAGTGGTCCAGGAACGCTACTGCCATTCCTACTGCCCGGGGTCCACGGCTGGCGAGGACGCACAGCATGGAACGTGCCTGCTTAACTCTACATGCAAGCTGCTTTTCACACTGCAGGTCCCCAGCCACACGGAGACCTGTCCCCTCCGGTGAGGGTCAATCTGTGCGGAGGACATCAGAGAACCATCGGCACCTGTTCCCGCGAGCTTGACAAAACCTCTTCAACGCACCGACAGTGTCTGACACACAAAAAGAAGGAGCGGGCGGAACGTTAAGAGGCACTTGGCCTGTTCTGAACCTCGAGGAAATCGGCCTGAATCACCGTCCTCGTCAGCTGGGCCTTCCAGCAGCATCGGAAGAGTCTGTCCTCAGCCCAGCGCCAGCTTTCCAGGGAGCCAGAGGAAGCTGGCAGCTCGGGCCACCGCGCCCACTGTGCTGGGGACGAGGGACCCAGGAGCCCGATGCCGGCGGGAAGGCCGGCAGCCCAGGAGCTCCGGCCAGCGTCCGAGTCCGGACACGGAGCCCTTGCTGCTTCCCCGGGGCCCCCGCGCTCTCCCCTCCCACAAGCGGGCAGGGCGGCAAGCAGCCAGTTCCCAGCCTGCGTGCTCCCACCACAGACACGGCTCACGAGGGGCGGCGCGGCTTCGCGGCTAAGACAGTCCGGTCTGCAGCCCGACAGCCTAGGCCTGAACTCCGAGCCGGCCTCTTAGCAGCCAGGCAAACCGGGGCAAGCTCCTGAACTTCCCTGTGCCTCAGTCTTCTCATCTGTAAAGTGGGAGTGATGAGCACAGGATTTACCTCAGAAGGGTGTGAGGTGTTAATGTCACCGGCAAAGCCCATTCACAATTCCGGAAAAATAAAGACAGAATCTGGGTAACAAAATAAAGTCTAACCTTTTTTTTTCTTTTCCTCTGTGCTGAGTCTAGCGTCACTGCCTCACAGGTGGGCCACGTGCAGAGGCCTCGCACCCGGCCCTGCAGTCCAGAGTTCCCGATGCGTAATGGCTACACCGACGGCTCAGCTCCGGGCTGCGCGCAGACACCTCACGTGACACTCAATCCAAGATGGCGGCGGCGGGCCGTGTGCAGAGAGGCTGCAAGGGCTCTGGAGCGGGAGCGGCACAGCTGCGCCTGCGCCCGAGAAGAACCCCGCCCCCTTCCCCGCTGCCAGACTCTATAAAGCAGCCCCGCCCATCGCCGTTAGGGGAGAGCGGGGAGAGCGGGGAGAGCATGTGCTCTAGAGCGGGGGTCGCAGCTCCCTGTTCTTTAATCAAAGAATAAACCTTTCCTTTGTTTCTGCCCTAAAGTCAGCCTTGTTCTATTGGCACAAGTGACACCAAGCAGGAGGACCCTTGCCAGGACCTGACTTGAAAGGGTTGGTAACAGTGCACATAAAGCGTTACTGAAAACCGTGCCTAGTTCTATACAGCATATAAGTATACATATAAATATACTACATATGCTATGATATACTATTATCATCATATTATATCACCAGATAAGCCAACTGAATGCTGGTGACGGGACAGCTGATGGCACGAAGCTCTTAACGTTTGCACAAGCTAGCATGTGGAGGAGAGAGAGCTCAGGAGCGGTGAGTAAAACAAGGCTCCTGTCCCTGTGCTACCACATCCAAGTTATGTAGGCAAAGCACGTAATCTCTCTGAGCCTCAGTTTCCGCCTAAAAGTGGAAATAACAGCTTCACTGCCTAATTCACAGGGCTCCTTTGATGGCTGAATGAGATAGCATCCGTGAAAAATGTGCAAAGGCTCCAGAAAGCTACACCAAAGCAAAGGGCAATTACCAATAGGAAATTCCTTTGCTTCTAGGGATCTACCATGTGGGCGGCGGGTCGATGACCCAGGAGCCCAGCTCCGTCAGTCTTGAGGCTCCTGTTCTCTTCATCTCCCGACCCGGGGTCAACATGGGAGGGATGGAACAAGCCAGCCAAGACCTCAGCCAAGCCTCATCCGAGATCCCATGGATGGCAGAGAACATTCAACCAGCCAAGAAGTGTAGGGGGCGGGGGTGGAGGCAGGAGGTGGCCCGGCTCCAGTGACATGGACCACGCAGGGTAGGGTCTCACAGGATCTGAGAAGCTCGGTTTTGCCTCTGCCACAATCATGTGACACTTGGGCTCTCAACAGTCTTCGGGAAGAACGTAACAAACAACCTTCACCCTTAATGCTTCCATTTAAAGGACTATTTACGAACATCAGACTTCTGGTTCCCGAGTAAACTCAGCATCAGCAAGATCACATCCTCATCAGGACCAAGTGGTCTCGTGAAGCCATATCCATGTACCTCCCAGCACAAACAGAATAAGAACACGTAAAATTCAAATTAACTTAATCTGATCTCTGACAACCATCAGCTGTCCTGTACCCTGGATGTCGCCCCAGCCCACTTGTGCTGTAATATTCTGTGACTCTAAGCAGTGTCACTAAGAGCAACAGAGGCAATGAACAGTTCGTTCTTTCCTTCATTTACTCACTCACTTAACAGTATCCATCAAGCACCTACTACGCGCTCGGCGCCCAGGGTGGAGGCGTGAAGATGTCAGAGGAGGCTCCATGGAGGAAGTGACATTTGCGTTTGCTCTCGCAGACAGGCTAAGAGCTTGATGGGCAGGAGTTCCAGGTGCAAGGAACACACGAATGCGGGCCAGGAAACAGGGCAGACCGACCATGTTTAGGGTCGATGAGTAGATAAGGTCTTCTAGGAATCGAGAGAGGATCGTGTCCGGGAAACTCGGGCTGCCAGTCTAGATAGGTAGGTAAGACTCGACCATGCCTGACGGGGGAGGACCCCACCTCGCCACCTGCCCCTCACCTCCAACAGGCTTGAAGTCAGCCTGCAGAGATCAAGGAGGACGCAGAAGGACCGGAGGAAGGCATAGCATCCTTCCTTCCGGGAAAGGATGGAGGGAGGCAGGAAACAGTGATGTTGACAGGCTGCTTTGATGAGAGTTAGCACAAGTGTTCCTCCACTTGGAATGTTCTGTAGCCCTGGATCCTTACCATCATTCTAGTGGGTGTTCAGATTTGCATGTCAGTGTGAGAAAAGTGACGTGACTGCTTATTTTTGAGCATCTAAATCTGTAACCACTTGAATGACTTTACTTGTAAACCATTCACGGGATGAGTATTATTACTCACACAGATACTTCTTCTCAAAGCTGGGATGGCTGGGAGCCAAGAGAAGCTGACCCTGGGGCCTCTGAGACCCAAGTGAGTGTCTATGGCAAAAGACCCCGCGTCCCACCCCCAAGTGCTCCTAAAACAGAGTCACAAGTGAGCACGTTGGCTTCCTAAAGTGCACTGGGGATGGGGACGATGAAGAGAGGGGTCTATGGCTGCTGAACTGTCCCCTCCATGGGGAGTAGTGAGGACCGATGGGGTTCTAACTGTCCTAACTGTTCAATGCAGCCGGATCATTCAAGCGACCAGGGCCTTTCTGTCTAAAATTGTCAGTCAGGCGCCTCCTTCTTGCTTGTTCATGGGACTCAGTGTTTTCAGTGCACCCAAGAAACAGTAAAAGGAATCTTGTGAAGTGTTCATATTTTTTTTTAACCTTCTGGAGCATGAAATTGAAAAAAAAAGAGTGCTCTGCTTTGTGCCAAAGTAATGATAAGGCACCACCTCCTCAGAAAGATCCAGCGAAGCTGTTCAGGTAGGTTGCGTTGAGAATTTGAAATGCTACTTGAAGTATATTATTTTCTAAAAGTTCCTTTGCCAATAAATGCTGGGCTTTGGATGGAAGAATCTAAAAATATTAGAGCTGGATTAAAGGAGACGGACAAGACATGATAGTTGAATAACATTATGTGACTGGATCTTCTGCCAGAGGGAAAACATGCCATAAAGAACGTGACTGGACTCTACCCGGTGCTCTGTGGTGACCTAAATGGGAAGGAAATCCAAAAAAGAGGGGATATATGTGTACGTATAGCTGATTCACTTTGCTGTACAGTAGAAACTAACACAATTGTAAAGCAACTATACTCCAATAAAAATTAATTTAAAAAAATAATAAATAAAAAACCAGAAATGATAAAAATAAATAAATAAGGTTTTTGACTCTAAAAATTCCACTGTTATCACTTAGATAAATCTAGTACTTCCTTTTCCTGAAGAAGACAGTAACTGGGTGAGAAAAGGGGAAATGAAACTCCGTAAACAGGTCTCGAATGCCATCCACCACACTCTGAGAAGGGCCTGGGATTGGGAATAGTGATCAAGAGGAACTTTAGTTATATCTGTACCAGTTGAAGTTTTTGTAATGAGAACATCTTTTTGTATTACATGTGTGAATAAAAATAAATTTAAGAAAAAAAAGAACATGACTGGATACTAACTAGACCCTCGTCAAAATCATGATGAGATACCTCTGCACTGCTGGTTCACAAAACTCCTCGGAGCTTTCCAGGTGAAATCAGAAGAGTCAGACCACCGCAGATTGGCAGGTAGCAAGTTCAATAAGCAAGGGGACTTACTTACGTGGCTTGTCTTGGGCGGCTGCAAGATGAGTCGATCTCCACCCAGCCCTCTGGAATCTTAAAAGTTTATCCAGAGGCCTGAACTGGGCTCAATCACATACACAGTCCAGATGGTCTCAACACCACGTCACTGTCTCAAGGCTGCATCCTGGGGCAGCTCCTGGGGGGCGGGGAGGGCAAGCTGAGGGCACATTCTGAGGACAGGGGACAGGGTGAAGGACCTCAAGCTGCCCGAGTCCAGCTGTCGGGGCAAACCAGAGGTCACATCTTCTTGGCAACCTCCTCCAACACTCCACCCCCGGTGACCGGCTCTCACAAGCTCACATGCCCCCCTCTTCCACAACATGATCTGTGTGGTCAGCTAGGGGTCTCACTAGCAGGCAGGTGGTCTCTTTGGAGGTGATCTGGTTGCACTGGAGGAGATGTCACAGCATCAGTACAGACACGTGCAAGAGAAAGCAGGGATTAAGACAATCGTTCCCCACGTCAGTGACAGCGCTTTCCACAGAGAGCCTCGTGATCTGAGCCATTGATTTACTAAGTCTCCTCTGCCGGGGGGCGTGGGTCACTTGGGGCATCACTTGTGTGCTCGTGTGATTTAATAGAGATGCTACATTAGCAGGCTCAGCAGGTAGGAGCACACAGCCTTCTCTTTGGACAATGGCACAGGTATCTCTTTGTGTCCAAGGCCATTCTATTTTTGAGGGCAGCTTTTCTCATCAGAGACATTCCGTGTTCAGTAAGGATGGGCTTTGACAGCTGTCATTAAGGCTTTCATGTCTGCTAAACCCATATCCTAATTCAAGAATTGAATACAAGCACTTCCCTGGTGGCGCTATAGTTAAGAATCCACCTGCCAATGCAGGGGACATGAGTTCAAGCGCTGGTCCAGGAAGATCCCACATGCCGCGGAGCAACTAAGCCCATGCGCCACAACTACTGAACCTGTGCTCTAGAGCCTGCGAGCCACAACTACTGAGCCCATGTGCCACAACTACTGAAGGCCCTGCGCCTAGAGCCCGTGCTCCACAACAAGAGAAGCCGCCGCAATGAGAAGCCCACGCACCAGAATGAAGAGTCACCCCCGCTCACTGCAACTGGAGAAAGCCCACACACAGCAACAAAGACCCAATGCAGCCAAAAATAAATAAATAAAATAAATAAATTTATATATATAAAAAAAGAATGGAATACAGAGTCAGAGTTCCTTCCGCTCTGCCGTGCCTGGCAGCAAGGTGTGTAGGGGGTAGGGCCCCAGCTCTGGGTGCATAGAGATTCAGCTTGAATGTGGGCTCAGCTATTTACTAACTCACTACAACCAGGGGGCTTACACAACAGACGTGGATTGTCTCCCTGTTCCGGAGGGTAGACTGTGAGATCAAGTTGATGGCCGGGCCAAACAGCCTCTGAAGATTCTAGGCAGGAATGTGTTCCAGACCTCTCTCCAGCTTCTGGAGTTCCTTGGCTTGTGAGCCCATCACCCCAATCTCTGCCTTCTTCTCGTGGCTTTCTCCTCTCTTCACATCGCCTTCCTGCTGTGCACGTCCGTCCGGGTCCAGATTTCCCCTTTCTGTAAGGACACAGTTCTGTTGGATTAGGGCGTGCCCTAGTGACCTCATCTTAACTCGATTATCTCGGTAAAGACCCTGTTTCCATATAAGGTCACATTCTGAGGTTCTGGGGCTCAGGAGTCCAATATATCTTTTTTCTTTTTCTTTTTCTTTTTTTGTTTGGCCATGCTGCGTGGCATGCGGGATCTTAGTTCCCTGACCAGGGATCGAACCCGCGCCCACTGCAGTGGAAGCGTGGAGTCTTAACCACTGGACCACCAGGGAAGTCCCTGACATATTTTTTGAAGGAACACGTTCAACCCATAACACTAACTCTCTTTACTAACAGAATTTGGGTGTTTACTGACTGTCTTAGAGCTCCGGTTTCCCCCATGTCAGATATGTACTGATTCTTAGGGTTTCGTATTTAAGGAGCCCCAGGGTTTGCCGTGGCCTGCCTTTGCCACTGCTCGGTGTGAGAACCCCCTTCCAAAGTCTGGAGTGAGCCTTCGCCTTACAGGTCTGGGTAGGAGGCAGGGACCACCTACCACTGCAGATGCTGAAAATGCCAGCTGTTTACTTTCTTGGCCTCCCTTGTAGCTGTGCAGCCGCAGCTGGTGCTCTAGCTCACCCAGTGACTGAGTTAACTCAAAAGCCTTTTAATAAACCTCCGCCCCCTTTTTTTTAAACTAAATCAGCCAGTCTTTTCTATTGCTTGTAAATGAAAGCCTGGATGGATACACCAAGCAATATTCAAGGTCAGATGCTTCATTAGGAGAATGGTAGCAGCTTCCAGAGGGTGCACACAGTGGGATGATTGGCATGGGAAGCAAGACAGTACAGTGGTTTTCAAATCAGAAAGCCTTGGACTTAACTCTCAACTGTGCCGCTTTACCCGCTGAGAGGCTATAAGAAAGTTAATGAACCTCTCTGAGCCTCATTATCCTTATCTGTCGAATGGTGATGATAATAATGAGCTACTTCATAGAATCATTGGGGAGATTAAACGAGCAAGTGCGCCTAAGACTTACTGTACGTTGTGGTTAAGTTTATGTGTCAACTTGACTGGGCCATGGGGTATCCAAACATTATTCTGGATGTGTCTGGGAGGGTGTTTCTACGTGAGATTAACATGTGATTCAGTAAACTGAGTAAAGTAGATTGCCCTCCCTAATGTGGGTGTGTCTCATCCAATCAGTCGAAGGCCTGAACAGACTAGAAAGGCTGACCCTTCCTTGAGTAAGAGGCCTCTCTGCCTCGAGCTGGGACGTCCATCTTTTCCTGCCTCTTGGGCTCAAGCTGACATACTTGCTCTTGGATGTTGAGACTGCAGTTTTCAGATCAGACCCACACCATCGGCTCTCCCGGGTCTCCAATCTGCTGATGGCAGATCTTGGAACTTCTCAGCCTTCACTATCACGTGAGCCAATTCCTGGTAATAATAATAATAATCATTATTATTATCTTTACCTTGTTGGTTCTATTTTTCTAGAGAACGCTAACGCACTCTAATACATGGAACAACAGCGCATATTCAGTAATTATAGTAGCTAATTGTTGTTGTTGTCAGTTTTATTACTACGTTACAAAGATGTAACCAGCACACAGATCCCACCAATGGCCCCTCAAACACTGGGGCAGCAGCCTCCTATTTTCTCCATCTGGAGAAATTCACTGGCCTTTCTTTTTAAACCCTGAACCTGTTTCCTCTCTCTTCCCCCACCAGTCCCCCCTCCCCAGTACTGAGTTGGGGTGGGGAGGCCCTTTTTGCCCCCAGGGTGCGCTGTGAATTTCTGCTCCTGGCATATTCCCGCTCTGCGGTAAGCTGTTCACTCCCACAGCCCCCTGGAAGGCGACCTTCACCACGGCCCCCTCCTCCCCGGCAAGGTGCTCACCTCCACCTCCAGGAGAAAAGAAAACACATGCATCACTGGGGCTGCCAGGAGGCGGCTCCTCCAAGTGCTATTCAGAGAACAGTGCGAGGAGAGAATGCATCCCTGGGGCCCACAGATGTTGATAAGGCCCATCACCCCATCCCCTGCCCACTGCCCCACCCCCACAATGGCCTTCAGAGTGGCGGCTCAAGGAGAGAGCCCTCGGAGAGAAGGACAGCCCCGCCAGGTGGTACTGAGGAGACCTGGATGAAGCACCAGCCTCACCAGCCGCAGCACCAGGCCAACTGCGTCACCCCGCTCCCCTCCTTCCCCCATTCAGGTCTGACTTCCCTGGGTAAACAGGAAGCCTCGGGGGGAGTCTGGACTGGGACCTTGCTCAAAGCTTTGAAACAGGAGACAGCAGCCTCAGTGCCTCTCCAGGAACTCCTCGGAAAGCAGATTTCTCCTCCAGGGCTCAAATACGTAGCAACAGAACCCCTGGGATCCCCCCATAGCTGTTAGTGGGCCTGAAGGCCTGGCCAGGGAGGCAGCCCTGAATGGAAGGGAATTCTTTCTTCTTCCTCGAGCCAGGCCTCCTAGTTTCCTGGCTTATGTGACCTTAGGCCATTGTGTGACCTCTCTGAGGCTCAGTTTCCTCATCTGAAAGATGGGTGTGATAATAATTGTACCCAAAGGGTTATGGAGAAAATTAAGGTGTCAGCACATGGTAAAGGATCAATAATTGTTATTGATTATTGGTATTATTACTGAAGGAATAACCGTTCTCTTGCAAACCTTCTTTTTCCCAGATGTGAAATGGGAAAAAAAAATCACATCTTTTAAAGCAAGTACTATTCCTTTTAGCATATACAAGCAAGCTCAAGAAGCACGTTTTATTTTCCTGAAGCAGCTTCATAATGTGCTAGTGTACATTTATAAAAACAATGATAATAAGACAATTACAACTAACTGAGTACCTTGTATGTGTCAAGCTCTGCCAACAATTCTGCTTGATGGGTAGTATTACCTCCATTTTAAGATTAGGAAACTTACATTTCACTTTGCACAAGGTCACACGGAATCAACAACAAAGCGAAATATGAATCTGATCCCACCCTGGAACCCATTTGTACCGCCGTCATAAAGCTGGTTAGTAACTGTTCATTGGCAGGAGCTCCTGAATCTTCTTTTCCAGAGTTACAAATCCAAATCCATGTGAGTGGACTTCCCTGGTGGCGCAGTGGTTAAGAATCCACCTGCCAATGCAGGGGACACGGGTTCAAGCCCTGGTCCTGGAAGATCCCACATGCTGCAGAGCAACTAAGCCCGTGAGCCACAACTACTGAGCCTGCGCTCTAGAGGAAGTGTGCCACAACTACTGAGCCCACGTGCCACAACTACTGAAGGCCCTGCGCCTAGAGCCCGTGCTCCACAACAAGAGAAGCCACCGCAATGAGAAGCCCGCGTGCAGCAACGAAGACCCAACGCAGCCAAAAATTAATTAATTAATTAATTAAAAAAAAAAAACCCCAATAAATCCATGTGAGTGTTTCCAGGCAAAATCTGTCAAGCAAAATCTGTTTATATAAGTAAGCCTTGCCATTAACAATGTTCTTCCTTTTTTTTTTTTTTTTGGCCACGCAGCCGGGCATGCAGGATCTTAGTTCCCCAACCAGGGATCGAACCCGTGCCCCCTGCCGTGGAAGTGCGGAGTCTTAAACACTGGACCGCCAGGGAAGTCCCTGTTCTTCTGATTGAAATAGAGAACGCTGGTAAGAAATGGCAGTAAGTGTTTTACAACTGTAACGCATTAGTCCTCACGAACATAAGACGATGCTCAGAGGAAATCATGCTTTACAATTTGCAAAGGAAGGCAGGCCATTTCCTCCCATGGCCTTTGGGGTATTTGCCTCCGCTCCTGCTCAGCTCTGTGATCTGCACTCCCCGCTAATTTTGTCAACACCGCCACATCTGGGTCAGCGTCTTATTTCACCTTTCAGCCCCCCAGAGTCCCACCCGCAAGGCGGCCCCCAGATCTTTTGCTGGATTGAGTTCCCAGAGGAGGAATGTCATCCAGACACCACACCCTTCAGCACAGGGCCTTGCCTGAAGCAGGTTCTCAATAACCTTTAGGTAGTTTGAAATCATGTGCGTCATCGCAGAGGTGCTCTGCACAAAGAGATGAGGGAAGTCGAAAGTGATGATACTTGGGAATTTGGGGATTAGCAGATGCAAACTATTATGTAGAGAATGGATAAACAACAAGGTCGTACTCTAGAGCACAGGGAACTATATTGACTATCCTGTGATAAACCATAATGGAAAAGAATATTAAAAAAGAATGTATATATGTGTATAACTGAATCACTTTGCTGGACAGCAGAAATGAACACAACATTGTAAATCAACTAGACTTCAATAAAATAAATTTTTTTAAAAAGGGATGATACCTATTTTGTTCAAGTAGCCATGCTCTGGAGAACATTCTCTTTCCAATTCACCAAGAGGAAAAGAGTCACAGTTTGATAGAGGGCGCCCAGAATATCTTTTTGGGGGTGCTGTCATGTATGGGAGAGTCTCACAGGTCCTATGGAGCTGAATTGGAGGAGGACACGTCTGGCCCTAACAAAGTTAATTTTCTACTGGGACGGAGGTACCCGAGGGCATCCAAACATGAGGGATGACAATATTTCATCCGGGTTCAGCACATTTCTACTCTATGCCGGAATGTCCGCTATCACAACCCAATCATCACTTATATCAGTTCACTCTTCCTTGAGCTCTGGCTACCTTAATGGTGTTTGGAAGACAATTGTTTGGGGATTTTTTCCCCCTATATCACATCTTTCTTATTGAGTGTCAAAGTAGCTTGAGACAAATTTTAACAAAGTCTTTTAAAATATTCCTCCTTTTGGAGACAGATCAAATGGTAAGAATAAATTATTAATCACACAAAGTATCTTCCCACTGTAAATTTGAATTGGTAACTTTGCGTAATGAGAAGTTAAAGTTGCAACACATACAAGGGAAAAAAGCTACTCGAGTCCCACATTCATGACTAAACAGTCATCTGGTCTTTCCTATTTGCTCTTTTGTTCACTGCCACCTTCCACGCTATTTATTTTAATCCATTTCTTTAAATGGATATTAACAAACTTCTGAACTTCCCTTCACCTCAACACGAGCAAAACAAATTTATTTCCTTCTGTTCTAATTGATTTATTTTTCCATCATTCAAATTTGCTTTTCATAGGTCGCATGTGAAGTACAGCATGACTGTAGGATGTACAGTTGAGCCATTTGGATCCCGTCCATTCTTCTAGAACCTCACTGATAGGCACATGAATTAAATCATTCTTCAGTCGGAGGGCAGAATTAAAGCCGAGCTCTGACCAGAAGGAGAATGGGTGGGGTGCCAATGGAGAGAGATTCAGGAATTTCAAGACAGAGTGAGGATGGCCGGGGGGTGGGAGGGGGGGCGGTGAAGAGAGACCAAGGGTGCTGTAGTTCCTCCCCCCTTGTGAGGATGGAGGTGACCCTCACACTGATGATGACACCTTGGCGGTAAGGCAAACCTACCAAATGAAAATGCATAGACTATCCTGTCCACAGCCACCTAAGTTTTCAATGTTCTGCCTAATGTTTCAGGAGTTCTGCCCCCGTCAGCAATATAATGACACCCAGGGCTCTGAAGGCTCTGTCCTCCCGGTTCTGGAGGGAAGAACCTGGCTCAGGGCCCAGCTTCCTCTCTAAGGGCTTCCTCGGGGCCCAGTCAAGCCCAAATCCTCAGATCCACTTCCCGACGCAGAAATCTGACAACGTTCCCCCCGTAACCGTCTCCTGATAGCTCCAGTCTCCCCTCTTCTATGTCCAGCGCTGCTATCTCAGGAGCCTTACAGGCATTCCCCAAGCACCTGACCCTCAAGAGACCCCGCTGCCATCAGGAGAGACACTGAGGTCCCCACGAGACCCAGAGGCCAGGTGCTGTGCAGGGCCAGATCTGGGGACCAGAGAAGAGAGGAAGCTCTGTGGCCCTGGAAGTCAGTTTTCTGTGATGCTGAGGACAGGAGAACCACTTTCTGCCCGAGCCCCTGAGGCTGCTCCTCCCTCTGCAACTGCCCCGTGACTCATCCTTTGACCCCACTGGTCCACACTGCGCTGGATCCTGGCAAGCGCAAGGGCTCTTCCTGTCCCCAAGCTCACTCACGTGGAACAGGATCCTGGCTGCCTTGGGACGTCTCCTGTGCTGTTCTTTAGCTTTTACATTATGATTGACCTTTTCCTCATGGGATGTTTGATTTCAGCTCCTTGAGGGCAGAAGAGCCCTGGCACCGGTGCCACCTGGGCACGCTATGGGCATGGCAGCAGTTAGGAGGACCAGTTGCTCTCATGTCCACGCCTCAGTGTTAAGATGGGTGGTAGGAAGCAGGAATGGCTGATGATCGGAAGAACTCCTTCGGTGCTGAGAGTATGCAAAGAACAAGGAGAATTAGGCACATTTTAAAACATAATGGAATCCAAAACAATCCCCCCGAAACAACAAAAAAAGATAATGGAATCCAAAATATACTTTTTTTCTTATATGGATACACCTTTAGATGTGAATTATCTAATATTATTAATCCTTTATGGCATTTTGCCTAGACACCCCCCAACTATAGGGAAGGGTGGTGTTTAACATCACAGGTCTGGACACAGTCAAGGGTAATGGTCTGCAGTGGCCAGAAGCTGCACGTGTCATTTCCTGTCACTGCTAATAAAGAACCTTCAACTACTGAGAACACCTTCTGTCCTCGTTCTGCAGAAGTGGCAAGTTGTTTCATTGTAATCTGCCATGGTTGTCCTTGGCACCAAAAACAATATAGTCACTCATTTATTCATCAAATATTTACTGAAAACCTACCAGTCTATGTGCAAGCACTGGGCTAGAAGCTTGGAATACAAAGTCATAAAATGCAACGACTGCCCTCGAGCAGTGCTCCTTCCAATGGGGGTGACAAATAGCCTCAGGAAAAGGTTGGGTTATAACACAAATGCTACAGGAATAGAGGAAGACTCAGAGAAGGCACCCCAGGAGTTGAATGTAGCATGTGACTTGGGACTTGAAAGATCTTTTAGGTGGAGAATAGGACAAAATATTCAAGGGAATAGTTCATGCCAAGGCAGGGAGGCATGAAAGTACCTGGTGAAGAGTGAGAAAGTCAGAGCGTTCTGTTGGAATGGATTGTCAGCTGTGAGTGTTTGTGTGTGCGTGCATGCTCATGTGTTTTGGAAGGAGGGGATGATGAGTGTGGAGAGGTGGCAAATAATCTTGATTCCATGCCTCATTTTATCCAGCAGATAAGGGGAAACTAGCTGAGTTTTTTCAGTCATGGAAATAAGATGATCAGGGTTGGTTTTAGTAAGGTTGTCCTGGTGTGACGAAAGATTTAGAGCCAAGAAACCAGAGCCTCGCCCACACGCTTGCTTGCCCATCCAGGCAAGAGCTGTAAAAGCCTGGATTAAGGCAAAATGATGCTTTAGAGAAAAATAGGAGAGAGAATTGACAGACCGGGTGCGCCATTGGTTAGGGTAAAGGAGACAGAGAGGGATGGAGAATTTTCGGGCAACTCCAGGGAGGGTGCACTTACTGACAATGGGAATGCTGGAAGGGGGGTTGTTTTTTAAATACTGGTGGAGAGGATAAACTCCCATTTGCACCAATAAATAATAATGTTATTCATGTCATAATTTCTTAGCATCTGTGCACAATGAACCCCTTCCGCTGAAAATCACATGGTGTCAGTTTCATGCCTGGGACAAAGTGCCCTAATTAAAGACATCCTGCAGTTACTCAAATCCCTTTCCTCCTCTGCAGACTGTCCTTTCTCCCACACCAGATTCCCTCTGCATCAACCCCTCCCTGCAGAAGCCACCAATCAGAGTTCAGACTGGGGGTAAGCTTGGAGCAGTTCTGGGCTCTGGTGCAAGTATGATTTCTATAAAAAGACATTTAAAAACAAGGAGCAATGTTGCCATTTGCCTTTAATGGAAAAGTGGCTAGGAGTTACAGTTTTAAAAAAAACCTTTTATTAAAAAAAAAAAACTCTATCCAACTTCTAGGCAATCACCGTTTGAATTTTCAGAAATACACATACACTTGAAAACCAACAGTTTGTATAAAAATAAACTCTGAATGTGTGATTAAAAAGGGTGACCCCCCAGTCTTCTCAGCTGCATGAATGCGTGATAAAAAGGGGACGAGTCCGTCCAGTGGAGATGGGTCTACCCCAGGGCGGAGGGGGCCTTGGCCTTGGAGGAGAGAGCCTGCTTGAAGCGCCTCTTCAGGTCCTGCATGTTGGGAGAACGCGGCCGGGGGATGATGGAGGCTCTTCTCCTCTCCCCACCGAGGCTGTGCAGCTTGCTCACTTCTTTGCAGAGATGCTGAAACACATCACAGACATCTTCGTAGTTTTCACTGGTGGAAATTTCCAGGAACAGGCTGCCCAGCTCGTTGGCCAGTTGGATGCCGTCACGGGTCTGCACCTGTCGGGCGTGCAGAAGGTCCCCCTTGTTGCCCACGATGATGACGGGGGCTTTAGAGTCGGGGTGGACCTTCCGGATGTGCTGGTACAGGGGGCGGATGGACAGGTAGCTGTCATAGTCCGTGATGGAATAGACCAGCAGGAAGCCCTCTGCCCACTGCACGCACTTGGACAGGGAGTCGACCGCCTGGCTGAGGCTGTCTTGGACCTGAAAAGAGCAAAGTGAGCCCGGATCAAGGACGCCCTCGGTGGGAGAAACTGGAAAGAACATCAAAGCCACCCTTGAAAAAAACGTTTGAAAAAGAAATCACTAAATATAGTTTCAGAGTCTACCCAGCTTCTGCAGAAGGAGGCTTTTGATATGGAAAGAGCCAAATCTCAGGCAAGCTCCCTGCCTGGGCTATTTTATTAGCTGTTACCGACACATTACTTTTAACCCCCTTGCTTGGCAGGTAGCCTGTGATTGAACCAGTCTGTGATGACTTCAATGAGAACTTCAACTCAGGATGGCGCAATTTTTAGGGAACTAACTCAGAATAAACAGAACTTTGAAAATAAGCCAAGATAAATATCTATTCCCCAACCCATAAGTATATTTTTAGCATGTCCTTCTTGAGAATGTTACAGAAACAAATTCCTTCTTTCTGTTCTTCCACAAGACCTTTCCTCCCTAGAAGGGAGAGCAATTAGTAACTTGTTAATCAAGTTACATTCCTGACTGCTTGCCATGGGGTTATCTGATTGGAATTACTGCGAGGAACAGCGAGAAAAAGGAGCACTTCGGCGGTCCTCGCTAGGGGAGAAGACCCTCCCCAGAATCCCACCCCCACAGTTTTGTTCCGGGTTCCAAGGCTGAGCTGCTTCTGACAGAAGTGGTGAGACCCGTGTAACCAGCGATGCCCCGGCCAGGGCTGCGAAGAGAAGTTAAGCATCTCGTCCCCTTTCCGAGGTGGCAGACGGGGGAAGGCGGCCTCTATAACCACCCACCCTCCCCGCCCCCCATCGTGGACGGTTTCTAACACCCCGACGACTGGCCCCACCCGGGACGGCGCATCCCTCCGTCTGAACGCGTAACAGGCGCGCTGAGACACCGGGCTCGGGCCTCTGGGAGCGGAGGAGCCGCCTGCTCTTGCAGTCCTTACCTGGAGGCCCCCGGGAGTGTCCTGGATCTGCAGGGAGAGCTGGTCTCCCTCCACGCACACGAGCCGCGAGTACAACTTGCCTGGAGAAAGAAGGAGAGTTGAGTTTTAAATTCTCACACTCTCCTCAGGAAAAAGAAAATCAGAGCACGCAGCCTCAACAGAACGAAACGAACCTAACCTGTGTTCGGCTCATAATCGCCAATGAACCTCTTGGTCAGGAAGCGCACAATCATTGCTGAAAAGGAAAGAGGCAAATCAGCCGAAGGGCTAGGACGAGATGGTCAAACCGGGACCGTCTCGGGGAAATGGGGGCGTGACGGGCCGCAGTACCGCAGATGCTGCCTGCATCCTCAGGCCCCGCAGGGCCAAGCGTGCGGCCGCGGCCTCCGCGGGTTTTGGGGCGGGTGCGGCCCGGGGTGCGCTACGCACCGCACCGGCACCCATTCTCCAACAGGTGCCCGCCGGCGAGGGCCCAGGAGTGCAAGGTCCGGGGAAGCGGCGGGAAAGCAGGCTGGCGGGGGGAGGCCGGCAGCGGCCTGGAAGCGTCCGGGCCCCCCCTGCGCCCTCCCCTCCGCCGGGAGCCCCCGCTTTCCCCGGGGCGCTCACCGCTCTTGCCCACGCGGCCGGCGCCCAGCACGGCCAGTTTGATGTCCCTGGGCAGGAGGTAGTCGGAGGAGGACTCGGGGATGGGCGCGAGCAGAAAGTGTCCGGACATGGTGGGCGCCCGCATGGAGCGCGCGGTCGAGCGCGGGGACACCAGTGCGCGGGGACCTCAGCCGCCGGCGCGGCGGGCCGGGCCGGCGGCTTTTAAAGGGCTGGGCGCGCTGGGGGCCCCGCGGCCGCCTCCGGCTCCTCCTCTTCCCGCCCCTTCCCGCAGCGGCGCGGAGGGGGCGGAGCCGGAGAGCCCAGGGCACCGTCACCGCGGCGCGCGCGCCCGCTTTGTGACGGGGGCCTACGCTGCTCCGGCCTCCGGGCCCTGGAGATCTGGCCTCCGCTGCGCCTGCGTAGCCCTGGCGGCCCCCTCCATCCTGCAGAGGCGAGACCGGGTCACTAGACCAGAGATCAGAATTATCAGCTGGGGGACGAAAGAAAGGAAAAATGCAATCGGTCGGATGTTTCTGCAACAATGGGAAGGATAAATTCCTGTCGAATGTTGCCCTTTTTATTTTTGAAAGGTGCTGAGGGGTGACATTATTAGGAAAAAGAGCCCTGACTTAGTATCAGTATAAGGGAGTTGCAGACACTGTGACCTTGCTACAGATTTGTGAAGGCCCCTTGGGGACAGTCATTGTCTACAGCTCAGCCTCCGAACCCAGCCCCGGGCTGCTGGTGCTGGCTGAGCTGACTCATTAGCGAACACTCAATAAACTAATTGAGAGCTCGGCTCCGAACTAATTCTCCATCAAACACCGTCCTATGACTTGAGTCACACCTTTGCTTCATCATTCAAGTACTTATTTCTAGGTGTAAAGCGGAGTTTAGGGTGGGCGTGGAAGTGGGAGGAAGAGGACACAAAAGCAAAATCCGGCCAGTCTTGGGTTTCGGGAGCCCACAGTGGCAAGGCAAAAAAGGCTTGGGATTCTGTCCTTGCAGGTTAGACCTTCAGGCCTCTGCCTCCTGTGCTCCAGCCTCACAGGTCCAATTGCCTCTTAGACAGCCCCACCCTCACTCACCCCTTTCTCCATCTTGACTGTATCAGTTAGTTTTTGCTGCCTGACAAACTGCACGAAACTTACTGCCTTGAAACCGCAATCCCTCACGGTTGCTCACCAGTCTATAGGTCAGTGCAGTGGTTATCCTAATCCCGGCCCGGCTCAGCTGACGTTGGCTGCAGGCTTTCATTCTTCCATGCATCCGTAGAGGCCTGGCGGCAGCGGGCTAGGGGCGATGGGGGCGGGGGTGGGGGCTGGCTGGTGGCTCCAGATTGGTGTCCTCAGGCAGCTGGCCGGCTGCCCGCTGCGGTGGTGGGAGGGGCAGTGGCTGAGCCACGTGTTTCTCCTCACCCAGAAGGCGGGCCAGGATCATGGCGGCTGGGCGGAGTTCCAAGAGCGTGAGTGGAGGTGTAACAGGCCTCCTGAGACCTAGGCTCCTGGGGGCAACCCATCACCCCTGCTGCCTTCTGTTGGCCAAAGCAAGTCGTGGCGCCAGCCCACATTCCAGGGGCGGAAAGTGCACTCCACTCCTCGGTGAAGAGAGCTGCAAAGTCACATTTGAAAGGGCTGGGATGCAGAGAGGGGTAGGAAAAGAGGTCCGTTTTGGCAGTCGACCACACTGGTGAGCGTGCGAATGTGCCTCCGTCTGCCCAGAAGCCCAAGCCAGCGACCTGTGTGCCGGATCCCTGAACACTCGTACCCAGCCCTCGGTTCTGGCCCCCGAGAGGCCTCGACTCTAACCCCTCTCGCTTCCACGTGGATTAATCACCAAGTTCCATCAATTCTTCTGCCTCCATTTCTTGGTATCTCGTCCTCTCCATCCCTCCTGCTGTCTCTGGTTCTCACTTGAAGAACCCTGAAGCAGACCGGGAAGAGAGGGTGACTGGTTTCCTTGCCCCTCGCTCGGGGGAGCCTCCTCTGGTCACTGCTGCCATCCCCACCCCTGTATCCCAGTTACTCTCAGGGCACCCTTAAGGCAGCACTGATCCCAACTGTCATTACTTTCCGGTGGAATACTTATTTCATGTCTCTCTCCCAGAAGGCAGGGCCTCTAGCTTGTGTCTTTAGTGCCCAGCACATAGTGGCAGCTGGGGCTCGTGAGGTCTTTAATAAATGTTAGTACACTGACAGACTTTCTGAATGAATGGTGTCTTCACTGTGTGAACTGGAGAAGACAGAAGTCACACGTGTAACCATTATCCCAATACCTAGGTTTTGAGAGCAATCGGCTCTCAGGAGAAAGTGTTCCAGGGAATGTCCTGAGCTGAACTGCCTTATTACAGCTGTACTGTCCTTTGGTTCGGCACAAGGCAGTCCCCTTCTGTTCAACTTCAGTTTGACTGGAAAGACTTGAAGCCCGGAACCGCCTTTCCGGACTGGGGAAAAGTCACCATAAAGACAGTTACTATTTACAGAACAACCTTGAAACGATTAGGTTCCAGGGGTCCTTGAGCAGTTCAGTGACAGGGGCCTGGGTTGTTGCCTTTCAGATTCTCTTGGCCTCTCCTTCTTGAACACAAAATGGCTCCTACTTCACTAAACATCAAGTACTCATCCAAACAGGAAGGGAGGGAGGGACACTCTTCATCTCTTTTTTTTTTTTTTAGATTTAATGTTAATATTGCTATTTGATCAATCTCTGCATTTTTTTTTTTAAAGGATTTTCTTATTTATTTATTTATTTATTTATTTACTTTTGGCTGTGTTGGGTCTTCGGTTCGTGCGAGGGCTTTCTCCAGTTGCGGCAAGCGGGGGCCACTCTTCATCGCGGTGCGGGGACCGCTCTTCATCGCGGTGCGCGGGCCTTTCTCTATCGCGGCCCCTCCCGTCGCGGGGCACAGGCTCCAGACGCGCAGGCTCAGCAATTGTGGCTCACGGGCCCAGCTGCTCCGTGGCATGTGGGATCTTCCCAGACCAGGGCTCGAACCCGTGTCCCCTGCATTAGCAGGCAGATTCTCAACCACTGCGCCACCAGGGAAGCCCTTCATCTCTTTTTATTATGAAATAAAATAATTCTCAGAAGAACCCAGCAGACTCTCTTACATCTCAGTGGCCAGAACTGAGAAGCTGGCAACGAGTGCATTCATGTACCTAGCGGAGAATACCAGGGTTGCCAGGACTAGCTTGAATCAGTTCCTCCCTGGAGGCCACACACATTGCTACCCTGTTAGAAATCCAGCAACAGAAGAGGCAGCAGTCAATGGGATCTGTCCAAACACCCTTCACTTTCCTGAAGTTAAAATGCAGAACTTAACAAGGGAAAAGGGAGCCCTTTCTTGGCTGAATCATGGGCTTATCTCCTCACCTCCTTCCCTTACATTCCGTCAGGTATAAGATCATTTTTGGTTAAGGTCGCCCCATAAGTAAGATTCCTAAGACTGTTCTCTGCCTGGTGACAGCTATGTTCCATTTTGCACGTACAGTGCACCTTTGCTCAGAACTCAAAATGTTATTCATTCTCCTTGGAAGCTCTTTGCATTTGCAAATACCCAAGATCATCCGTGGCCTTTTATGCGGATACTACGTTACTGACTGTAGAATTATAAACAGCCGTGCCTAAATTGTTGCTGCCTGTCCTCTATTTCATTTGGGATTCCTTTGTATCCAGTTATGTAAAATTGTGGTGCAAGCAGTATGACACAGGCATGCTTAAGTGGTTTTAAAAAGATAATAGGAAAAAAAAAATAAAAAGATAATAGAAATGTGTAGGCAGATATGAATACACAAATCCGTGGGTGTTTAGAATGACTGTGAAGGGTAGAATTTAGTAATATGCAAATAATATCAGGCTTGGAAAGCTATTAACCCTTCACCAGCCAAAGAAGCTTGATTTCTAGCCCTCCGGCAAAACTTTGCCAGCGGTCCTCCCCCACCTCAAGAATGTCTCTCCTACCACCATACATCACCCAATATCAACTACCTTTCCTGCCTATGCTAAATCCTTGAATATTGAGGCTGGAGACTCACAGACTTTGCCTTCAAGTACTTTCCCCAGTATAAAAATTACGCCTCTCTCCTCTACCAGCTCCCTACTTTAATTCAGCAGCCAAACGATTGAAAATCTACTCTCTGTGAGGCTGTTAAGCGCTGGTACAGAACATAAACAACAGCTTTCTATTATCATTTACTGAGAGGACAACAACGTATAAGATTTGCCTGACTTCACAGACATCCCCATAGTGAAGTTAATTAAAATAATTATCGTTTATCTATCACTGTTGAGTTTACCAAAAAAATTCTCAATTAACTCTTCCTTAATCTTAATCCTGTGAAATGGGTAAAATATCTCCTTAACTGAGGTTTGGACAAGTTTAGTCACTTATTCAAAGTCATAGAGCCATTCAATAGTGGGCATCTCAACCCCCCTGATTTCAAATCTTGGCACTGTGGAGAGTAGGATGGAAAACACTGGTCATGTAAGTGCAATGACAAAGCAGACAGGCTCAGAACTCCAATACAGCTGCAACAGAGAATTTAATCTGAATGGGTTTATTTCTGGGTTCTCAACTCTGTTCCACTGATCTCTGTCTGTTTTTATACCAATACTATATTGTTTTGATAATTATAGTTTTGTAGTATATTTTGACATCAGGGAGCATGATACCTCCAGCTTTGTCTTTCTCAAGATTGCTTTGCAATTTAGGATCTTTTGTGGTTCCGCATACATTTTAGAACTATTTGTTCTAATTCTGTGAAAATTGCCACTGGAATTTCAATAGGGATTGCACTGAATCTGTAGATTTCTTTGGGTAGTATGGACATTTTAACAATATTAATTCTTCCAATCCATGAGTATGGACTATCTTTCCATTTATTTGCATCTTCTTCAAGTTCGTTGATCAACGTCTTACAGCTTTCAGTGTACAGGTCTTTCACCTCCTTCGTTGAATTAAAGTTTTTTTTTTTTTAAATGCGATTGTAAATGGGATTTTCTTAAATTTTCTTTGATAGCTTGTTACTAGTGTAAAAACACTACAGATTTCTGTATATTGATTTTGCATCCTGAAACTTTACTGAATTCATTTATTAGTTCTAACAGTTTTTAATGGAGTCTTTAAGGTTTTCTATGCATAGTACCATGTCACCTGCAAACAGTGACAGTTTTACTTCTTACTTTCCAATTTGAATGTCTTTTCTTTTTCCTACACATATATGGACAATTAATTTACGACAAAGGAGCCAATAACATACAATGGAGAAAGGACAGTTTTGTCAATAAATGGTGTTGGGATAACTGGACAGCCACAACATGCAAAAGAAGGAAACTAGACCAGTATCTTACACCATAGACAAAAACTGACTCAAAATGGATTAGTGACTTGAATGTAAGACCTGAAACCATAAGAATCCTAGAAGAAAACATAGGCAATAACCTTGACATCAATGTTTTTGTGGATCTGACTGCAAAGGCAAGGGAGACAAAAGCAAAAATAAACAAATGGGACTATATCAAACTACAAAGCTTCTGCACAGCAAAAGACACCAAAACAGAAAGGCAGAGATACAAACTACTACGTATATGAAGACATATTGTACAGCACAGGTAATTATAGCTATTATTTTGTAATAACTTTTCTTTTGGCTGTGCCATGCAGCATGTGGGATCTTAGTTCCCTGACCAGGGATCGAACCTGAGCCCCCTGCAGTGGGAGCGTGGAGTCTTAACCACTGGACCGCCAGGGAAGTCCCTGTAATAACGTTTAATGGAGTATAATCTATAAAAATATTGAATCACTATGCTGTACACTTAATATTATAAATCAGCTATATTTAAAAACACACACACACACACACACAAAGGCAACCCACTGAATGGGAGGAGATATTTGCTAATCATATATCCAGTACGGGGCTAATATCCAAATGTATAAAGAATACAACAACAAAAAATCCGATTATAACATGGGCAGGGGATCTGAATAAACATTTTTCCAAAGACATTCAGATGGCCAACAGGCACATGAAAAGATGTTCAACATTAGTAATCATCAGGGAAATGCAAACCAATCACAATGCGATATCACCTCACACCTGTTAGAATGGCTATTATCAAAAAGATAAGAAATAATTGTTGGTAAGGTGTGGAGAAAAAGGAACTCCTGTGCACTGGTGGGAATGTAAATTGATGCAGCCACTATGGAAACAGTATGGAGGTTCCTCAAAAAACAGTAGAACTACCGTATGACCCAGCTACTCGGCTTCTGGGTATTTACCTAAAGAATACAAAAACACTACTTTGAAAAGACATAGGCACCCTTCTATTCACTGTAGCATTATTTACGATAGCCAAGATATGGAAGTGTCCACAGATGGATGAGTGAAGATGTGACATATATAACAGACTACTACTCAGCTGTAAAAAAATTGAAATCTTGCCATTTGTGACATGGATGGACCTCAAGGGCATAATGCCAAGTGAAATAAGTCAGACAGAAAAAGACAAATTCCAAATAATCTCACTCATATGTGGAATCTTCTAAAACAAAAGCAAACTCATGGGTACAGAGAACAAGACTGGTAGTTACCAGAGGCGAAGAAGGTTGGGAAGTAGGTGAAAAGGGTGAAGGGAATCAAACGTACGCTGACGGATGGTAACTGTACCTTTCTTTGGTGATCGCTTTGTAGTGTACACAAGATGTTGATTTATAATGCTGTACACCTGAAACTTGTTAGAAATCTGAAGTGGGGGGTGGGTAATCAGGAAAAGATACAGGGAGAAACGACTGGTCCCCTGAGCATATCTGACACATGGAAACACAAGGGTAGAGAGGTATCTTATGTAGTTGAGGGAACAGCCGAGCAAAAGCAGGAAGGCAGAAAGTATACGGCAAGCAGTCTCAAAGATTAGTAATATACTAGATGACCAAAAGGTTGGGGAGCAGACTGTGTGGATGGCAATGAATGCCTCAGTAAGGAATCATCTGGAGGCTATGGGACACCACTGAACTGTTCTTGAGGCAGCCCCTAGTATATGCAAGTGCCAGAGCTAGAAGCATCCGAAGGACAGGAGATGGTCTCGACTCTCAAGGATCTTCAGACTGTTCACGTACTCATCTGCCATGAGCAATTAATCTGAACTCTGTTCTTTCTCAGGAGCAAAAATCCAATCACATCTTCACTTGGGCTAAGCCATCATCTCATTCTGTAGACAGCAGAGTACCCCGTGGCATTTCTTTTCCAATCCAAATGATTTCCACAAATTGCACTCTTGCTAGGAAAGTTTTGAGAGGATTCTCTGTGCCTTTCCCATTAGGGGCTTTGAGAGCTGGCCCATCAGTTGCTCCTCACCACTCACCTTTGCTATTGGAAAAGAATCACAATACAGAACCTTGGACTGCTTATTCACACCTCTACACACTTTCTCCACCTCAGCAGCAACAGCTGCAGATGCTGCCTCACTGTTTTTATAACCAAGCAATTTGTCTAAGATTCTATGAAGGTTTCTTGCTTGAACAATACCAATTTTTTCCTTTAAGTGGGGCTGGGATGAATATGCTATGAACACTCGTATCTCAAATCAAATTCAGCTTAAAATTCTCTTGTGCTCAAAAAATAAGATAAACCTAACTTCTTATATTTTAGCGACGCTTACTGCTTAATGTTAGCCAGTGTTTATATTTAGAATCTTTCCCATCCTAGTGCAGAGAAAAATGCAAATCTACCCTGATGGGAGTACAGAAGATACAGGAAACTGGGGGGCTTTTTGGCCACAACGTTCAGAAGAAAATTTCAGCATGATATAGTTTATTCAGCCCTTCGGATCGGGTTCAACTGAACATGAACAGGCCTTAAGAGATACCTAGCTAGATCAGAAGAGAAAGTTCAAGAAGCCACGCAGCCTCATTCCCAACCATGGCTCTTATTAACTTACGAACAGGGTGAAAAGTTTTATAGTTAGAGTATTTTTCTTCATTCTCATTGGTTAAGTGTGAGAAAAGGGAATTGTACAGTAAGGGATTAACTTATAAATTCACTTTGTGATGGCTACTCATTAAAGGACCTGCATTTCAAGGCAGGCACGTAATTTTATCAGCAAACACACATTAGTCAAATCTCAAGGGTTTCAATTTAATTCATCTCTCCACTAATAAAACCTTCCAAGCTCATCTGTGTAATAGTTGCACCAAATGGAGGTGCCCAAGAGGGAGTTGGAAATACACATCTAGAGCTTCAGAGAAAGTGAGCTCTGAAATTGAGTCTCAAGTGTATTAGAGATGGCTAGACATAAATTTAGTGGTTTGCAAATTGGAGCATGCATCTCCATCACCCAGAGAGCTTGTTGTAAGTGCTGCCCACGCCCCCTCCCCGGAATTTCTGATTCAGTAGGTCTGCATTTTTAACAAGTTCCCAGATGCTGAGGCTGCGAGCTGGGAAACCATACCTGAAGAACCACTGGCTTAGATCACCCAGAAAGAACTTAGGAGTGACATCAAGGAAAATCCAGAATAAGGGGGACGAAGGAGTCAGACAGGCAGAGGAACCTGGCTAAAGTGTGATGGCAGAAGCCTCGGAAAGAGAAAGAAGGTGTTGGCTCTGACAAATACCAGGGAGATAAAGCCAAACTGGAAAAAGTCTCTAAATTTAATTAGCAGGTGTTTGGTAACCTTTAGGAGTAGTTTCATTAGAGTGGTGTAGGCGGAAGCCATATTTGCAGTGGGAGACTGGGAATTTAAGCTACAAAAGAATGAGGAAGACAAACGAAAAGCTGCTTGCTTAATTTGCTGGCTTTCACTAGTCTGTAAGCTGAAGCCAAGGAAGCAGTATGTGGAAAGGGTCAAGCAAACAAGAGAAACCACGAAAAATCAGTGAAAACAAGGGCCCCGTAAACATCAACTTTCCCCTTTACTGTCCTTTCACTCCCTGAAGCCTTATTTTGTCTTGATTTAAATAGGATTTCCGATTGTACTGCTCCTCCTAGATTATAACTTCCTTAATGGGGTTTGACCTCCAAATATCTCGTAACTTACTGAATCTGACTTTGGGGCTGGAAGTGGTAGAAGATTAGGTCAGAAAAGTAGGTAGAGGGCAGATGATATAGGGCTTTGAACGTGCGAATAAAGGCACTTCAGTATTTGGAGAACAGAAAAACAGTAAGGTCCAGCAAAGACTGCAGTGGAGGTAAAAGCAAACCAGGTTAAGTGTTCCAGAAGCTAAGGAAAGCCAAATTCAATAACCCAACATTTTCTCCCACCAGATTAGCAAAGACTAAATTATAATAATCAATGCTGAAGAGAGTGCCAAGACAAGCATTTTCACTCACTCACGGAGGGCTAACTGGTACAACCTTTCAGGAAAGCAATCAAAATAAACCAAGAATCTGGAAAGCACATTTTAAACTCAGTATTGTGCATGTGAGAAAACCCATCTTTAAAAATCCAAAAAAGCTTTATGCATATTCATAGTATTGCCATTGATAGTATTTTAGAAAACTGCTGCACCATACACCAGATGAAGAGTTCACATTTTCTGACTACCTGCCCTAAGAATAACTCCCCTTAGCCAGTCTTGTTTGCAGCCCTTCCTTTTCCCAATGTCCAGCCTCACCAGCCCTCCTGAACTGAGTTATCTTACACCACCATTTCCTTTTTGACAAGTCACAATTATACTTCCTTTCACTTAGTCATAGTTAAACATGGAATCAGACTCAAAGCACGCAAGGGACCTCTAGGAATCATTCAGTCCAATCCCTACTTGCAGATGATACCCTCATTTTACAGAAGCAGCAACAGAAAGCAAGGTTAACGTGACTGTCTGGAGAATGAACAAAGAAATGTTTGAGGTCTCTTGATTTTTCCACATGAAGGATTTAATAATCCCAATTACTCCTGAGCAAAATGGTTGGTTAGCCCTCAAAATTCAGAAACACTATAGTTTTATGAAGTACATAAGAAAATAAAACTGAACATAAAGTAAGAAATGTCTTAAAAAAAAAAAAAAAAGCAGTGCTTTTCTCATTAAAGAGCATTTACTGAGTGTGTATTATGTGCCAGGTACTATAAGTGCAAAATATAAGGCACAGTCCCTAACCTCAGGTCTAGTGAGGAAGGCCGAAGTTTTTAAAAACTATAAACACTGTGAGAAGCAAACACACAAAAATATGGGGGATTTTATTCCACCAACCCAAACCAGAAGTAATCTCTGATTCCAAGCACTTTCATTCCTCTCCTTAAAATGCTTTAATCAGGGATGGTTCACCTATGACTCAAGGTGAGTGAACGACAAGCAAGAATTCCATCAAACAAAGTGTAGGTATTTCGGGGAAAGGCAAGTGCGTGTGCAAAACTGGGGCAACAAAGAGCAGTTCCATAACACAATTTTCCTAATAGTTAAAGCCATCACGTAGGAAAACAGAAATAAAGAGAAAAACAATTTAGTAGGAACCAGACTAGTTACACGTACCTTGAAAACTAAACCATGAGTTACAGAGACACACAGGTTAAGCAATATGCAATATAGTAGGAGGCTCAATAAACATGATGCCTTGAAGCTGCTTAATAGTTTAAAGGAGAAATCAAAATGTGCCTAAAGGGGCAGGAATGAAGAAATGGCTATGAAAGATATTCATGAAATAGAATTTTAAAATATGCAAAGTGACTTCAACCTGGTGCATAAGTGGTACCATCAACTTAAGATGGAAAAACACAGAACAGGAATGCCAACTGACGCAATTTATAAGGTTTTCCTTCTTTTCTGTGGTGGTCCTGGTAAACAATTTCTTTTGACCAACAGTCATGTTTAAACATAACCCTCTACCACTAGATGTGAATCTTTAAGAGCAATTAATAACCACCATTTACTGAGTTAGGTTAGGAATCCAAGATTCAAAGCCAGGGTTTGCTGGATTCCAAAGCAGCCCTATTACCATCACACAACACTAGATGAAACTGAAGGCCACTAACACTGGGTTTTTACCTATTCACAGTGTTTACTAAAATTATAAATAGGTTCTTGTCCTCAAGTCTAATAGTATTCTAAAGAATAGTATATAAGAATAGTATTCTAAAGAATACCAAGTGAGTAGTCAAGGTTTTCATTTTAAATAAGCTTGCTACAGGTATTATCACAGAATACTGAAGGCAGGGGGATGAGATGTGATCAATTCCCTACTGGATGTTTACCACATCCAATTAAAAATATCCAGGAAGTAACAAAACCTAAAATGTGTTCCAACTAGACAAAGTAGCTTTAAAATATTCCTATTACTATGAAGCAATATAGAACTGATGACTAAAATCCGATTATGCAGCCAGATTGCCTGGGTTTGAATCTTTGCCCAACACTATGCACCTGTAACCTCGGGCAAGTTATTTGTGCCTCAGCTTCCTATCATGTAAAATGGGCAAAACAAAACTTATTCCAAGTTTTTTATGAGTACATTATGTAAAGTGCTTAGAATGCCACATATTAGATGCTATACAAATACTTACCCAGTTTAAATAAAAAAGGTATTCTAGTTTTTAACATTTTTCTGAGCCCTGCTGCACGAAAGGTCTAAACAACTCAGAACTAACATGTAACTCACAAAGGACCAGGAAGGGGCTTTAAACCATGTATTTTTAAATAGGAGGCTTCAAAGTTAAGTTCCCAATCCTCAAAACACAGCTACTTAATTTATGATGCAATTATGAGCATCAACTTTTCCTGAGCTTAACTATAATGCAACAGATAACTTTCATTCATTTTAAATCCCTTGTTCATAGGAATTTAGAGACTATTTTCAAACTAGTACAAGTATTTTATAATATCTAGCAGTTTATTAACCAGTGGAGTATACTGCACAACAAACTACCTCACATCTTTCAGGAAGAAAAATCACTAAATTTGGAAAGTAAAAAGATGTCACCCACTGAATTCAGACACAATTAAAATGTGCTTTAAATGTTTGTTTGGGGAAGGGGGTCACACACTTCTACCCAATTAAGAGAAACATTTACACAGTCCAGGTCTTTTATTTTCTTTACACCCATCATGCCATGAATTCATAGGGAATGGGCTCCAACAGTTCAGGCTCCTTTCCATTGGTTCTCACGAAGTGTGCTTCTCTGGGTGGAGCAGGCTATTAAAAAAAGGCGAGGGAACAATTATGAAAAGTACTGTAACTCAATTTCAAAGTGCTCCCAGAACTGAAAACGTACACAATACCAAGAAACCCTGCCAAGCACTCACCTGGCGCTTCAGCTGAACCCAAGTACCTTTCTCTTTGGCTTCCTTCTTTTTCTGATCATTTTCCTTCACCCGTTTCAGGAAGCTATCTCGGCTCTTAGAGTGCTTAATATGCTCGATACGCACATTAATTCTCTTGGCAAGAATCTTGCCCCTGGAGAGAGAAGACACTCTTAAGTGCATCAAAAACACAGCTAAAATTCAGAAAATTCTTTCAACAGTTTCATTTATTAATTAAACCATGAACATTTTTTTACCCACAGATAGGATAAATCAACAAGGTGATGGCAAATTTATAATCATTTATTAAATCTTACTGAATGGGGCCTTGAGGCAAACATCCCCACTTTTAAGCTCTCTTCTGATGAGGTGAGAGACTCTGAAATACCAAATAATTTAAGCAAAACCAGACCGCTAATAAAATTTACAACTTATTAAACTTTTTACACTGTGAAAACCAGAATGGCTTAGCTAACAAACCCCACAAGACTTTCCAGTAAGTTTATTACAATTTGTTTCCTCTGACAGGTTACAAGACAAACACCCAGTTTGCTTGAGTTTTAAAAGGGTATTTCCTTTGCCCCACTTGAATGACCAATAAAGACATAAGTCCAACTGGCAAAGTGAAAGGGGGGTGTGAGGGAATACTAAGTAGGCACAAAGAACTATGACATTACTTACTTAACTTGTTTGTTTACAATGATGCCAACAGCATGCTGGGTAACATTGTAGACTCTCCCAGTTTTGCCATGGTAACATTTGTGGGGCATTCCTTTTTGAACAGTGCCCATTCCCTGTTAAGAAAGGAGATAAATGTTATGCCAGCAATTTCCTCCTCCTTTTAAATCCAAAGTAACTGAGATATTCCAAGATTTTTTTTTCTTTAGATGGCAACTCAAGAGCTTTCAGAGCCGGTGAAATGTCATTTTCACGTTGCTTTAAGCAATCAAAAAGACAATCATCATTAAGCTCTAGAGTGCCAGGACACATTTAAATACAAATTCACATGATTTCCCCCCCTTAATTTTTCCACTAGCTGTTAAAAACAAGTAATGAGAAAATTCTTAGACTCAAGAATAGCACTTTAAAAACTCTTGTTTATGAAAGTAAAATTAAAATAGCCATTCTAGGGACTTCCCTGGTGGCGCAGTGGTTACGAATCCGCCTGCCAATGCAGGGGACACAGGTTCGAGCCCTTGTCCGGGAAGATCCCACATGCCGCAGAGTAACTAAGCCCGTGCGCCACAACTACTGAGCCTATGCTCTAGAGCCCGTGAGCCACAACTACTGAAGACCGCGCGCCTAGAGCTCAAGCTCTTCAACAAGAGAAGCCACCACAGTAAGAAGGCCGCGCACTGCAACGAAGACTCGACAACAAAGACCCAATGCAGCCAAAAATAAATAAATAAATAAATTTATTACAAAAATAAAAATATAACATAAAATAGCTATTCTATACTCTCACGAGCTCTTTTTCAGGAAATGGATTTTCCCTCGATTAGGAAGATAAAAACATGCAATACACCCTATTCAGATTTTAATATTAAACACAACTTTCCTAACTTCTAATGTTACTCTGTAGTTATTTCCCCAATTTTATAATTTACCTTGATATCTACAATATCACCTTTCTTGTAGATTCGCATGTATGTGGCCAAAGGAACAACTCCTGCAAAAAACCAAAAAACCCCAATACAGTCAATATCAAGATTAAAAAGTCAAGAGTAAGAGAAATATATAACCTTACTAGCTTTCAACACATACTACTTTTTGGCAGTTACGTGTACTTTAAAATTTTGCTAGTCGACAATTTAAGAACCACTGTATAGAATTCATGCTTTTTATTTATTACAAATAAGTTAGGTAGATGCTAATTAATTAATGCCATTTATTAAGAACACATTATATGAACCACAACACATAGGTAATAAAACACAAATGTATGCCACGCTTGCTCCCAAGGAGGGTGGATCTACTCACCATGTTTTCTAAAAGGCCTAGAGAACATGTAGCGGGTGCCCCTCCTCTTTCCCTTTGTGTTGGTCATTTTGGCGAATTACTGAAACCAGAAAGTATCAAACAGTCAAATACAACTGCAAAATTGACATTTGCCCCTTTAGCCAAAAAATGTGTAATTACAAATGCACTAAGTTCAGTAGCAACACCAGAATTAGGCAACTATCTAAAAAGCTGGCTCACGAATCAATAGCTCTTATAAACGGTAAGAAAGAGTAATTTTACCAAGATTTCTGCCAAAACTGCCTACAACTCCTAAGAAGCAGAACTGGATTTTAGAACCCAAACCAGTATTTTCCCTATTAGAATGTAACAACACAACAGGACTTCCGCCATACTACATCTGTAGAACCCAGCTTAGACTGCCAAGAACACTGGAATTACGAACTAGAAGGCAGTTTATTGTTGCAAAGCACGACAAAACTCAGTTTTGCATTTTCACATAATGGATTAAACTCCTTTTCTTATCAACCTATGGATTTCTCTAATACGGCACCTATTAACTGTCAAAAATGTCTAACTCACTTCATATATTTAATTACCCAGTTGTTTACCAGAAAATGTGAGGTAGAAGGCTTTATAATCACTGACCTGATTTTGACATAGGTTTTGCCACTTACCTGCTGGGAGACCAACATTTAAACCCTGATCCTCATATGTAAACTGGTCTTAATACTTTTATAACCAACTAAGGTAATGTCTACAAAACATTGAGCAATTCCTAGCACATGCAAAGCGCTTACTAGTAAACAGTACTTTATCGCTGCCTAAGAATTCACATATAGGCTACTGAGTTGAACCTTTCACTTTGTTCCCCAAAAGGTCAAAATAATGGTTTTAGTTGCCTCAGATCATCCAAGGGCACAACTACCATTGCTGACTACTCCTACCACAAGGCAAAATACACCAAAGACCAGCTTAGGTTGTCGACGGTGTTCTAATGTAAGTCAACCTCTCAATTTATTACCACATCTTAACCTTAAAGAAAAGTGACTCCTAAGTACCTTTTTCACGTAACTTGTGTGACAAGGAGACCGAAGAATGTTTCAGCTAACCCATCAAAGCCAAACCACTGTTACAACGAATGCACACTTCACTTTAAATGGTGAGAAAAATCTATCAAGTACAAGTACTGCTTTAATTCTCAAGTCTACATTTGCATTAAGTTCATATAAACTCCCGTTAAGTTCATAAACAAGGAGACATGCTCTGCAGGTCAACTCACTTTATGGAGAGACAAAGTGACAGAATCAGTAATTTAAGTTTTTTTTTTTTTAAATAATTTTATTTTTAAAATTTTTGGCCGCGTTGGGTCTTCGTTGCGGTGCGCAGGCTTCTCATTGCGGTGGCTTCTCTTGCGGAGCACGGGCTCCAGTAGTTGCGGCTCGTGGGCTCTAGAGCGCGGGCTCAGTAGTTGTGGCGCACAGGCTTAGTTGCTCCGCGGCATGTGGGATCTTCCTGGACCAGGGCTCCAACCCGCGTCCCCTGCATTGGCAGGCAGATTCTCAACCACTGCGCCACCAGGGAAGCCCTGAAAGTCCTTTCTGACGCCAGAGCCCACGCTCCTTCCACTAGACCCATTTTTCCGAGTTCGAAATCCATCAGGACCCAATACACATATTATCGAGTGAGTTTTTAAAAACAATACTTAACGTCCCAAGCAATGACGATTTAGAGTCTATAATACTACCAAAAATGGGACCCATTACGGGGGCGCAACCCGCAGTTTCCTCAACTCTGGCAGCTGGCTGCTACAAACTAGACACAAAGATGCAAAACTAAGACTAAGGGGTTAATCAGTTAACTTTCCCCCTAAACGCCTAAATCAGACACAGCTATTCAGGAATCCCTTCGCTCAACACTTGCTGCCCTGGCATGAACAAAACAATACCCGTGGCAAACAAAGTATTTTCCCTTTCTCCAATTGCGGTCCCGGGCCAGAATTAAGACAACCGGAAATCTCCCACGTCAACGACGAATGGGCTGGGCTTCTTCATCCAGGGCGACTCAGGGGCACCTCTGCAGTTCCCCGACCACGACCCCCGACTTCCTCACACACACACCCAGGTCTCAAGGGAGATTAAACCCGGCGCCTGGTTCTCAACCCGTTCCTACTGCCCCGAAGCTCCTACCCTAGAGCATTACAGTTTAGATCCTACAATAGGGGTTAAGATGCCACACTGAAGGCGTTGAAAAAGCAAGCGGCCACGCGGCGCCAAAGCCAATCCAAGAAAGCCCAGGAGAGCCGGGCTAAAGCTGCGGGGGCTATGGAAGGACGAATTCCTTTCCCGATGGACCAGAATCGCCTCACCCCGGTGCCTCGGCCTCGTTTTTCCAGAGCCTGTCCCCCCACAGACCCACGGCATCGCAGCCTGGTCCCCGGCCCCGCGCCCGCCGCGCCGAGTCTGGACGGACACAGCTCCACCGCCCGGGCCAGCGGACCCCAGGCTGGCTAAATAATCTCCCTAGGGCTCCAATGCACGGCCTCAGCGGCCACAGGGTTGGGACTCACGCCTGAGGAACAGGGGGAGGGACAGGAGGCTCCAGGAGCCACGCGCGTGCAGTACCTGGAAGATGGCGGTTCCGGCCGAAAAGAAAGAGGCGGCGCCGCACGCGCGCCTTAGAAGGGCCTGCGGGCTGCCCGCGGCGCTGCCTGAGAAAAAGCCGGCCAACAGCCACTTTTTCCTGGGTAAGGGTGTCGTCCCTGAGAACCAGAAGAACCTGTGAGGATATTTTCCTTTCTTGCGAAAAAGAGGTAACCGACCGACACAAGCTGACACTGGGATCTTGCCAGACAGCCCGGAAAGGGGCCTTCAAGGGCGTCAAACAGGCGCAGACGTCGCGAGCGTGCTGACGTCAGCCCTTGCGTCAGACGCCACGCGGGAAGTGGGCGTGTACCTGCGTCCTGGGGCATCGGAGCGGGCTGGTTCAATGTTGTCTGGGCTCTTTTCTGTGCTCTGAACTGTAGTTTGTGGGGATGGTTACGTGGGCACAAAAGCAGAATTATGGTGAAGAAAGCATGTTGTACAGTTTATATGTCTTTCAAACGTTTTTCCCCTCAATGCGTCAAAACACTACGCACCTGCTGGTAGGTACGTACCCCTGTTACAACCACTTTGCGAAGCAATTTGGCAAAATCTAGTGAAACCGAAAATATGCAAATACCGAATTCCAGCATTCCGCTTCTAACTGCTTATCTTATGGGAACTTTGCTGTGTAGACAAGGATATCCACAACAGCACTAGAAATAGAAGCAGAAAGTTGGAGACGTCCACCAATAAGAGCATAAACCCATTATGGGGTATTCATACGGTGGAATATTACATGCCAGTAAGTCAAGAGTGAGCCAGCAAATGTGATGAAGCAAAAAGAGGGAGATGTGGAACAAACATAATAGGACAATTTATACACGTACAATTTTAAAACATGCAAAACAATACTATATATTGCTTAGGCATATATGCATATGTAGTGAAAGTAGTCAAGAAATACAAGGGAATGAAAATCAAATTTAGAAACGTGGTCTTGTCTGGTAGGGAGGGGACTGTAAAGAAAGGGGTATACAGGAGGCTTTAACTATTTTGACTAATTTTAAGCTGGTTATTGAGTACATGGGAGGTGATTGTTTATTCATCACTATACTTTTAATAAATAATTTCTAAATTTATTTTTAATTAATATTAATAAATATTAATATTAATAAGTATTAATAGTTTTTAAAGGGTAGTTTTAGATTTAGCAAAAAAAATTTTTTTAGAAAAATGGTACAGAGAATTCCCGTATACTTGGCACCAGTTTACCCTATTGTGAACATCTTAACATTAGTATGCTACAGTTGTTTCAATTAGTGAAACAATATGGTACATTTTAAAAAATTAATTTATTTTTGGCTGTGTTGAGTCTTCGTTGCTGCACACGGGTTTTCTGTAGTTGCGGCGAGTGGGGACTACTCTTCGTTGTGGTGCTCAGGCTTTTCATTGTGGCAGCTTCTCTTGTTGCAGAGCACAGGCTCTAGGCATGCGGGCTTCAGTAGTTGCAGCACACGGGCTCAGTAGTTGTGGCTCATGGGCTCTAGAGTGCAGGCTCAGTAGTTACAGCGCATGGGCTTAGTTGCTCCGTGGCACGTGGGATCTTCCTGGACCAGGCTCGAACCAGTATCCCCTGCATTGGCAGGAGGATTCTTAAACACTGTGCCACCAGGGAAATCCCATTTGGGTGATTTTTGACTAATGTAAATATATAGCCTTGCAACCAATATCCCCAATCAAGATCTAGAATATTGCCGTTCCCATTAACAATTCCCTGTGCTTCGTCCCAGCTAATCCCTTCCCCAACTAGAACAAGCCAACATTCTGATTTCTATAACCATAGATTAGTTTTGCCTATTCTTTTTTTTTTTTTTTTTTTTTTTTTTTAAAGGTAATTTAAATACATTTTTATTTATTTATTTATTTTTGGCTGTGTTGGGTCTTCGTTTTGCCTATTCTTAAATTTCATATAAATGGTACTGTACAGTATGTACACTTTTTGTCTGGCTCTTTTTTTTCAGCTTAGTGTTTTTAAGATTCAGTCATGTTGTTGCTTGTACCAATAGTTTATTTTATTTTTTATTGCTAAGTAGTATTCTACTATATGAATGTACCACAATTTATACATTCTCCTCTTGATGGAAATTTGTTTTTTTCCCATCAGTTTTATGCTGCTATGAAAAAAGCTGCCATAAATATTTTTGTGAATATGTTTTCTGTTCTTCTGGGTGATACCTAGAGCATTGCTTGATCATAAGGTATCTCTAACTTCATAGAAAATTGCCAAATGGTTTTCCAGACTGAACCTCTATTTTTATTTATTTACCATTTTCCTCTGAAGAGAGTAAGGCATTTATTTTTACTACAGGCTTTTAAAGTAGGTTTGTGTCATTAGTTCCATCGTACAGATCTGAAAACCAAAGTGGTTTCCTAAGCGTCTAAAGGTCAATTTACCTCCAGTTTGAGGTCATTAATGTAAAAAAGAATAAGAAAAGGATTGAAACTTAAGGAAATGTGAAGTAAATTAAGTGTAGAAAGTAGGAAAACTCAAAATTCATTCAATATTTATAAGCATCTAGATTAAATAAGGTACTGAAGTGCATGATGAGACTATAAAAGTGAATAAAACATGATCCTTGCCCTCAAGGACTCCACTGAGAGCTTGGTGGAAGTGGAATATGCTAGACTACTCTAAGTGGAAAAGCAGACGACATGGAGTTGAGCAGTGTGGGTGTTCTGTGGTTCATCTACTGCACCTAGATTAGAGGAAGGCATGGGAGAGAAGAATCCCTGGATGAAAAACGAAGCGTCACAGAGGAGGTGGAACTTGATGAAGGAGTCACACTTTGACCAGAGAACAAGTAGTAAGGGTATTTTAGGCAGAAAGTATTTTTGCATATGTAAAGGCATACAGATGGATAACAACTTTAAAAACTCAGAGAAATGAAAGCCATCCGATAGCCTTAGAAAATAAGGTCAACAAATGAACAGGAATGTGACATTAAAATGAATCCAATTTATGATTTTGCACCAGGCTTGAGTAAACTACTAAGAGAAACCCATAACTTTCGGTCATTAAAGTAAGTTCACATCTCTGTTTCCATTTTTGTATTTTTCCCTGTAGAAGCAGATTAACAAAGTATACATTTTGTTTTATTTTGGTTTTCAGAAGACATTGGCAGTTTAACTCCAGCAGGGCAAATTTTCTAAGCTAGGAGGAAACATGGATCTGTCCTCTTACGTGTGAGGCTCTAGTTGGAAACTCTGAGTATCAGTCAACTCCATCGGATTTGCCCTTTGTCTTGGTGAATTGGCAGGAGGACAATTTCAAATAAGAACCAATTAGGATTTTCTAGTGTAGAAAATACATAATGAAAACAAGACGAAAAGACAACCCTCAGAATGGGAGAAAATATTTGCAAATTAAGCAACTGACAAAGGATTAATCTCCAAAATTTCCAAGCAGCTTATGCAGCTCAGTAGCAAAAAAACAACCCAATCCAAAAATGGGCAGAAGACCTAAAGAGACATTTCTCCAAAGAAGATATACAGATTGCCAACAAACACATGAAAGAATGCTCAACATCGCTAATCATTAGAGAAATGAAAATCAAAACTACAATGAGGTATCACCTCATACCAGTCAGAATGGCCATCATCAAAATATCTACAAACAATAAATGCTGGAGAGGGTGTGGAGAAAAGGGAACCCTCTTGCACTGTTGGTGGGAATGTAAATTGATACAGCCACTATGGAGAACAGTATGGAGGTTCCTTAAAAAGCTAAAAATAGAACTACCATACAACCCAGCAATCCCACTCCTGGGCATATACCCTGAGAAAACCATAATTCAGAAAGAGTCATGTACCACAATGTTCATTGCAGCTCTATTTACAATAGCCAGGACATGGAAGCAACATAAATGTCCATCGACAGATGAATGGATAAAGAAGATGTGGCACATATATACAATGGAATATTACTCAGCCATAAAAAGAAACGAAATTGAGTTATTTGTAGTGAGGTGGATGGACCTAGAATCTGTCATACAGAGTGAAGTAAATCAGAAAGAGAAAAACAAATACCGTATGTTAACACATATATACGGAATCTAAAAAAAAAAATGGTTATGAAGAAACTAGGGGTAGGACAGGAATAAAGACACAGACGTAGAGAATGGATTTGAGGACACGGGGAGTGGGAAGGGTAAGCTGGGATGAAGTGAGAGAGTGGCATGGACATATATACACTACCAAATGTAAAATAGATAGCTAGTGGGAAGCAGACGCATAGCACAGGGAGATCAGCTCAGTGCTCTGTGACCACCTAGAGGGGTGGGATAAGGAGGGCGGAAGGGAGGCACAAGAGGGAGTAGATAATGGGGATATATGTAAATGTATAGCTGATTCACTACGTTATTAAAGCAGGAACTAACACACCATTGTAAAGCAATTATACTCCAATAAAGATGTTAAAAAAAGAGAAAAAAATACATTAGACCCTTGGCATGTAGACTCAATCCTAAGCAAAAATAGCTGAAGTTTGGGTGAGTTCAGAAATTAAATTGTTATAGGAAGAAAAAAAAAAGTATATAATGAGAATTTTGTCTCCAGGAAAATGTCACTGTAATGATAGCCAAAGTAATGAGGCAGAAATACTATGAATAATTGAAAAACATACGGTGAAGAATAATAACACAAAATAATTTTTTTCCATGAAAATTTTAATTTGAGATCTTGAGAAGCAGAAAAAAATGAAGGTAAACTTTTTTTTTAAATCAAGTAAGACAAAGATTATACCCTTCCAGAACTTGATTCTCTACATGAAAGCAGGCATAAACAAACTTGTGACCATGTGATTAGACATTCAAACTGAATCTCATCCCCATAACTCAGATCCTCAATATCTGCATCCAGATTTTTCTGTTCCCAAATCCTGTTTCTTGCTCCAGCTTCTAAAATATCTTCAACTGCCCTAGACTTTAAGGCCAGAGCAACATGAGGAAGAACCTAATCAAATATCAGGAGTATTCAGACAGAAAAAGTATTGAAGTGAGAGTTGGGAAAGACATTGCAGTGATTTATGGAGACCTAGTTATGTTTAGACAGTAAGGCACAACTTGGAAATGTGTGACAGACAAATTTCATGTCTGTTGTTAGCCCTGTTTGATTGATTATGGCTACCTGGACCTGAGTTGAGAAATTTCTTTTTTTTTTTTTTTAATGACCTTATTCAGTGCTCAAACAATAAACAGAATATCAAGTTTGCATTTCACTTAAAATTTCAAGAATCTAGGTTGAAAATCAACTGATCGGCTATCTTTCAAGGTCCAAGCGTCATTCATATGGAAAATTAGAACTCAGTGGTTCAAAGACAAAAGAGTTGTCTTAAAAAGGCTCAAAAGATTTCTTGGATAATAAATGGGTCTTACAAAATACATTTTATTTTTAAATTTTTTTTAACATCTTTGTTGGAGTATAGTTGCTTTACAATGGCGCATTTGTTTCTGCTTTATAACAAAGTGAATCAGCTATACATATACATATATCCCCATATCCCCTCCCTCTTTCATCTCCCTCCCACCCTCCCTATCCCACCACTCTAGGTGGACACAAAGCACCGAGCTGATCTCCCTGTGCTATGAGGCTGCTTCCCACTAGCTATCTATTTTACAACAAAATACATTTTGATGAGCTAAGTGTAAATGAATCAGACACAGTGGATTAAGTTATCCTTAAATTTGTTTTATTTATTTATTTAAAAATTTTACACTTTGACTCCCTTCACCCATTTCTCCCACCCTTCACCCCTCCCCCCGCTTCTAGCAACCACCAGTCTGTTCTCTATATCTAAGACCTTGTCTTTTTTTTTTTTTTTTTAGATTCCGTGTATAAGAGAGATCAGACAGTATTTGTCTTTCTCTGTCTGACTTGTTTCACTTAGCTTAATGCCCTCAAGTTCCATCCATGTTGTCACAAATGGTAAGATCTCTTTCTTTTTTATGGCTGAGTAATATTCCACTAACTATGTATATTTATATATGTGTGTGTGTGTGTGTGTGTGTGTGTACAAGAAACCCTAAAGATCCATCAAAAAAACTGTTGGAACTAATAAATGAGTTCAGTAAAGTTGCAGGATACAAAATCAGTATGTAAAAATCTGTTACATTTCTATACACTAACAACTATCAGAGAAATTAAGGAATCAATCCCATTTTTAATTGCATCAAAAATAATAAATTTAAACATGGAAGTGAAAACCTGTATACTGAAAACTGTAAGACATTAAGGAAAGAAATTGAAGAAGACACAAATAAGTGGAAAGATATTCTGTGCTCATGGATTGGAATGAAATTAATACTGATAAAATGTCCATACTATTCAAAGCAATCTATAGATTCAATGCAGTTCTTATCAAAATTGCAATGGCAACTACTGAATTGCCTTGAACTGAAGTTCTTGGATTTTTTAGAAAAATATTTATTTATTTATTTATTGGCTGTGTTGGGTCTTTGTTGCTGCACGTGGGCTTTCTCTAGTGGCAGCAAGTGGGGCCTACTCTTCATTGGGGTGTGCGGGCTTCTCATTGTAGTGGCTTCTCTTGTTGCAGAACATGGGCTCTAGGTGCGCTGGCTTCAGTAGTTGTGGTGCGTGGGCTCAGTAGTTGTGGCTCACGGGCTCTAGAGCACAGGCTCAGTAGTTGTGGCACACGGGCTTGGTTGCTCTGCAGCACGTGGAATCTTCTCGGACCAGGGATCAACCCCGTGTCCCCTGCATTGGCAGGTGGATTCTTAACCACTGCGCCACCAGGGAAGTTCAAGTTCTTGGATTTTTAATTTATCCTGTAATTAGACTAATTTTGCTTCACTGTTATTCTCTCACGTCCTTATATTTCCAGTGAAACTGCTTGTTAGGTCAGATTTGTGGGAAAATCAGATAGGTATGGAACTCGCACTTGATTATGCTTGTTAAAATTTCTCTTGGAGACACTTTGAAAAGAAATCCACAGATGTTTTCTGAAAACAGTCTTTCTGGCTGTCAAATGAAATAGGTGAGCAATTAGGCCTCTGTCCTCTGATTAGATTCAGAATTTTCTGCTGACTGGCACAGTGTCCTGTCTCTACCTTCTGCTGTCATTCAGGTACTTGGCTGTACTCTGATGGAATAAAGAAGAATCTGTGGTTGAAATATTTTGACTACAGTACTTGCTGACAAAAGACTAAAACCTTTTTAGCCATTAGAAAAATTACTCTGGCTAAAGTTTCATATATGCCAGGAATTCTTGAAATAGACTTTTTTGGAAAAATGACAATAACTTTAACCATTATAATGAACCACAATGACATCAATATACTTCTGCAAAATAACTGATACAAAATGCTTTTTAAAAGTTTTAGCACTGGGACTTGTAGCTGAAGCAAAAAGTGTTATGTGAATAATCTTTGTCAGACATTGTTTTAATGCTGCTAATTTTCACAAAGCTTTCACATTTTGTAAATGCAATTCCATTGCCAATTATTTTCTTCAAACTAGTTTTCACGAATCTGTGATACTTAAAAGTTGGTTTCTGTAGTATTTGAAAGCTGATTTACATGCATGAAATTGGTAAGGTTCAATTTAAATAATTTGCTAGAATTATATTTAATTTTAGTTGATCTAGGAGAAGATATTTGAAACTGGAGGGTAAACTGGATAGGGAACTTCTGGGGTTAGTGGTCTGATTTCTTTGGCACAATGGATTTCAGAAAATTTAAATGTAAGCGTCATAAAGGTAAGGACTTAGTCACTATAGGCATACTACTTTGTATCCAGTGCTTAGCAAGTAGTAAATGCTCAAAAAATATTTGGAAATAGAGATGGAAAAGATGGAAATGGATGGAAGCAACAGGATGGCCCAATTGGATTTTAATAGTATTAATGGAGTTTTAAGAAAACTCGTTCACAGTTGCAGAGTCTTATAGTAACAGAATGAATTGGGGTTTAGGGTCCACTTGAGATTGGTAATGAATCCAACTTTGTCTGCTGCCCAGCTGACTGTTTTCCTCAGCAGTACTCAGGGCATTCATTCATTCATGGAGCATGCATTCACTGAGCACCTATTATGTGACAGGCACTGATCTAACGCTGGAGATACAGAGGAATAAAACAGACAAAAATCCCTGTGCTCTTGAAGTTTACATTCTAGTGATGAAAGACAGATCATAAATAATATACCATTTACATGATTGTGTTATGATATACACATTATGACAGATGGAGACAAGTGCTGTAGAGAAAAAAAAATCAAGCAGGAAAGGGGAATGATGAGACATTACTATTTAAAATACGGTGATCAGAGAAGACCTCACTGAGAAGGAGCAAAGATCTGAAGAAAGTGAGGAAGGAAGCCATGCAGATGCCTGAGAGAAGAGCCTTTCAAGCAAAGAGAGCAGCAAGTGCAAAGATCCTGTGGACAAAGAATGTCTGTGGATGTCAGTGTCCGACATGCTTTAGCAATGCTGGGGGTGGGGTGTTGGCAATGGGCTGGACCAAAGAGGAGGGGAGATGGCATGGAACGCGGTGAGAGGTAGTGGGGGACCTCTAGGCGTTGTATGTACTTTGGTTTGAACTCTGAGTGAGGTAGGTGGGAAGGCATTAGAGAATTTTGAAGAGGAGTGACATCTGACTTACTTTTGTAAAAGATTACTCTGAGGTTAGTGTTAAGATTAAACAGAAGGTCACTGAAGGCAGAAATATAAAATTCAGAACTAAAAGGTAGAGACTTCAATACCCCATCTCAATAATGGATAGCACAATCAGACAGAAAATTAGCAAGACTATATCAGCCAGCTAGACCTGACTGACATCTATAGAATATTCAAACAGCAATAGCAGAATAGACATCTCAAGTGCACATGGAACATTCTCCAGGATAGACCATATAGTAGGCCATAAAACAACTCTCAAAAAATTCAAAATAACTGAAATCATACAAAATATGTTCTCAAACCACAATGGAAGCATAAAGGAAAAATTTGGAAATCACAAATGTGTGGAAATTAAATGATACACTATAAGTTACCAATGGATCAAAGAAGAAATCATAATAGAAATTAGAAAATACTTTGAGGGACTTCTCTGGTGGTCCAGTGGTTAAGACTCCACGCTCCCAATGCAGAGGGCTGGGGTTCGATCCCTGGTCAGGGAACTAGATCCCGCATGCTGCAACAAAGATCCCACATGCTGCAACTAAGACCCGGTGCAGCCAAATAAGTAAATAAATAAATATGTTTTTTAAAAAAAGAAAATACTTTGAGATGAATGAAAATGAAATATACCAAAATTTAAGGGATACAATGAGAACAGTACTTACAGGAAAAAAGTTGCTCCACTTCATTAGTAATTAAGGAAATGCAAAAAGAGACTATAATGACATACCACATAAACCCCATTGAAATGGCTAAAACTAAGTCTTATAATCACAAGTCTCAAAGATCAGTAGAAACTGTTACACACTGCTGGTGGGGTGATAAATATACACAACCGCTTGGACACAATTTGGTAATACCTTGCTAATTGAATGTTCACATTCCCTATAACTCAGCAATTCTACTAGTATGTACCCTACAACCGCTTCTGCACATGCACACAAGGAGCCATCCATAAGGACATTCATAGCAAGACAGAAACAGTATTTCTACCTTCTTTCCTGCATGCATTGAATAGATGCAAAGTCTACCTCTCTGGATGAAGTCACCTAGAATTTTAGTTATATGCATAACTCCTTAGGAAAGTGCTTAAAAATTAACAAAGAAGATTTTTGTAGAACTACTCACTCTTTTGTTATTCTGGATAATTTTAACCTATCATCAGATTGGCAAGTCACCTCTAATAAAATATAAACTGAAGATAGATTTTTTTTCTTCATTGTCTAAGCTATTTAATTTTGTTCTCCTTTGCTATTGTCTAGTTCCAAAAGGAGCAGCTTAGTGTGAAATTTGTGGGAAGGATGCTGCTCAGAGTTTAATGTCATTATGTAGTAACCCAATGAAAATCCAGCAGAAAGAATGTAGGTGTTTCTAGAAAATGCTAAAAATTATTTGAAAAATGAAGTCATAGACATAATTTCTCTAAAATGGAACATTCAATCATAGAGTTGGAGGTTGAATAAATGAATGGATGATTGAATGAAAGATTGTTTCAAAATGCATCATTAATGAATTGGAAATAACCAACTGTGTCACTTGGTCCTAAAAACATTCCTCTGAGGAACTATTAGCATTATATGGCAGACTTTAAAAAAAAAAAAAAATGATACCCAAGCCCCAGGTGAATTGAATCAGAATCTCTAGGAGAGGGGATTAGACATTAGTATTTCTTAAAAGCCCCTGGGTGGGTCTAAACTGTAACAGGTTGTGAACCACAGAGCTACAGCCTTGTATGACTTCAAAGTGAGATCCAAGGACAACGTCACCTGGACCGTTGTTATCATTCAGAATCTTTAACCCCACCCAGACCTGCTGAATCACTCTGCAGTTTAATAAAGTCACCAGATGACACGCAACAGTATTAAAGTTTGAGAAGATCTGGGGAGTCGGAATTGCCTTCCATCCTGCATGCTATTCTGCTACATCTTGCATCAGGAGGTTGGGGACAGGTCTTTAAGATTCTGTTCCCACTTTAACCTGGAAATGAGTGTGGGGGTGGGTGAAATAGGTGAAGGTAGTCAAAAGGTGCAAACTTCCAGGTCTAAAATAGATAAATCCTGGGACTTCCCTGGCGATCCAGTGGTTAAGACTCCACGCTTCCACTGCAGGGGGCACGGGTTTGATCCCTGGTCGGGAAATTAAGATCCTGCATGCTGCACGGTGCGGCCACAATCAATCAATCAATCCTGGGATGTACTGTACATCACAGTGACTATAGTTAATAACACTGTATGTATATTTGAAAGTTGCTAAGAGAGTAGATCTTAAAAGTTCTCATGCATGAGGTGCCCCAAATAGCTGAGGGTCAGACTCTGTTTCAACTTCCAATTGAATGGAACTATGTGTTCCCTGCAGAAATATCCTTCCTAGGCCACAAGCCCAAGGTCAGACAGGAAGCAGGTCTTCTCACTATGACATAGGGAGAAGGGCCACTAGTCATAGTGAGAAGGGCCACTCCTATCCCCCCACCTTGGTTCCCAGACCACTGCAGTCCGGTTATGGGGGCAGTGGCACCAAATGCTGGCTGCTGGTTTGGGGAACTGACTGCATCCACTAGGCAGGTACCCACCTTGCAGGGTCTTGCCTTCCAGCTGTCACCATATCTGTCTTCAGCAGGCCCCTCTATTAAGAAATCTCTTTCTAGGGAATGAAGCATGTGATAAAGCCAGTGAATTCCATGGTCAAGCTCCCACTGGCAAATGACAGCCTCTGAAAATGCATCTTCTTTGGGGAGGAGATGCTGAGTTGCAACACTGTGGTGATAGATAAGACATTCTCTAAGTTCAGGAATGTTGGTGCTGGCAGAAGTCCTGGGGGCAGGGGAGGAAAATCCATGATGGGAGCAAAGATCTGTCTCTCTGAGGCTGGTTCTGGCCCCTCCGTGATGGAGGGGTCTCCGGCTGGTCCCCTTGGGGAGCAGTGCCATTTTAGGGTCACAGTGTTGATCAGCTGCTGGCAGATTGGACATTCAGCCTCGTCAGGAGCCAGACCAGCGCTGGTGAGAGAGAGTACGCTACTGGCCTGTGCACAGCTTCTACTACCCCCGCCCCGTGTGTCCTTTGCTCACGGGCTCATGGAGCAGGCACGTGGGTGGCGAGGAAGAGACTTACACACATCCACAGGGGGGACCATCTTGACCACCTGATTATCGCTCTGGGCTGCGTTGTATCCCCTAAATCCATGTGTTGAAACCCTAACCCCCGTGTGTCTGTATTTGGAGACGGGGCCTTAAGGAGATAATTAAAGTTAAAGGAGGTCATACGGGTGGAGTACCAATCCAATAGGACTGTTGCCCTTAGAAGAAGAGGACGATTGTATGTTCATTATAGCTTAGTAAAGCAGGAAAAAAATTTTAATAAACAAAAATGAGGAACAAAGGGAAAAAAAGACCAAGAGACATCAAAAAGCCCTCCATGCATGTTCAGAGGAGAGGCCAGGTGAGGACAGAGAGAAGGCCACCTTCTATAAACCAGGAAGAGAGGCCTCACCAGAAACCAGTCCTGATGGCACCTTGATCTTGGACTTTGAGCCTCCACAACTGTGGGAAGATAAACGGTTGTTGTTTAAGCCTCCCAGTCTGTGGAATTGTATTCTGGCAGCCTGTGTACGTTCTGTGCACATTCCAAAAAGTCCAGCCACACGTCTCTCCCCAAGCTCTCCTGTCACTAAACAGACAATTTATTTTTTCCAAGTCCCCAATCAACGTGGTGAACATGTTACCACTGGCCATGAATTGGATGGATGGCATTCCTCAGACCTCCTTCCCTTCCATAAAGAATAAACCAGAAGGAATGCCTGGAGTTCTGCCCACTGGGGGGGACCGCCTCCCCCTCCCTACTTTCAGGCCATCCCTGCGCAGGGCTGCAGCTCAGCGGCTCATCCCCGCTGTCTGGTTCCACCCTACCGTGTGCATCCATTAATAAATCCAGCCCCGCTTTTCCTCCTCTGTATGTGGCTGCAGGGAACTCGCCATCAGGCCATCGGCGTGTGTTGAGAGGCAGTCAAGCAGCAGGAAGAGGTACCGTGGAGCCTGGACTGACTGATTTGTGGTTTCCAGACCTGCAGAGCTTGGTCTCAAGGTATCATTCACACTTTACAACGATGCTGCTGGGCATGTCCCAGACGTGATGGGCAGTTTAAATCACAAAGTCCTTTGTGACCCAGGGTCAAATGTTCAGTCCCTGTGGGCCTCTCCAACAGTCCAGGAGCTGCTTTTCAACTGAAAAACTAGTTATCAGCAGTTGACTTAACTTGGGTCCTATTGGGCTTGCCAGGAGCCCCCGATAGCATCTCCGTCTGCCTCAGATCCTTCCATGCCACTGGGTCTGCTGCTCAGACTGCTTGTAACGCAGCCTGGATTTGTGTCTGAACCTTTCATACCCTGTGCCCACTCAAAACCAGTAGCCTTGTGAGATACCCAGTAATTAGGTCAGAGCTGCACACAGAAAAATATGGTTTAGTTTGCCTCTAAACTCACTACATGTTGTGTCTCCTATGTGGTACATGGGGCGAGATGCAGCAGCTGTCTCTCCCGTGTAGCAGGAGACACCCCAACATGCCCCAGACCACTGGGCCCCTGGAACATCAGTGATGTCGCAGCCCTGGACTTCCCAGAGGGTTATCTCCCAACTTCTTGAAGTCCATGTGTTACCAACGCACCTAAGGCGCTTGCCACCTCCTGCTCCCCAAATCAAATTAGCAAAATGCCATCAGTGTAATGGACCAGCGTGATGTCCTATAGAATATCAAGACAAACAAGCTCCCTCCAGATTATATTACGATAGCAGGATTTGATTTAGCTCTAAGGCAGGACAGTTAAGATATAATGCTATCCTTGACACATGAAGGCAAACTACTTTTATTTTTTTATTTTTTTTTGCTGATAGAGAAAGGGCATAGTGAAAGCATTTTCCAGATAATTAGGTGCATACTAGGTGTCTGAAAGTGTTGCCTTTCAAGCAGCCAACCCACAGCAACCCTGCTGAGAGAAAGCCAGGGTAATAAATATGCCAACCGGTCTCCAATCTCCTGCTGGTGCCTCCAATTACCCAAGTCCAACTGAAAGCCAATCCTACAGGTCAGCCCATGGGACACAAGGCAGAGTGGAGAAGGTGGAGATTGGGTCAGAGATGCAGATGGAAACCAGCCACCATACTGGAACATGACATAGCACACACCAGATAAACGAATGAATAATTGGATCCTGCTCCAATGTTAAGGGAGGGGTTCTTTCTCAAGAATAGAATTTAGGGGTCACGTCACTGGGCAGGAAGCTTTCTGGATCGAACCGATTAAAGTTAGACTGCCAGGACAGGATGCACTTTCTGACTATTTAATATACAATGGAGTCAGAGATCTTACATGCTAGCGAGTGCAGGATTTGAGATTTTGAAAATTCTAGTGTCCTCTGCTGATACACCACTGTTTCAACAGTCTCCTTAATGAGGTTGAGTTTTATCACAACCTAATTCCTCCCACTTTCCACTCAAGTTGGGGCACATTCTTCCTTCTGGAGATTATCAGGAGGTACAGGGTATTAAGATATTGGCACCTATGAACCTTGAGGACATTATGCTAAGTGAAATAAGCCAGTCACAAAAAGACAAATACTGCATGATTCCAATGAGATGAGGTACCTAGGGTAGTCAAACTCACAGAGACAGAAAGTAAAACGGCGGTTGCCATGGGTTAGGGGGAGAGGAAAGGGGGAGTTATTATTTAATGGGTACAGAGTTTCAGTTTTGCAAGATGAAAAGAATTCTGGAGAAGGATGGAGGAAACAGTTGCACAAGAATATGAATGTACTTAATGCCACTGACCTGTACACTTAAAAATGGTTAAGATGTTAAATTGTATGTCATGTGTATTTTGCTACAGTTTTAAAAATTGGGGGAAAAAAGACATTGGTCTTTTTTGAAACAAAACACAGGAAAGGAACCATCTTAGGACAAGCGGGCAGCTCTCAGAGGCAGCTTGTTTGGGCCCATCCTGTCCCATGAGGCATAAGGACACGTATAGATCCCTTAGGTGCTGGCCACCCTCACCTACAGGGATTACACATTTTCACATGCTGTTCCTTCAGGCTAGAGTGCGGTTCCTCCTTCCTTTCTGTTCTGGCCACACCCCTCCTCTTGTACCAACAGAAAACCTGATCATCCTTCAGATCTCAGCTTAAACACCCTTTTCCTTTGCAGGCCTTTTCTCACCTGGTCAGGGAATCCCTCCTGTAACACTGTGCTAATGCCATGAGTTGTCTGTTCAGCTACTCAAGATCATAAACCCCACGAGAAAAGGGACCGTGTCTGTCTTCTTCCCACTTGTAAGCCCAGAGCCGAGTAGATCCCAGGGAAATGGGAAAGGATGTAGGAAAAGAGTGGAAAGACATGGGGCCCTTGAGAAGAAGAAAGCACCATCCTCGGACAAGACATTTTAGAAGATTTATAGCAGATAGAAAGTGGATAGAAAGTGGATCATAGCAGAACAAAATGATAACTCCAGACCACAATGGAAGTAGTGGCTGTTTTTCCTGGCAGAGCCCTGGAGAAATTCCAGGACTTGGAGTCAGCAAGTTGGGAGAGAAGGAGTGATGACTTGAAGGGCCATCTGTAGACTGACTGGCTCAGACAGTTAGTCCCTCCCCTCCATGAAATATTTGGAGCAGCACCACTTGCTGGGGCCGCAGCCCTGGGAGTCCTGACTCCGACAGTGTAAAAGCTGTGTCTGCGGAGATCCCACGTGAAGGGATGGGGGCAGCAGACTGAGGCGGAGCAGGGGCTAAGACTCGGGACCCCCATACGGAGCCCCAGGTAAAGGTCTCCACTATCAGAGGGGATTCCTGTTGGTTCTCACAATTCCGAGCCTGCCTGTGAAGAGGATGGACCTGTTTACACAGACTTCTTAGCCAACCCCCACCCCCACCCCGTTCTGGTGGGGATGGAGGGTGGGAGCGGGGTGGGGGAAAGGCCTGTCAGGTAAATGGGTCTATACCTATTTGCGAAGGAAACGCATTTAAGTTGTCTGTAAAAATCAATGTATCCCATCATTCCTAAGCCAAGCCATGTCAATCAAAGGTCGTAAGACGTTTAAAAGCAACTAATGCCGTGAAAGACCAATTTGAACAAGTAGAACACATCGTTTCAGAGAGTGGGAGACAAGAAACAAAACTTTAAAAAAGAACTTTCTAATCTAAACTCCAAAAGATAGACTATTTATCCATTGAAAAGAAGAATAGGAACAGATGGCCATGAAAAAAGAACCCTGAGAAAATTCAAAATTCTCAAAAATTAAAAACATGATTGCTAAAATGAAAACTCAAAAGTAGAAGGTCTGAATGAAGTAAAAGATCAAACAGTGATCCAGCAGATACGGACAGAGAGATATTCCAAAATATGGAGCAAAAATGAGGGAAAGTTAAGAAACATAGAGGATTCGATATCTATCTAATAGGAGTTTTGGAAGGAGAGAACAGTGAATGAAAAGAAAGTGTTTAAAGAAATAACTAAAGATAATTTCCCTGAACTGAAAAAAACTCAAGTGTTCAGATGGAAAAAGTTGACTAGTACCAAAGACAAGGAATTAAATACACACACACACACACACACACACACACACACACAGACGTATTTTGATTAAGATTCAGAATGCCAAGTTTAAAAAGAAAAACGCTAAATTTTGCAGTGAGGAAAGAAAAGAAGTCTCTCATAGGAAATAAGGAGTAAATTAGAATCAGAAATATCTAAAGTGACATCGTTTGCTAAAACATAGGGGAGCAACGACCCCCAAACTTAAATTTATTTTTGTTTTTTATTTTTTTTTAAGAAGTATTATTATTATTATTATTTAAAGTATTTGTTTATTTATTTATGGCTGTGTTGGGTCTTCGTTTCTGTGCGAGGGCTTTCTCCAGTTGCGGCAAGCGGGGGCCACTCTTCATCGCGGTGCGGGGACCGCTCTTCATCGCGGTGCGCGGGCCTCTCGCTACCGCGGCCTCTCCCGTTGCGGAGCACAGGCTCCAGACGCGCAGGCTCAGTAATTGTGGCTCACGGGCCCAGCTGCTCCGCGGCATGTGGGATCCTCCCAGACCAGGGCTCGAACCCGTGTCCCCTGCACTGGCAGGCAGACTCTCAACCACTGCGCCACCAGGGAAGCCCCCAAACTTAAAACTACATCCAATGAAGCAAGCAAATGTGAGGATAAAATTAAAATGTTAAGCACTCACAAAGTTTATCTCTACATATTCCCTTTCTGGAAAAATTACTCAAGGATGTGCCCCTCCCAAAGGGAGAAGGAATCCAAGAAAGAGGGAGGTGTGAATCCCAGAAGCCCAGGAACCGGCCTAGGAAATCACTGAAAAGAACCACAGGGGGTCATGTGTGTAACAGGCCTGGAAAGCTGTCAGTTCAGATTAAAACAGGAAGTAAAAGGCCTCCAAGAAGATGTCTTTAGGAAGAAAATAGATTTCATTACACACATTGAATATTTAGGAACCTGGAAATACTTAATGACAAAGTGAAGATATTTCAATAACTACATATAAACACGCACACACACATACACACAAAAGGAAACTAGAAACTGGGGAAAACATAACAAATGCTGTACAAGATAGTCATGATCCGAACAGGAAGCTAACTAAAACGTGATTTTGAGCTATACAGAGAATTTAGAAAAGTCTTTAGTCATGACGCAGGTGTCATGACACAGTATACTTTTCCTTTTCTGTGGGTTCAGTCACATCACTTGTTTTTGCACTGAACCTCTATACAGAGCACAAAAGACTTAATTATAGTTGTAGGGCAGAATGAAGATGTAAGAGCAATGGCGAACTTGAACAGAAATAGGGAATGGGAGAGAAGCAGAAAGACCTGCAGATCCATGGTGACCTCACCTCACAGAGTGTCCTCCTCTTACAGAGCTTAGGAGAGCTCGGAGGGAAACCCCTTCCCCCTGCGGAGTGGGATCTAGAGAAGGGAAAGGGAAAGGGGGGAAGGGGCTTTTGTACCCCAGCACCTGGCTTCAGCAGTGACCATGGCTTTGGTCTTTAGCCTCAGGTGGGACTTTCTGTCCTCGTCACCATAGGAGCCAGATTCTCAGCCACCACTGCTTGTTTTGAGACCCACAGCCCAGGTCCCACTCGGCTCTTACCGTTTCTTTTCTCTTTCTTGGCCTCATGAGTAATTGTCTTATTTCTGAGCCATGTTCTATCTTTTTTTAAAAAAATTTTCTCTGTGTACATTTCATTTGGCATTGCTTACTGTTTTCACAGAGGATGAAATGCACCTTGCTGTACCATCTTGACCGGAAAGCCATTGTATTACTACTATAATTCTTAAAATGATATCTTAAAACATGGAAAATCCATTCCTCTCTCCTTGTAGGATCTGATCTGCAAGATACTGACATTGTGTAGTTATTGGTTTTTATACACATGCAAAACCAGAGCTTATCTTTCAGATCAACACAGTATCCCTTTTCTGGACTCCGAAACAGAGTTATTCCATGAGGGAAACCGAGGCACGGGAGAGGGTACCGTTGATGTTCAAGTGGTTCACCCGCCCTCAACCTGTGCCCCGCCCCTCCTGCCCCCAACCCCGCCTTCGGGGAGGAGCATATGCCAATATCTCAGAGTTTGAAGAGGTACGTGTATAATCTCCACCTGCGGTGTGTTAACAGCCGCCCGCCGCGTCAGCACATTTCTCCTTACAGGTCACCCTAAGTCACTTCTGCTTCTTCCCTTCTCTCCAGTCTCAGCGGAGATGAACAGCTGGCCCTCCTCTGTCTCCTCTTCCTCTCCCCTCTCCTCTGGGGCAGAGTCCTTTGGGTAGCAGGAGATCATTATTTAGTCACCCTCTAGCCATTTCTTTCCCTGGCTGGCTCACGCCCCTTCCTTAAAGGTCCGTCCTAGGTTTTATTCTGAGCGGTTAGTCATCTGGTGGCTTTTCTTCGAAATCCTTCCTAGGCGCTTTTCCTCGCTAAGCACCGAGGTCGGAATGGATTGGATACTCTTCTGGTAAGCATTTCCAGGAGGGCTGAGACCGTAATCCTTTTCATAATTCTTAGGATTAAAACATAAAACACAATGAAGCAAACCACTGACAACTGTGCCCTAACAAATAAGGAAGCAAATACATAAAGTTGGGGGGTTGCCCTCATTCCTCTTAAATATTATCATTCTGTTTCCTGCTCTGAGCCAGTCTGTTATCTGCTGGGCTGTTTTCCTCCCAGTGTCCATTCTCTCCTTTGTTTGTGCTCAAACCCCCAGTTATTGGCTGGATACATGACCACTCAGAGTAAAGACTATTTCCTAGGCTCCCTCGCAACTTGATGGGACCCTGAGACCAAGTTCTGACCAATGGAATGTTAATGGAAGTGTTGGATGCAACAACTGACAAATATTTTTAAAGGGTAAGGGCAGGCCCTTTCCCCCCGTTTCTCCTTCTCACTGCCTGGAAAAGGAGACCAGATGGTAAGGATCCCTCCAGGGACCATGAGGCAGCTCTCTGTGGATGGAGAGCAATACAATGAAAGGCCCCGGATCCAGATAATCACATACCGATTAGAGCAGCGCTGGGCTGCCTACCTTCTGGCTTATTTAGTGTGTGAGAGAAATTAACTTCTGTTTTCCTAAACTGCTGGTGTGTATGTGTGTGTGGGGGGGGAGGGTATTTATTTATTTCATGCAGCTAAACCTGATTAAGCGGCCCTTAGAATGAGTTTATATATGTTTCGTTTTGTTTTGTTTCACTTGTAGAGGATGATACAGAGGATATCCAGCTGGTTGTGTTTTTCTCTCCTCTGTGTATGAGCAGCTCAGTGTACCAAATGCTTACTATATACCAGGTATTTGGTATGCCTTGTTTCATTTAATCATGACAGAAACCTAGGATGCTATTCTTATTTTCACTTTAAATGAGAGTACACTGACACCCTGAGGTTAAATAACCATGCTCAAGGTCACATCCCACAGCCTGACCCTACAGCCCACCCGCCTGGCATATAAGCATTGATTCTGTTCCCCAAGGACCTACCGAAAAGGTGTTCATAAGAGTTACCATGTGTTGAGTCCTTGCTCCATGCAGGCATTGTGCTGGGACAGAAAGCAAATTCTAGAAAGGCTGGAGTGAATTGGCATAGGGGAAGCAGAGCAGGCAAGGTAGCTAGGGGCTCAAATTGTGTGTTTCTAAATTCAGAGCGCCTTTCAGCAGTGCTGTATAGTGCAATTTTCCTCTTTCCACTGATGTATTTTGAAATTGTGATTGATAGGTGCATTCTTTTTGAAGCTCAGTAATCCAGGATTCTTTCTTGTACTTTCGTCTAAATTATTCTCTTAAATTGCTTCACCTGGACTTTCCCTTTGTTTTATGTTGAGAATATTGATGTCATAAAAATCTTATTCATCACATGCTGATATTAATTCTGGAAAGTAGTTACTCTGAGGTACATCTTATCTTCCTGACTCACATCCAAACTCATTATGAGACAATAGAATATGAAGTATGATAAAAATACAGTAATTTATCAGCTATGACCTGGAGATATTATACATGACTTAAGCTACAAATAAAGTCAAATGAAAGATTCATTAGTGTCACTTTCATAAACTAACAGACTAACATTAAAAAATCATCCCCTTTTAGACTAACAACCTTTGGAAAATTCAGTACTCAATATAGTCAATAAACTATTGATTGATGACACATGAAAATAACCGTTCTTATTTATTCTCCTTTAGCTATTCTTGAACAGGAGAAAACTCTTCACTTCCAGTTTGAACAATTAGTAAGGTGAACTTTCAGTCCAAATTAAACTATCCTTCCTGGTGAAATTCTTTCATAAATTTTTACGCGCCTTTCTGGCTTCTTGAGTAATCAACCTCACCATCTTTTTAATTGAGAATTATAGATAAAAGCATGACTCAGAGCTTAATATAAATCCTACACATTGTAACTTTGAACCAATATTGCAAATTAGATTCTCTGAGCCATTTTTTTTTTCATGTTGATGCACTATAATGACACAAATAATATCAGTTCAGGATATAAGAACTACTTTTCATAGGAAAATTGGTTATAGGGCTTTGAACTACCCAACCAGTTCTTGAATATGGAAGCAGTATCTTTTCTGTAGTACCATGCAATTGTAAGAAGAGATGGTGAAGCATAAAAACAACTTAAAAAGAGACAAACTCTATAGTTTTGATCACTATTAAAAAATAAAATAGGGGCTTCCCTGGTGGCGCAGTGGTTGAGAATCTGCCTGCTAATGCAGGGGACACGGGTTCGAGCCCTGGTCTGGGAAGATCCCACATGCCGCGGAGCAGCTGGGCCCGTGAGCCACAATTGCTGAGCCTGCGCGTCTGGAGCCTGTGCCCCGCGACGGGAGGGGCCGCGATGGAGAGAGGCCCGCGCACCGCGATGAAGAGCGGTCCCCGCACCGCGATGAAGGGTGGCCCCCGCTTGCCGCAACTGGAGAGAGCCCTCGCACGAACCGAAGACCCAACACAGCCAAAAATAAATAAATAAATAAATAAATAAATAAATAAGAAAATCCTTTAAAAAAAAAATAAATAAAATAAAATAAAAATTCTATATTGCAAAAATGTGGCAGTCAAAAAAAGCAAACTACAAACTTGTAAAAATAAATATTTAAGACAAAAATATAGAGAGCTCACACAAATAACTTAAAAAACCATAGGACACCAACAGAAGCGTGGGCAAAGACTTCGGATACATAATTCACAAAAGAAGAGTTACCAATAGCTAATGAACTTAAGAAAAGTTACTCTCGAAAACAAAGAGATGCAAATTAAAATGCACAGTGATTTTTAAATATCTCATATAAGCAAATATTTAAAAATAATGCACCATTAAATAGAAGTGGTTGGAGTGGACAGCCTTGCTTTGTTCCTGATCTTAGGGGGAAAGGATTTGGTCTGAAACCATTAACTGTGACGCTAGTCACATTTTTCAGATGCTTTTTTTTTTTTTTTCAAACTCCCAGTCCATCTCTCAGATGCTCTTTTTTTTTTTTTTTTCAATTTTTAAAAAAATTTTTATTGGAGTATAGTTGCTTTACAATATTGTGTTAGTTTCTACTGTACCTCAGATGCTCTTGATGGGGTTGAGAAATCTTCTTTTTATTCCAAAATTCCCTTTTGTTCTCTATTTTGACAATAATGCTCAAGGTTGGCAACAATGCCACAAGACACACACGATACTCTGCTGTGGGAGTGTAAGTCTGCACGCTCTCCAGAAGTCAAGTTAGCAATATATATCAAATATTTCGTGCCATATTTTATGTCAGTCCTTTTGTTTCTATGCAGTTGACCTAAGAAAGTCATCTGATATATGGTTAAAGATTTATTTACAAAGATATTCATTGGAATGTTATTCACAATAGTGGCAAATTGAAACTAACATAAGGTCAATATTGGAGGATGGTTAGGATAATTATGGCCAAACATAAAAGAGAATAATATGCAACCATTCAATTTCAATTTACAGAGGCTTTTTAATGCCATGCGAAAATGCTTACAAGTGGGGCAAAAGTATGATAAAGACCAGATCTGGCCCAGGAACTTGGTTTCAGAGTCAAGGAGGTGCGATGAATGGATTTGAAGTGACCAGGGCTCTGAGATCCTGATCAGGGACATGATGTGGGGACCAGAGATTGCGTGAAGACCCAAAGTAGGGTCACAAAACCATAACTCTGCATTCAGTGGGGGAAGAGGTAGAACGCAATGTAGGGAAAAAGAAACAGTCATCAGCGAGGAAAGGCAGAGCGTGGAGGCGACAGAGACCACACTGCTTTAATACGGAAAGCAGAATGTTCTCCTCCGTAAGTCCGCCCATCCTCAGCACCAGAGTAAGATCCAGCACTCCAGAGCAGACTCTTTTCAAACTGCAGACGAAAAAGACTGGAAGGAAATACACCAAAACGTTAACCGTGATTTTTGTCTGAATGGTGGACTATGGATGATTCTAATTTCTTTCTTCATGCTTTTACATGTTTTCAAAGTTTTATAATGACAGAGAAGTATTTTTAAGAATTTCTGACCGTAGAAAATCAGCTTTTTAATTCCCTGTGCCAAGTTCAGAAACATACTATAATGGGACAAAATAACTAAAAGATGGCAAGACTTCAGGGTACATCCTCTTAATCTCCAGGCCAATTGCCAGTTGCTTTATAGATGAACTTTCTCCCCAAGTGTCCTCAAGGCACTGCAGTCACCTATGCCGAGTTGAAACTGTGTCAGATATGTTTCCTTGAACAGTTGTTTCAGGTTTAGCAGTCCATGGGCAGTTTTTTAAATAACTAGTCTTAACATATTCATTCAGTCATTCACTGTGTTCCCACTAGATGGTGAAAGTATTACAAAGACGAAGTAACTATGTCTACATGTCTTATGTTCAAAGTTCTTATGTGGCACGTAGGCTAGAAGCAGAACAAATGAGCAAAGCAGGAGTTTTAGAAAAGCGAAAGAATACTTCTGCCTGAAGAGATCAGGGCAGTCTTCACAGTGGAGGTGACATTTGGACTTTACCTTAAGGTAAATGGGGTTCCAACAGGTAGAGAGGGGAGGATGCCATGATCTCCCTGAGGGCAGGAGCTATACTTATCTTGTTCACTACTTATTCTGTAGCTACTAGCTCGTTCCTGGTTTTTAGTAGGTGTCCAGCAAACATTTATTTAATGAACATTTGTGGGCAGGGTGGAGAGAAGAGGCACATAATCAAATTCTCAGCAGTGGGGAAACAGGTTTATTCATACAAAAGCTACTTTTCTTTTGTGGAAGGATAAGCCGGATGAGGAGGAACATTGGAATTTAAACTGGAAAGTTATATACGGAGTCCAGGTATGCTAGACTAAGGAGCACACAGTAGGTAATCATGATGGTGCACTGGAAATGTTCACCTGGAGTGGTTTTCAACATCAATGGAATAGATCAAAAGTGAAGAGACCAAATGTAAATCTATTAAAAGAGTACTGGGGAGGGACTTCCCTGGTGGTCCAGTGGGTGAGACTCCGTGCTCCCAATTCAGGGGGTCCGGATTCAGTCCCTGGTTGGGGAACTAGATCCCGCATGCCACAACTAAGACCCAACACAGCCTAAATAAATAAATATTTTAAAAAAAACAGAGAATTGGGGAAATGTGGATGCAGACTGTGTATTTGATGTTAAAGAATTATTGTTTTTTTTAAAATTCATTTTATTTATTTATTTATTTATTGGCTGTTTTGAGTCTTTGTTGCTGCACACGGGCTTTCTCTAGTTGCAGTGAGCGGGGGCTACTCTTCGCTGCAGTGCATGGGCTTCTCATTGCGGTGGCTTCTCTTGTTGCAGAGCACGGGCTCTAGGGCGCATGGGCTTCAGTGGTTGTAGCATGTGGGCTCTAGAGCGCAGGATCAGTACTTGTGGTGCACGGGCTTAGTTGCTTCGCGGCATGTGGGATCTTCCTGGACCAGGGCTCAAACCCGTGTCCCCTGCATTGGCAGGCAGATTCTTAACCACTGCGCCACTAGGGAAGCCCTGACGAATTATTGTTCATTTAGGTGTGATAATAATATTTTGGTGATCTCTTAAAGAAATACAAGGAAATATTTACAGATAAAATAATATGATGTCTGGATTTACTTCAGAATCATCCTGGAGGGTCCAGGGGTAGGGGCACCGATGAAACGAGGGTGGCTATGTATTGATAACTGCCAAACTGGGGGATGGCAAAGGAACTTTCTGGGGTGATGAGAAAGTTCTATATATTGATTAAGGGTGGCAGTTAAACAAGTATATACATTTATCAAAACATCGTACACTTAAAATCCATGCATTTTACCATATGTAAATATTTTGTAGAAAAATTGGGTGATGGGTAAATTGGGTTGATTTTACTATTCCCTCTACTTTTTTATATGTTTGAAAATTTTCATAAAAAAGAAGAAAGAGAAGAAGGAAGAAATCTACTGCAGTATTGGAAGCAGGAAAATTACTTAAATTAGAGTGGTGGCATGGAATGAAGAGGGACAGATTAAGAGTGACACCTTTTCAGGTTCAAACAGGTGATGGATCGTTGGATGGAGCAGGGTTCTGCCTCATTGGAGCACTCACCCAGTGTTGCTGAACTGCCGTTGGGTTGGGTTGCTTTAACTCAGGCATTAAAAGGAGACAGCACAGACGCCCCCCCACCGGACCAGGACCAGTGAAGCGGCTTCGCCCCTTGCTTTGGACCTCGGGCCTCACTTCTCCTCCAGATGGATCCCAAGTGCTCCTGCCCCACTGGCGGCTCCTGCAGCTGTGCTGGCTCCTGCACCTGCAAAGCCTGCAGATGCACCTCCTGCAAGAAGAGCTGCTGCTCCTGCTGCCCCGTGGGCTGTGCCAAGTGTGCCCAGGGCTGCATCTGCAAAGGGGCCTCGGACAAGTGCAGCTGCTGTGCCTGATGTCGTGGAGAGCCTGCCCCGGGTGTCAACAGAGCAACCAGGACGATCCTGCATTTTACCATTTTTCATACAACCGGACCTGACGCTACCTTCCTTTTTCTATCAAATATGTGAGTTGTAATAAAAGTTGTTGACTTTAAAAAAAAAAAAAGGAGACAGCACAAAATAATTTATTTGGCATTGTCTGATGCAGCTCCCATTTTCTGCAACCAACTTCATTATCAGCATCATCAAAATGCCTACTTGATATTCTCATCCACAAAACTGTCGCTCCATCATCTCTGAAGGAAAAAAAAAAAAGACAGTGAGAAGAAAATTTCTTTTATGTACTTTGGCTATAGGATTGAGCCTTTCTCAGGCTATTTAATAGTAGACCCAGGAGGAAAGGTATTTAGGGCTTTCCAGGGTAGACCTAATCCTGAAGAGGTCTGGCCTGGTAATTACTGTGCCCTGAGTGCCTTCTTCTGTTGGAACTATGTCCACGGGATAGACCATATTGCCATTTTCATGTCTGTTGATTTGTTTTTATTTTAATATTTGAATGGGAGCAATCTGGGAATATTTTCGTACAGATTTGATATTATGATGACTAAAAATGACTATCAGTGGTGCTTAATGTAAGTGTTAGGGAGCAAGAATGGTTGAGGAAAGTTTCCATGACAAGGCTGACTGATCCTGACCCCGTACTAATGTGAACAGGTTCTAACGCGGTGTGTGCCCAGGGGGGCTACTCATCCACGGCTTTATGATAACATTCTGAATTACATTCAAACGAGTTATACATACTGCCCCAGAGATACGCTGACAGGATGGAAAGAAGACATTACCAGAGGCAGCTCTGGCCTGGAAGTGGATCGTTCCCCTAATCCTACCAAATGGATGCATTTACCCAGCATCTGTTCCTTGCTTCTTCCCTTCTCCTTTTTTCAGAACTTAAATTTATTATCTTCTGGTTCTGAAGATCAGAAGTCTGACACATGTCTCACTGGGCTACACTCAAGATCTGGATGGGGCTGTATTCCTTTCTGGACACTCCAGGAAGGGGTCCATTTCCTTGCCTTTTTCAGCTTTGAGGGCCCACCCCCTTTCCTTGGCTTGTGCCCCCTTCTGCCATCTTCAAAGCCAGCATCCTAGCATCTCCCTGACCCCGCTTTCTTCAACACATTTTGCTTCTTCCCTTCTGACCGAATGCTTGCTTTGGCCAAGGTGGTCTTCATCCCTCAGACAGCCTTGTGCCTCAAGGGGACAGCCCAGCTCTGGGGGTGAGCCCGCTTGGTCAAAGCAAATCCCATACCTCTACCCCCGCCAGTGATCTGTTCAGAAACTAACTTATGTCCATTTCCTCCCCTTAAATGTGAACTCCATGAGAACGTGGATGGTCGTCTGCTTTGCCAAGCAGCTGGAACAGCGCCGGGCACATAGTTCTCACTTAATAAATGAATTTATCTTTTCCATTCCTCTTCAGCAAACTTTAATTGATCACCTACTTTATGTCAGGGACTCTTCTGAGTGCTGGGGATGAGAAGATATACAAGACTCCAGGAGTCTAGCAGTTGAGACAGACGATTCCCTAACAATGCGCTGTGATAAACACTGTCATGAAGTTGCAGGGAGAAGGCTGAGTGGGCACCACCTGCAGGAGACGGGCAAGGCTTCGCAGCACCTCCGACATCCAGCAGATCGTGGAGGATGAGCGGAGGTTTGCCAGGTGAAGAATTAGGGCAAATGCAGCGACCACACAACTTGTTGCCTAAGCCAGGACACTTGGGAGAGTGAAAGGAAGGCTATTAATAATTACACCGAACAACAGGTGTAAACAGAGACTGTTCTGGGCAAACCAGGCCACATGCTCCTTCTCGGCGGGAGGAGCAACGTGGGCGAAGGCAGAGGTGGCAGAAGCCCGCGGGGAGAGGGAGACCTCGGTGTGTTGGGATGAGGAGTGGGGCGCGGTTGCGGGGGAGCTGGTGTGGCAGGTGGGCGCCAATGCGAGGGACCTGTCTTGGCAAGCAGAGAACTTCAGCTTGGTCCTCCAGCCCTGGGGACCTGTGGAGCTTCTCGGCAGGAGAGCACCAGGCCCAGATTTGCATCTGGGGGCAACAGCTCTGGCTGTCCCAGGGAGAGAGGCCCAGAGGGACCCAGACCAGAGGAGGGAGACCAGAATGGAGGCTGGTGCGGTGGCTCATTAGGGGATGCTGGGCCCTGATCTCAAGCGGGATGGGAGGGCGGGTCCCAAAGGAAACACATACACTAGGTGTTCCTGAGGTGGAACTGATGGAAGGGCAGAGGAGGGAAAGCAGAGATGGGTGATGCTCAAGTGTCCAGCCTCGGTGACTGGTGGCTCCTGCTGGTGACACGCAGAAAATGACCTCAGCTGCTTGGCAGACTCAGAGTCGTCGGGGAGCAGGTACAGGAAGCTGAACCTCGCAGGGCCAAGTGCCCAGCCAAGCGGGCAAGCCAAAAGCTAAGTCACTCGATCCAAAGGGTCAGCACAGGTGGAAAAGAGGGAGACCAGGGAAGTCTGTGAAGGAGAAGCACTGAAGCAGATGGGCAGAGGGGCAGGGACCGAGGCCTGGTTTCAAGTTGAGCCACAGGCATACCTGGCGTGTTTGTAGCCTCTGCATCCCGGTCATGCTTCAGAATGGAGCAGGGATCCCCAGGCAGACCTCTGGGAGCGCTGAGAAGACAGCGCCTAAGGGTGGCAGAAGAGGCGAATCTGTAGGCAAGTCAACATAACGGAAGTGATCTGTGAGGCCAGAGGGCAAAGGAAGTCAGTATAAAGGAACACTGGCATTATCTATAAGTCCTTGGTGAGTTTTTTTAATGATTGTTTTTTATTGTGCTAAAATATATAGAACATAAAATTTACCATTTTAACCATTTTTAAGTGTACAGTTCAATGGCATTAAGTACATTCACATTCCTGTTCAACCATCACCACCGTGTATACCCAGATCCTTTTCAACAGCCTCAACAGAGACTCTGTACTCATTAAACACCAACTCTCCGTTCCCCCTCCTCCCAGCCCCTGGCTTCCACTCTTCTACTTTTTGCCTCTAGGAATCTGACTATTTTAGATACTTCATGTGAGTAGGATTATACAGTATTTGTCCTTCTGCTACTGGCTTATATCACTTAGCATAGTGTCCTCAAGGCTCATCCATATTGTAGCATGTGTCAGAATTTTGTTCCTTTTTCAGGCTGAATAATATTCCATTATATATAGTTGCCATAGTTTGTTTATCCACTCATCCGTTGATGGACTCTTGGGTTGTTTCCACATCTGGTTATTGTGAATTCATTACTCTTTGAATCAAGCAACCATACACTGTTCTGACTGAATCATCTTGTTGAGGAGAAAAGAAGAAAGAATCCAGGGAAACCGACAGGCACTCTTTTATCTCACTCATCCCGGGGACCAGCTGTGTTTCTGAGTCCTTCTGTGCAGTATCTCATTTAATCTCCCCAACAACCTGATGAAGTAGGGATCTTGCCTTCGTATAATGAGGAAACTGGAGCTTAGAGGGTAAAGGGCTTGTTCAGGATCGCAGACTGGACATCCTCTGGGGGTGGAGGGGAGGGCTTCAGCCAAGGCGACACCCTAATTCTTAACTTGAAGCCCCTTGGTATCTCAGAAGTCGACTACTACTAACAACCGTAGAGCTTTATAAAATCTGTTTTTCCCTTATTTATTATTTTCGTCGTCTATTTCCTATTTCTTAGTAATGATTGACAGTGGAATCCTTAAAATAAAAAGCTCCTTGCTGCTTACAGGCAGCAAAGACAAGGAAGCAGTTCCTCTGGGGACACTGTGTGCTCAGGTTGTCAAAAGGAGCAGCCCTGGGCTTCCCTGGTGGCGCAGTGGTTGAGAATCTGCCTGCCAATGCAGGGGACACGGGTTCGAGCCCTGGTCTGGGAAGATCCCACATACCGCGGAGCAACTAGGCCCTTTAGCCACAATTGCTGCGCCTGCGCGTCTGGAGCCTGTGCTCCGCAATAAGAGAGGCCACGATAGTGAGAGGCCCGCGCACCGCAATGAAGAGTGGCCCCCACTTGCCGCAACTGGAGAAAGCCCTCGCACAGAAACGAAGACCCAACACAGCCATAAATAAATAAATAAATAAATAATTTAAAAAAAAAAAAAAAAAAGGAGCAGCCCTGGGCTTGAGCCTTGGAAAGATGGGCATGCGTTTCCCTGTTACCTAGAAGACCTATTAAAAGAAATTCTGGTATCATCTGTCATTTGTGTATCCTCAAGTTTTGTGTCAGAAAGCAGATATATCTGCTCCTATGTGTAACTGTTGTTAAAAGGAAAAAAAAGTAAAATTTCTACCACGCTTAGTAGAATTGACCAGAGGGAATTGGGAAAGGCTAAAGGAAAGGAAAAAAAAAAGCCCTACAAAAACACCCAGGAAAGGTTAAGATGCCTGGGAAGATGAGCACTCTTCCTGTGCTGGGGAAAAGCACAGGACTGTGCTGTGGACAGGTGTTGGGTAATGGTGGTCATGTGATCATTGATTACGTGATCACGTGAGGAACTGGGATCACTTCACCTCTTTTCTGTTTGGGCCTTGAGGATGGAGCGCCAGGAACAGAGAGGATTTTCTGAGTTCACCTCCCTTCTTCCCATCTCTCATTTCCTCCGCAACCTCTTCCTTTTGACAGAGCAGGAGAAGCACCCATGGTTAGCCCTCTTGAAGCAGGCAAACAAAAGCTTGCCCTTCTGTAAAGAGACTGTTATCTTTCTTAACTTGCAGAGTCTGAGCCAATGCAGGCAGAAGAGCCCAAACAGAGTCCTAAGGAAGGAAGTGTCAGAGTTCAAGTGTGTGTTCTATTTAGGCAGAGACAGACCAGAATTGAACTGGGCTTGCACTAAGTTACTTAAAAAAAATTTTTTTTTTGGTTTGGATTGTGCCTAGTAATTTAAAAATATTGTCACATAACTGTCTTTTATTTAAGTTTTAAAAAAATTCAATTTACTTAATTTTTGAAATAGTTATACATTTGCATGTTTCCAAACTCAAAAAGCATAAAAAGTATGCAGTAAAAATTCTCTCTTCCATCTTGTTCCCCAATTCATCCATTCCCACTTCCACAATCCTGGGAAATCACCATGAACAGTTTCTTGTTATGTCTGACAGGAGTTTCTGTATGCTAAATCTATTTTGGAATTTTTGCTTTTGTTTAACATTGCTATGCTCTGCTGTTTCAATAATTTTTAAAAAGAAGAAGTGGGCGCCATGCCTGTTTGTCTGAAGTGACGACAGAGCTTGTGTGTCTCAGGAAACCCCCAGGGGGTACACTGCCCTGTACTAGGTGCCCTAGTCAGGTTCCTCAAGGTCAAGTGCCCAGGAGGCCCGGTGGGCCGGAAGATGCAAAAATGGCAGTAAAATCACAAGTTAGAGCCAAACGTTTACAATACAAACTCCAAGTGTATGGTTAAACTCTGGTAAATCATATAGAAAAACCACCCTGACATTTTTGAGAAGTAGGTTGTTAAGGAGAGGGCAGGATGAAGTAAGAAGCTGTCTCCAGAGGAAAAAACCTAAAGGCACAATAAAGAAAATCAGAGCTGTGATTGGGGAAGTTGTAGATGCTTGAGGCTTTCTGGAGTCCAGAAAGTACATTTTCTTTTCTTTCCCTTTTTTTCTTTTTTTTTCTGATGAACCTTCTTACAAGAGCTGAGCAAATGCTGAACTGAAAATGGGAAACTCCAGACCGAAGACAGTCAGAGAAACAGCAGAGTATCTGCGAGTGCTTTGTGAGACTTCACATTCATTGTGTTGATTAGTCAAGATAAATCAGCTCTATGTACCAGGATTCTTCTGTTTTTATTTGCTCTGGAGGCGGACATACTTAAAGTGTAGGTGTTTATCAGTTTCCGTTCATTCACTAACATTTATTTATTGAGCACTTACTGTTCTTTCTCAGGCCTTGGGGACAGAGCTCTAAGATAGACAGGGTTCCAGTTCTCTTGAGCTTACACGAGAGGAGGGGATCTGGTGGCATCAGGGCCAGAGGAGGTGACCCTGTAAAGGAGGGGGAGTGTTCCAGGGAGAAGGAACGGCCAGAACAAACGCTCAGAGGTGGCATGGAGCTTGTCGGTGCTTGAGGAATAAGACAGAGGCAAATGTTACTTAAAAGACATAATTATGTTACTCTTTGAGATTTTCCAACTTTTCCCTTTGGATCAGGTGACCCTACTCTCTAGTAAGGGGTAGCATTTTGGATGACCCAAAGAAGAAACAATCACTTTCTTCTCTGAACCCTTATAATACTATAAATCACACAACTGGTACTTAAAGTGATTTGTGTACAAGTCTTCTCTCTCAACTAGATGGCATGCTTTTTTACTTTTTCCTTTTTTTAAAATTTATTTTATTTTTTGGCTGCATTGGGTTTTCGTTGCTGCACGCGGGCTTTCTCTAGTTGTGGCGAGCGGGGGCTACTCTTCATTGTGGTGCATGGGCTTCTCATTGTGGTGGCTTCTCTTGTTGCAGAGCACGAGCTCTAGGCATGCGGGCTTCAGAAGTTGTGGCACACGGGCTCGGTAGTTGTGGCTCGTGGGCTCTAGAGAGCAGGCTCAGTAGTTGTGGCGCACAGGCTTAATTGCTCCACGGCACGTGGGATCTTCCCGGACCAGGGCTCGAACCCGTGTCCCCTGCATTGGCAGGCAGATTCTTAACCACTGCGCCACCAGGGAAGTCCCGATGACACGCTTTTTGAAGGAACGAGCTTCTTTGTTCCCTGTTTCCCACAAGACTTCACGAGTCGGAGGTACTCAACAGATATGTGTTGACTAAAAAAAGCAATTCAGATGCACATTGCTGAGTAATTACATGACTGGAATGGATCATGTTTGTATCCAGGGTTGTCGCTTTATGGCTCTGTCTCGCTCTGTTCTCCCCTTTTCACAGAAGATAGGGGTGGCTGATGGAAGCATCTGAAAAGGTATCCCCTTCTCAAGTTAAGCTCAGCAACTTTTGCACTTTTCCTAAACAGCCGGGACACTCCCCATCATCCTCCCCAGCCTCCTGCAGTCAGGCCCTGCTTAGCGAGCAGCTAAGTACAAAAGAAAATACTCCAGTTTACCTCTGTGCTCACCAGAAGTCAAGGTTTTCTCCCCAGGTACATACCTGTTAGTTTGATGTCTCCTTGGGATTCTCTGCCATGTTTAGCCTCAAGAAATTCCAGGGTGGGAATCCAAATGGAGATTATGAAGAACAAGGAACAGGTTTTTAGGTAGGCTGATTCTACCACTTAGTACTGATGGATATGATGGTAGAGGTTCCAGAGATCATAATCCCTGCTGGTGTCACTGTGGGTCAGATTGTCCCCTTAACATTCCACACTCATCTCCACAAACTCCACAGAACACTCAGTGCCGCAGCCTTACACGTACCTCTGGCTCCTATGGGTCAGTGCACCTGACTTTCCCTCTGCCTTCCCCTCCCCCGCCACTGTCCATCCTATTCTTCTGGATTGTGAGGCTGTCCTCAGCTTGTTCCTCCTGCAGGCAGGGTTAGTCTCACCCGCCTCAGAGCTGACTGCACTTAGTTCTCCATTCTCCCAGCTCATTTTCCATAAAACTCATCTGTCTACCCCAATGGACTGTGTGCTCCCTGAGCGCACAGATTTCTCTTAATCATCAGTAGATGACCAATAGATATGTTTTAATGAATGAACTCATTTTTCAGTTTTAAATAGAATGTAAAGGGGCTGTGCCTTTGGCCCTCTTTGAAAACCTAGATTTAAATAACGACAACGTTTTAGATACATTAGCTATATGCCATGCTGCCCGGCAAATCAGAGTCATATATCCATAGGGCATATGCTTTGACTTTACTCATCTGAATCAGAAATCAGCCTTGAAAAGTAAGTCACTGATTCGTTGATTCAAACCAACAAAAGAACATCACTGTTTTGATTAACATCCACCTCTGGACAGCTGGATGATGTTAATTAACGCCACCAAGCAGGTTAATTCATTCAGCTGTCAACGAGCAGGGTAGGGAAGGGGAGAGACCCTGGGTTTTCAAGTCAGTGTCTGGGCGTGGCCCCTGGCCCTGCGCTGGCTGGGCAGGGCCGTGGTGAACGTGGTAAAATGAGCACAAAATGATCCAGCTCCAAGGGCCCTGGGAGGTTACATTAGAAAATGCATCTAAAATACTAATCAGGCGACTGGCACACGGCAGAGGCTTGTTACATCAGAGAGTAAACTGGCAGCCTGAGGGCTGTACTTGCCCATCCTGACTTTTCAAATGTTGTTACTGAATGTCCATTCAAAGCTCTCCAGTCTATGCTGAGTGCCAGGCACTTTTCTAACTGTGTCTCCATGTTTTATCCTTGTCACACCCCTCTGGGGTAGGCATAATCATTACCCTTATTTTCCAGATGAGGGAAGTGAGACAAAGAAATACTTATCTGCGTTTATTTTGTAGCTGTAACCTGGTCCCAAAGGAGTGAGTGCCTCTCAGCCTCCTTCTGTTAGAATCAAAATGAGGCACTTTGACTTGAGCTGGGTTAGCAGGGTGGATACAAGTGTGGCCTCTGGAGCTGGGTTAAAATCCTTGTTCCATCATTTATTAGTTGTGCAACCTTGGGAAAGTTATCTCTGTGCCTCCGTTTCCTCATCTAGAAAATGGGGACAGTAATAGCACCTACTGCACTGGGTTGTTACGGGGATTTGAGAAAATGCTTGGTGCATGCGTAATTCCTTGATAAGCACTCCCTGTCACTGTGGCTGTCTTACGTGCCTCTCCAAGCGCTCTCCACCACATCCTTCCTCGCCCCATCAAGGGCAGCATTTCACTCATTGATGTCAGCTGGTGCAAACCCAAATGGCTTCGGGGAAAAGAGAGGTGGCAGAAATATATGAAGTGACACGTGGTTAACTGGAGACAGGAAGAGAACAGAAAAGATGAAGTGGCTTGCAAGGAACTGGACCATAAAGGATTGTGTAAAATTATTCAAACAAAACCATTTAAAAACATCGTGCTAACCAAATGGAATAAGCTTGCCCTAATCTGTTTACTTGCTTGGTCCCTGAAGTTTTCAGGGTGTAATTTGTAGCTGATACACTCAGGAAGGCCTGAAAGAGGTCAGTTGTACACAAACTCATCTTTCCCTACGTACAATGAAGCTCTTTGTAAAGCTGATACGGCTGCAGGTAAAAACTGTATTCTAAGTCCAGATGATCCCTTTCAAGCTCTGGGGGCACAAGTGTGACATTTCAGCTATATCTTATCTTCATCTGCATTACATATGGTAAAAAACAAACAAGCAAACAAAAAAACACCCCAGTGCAGCGCCTAGCACGTGGAAGATTCTCTCTTTACCTTTGTGCCTTTCCACTCAACCTTAACGCTGGGGGGGCGAGGCATTGGGAGGTTTGCTATTAGGATCTGTGTTATCACCTGTGAACTTATTTTTTAAATTTTTAAAAATTTTAAATCTTTTGGCCACGCCACGCGGCATGGGGGATCTTAGTTCCCCGACCAGGGATCAAACGTGTGTCCCCTGCATTGGAAGCGTGGAGTCTTAACCACTGGACTGCCAGAGAAGTCCCTCATCTGTGAATTTAGATGGCTATAACATCAACTAAACACAACTTCAGATAATTCTACCAGAAATCCATTTAGAAAAGCCCTTGTTCTTACATACACTTACGTATAAAGCTGGTGGCCTCTGTCCCATGGACAAGGAGAGATCTTGGTGGGCAGCCGAGATGGAGATGGGGCTCAAATTCTGGCACATTAGGCCTGTTCAACGGGACAGAATGACAACTAGACTTTCATCCAAATAGATGAGACAGACAGGGTCCAGTCTGTCATGGGCATGGCAACACTGGTAGGAGGCCCAGGCATGCCCTGGAGGTCTAAGCAGGATGGAACATAGCAAGAAACAGCTCAGGGGGGTGATACTTCCAAGTCTAGGCAGGGGAATGGGGAGGTGAGCACCCCAGCTACTTGAATGTGTGGTTCTGGCACATTCTAGCACTGGCTCGGGTATCAGGGCAAAGAGGGAAGTCCCGGCTTCCAGGGAGGCAGGTGCCTGGAGCAGCAGGCCAGCTACTATGGGACTTGGCTATATTCTGTTTGCAATTTTGTTTCCCCCAAGCAAGCTTATAATGGAAATCACTATGGAAACAGCATGCATGTACCAGAAATCTATTTTTCACCTAAATTTTGTTTGAATGTTTTGTGTTTTAAATGTTTTGAACTGAAGAGTTAAGGCATATCTGATTTTAGAGAGCCGTCTGCCATTTATCATTTCTGCCCCACTGAAATGGGGGAACCTAAAGAAGCATCCCATCAGTTCTTCAATCGTGAAAAATCACAAGCTTTCTAATACAATAATTTATAAAGTTATTCTACTAACTTGAACTTCTTTCTCAAATAGGAAGAAACGAAGCTGAGCTGTCTGGCACGAAGAACAGGGTGCAATGATGCATTTTATCAAAGCGGAAAGTAGGAACTATCCCCCCTGGCTAATACTGCTTCAGCATTTCTCACACGACATTTTTCTTACTTGCGGGACTCCTTGTCCCTGGGAATAACATCATCACTGCTGGGTTGAGATCCTTCCCTATTTTGCAACTCAACTTTCAGAACAAGTATATTTAGATACTATATTTATAACCAAATTCTAAATTTATGGCCAACAAGCGGGCGGAAATCAGCTTCGCCCCCTTCCCCATAATTTACTTTTCTTAATTCAAGGAGCCAAATATAGTTTCTTCTTTGCCTCTTTCACTTTTAATTAATTAATTTGTCTTTCGCTAAATTACGGTGTTCTGACTCAGGTTATTCACCCAATGTATGTAAAAAGAAACAAACCACCTTACATTTTAGGTGCTTGGGACGTTGGATGACCCGGGCTATTTTAACCGTTCAGAAGCAGGTTTCCTCCCACCGCACCCAGAATTATCGAGATCACCCCCTCAGTTTTCTGTCTGGGCTAGCTGTTCCCTCGCCCTTGGTAGAGGCTGCTGGTCAGCCCCTTCCAGGATTGACGCTGGTCGCCCCCAGCACCCTTGTCCCTCTCGCGGAGAGCGGGCTCTAGGACCGCGAGGGCCGCGGGCGAGAGGCGGTGGCCCGCCCGAGCCCCGCCCCGGCCGAGCGCGGGGTGGAGTCGGCGCGGGAGTTCTCCGAGTCGCGCGCTCCGGAGCCCGGGAGGCATCCGCGGGGAGTGGGCGGGGCCGGCGCGGCGAGTGGGCGGGGCCTCGAGGGAGTGGGCGGGGCGCGCCGCCAGGCCGCGCAGCTGCCAGCAGGCCGGGCATTAGGGCCTCGGCGGAGCCCGCTCCCCAGCGCACTGGGCGGGGTGTGCGGCGGGAGGCTTCGCGGGCAGGCGCGGGCCCCGAGGCAGCGGCTGCGCCCTGCGCCGGGGAGGAGCCGGGGGCGGGCGGGCAGCCGGCAGGCGGGGGCTGGGGCCCGCGGCAGGGAGTGCCGGAGCGCCGGCGGCGACGACGGCAGCGGCGGCTGAGCAGGCTCGGTGCGTGGGTCCGCAGCAGCTCGGGGTCCGCCCGCTGGCTGCGGTGCGAGCGGGCGGCCCGGCTGCCCTCCTCCCCCGCCCGCCGCCGCCGCCGCTGTGATTGGGTGGAAGATGGCGCTGGGCGGATGGAAATCCTAATGACAGTCTCCAAATTCGCCTCCATCTGTACCATGGTAGGTGCTGCGGGAGGGCGGCGGGTGGCCCTCGTCCCCGCCCTCGCCGCCCGCGGGGCCTAGCGCGGGGCCGTGGCCGGGAGGGGGCGGCGCGGGCCGGGCGGGGGCGGTTGGACGGCGGGGCGCAAGCGAGCGCGGAGCGGCCCCGCGAGGCGGGCGCGCGAGGGTGGCCGGCGGGGGCGGCGCGGGTCGTCGGTGCCTGGGCTCGGCCGCGGGTCCCCGCGGCGCCGGGGCGGAGCGGAGAGGCGCCGGGCTGTGGGCGCGCGAGCCGGGGCGCGGGCCCGGCCGGGGCCGGAGGTGGAAGCACGCGAGCGGCGCCCGCGTTTCCGCCCGGCGGCGCGCGGGTTCGGGCCCGGCCGGCCGGGCCGGGAGGGTCCCCGGCGGGCGAGGGGCTGCGGCGGGAAGGCAGGGTCCCCTTACCGGCGTGAGGGCACGGAAGTCGGCTCAGGTTTCCTCCCCGCGCCTCTGGCGAGGCCGAGTCCCCGCCGGCGCCGAGGGGAAGGGGGTGTGTGTGAAGGTGGAAACTTTAAATAAGTGCTGTCGAAATTTTCCCCCTTTTCTCCTGAGAGGAACAAGCTCTCCCGTTTCCAGCCGCGTGTCCAGGTGGCAGTCTTGTCTTTGGGAATCCACGTTGATCTTGAAAATAGCTTAAGCATTCCTGTCATTTGTTTACTTGAACGCCCCAGACGCATCAGTGTGTGGCTTGAAGTGTTTCTGTGCAGGAACTGACGGCAAGGGTTGCTGTCTGTGTTTTACTGGGGCTTTTAAATCGACTTTAAGGGAAAAGTGCTAATACCTGTGGAAAAGTCCCGAGTTGAGCAAAACGTGGGTGCGTTTAAATCTTGGTGTTTTGTGGTTGGTCAGTTTTCCACACTGTGGGGCGAATTCGTTTCATTAGCTCCTTATGACTTACGTCTTGCGATCTTAAGTATGAGCCATCACAGAAAAAAAGTTATTTTTCACCACGTGGGCCTATTGATGATGTTATTAAAGACTTCTGAAATCTTTCCTTCTGTTTTACGTCTATCAGCCCTTTTTATGCATGTGGGAGATCCCCCCCAGCAATCTTCCATTTAAGGGTGGTACGTTTCATATACCTTTCTTTAAGGAGCGGTGAATCAGATCGAAAAGATGCTTTAGAAGCAGATTCTGTACTGCACGCTGAGGAACAGTATAAAAATGGCTGAAATCAAGTGGGATTAAAATCTACAGTATTAAAGACATCACACTGAAGAAAGAATCATGAAGAATCCATTTCCTCAAATGGATGTTTGTTTTTCTTGCACAATTCATATTTTAGGAACCATTGATGTTAAAGGGACTGTATTTTTTTAATTTTATTTTTTTAAAAAATTTTATTTATTTATTTATTTATTTTTGGCTATGTTGGGTCTTCATTGCTGCGCACGGGCTTTCTCTAGTTGCGGCGAGCGGGGCCTACTCTTCGTTGGGGTGTGCGGGCTTCTCATTGCGGTGGATTCTCTTGTTGGGGAGCACGGGCTCTAGGCGCGTGGGCTTCAGTAGTTGTGGCTCACGGGCTTCAGTAGTTGTGGCTCACAGGCTCAGCAGTTGTGGCTCACGGGCCTAGTTGCCCCGCGGCATGTGGGATCTTCCCAGACCAGGGCTCGAACCCGTGTCCCCTGCATTGGCAGGCGGATTCTTAACCACTGCGCCACCAGGGAAGCCCAAAGGGACTGTAATAAAAGGATTTCCAAGGGTCAGGTAGATTAATTATTTTTAGATATGCCAGTTATTATTCTCTTTCAAAAGGAATGTGATAATTAAGTCTTTGAAAGTGATAATCTTACCAGATTGCTGAGCTACACAGATTGTCAGGTCATAGTTCACTGTCAAAGTCTAGAGTTTCTGGAGTGATGTGTTGCTCTTCACTGTTTTCATCCACTCAAGTATATCAGGTATACATTTAGCACCTACTACGTACAAGAGAGTGTGCTGAGTGCTGGGGATACAGCAGTGATCAAGACAGTCTGCTTTCATAGTGTTTACATTCTAATTAAGAGAGACAAACAATATTCACATAAACGTATTAATATATGCTCTAATCAGGTTAAGAAAATTAGGCAGAGAGAGATTTGCCAAGTCAAACACTGAGTAAGTGGGATTTTGATCTCAAGAATTTTAGACTCCAAAACTCTCTCTAGGGCTTCCGCCCAGGTGCATTCATTACATGCGGGGTGTGTGTATTGTTGGCAGATAGGGAAACATCAGTGCCCGGCCAAATGAGATTGCTCCAAAAGTAGTGTTAAAATTGTATGTGCCCGTGTTCATATTTGAATACATTCTGATGCGCTCCCAAGGTAGTGCTAAGTATATCAAAGTATCCTACAATCTTATTCTTTTTTTTTTTTTAAACCAGATTTTTTTATATTTTATTCAAATCACATTTATTTTAAATTTATTTATTTATTTATTTGTGGCTGTGTTGGGTCTTCGTTTCTGTGCGAGGGCTTTCTCCAGTTGCGGCAAGCGGGGGCCACTCTTCCTCGCGATGCGCGGGCCTCTCACTATCGCGGCCTCTCTTGTTGCGGAGCACAGGCTCCAGACGCGCAGGCTCAGTAGTTGTGGCTCACGGGCTGAGTTGCTCCGCGGCATGTGGGATCTTCCCAGACCAGGGCTCGAACCCGTGTCCCCTGCATTAGCAGGCAGACTCTCAACCACTGCGCCACCAGGGAAGCCCCAGCTTATCTTTTTATAATAGATCTCTGAGTAGGTTAATTATTTACTGTCCCACGACCCATGTGGCCAGTTCAGCCAGGCTTGATGGCAACACACCTAGTTTTCTTCCTTGGTTCTGGGCTTCTGATAGGCCCCCAGAGACTGAGTCCACTTCCATTTTCTCACAAGTTCTTTCTTCCTGCCTTTAAAGTCAGATTTATTGAAGCTCTCCTGAACCTTTTACTGTCTCAGGAAAGATTATTTAAGCATTTGTTTAGTTAGCATTAATTCCTTTCCAGAAACCTTCAGTTTTTAGATTTAAATAATCTGATTTTGTTTTGAATTCTCTTTCAGTAGCTCAATTCCAGAAACTTAATATAGTATTTTGTAATGTATCCTACTGCATGATATATTAAAAAGAGAAGTTGGACCAGAAGGAAATTTCTAGTCCAGATTTTGACATTTAGATCTGTGCATATGGGAAAGTCTCCTAAAACTTTGTGAGTTGGTTTTTCTCATCTGTAAAATAAAGGGGTTGGACTAGACATGTAAATATTCCTTCTGTGTTTGTTTTCTTCTAGATAGAAAACTCAGTATTCTCTGATCCTTTGAGAGTTTATAAATGATTGTTGATACCATCATTTTGGGAATGCTAATCATGTTTAATTAATTTTCTTTTACCTGTTTGACCCCCTTCACCCATTTCTCTCCACCCCCCCCCCCCCACCTCCACCACCTCTGGCAAACAACAGTCTGTTCTTTGTTCTATGAGCCTTTTTTTATTTTTAAAGATTCCACATATAAGTGAGATAATATGGTATTTGTCTTTGACTTACTTCACTTAGCATAATACCCATGATATTCATCCATGTCGTCGAACATAGTAAGACTTTTAGTCCAATTTTTTATGGCTGAGTAATATTCCGTTGTATACATGTACCACATCTTCTTTATCCATTCATCCATTGATGGACATTAGGTTGTTTACGTATCTTGGCTGTTGTAAATAACGCTGCATTGAACATAAGCATGCATTTATCTTTTTGAGTTGGTATTTTTGTTTTATTTGATAAATATCCAGAAGAGGAGTTGCTGGATCATATAGTAGTTTTATTTTTAATTTTTTGAGGGACCTCCATATTGTTTTCCATAGTTGCTGCACCAACTTACATTCCCACCAACAGTGCACAGTGGTTCCCTTTTCTCCACATCCTCACCAACACTTGTTATTTCTTGTCTTTTTGACACATTCTGACAAGTATGAGGTGATATCTCATTGTGGTTTTGATTTGTATTTCCATGATGATTAACGATGTACAGCATCTTTTCAGGTTACTGTTGGCCACGTGTATGTTTTCTTTCGAAAAATGTCTATTCAGATCTTCCGTCCATTTTTTGATTGCATTGGTTTTTTTTGCTGTTGAGTTGTCTGAGTTCTTTTATGTATTTTGGATATTAGTCCCTTATCAGATACATGGTTTGCAATAGTTTCTCCCATTCAGTAGGTTGCATCTGATCATGTTTTAGATAATATAAGGAGCGTGGAATTAGATATAGTTAAATATGAATTATACTTAGTTTCCTAGTTTGTTTTTTTTTTTCTTGTTTGTTTGTTTGTGTTTTTGTCCACCACCGCTCGGCTTGTGGGATCTTAGTTCACTGACCCGGGATTGAACCCTCACTCCTTGCAGTGGAAGCGTGGAGTCTTAACCGCTGGACTGCCAGGGAGGTCCCCCTGTTTTTTTTTTTTTTAAATGTTATAGAATTTATGGAAAATTATGGTCCAAAGTAAATATATTTCTTCCTTCAAAAGTATTTACTGGAGGTTAGTGATATCACCATTTTATTCATTAACAGGCTAATCCACGCTGTTTACTTATTTTTGACGTTTTTTTCTTTTCCAATGCCATTTTAAAAAAAGATTTGAGGGACTTCCCTGGTGGTGCAGTGGTTAAGAATCCACCTGCCAATGCAGGGGACAGTGGTTTGATCACTGGTCCGGGAAGATCCCACATGCCGCGGAGCAACTAAACCCGTGTGCCACAACTACTGAGCCTGCGCTCTAGAGCCTGTGAGCCACAACTCCTGAAGCCCGCGAGCCACAACTCCTGAAGCCCGCGTGCCACAACTCCGAAGCCCACGCGCCTAGAGCCCGTGCTCTGCAACAAGTGAAGCCACTACAATGAGAAGCCCGAGCACCTCAATGAAGAGTAGCCCCCGCTCGCAGCAACTAGAGAAAGCCCGCACGCAGCAACAAAGACCCAACGCAGCCAAAAATAATAAATAAAATAAAATTAAATTTAAAAAAAAAGACTTGAATTTTTGCCCTTTCTGATACTCCGCATTTATTTTTGTGGGTGTGAGTGTGACCTTGAACAAGTTACTTCGCTGTGCCACGGTTTTCTTATCTGTAAAATGGGGGTGAAATAATGTCCACTTCCTAGGGTTATAGAATGGTACCTGGCCCAGGGTTAATCATCTGTAGTGTTTGTAGTTATTGTTATTACCTTTGTAAAGTGATTTGCTCCCCTCCATGAGGTAAGGACTCATTGGCACTACTAATGCTAGTAACCAAAATTGAAATTTTTAAAGTAAAATGCAGTTATTTTAGTTCATTTTCATCATAAGAAAAATTAGTTTATTAATAGTATATGCCTCTGAGAAAGCAGACATTTACTTTGAAGTTAAGTGAGCTAGATTATAGTACTGCAAACTAAGAATATAGATTATCTTTTTACCCTGTTTTGAATATTTTGTAGACAGATTTTATTCCTTTCGTCTGGGAATTAAAATGTTCTAATTTGTAACATTCTCAAATATGTTCTAGAAGCTTAGATAAGTTGGGAATACTACTTTCAGAAGAAAAGTCTTATTTTTTCTACTAAAAAAAAAGCATACCAACTTTTTGTCATTGTTAGAATGAAGCGTCTGTTTTAAAGTTAGCTTCAGGCCTTATTTCCTTTCAGATTTTCCTGTTCTTTCCTGAGGCCATATTGTTGCACTTGATTCACTCATGCCTCTGCCCCCACTGGAATGATATCTCTTGTTGGCCTGCGGTGCAGTTACCCAATCTGCTTTTAGAAGAGGATTATTTAAATATCTGTAAAATCAGGTGTCGCTAGAAAAGGGTAAATGCTAGATGTTTTGAGGCGTTAATGGGTTGCTGAATTTAAAAATTTAATCAGAGACCCAGTATTGTTGAAAATACCTATACATAAGACTTCATCATTTAAAACCTTGTGCATAGAATTTGTATTAGAAGGGGAGAGACAGTTTATATATGTAATTCATTTTGGAAGAAAAACTATGAAGTCTTTACTTTCACAAAAGTACTCAGTCAAGAATTTTGTGATACTGTAGTGTGAAGTACGTGATATTTAATATAGAACATGATTGCGTGAGTTGCTGTGTATCTTCACTCTCCTGTGTGTTCACTGGCTTATCCTTTGCTGCCGCTGCTTCAAAAGAAAGATCATTAGCTTTTCCTAAGAGTTGTGTGGTGTCTACAGAATGTCTAAGCTTGCTTAGAATCTCCATCTGTAGTCGTCCATGCGTCTAAAGCTGCATGCCAATAAAAATTTATTTCCAACTTAAAACAAGAAGTGGATGTTCTTCCAGTGATAATGGACAGATGTTCTTATTGAAATGCTTCATAGGTGCAGGAACCAACCAGCATTTCCTACTTGTGAATAGTGGTGTACTTTAATGGAGTTAGAATATTATTGCCTTTGATTTTATTTTAGTGGTTTTTATTTCAGTGACCTAAGTAAGCCTTTTGCCTGATGGTGAGTAAGTATATAAGTGCTTTTCATGGAAGGAGGGGTGGATTTATTATTTTTAAGCTAATAGCGAAGTGTTCTCTCTCTTTTTTTTTTTTTGTAAAGAGTGCCTTTCTTCACGAGTACTTTCAGGAAGTATTCATGGAGGCTTGCATTCTGTCAGGGTGTATGCGGGTCCTGAGAATACAGAGATGACCATGATAAGCTCTGGTCTTACAGAGCTTCCCATTCAGTGTGTCCCAAAGGGGTTATGGTCGTGCAGAGAACACCCAACTTCTGGTGGGTTTTCCCTGTGAAAGTCCAGCCTTCGCCCGATGACCACACTTGAAAATCTGCATCGTTGTCTTCTTGTTTGAAGACATTTATAGATTGCCCTTTTCAACTGAAAAGATATAAGTGGACTCTTCCACCTTTTTTGTCTCTCTGTTTGTGGTTTGTTCTGTTACTTTAGTCCTTTCAAGGTGGCGTGGCTGTCTTTGCCCTTCCTTTCTCGTGTCCTGCCGTCTCTCTCTCTTGGTTGCAGTGTTTCACCCCAGATGTCACCGTCTTTCCTTTTTACTTCTGGGACTGCACTGTGGTTATTTTACCACCTCAGTGTGTTCTGTTAATGATGACCAGGGTCACCTCAGCAAACTTGGTGAAGTGGGAGGTGCCTTCTGTAGTTTTCAGCTTCCCGGGGAACGTGTGTGGAGATCTGGCACTCGGTGGGTCTTAGCGGTGCTGGTGCTGAGTACTTCGCAAACTTAGAGATGATAAATCCAGGCTGGATCATTAACAAGAATTAGGATATTTGGGTCCACGTTTGGTTGACATAAAGCTGATGAGCCCTCTCTAAATGTGACGTGGTGCTGTGACAGGAAGAAGGCTGGGCTGAATAGGCGTGGCCCAGTTGAGAAATGAAATTTCATGATAGAATATTTGAAAAAGCCTTCAGAATTGTATTCCTGGTAGACATGGAGTGGTTGATAAATATTATGTTTTTAAAGCTGTCAACTATATATTTTTATTGAATTTAAATGCTAGAAAAAAGTATTCAAAAGTATTTCTCTCTCCATCTATTTATTTGTAATACCGCAGAACTCCTCTTTAAATACTTTCCTATAGGAAATGTTTATTAATAGACCTATTTTTATCTTATTTTCCTTCTGTCTTTTTTACAAGCAACCTATTCTGAACTATAATGACGTGGCCACTTTTAGAAATGGGGTGGTATATATGCCTTTGAGGTTGAATGAATTGTTTTGAACTATCGAAATGAGGATTTTAAAAGTGAAATAAACCACTCAGGTTTAGCTGTATGCATTGTTAAAGAATATTATGACCTTTGGTTTCCTTGGAAACAGTAGTTTCTTTTAATTCTTCATTTTTAAAAAGTCAAAAAAATTTATTATTTTAAAAAGGACAAAATTGTGTGAAGTAAAAAAACCTATCTCCTGCAAAGAGAAGGAGGGGCAGCCCTTTCCAGGAGTTAATTATTTGTTAGAGTCTGTGTGTGTGTGTTTGTGTGGCTGGACATTACTTGAGCATATATAAACATACAGTACTGTGTGTGTCATCACCGTCCCCCCCCCCCAAATAAAGTTTGCAGCTTGCTCTTTTCACTTAATGTATTGAACATAATGGACATTTTTCTTTGTCATTATGTTCATTCTAGGTCAAAACTGTGCTCCTTTTAATTCTCCATCATCTTCAGTGTTGATCATATTAGAAAGGTTGGATTATATAATACTGATTGCATATTTTCATTTTCTTTAACATCAATTGTGTTAGTTTCCTAGGGCTGCCAAAACCAAGAACCCCAAACTGTGGTTTAAAATAACAGAGTTTTACTGTCTCACAGCTCTGGAGGCCAGAGTCCAAAATCGGCAGGGGCTGGGGGTGGGCAGAGCTGGCGCCTTTGGAGGCTGTGGGGAGACTGCTCTCTGCCTTTCTCCTGTAGCTTCGGGGGGTTTACAGGCAGTCTTTGGTTTGTGGATGCGTCACTCCAGTCTTTGCCGTCATCTTCACTTGATGTCCTCCACTTTGTCTCTGTTCCTTCACGTCGTCTTCCCTCGGTCCATGTCTGTTTCTGTGTCCACATTTCCCCTTTTTATACGGACGTCAGTCATATTGGATTAGGGCTCACCCTGATGACCTTTAACTTGATTACCCTCGTAATGACCCTATTTCCAAATAAGGTTCATATTCTGAGGTACTGGGGGTTAGGACTTTCAGATGTTTTTATTGGGGGATACGATTTATCCCAGTGCAACAGTGGAGCAGTCAGGTTCATTTTTACAAATCAGTATCGATGATGTTCATTAAGTAGGTTATGTGCTAGACACTCAAGTTGCATTTAAGTTTCAAACTTTGTCCTCAAAGGACTTGTGGTCCTTTATATATATATATTTTGTCATATATATGAAAAAATCAATAATGAAAGTAAAATGCTACATTAGAAAACACTTAATGCAAAAGAAAGCAATAAAGGGGAAATAGAGGGGAAAAAAGACAGGAGTCAGGGAAAAAAATCTATAAATTAGAAATTTTACCATATACATCTTAGCTTGTCAGAATCACCTTTAGATTTATACTAGCTTAATTCCAGTGATACATAGGAATGTTATTCCTATATAGATCCATTCCCTTTCTCCCCTTTTAGGGCTTTATTTTTATATATATTACATCTGTTAATGTTATAAACGTAGCAATACGTTGTCATAATTAGTACTTTACCATCTATTTGCTAAGCCTATTACAGCTTTCCTCCAACCCGCCCCTTTGTGCTGTTACCTGGTATATGTATGACGTATATTACATTTATCTATATTATAGTCCCAGTAATACTTTATATATTGTACATAATACTATTTTATACAATTGCTTTTTAAATCAGTTAAGACAAGAAAAAAAAATGTGTTTATGGTGTCCTCTGTAGTTGAAACAGTTACTGTCACGGGTCCTCTTTTTTTGTTCATGTGGACTACAGTTATTATCTGAGGTCATGTGCTTTCATCCTGAACAAACTCCTTTAGTATTTCTTGTAAGTCATGTCTGCTAGCAAAAAATTGTCAGGGTTGTTTTGTTTTGTTTGGTTTGGTCTGGGAAAATCTTTGTTTCACATTTAGTCTGAAAGCTTTGCCAGATTTAGTATTCTTGGTTGATAGTTTTTTTATTTGAGCACTTTGAATGTTACCCCACTGCCTTCTTGCTGCCTTGTTTCTGTTGAGAAGTCAGCTGTCAGTATTATTGGCGTCCCTTCTAAGCAACTCATCCTTTTTCTCTTGATGCTTTCAAGTTTTTCTCCTTGTCTTTGACTTTCAGCATTTTCACTATCATGTGCCTGTTTGTGGGTCTCTTTGTGTTTATAACCTATATATTCTTTTTTAAAAAAATAAATTTATTTATATTTATTTTTGGCTGAGTTGGATCTTTGTTGCTTCATGCGGGCTTTCTCTAGTTGCAGTGAGCGGGGGCTACTCTTTGTTGTGGTGCGCGGGCTTCTCATTGCGGCGGCTTCTCTTGTTGTGGAGCACGGGCTCTACATGCGTGGGCTTCAGTAGTTGTGGCTCGTGGGCTCAGGAGTTGTGGCTCACAGGCTCTAGAGCGCAGGCTCAGTAGTTGTGGCGCACGGACTTAGTTGCTCTGCGGCATATAGGATCTTCCTGGACCAGGGCTCGAACCCATGTCCCCTGCATTGGCAGGCGGATTCTTAACCACTGCACCACCAGGGAAGCCCTGACCTATGTATTCTTAAATTCTGGTTTATGTTAAATGCCTGTACCTTTCAGTTGGGAGTTTGTTTTTTTTGGGGGGGCGGGGGGGTAACATTTCAGTTATAGTATAATATATCAACTTTGTAGGTCAGGATGATTAGATTAATTCAGAATCGTTATGTCTCAACCAGGAATATATTACTATAGTTAAATATTATATTCTCGCAGAAGACATTCATAAGAAAATTGGACACTAAAATGAAATGATAGTATGAATTCCTTTCATGAGTTGTATATTGTTGTGCCTGTAGATTAGCGTCACTGTATATTTATTCTACAGATAAAATTGTTTAGTGTTCTTTGGAAAAGCAGTGGTTATGAGGGTGTCCCACTGCATGTTTATCAGATGGTGTATTAGATTTCTAGGGCTTCTGTAACAAGAGCTGCAAACTGGGTGGCATAGAACAAGGGAAATTGATTGCCTTACAGTTCTGGAGGCCAGAAGTCCAAATCGAAGGTGTTGGCAGTGTTATGCCCCCTCTGAAGGTGCTAGAGAAAGATCTGTTCCAGGCCTCTCCTAGCCTCTGATAGCCTCACTTGGAAGTATTGAGCCTCAGATGTTCCTTGGTTTGTCGATGGCCACTTTCACCTGTGTCCCTTCACATCTTCCCTCTGTGTGTGTCTATGTCTAAATTTCCCCTTTTTTATAAGGACACGAGTCATTGGATTAGGGCTCACCTTAATGACCTCATTCTAACTTGATTACTTCTGTAAAGACCCAGTTTCTAAGTAAGGTCACAATCCAAGCTACTGGGAGTTAAGACTTACATATATCTTTTTTTGGGGCGAGGGATACAGTTCAATTCATAACAGATGGCTTAAAGGAGTATTGCCATCTTAAGTTCTCTCAGAAATAAGATAGGGACTCAAGGAACTGTAGTTTTTTAAGGGGAGTAGCAATTAGTTAGTTTGGGTATCTTTTAAACTAACTAGTTTAAATATGTCTAACCTCACTTAATGAGCCAGGATTGGAGCTCTATAGTGGTGGAATTTATACTTAATTTTGCATTAAACTAATAATGGCTGACCTTTTCTGGAAGTGGATGTATCAGTAGTTAGCTGACTGCTTGATTTTTTTTTTCCTCTTTGTGACTGCTCAACCCGTCACCTTCTACCCAGCCTCCCACACCCAAGTCTTTCACAGCTGTGGAATATTTTCTTTTGGTTACATGGATACTTAATAAGAAATTTACTGTTTTACTGATTGTAAAAAGGATAAATGTTTGTGATGGACAGCAATGTGTAAAGAAACTAAAAGTCACCTATAACCCATTAATCAATTACTAGTATTTGATAACATGTTTTTGTATGTTCTCTTGGTCTTTTCCATGCGTGGCAAACATGATTTTTAAAACACAATTTGTGGGTAATTGAGTTAATTATTAATGCTTGTGCTCTCAAATCAGACATTTTAATATATTTGCTCTAATATCTTTCTCTTGTGTGATGTCTTGGAAACCAAGATATACTTATTTTTGTTGTTTCTCATTTTCTCTACTGATAAAAGAAGTTTGGTGTAACAGATTTAGAAAGTTTTGGAGTTAAAAAAGGACCTTATGACAACTAGCCCTTTATAGTGACAAGTAAGTAGTGCAGGGGAACTAAATCTGAGATCCCGATATTTCACAGTGATGAGCAGATTCTAAATGAACTCCTTCAACATGGTGGTTTAGATTGAAGTTATGTGGGAACTAGTTTATGTTATTATTAATTTGTCCTTCCTTCTGAGAGGCTACCAAACTGGAATAGCAAGCATTGGAAGAAAGTGGTTATGCAGGAAGTCTTCAAATAACAGACTGATTTCCAAAGGTCTTTTTTTTTTTTTTTCAAAGGTCTTTTTTAAAGTCAGTTGATTGGCGCTCATTATTGATTCTCCCATAGAAACAGTGTATAAATTCAGCTCCTTAGCCAAATGGACAAGGTGTGTTTCAGCCCTGATCAGTTACTCTGGCTCAGCAGCGTCATGGCCCATGGTTCATGCAGAAGGGCTGCCGTTGCCACGTGGAAAAGTGGGGCTCAGAATTTCATGTCTTTTGCCACCTGTCATTCTTCAAGAAGGAGACTCACTGAGAAATGTCTTACTCTTATATGGTTACTTGAGCACCTGACGTTTGGGGAGGGTAGTGTGATGAAGGGTAGGAGTTCTGTGTCTGACACAGACCCGCGTTCAAGTTCCCCCTCTGCCATTTATTAGTGACAACTTTGGGCATATTACCATAAACCCTTGAGTTTATTTTACATATAAAATGGGCCAAAAATAATATGTGTAACAATTGGGTAGTGCTTACTGTGTGCTTGACATTATTCTAAGCCCTTTACATAGATTAATTCATTTAGTTTTCACAGTAGTCCTGTGAGGTTGGAACGGGTGTTATCTTTTACCGATAAGAAAACTGAGGCACAGATAGCTTAAGGAGTTTTCCCAGTGTCGTACAGAGCTGGGATTCAAATCCCTGGAAGTCTGGAGCCAGAGTCTTTGTTTATAATTGCCATACTCAACTGCTTGCCCAAAAATACTGCTCTGAGGTTACTAGGAGGAGTAAATAAGATACTATGTTAGGGGTCTGGTTCAGTAAATGTTAGGTCCCTTCTTCAGCTCCTTAGGTGTCTGCAAGTAACCCTGTGTTTTCATGGCTCACTGTGTACTCAATCACAAATTATGAATTCCCTGTATCAGCAAAATAAGTTTTAATAACATACTAGTACTTCTCTTGATTTGTCTACACATTACCTTCTTACTGCAGGTGGAAATCCCCAGTCAAAATTTAGGTAGTTTCAGGGACTTCCCTGGTGACACATTGGTCAAGAATCCGCCTGCCAATGCAGGGGACGTGGGTTCGAGCCCTGGTCTGCGAAGATCCCACATGCTGCGGAGCAACTAAGCCTGTACGCCACAACTACTGAGCCTGCGCTCTAGAGCCCGCGAGCCACAACTACTGAGCCTGTGTGCCACAACTACTGAGCCCTGTGCTCTAGAGCCCGCGAGCCACAGCTACTGAAGCCCGCGCACCTAGAGCCTGTGCTCCTCAACAAGAGAAGCCAGCACAATGAGAAGCCAAAGCACCACAACGAAGGACAGGCCCTGCTCACCGCAACTAGAGAAAGCCCACGTGCAGCAACAAAGACCCAATGCAGCCAAAAATAAATAAATAAAATAAATAAATTTATTTAAAAAAAAATGTAGGCAGTTTTGGGGTGAGTGGAAAGGGGGAGGGACAGGCACGGGGACGGGTCTGTCCAGCACAGTGGTGGAGTCACTGGGTGTCCGGGATCATCAGCGCCTGGAAACCCTGACGCGTCAGCACTTCCCGCCGGGGAGTAGGGCCTTCTCTTTGTAGTTCTGAATTATACTTACCTCTTTCTTAATTTAGGTCCTAGTGAAAAAAATTAACCTTTAGATTAAACGTTACACACATATTCGATGAAGGAAATCATATTTTTAAATAGTTCACATTAATATTTTCAAATCAGATTAACATTAGAGTTTTACCCCTTAACTTCTTTGAATCTTCTTCCTTTTTAATTGGAATGCTTACGGAAGGCTTTAGTGGAATTCTTGTGTAGTGTTTTGAAATTATGTAGTAATCTGTAGTTTTAGTATGTTGTTTTGGCTGAATACTCACTGTCAGCTGACATGGAAATAATTGTGAAATCTTCCAATCTCTTGTTAGAGCAAATGAACATTTTGCAATTAAAAAATTTTAATTTCAAGTTAAGATCTTTTAAAATGAATTTGTTATAGCTAGATATTGCTTCATTTACATATGAAGAAAGAGTAGCATTAGTCAAATTTCCAGTCTTTTAAGGATTCAAAGTGCTAATTTCGGTTTTGTTATCTATAAAATTAGGATAATATCTAAAAGGGTTGTTTTGAAGATAAAATAGATTATATATATAAAGTACCTAGTATAGTCCTTGGCCCATTATAGATAATAAATGGTACCTCTTATTATTATTATAATATTATTATTGTAGCTTATATTGCCTATGGGGACATAATAAGCCTTAAAAATTACTTGTTTGATTAATATACCTTGTTGATGTAGATCAAGATTTCATAATCTAAAACTTTTGACTTTCTATATGTTTTCATAACTATACTGATTAGCTTAACATATAAGTATAAACCTCAGTGAATTTTCAGATTAAATACACCTATGCACCACCTCCAATATTTTTTTTTTAAATTTATTTATTTATGGCTGTGTTGGGTCTTCGTTTCTGTGCAAGGGCTTTCTCTAATTGCGGCAAGCAGGGGCCACTCTTCATCGCGGTGCGCGGGCCTCTCACTATCGTGGCCTCTCCCGTTGCGGAGCACAGGCTCCAGACACTCAGGCTCAGTAATTGTGGCTCACGGGCCCAGCCGCTCCGCGGCATGTGGGATCTTCCCAGACCAGGGCTCGAACCCATGTCCCCTGCATTGGCAGGCAGACTCTCAACCACTGCGCCACCAGGGAAGCCCCACCAGCTCCAATATTAAGAAACAACATTATCAGCACTTCTGATGCCACCGTCATGTTCCCTCCCAGTCACTACCCACCATCTTCCCACCGTCTTCTCTTTCGTGGGACAGTGCAGGAACTTTTGTATTTTTTCTCTATTAGGCCCTACCAAAAACATACTGTATTAAAAGAACTAGTCTGTTTTTGAGATTAGAATTATGTTAGATGAGAAACTTTAAATGGGCTTTGTAAATAGCTTTTTACGTGGCATATTGTGATTTTTAATGAAAGTACACTAGTAATATGTTTTGCAAGTAGGAAGTGAGCCTTTAATTTGTATTTTACCTTATTATAGGGTAATTAATAGAACCTTTTTGTTTTTTTTTTTAAAGGAATTCCTTTATTTTTATTATTTATTTATTTATTTATTTATTTTTGGCTGTGTTGGGTCTTCGTTTCTGTGCAAGGGCTTTCTCTAGTTGCAGCAAGCGGGGGCCACTCTTCATCGCGGTGCGCGGGCCTCTCACTATCGCGGCCTCTCTTGTTGCGGAGCACAAGCTCCAGATGCGCAGGCTCAGTAGTTGTGGCTCACGGGCCCAGTTGCTCCTTGGCATGTGGGATCTTCCCAGACCAGGGCTCGAACCCGTGTCCCCTGCATTAGCAGACAGATTCTCAACCACTGCGCCACCAGGGAAGCCCTAATAGAACCTTTTTGAGGGACAATAATACTAGAATATCTTTTTCGCTGTCACTTGTACATTGATGGTGAACAACAAAGGCAGAACTTCAGTTTCCTTTTCTGTAGGGATAAGTCAACTTTGTATACTCGGTCCTTAACATAGTACCTAGTACACATTAGCCATATAAGAAATTGTTTTTAAATTAAATATCTGAATCAATATAGGCAAGTACTTGTGTATGACTTTACCTGCATTTATTTATATCCTACCACGTAAAATAATTTAAGGTGGGCCTTGCATGTATAGAATTGCTGTGGGAAAACTCTGTCTTTCTAAAGGAGTTTCAGACATTAAATTTATCTAAGAACGACTGTTTTAGCAGCAGTTTTATACATGTGTGTAGCATAAGCTGTAGGGAATTTATCACAGCTGTAGGAATATAGGGTATATCAGCATTATAGAAACTAATCATACTCCATTCAGATGTAAACTAAGGCAAGCTCTATTAAGTGTGTCTACATCTTAAATATTATATTTTGAACTGTATGCTGAACTTCTTTGCCAAAGAAATCATCAATCTGGGAAAAGTCCAGCAAAATGTTAACGGTAATAGTTAGAGATGTGTAGTGTATTCAGTAGGAGCAAACTGAAAAGAATAAGGTGATTGTGCTTGGAAAGATAATGATTACCATATAGAATGTGAATACAAGGCTGCGCGATCGTTTATTGTCTCCCCTGGGGCCCTTTGGAAGTGAAAGGTGTGCCGTGACACCTGGCCCACTGTCTCAGGCAGGGCGGGGCGTCGTTGTCCCACTACAGAGTCAACATGGATGTCTCTGCCGTATCCTAGAGTTCTCGAATCATTATTTCTTTAAACTCAAGAGATGGAATGATAGCACAACTGAAGGGGCAAACGCTATACAAAATGTGACAAATGTAGAGCTTTGGAACTGAAAGTAATCACAAATTTAGCAGCTTAAACCGACAGACGTTTATCATAACAGATCCACTGCCAGCTGAGGCTCTGATGAGAACCGAGCTCTGGCCAGCACGCTGACTGCAGCCTTGCAGAGGGCAGGGCTGAGTGAGGGCCCTGGCTTTCGGCTGGCTCTTAGCGCTGAGGGATTGCCTACGGTTCCTGGCCACGTGCCGTCTCCTCCATGGAACCTGTCCTCCGTGTAATCCTCTCCTCCACGCGGCCCCCTCTGCCATGGCCCTCTCTGCCATGGGATGGGCTGCCTCACAGCACTGCAGCTTGCTTCTTCGAAGCCAGTGACTGAGTCAGACAGCAAGCCTGGGAGCAGTGCAGAGTCTTCTACAACCTCAGAATTGTCGTCCCATGACTTTGTCATGTTCTGTTGGTTAGAAGCAAGTCACGGGCCCTGCCCACATTGAGGAGAACGCTTTAATTCTGTCCACCACAATGACGCGTTCACAATCAGTGAGAAGTCTCAGTCTGACTGAGGTTTAATCCTTGCTTTGTGTGGTAAACATCTTACTTGTGATTATATTATGTGGAGGGGCTGCCTCTTTCTGAACTAATCAGTTACCTGTATCACTTATTTGGCAGTTAATCGTGTTTTGCATTTTGTTTTAACCAAGCATAGTCTCTTTTTATTATGGAAAAGCAGGCATCTATAAGGTAGTTGCATAGTATCGTGTGCTGCCGTGCACCCGTCCACTGGCTACGGCCCAGAGCATCCCTTGATCAGCCTGTGTCTTCTTCCGACCCACCTACTGTAAACCTCCCGGATTATTTTGAGGCGAATCCCAGGTATCGCTTTATTATTGAAATACCGTGGGACTTAACGTTTTATGTGCTGGATCCTGGTCCTCCCCTTCTGTACTGTATGTTCCCTGCGGATATGGACTGTCTAGTCCTAGTGGTGCTTTGTCCTAGTGCTTTGTCCTAGTGGTGCCCAGTGGGTAGGCAGCTACACACACGTGCACAAAGTCATTTCCGAATCCCCCGGCAGTGGGGCCTCACCTGCTCTTTGCAGGTGCTTTTCACATGGACCTGTGTCGGGGAGACAGTCCCCTGATAACATAGCTCCGCAGTAACCCGGGCCTCTGGTGGGAAGAATTATAGACGGAGTTCTGCCTGACTTCTAGACGGAAGGAACCCCGTGAACACAAAGCTCGTGCATTCCGGGTGGGGCGTCTCACCCAGCTTGACAGCGAAGGAAGCATGTTTCCTTCGCCCCCCTCCCTAGCTTGCTCCTGGCTGCGCATGCTGATATATGGTTGTATCCTACGTAGAAAACAGCAGATATCTTAGGATTTGTATATTTCATAGACCTCGATATTTAAGTGTTTGAATATGTAAATGTTTAGGGATGTGGCTGATACAGTAAAGTGTTACCTATATTTAATTTATAAGTTTTGTTACACATAGAGATTTGAGATAAAAAAATAAATTGTGACTGTTTTCATTCATTTTATGATGTAATTTTATTCATCTTCGGATTGTTCGTAGGCATCTTTAGCAGCAGCGTTTTGTTCTTGACACTTTTCTGACATCCAGCGCAGTTGGTCAGAGTGCGTCATCTCTACTTTCGTTTAGTGCATCTATCCCTACGTGCAGCACTGCTAAATTTGTCTTGAAGCATTGGTGGATGCTGTGGCTTGGGATGGCATATCTATTCATGTAATATTGACCGCTGGTTTTTGCTTGCTCGTTTGCCAATATCGCCATATAATGTATCACTGATTGCTGACCTAGTCTACCCTTTATAAAAGTGATTTTAAAGGCGCCTTTGTTATAACATCCATCACGTACTATAATGAGATCGTATCTCTAGCATAATTAATACATGTGTTCAAATTTCTTACTTCTTCTCTAAAGGAATTAGAATTATCATTTATTGGGGTTGTTTCAGACTTCCTCGGATAACCCTTTGTTGTTCAAAATGAAGTAATTGTGAGAGTATTTTTTGGTAATAGGAGAGACTCTAGGGGACCGGGATGGAAAGAAGCTCCCTCTTCTCTGAGGGTGCCCCGTGTATTTGGGCAGGTGATGTGTACATTCTCACCCTGGACTCACTGAGCTCTTACTTTTCCCTCCTCTCGGACTGAATAGGGGAGACCTTTTTTTCCCCTTTTCCTGTGCCAGTTTCAGAATATAACAGAAGATGAGTCTAGATGGCAAGCCAAATGTGATAAAGAAATTTTAGAAATTGAATTGCTTTTGGTCAAAGCACTTCCCTGGACATTGCCTCCAAGTTCTGTCCCATGGGTCTTTAGCAACCCTATAAAGAGAGCTTCTTTAGTCCTTTTTGTTTGAGTGTGGTGACACATTTCAGTTATATGTATGACTAATAAAATTATTTTTTTAATAAATTAGAACAAATTTGAATATTTTTCTGAAGTAGATAATTGATCTATAAATTTTTTTTACGTTTCTATGTGTAATGTTTAAGAGAACATTGTTGGAAATTATTACTGGGAACAGTGGTCTGAATGAAACAGCCTTTGGTGTGGGCTGCGAGTTTCTGCTGAGATTGATTTAGCACCAGAGGGGCTCTTTCCATTACTGTAGGTGTTTATTAGTAATTTTTTTATATGATTTAGACAGTATTTATATTCTGTGGAGAGTAGACTACTTGAAGTAATATTATACTTGTTAAAATAAAAACTCTTGTTTTATAAGAGATCTGTCGTAAGGGACCCTGAGGCCAGTCTGTGCACATCCAGCTCTTCAGCAGTGTCTGTGGGAGTAACAGAAAGGTGTCTGCGTGCGTGTGCTGAGTGGCTGCTTGTGCTTAGTTTATTAAACTACAGTAGAGGTAGAGGGTCAGTGGTGCTACCGGTGGACCAGATCTTTTTGAGGAATTCCTAGAGGACTGAAAAGTAGTGACAGGAAAGAAAAGAACCACCAAACAACAGTTGACTGTGGTCCTCCCAAGAGAGCCCTTGTGGAAGCTTGAATTTGGAGCCTGCAGTTCACGGTTGGCGTGTGGCTGTGATGCCATCACCATGGTAACCGCTGGAAGAGCTGGCTCAGGGGAGCCTTCTGTCTTCCTGTTCGCATGGAGTAGCTGGCACGTGGGGTCAGGCCAGCGACGTGGTCTTTGCGGAGAGCGGGTGACCTTCTATCTGGGGGAGGATGGGCCTCTAGGGCTCAGGAGCGGAGCCATCAGGGACGGGCGTGCGGCGGGCCGGCGTCCCTGCAGACGTGGGGCCGGATACAGCCATCCGCAGTCACGCCCCCTGGTACCCGGCCTCCCTACTCCTCCAAGCACCCGCTTCCTTGGAACTGGGAACCAGAGCTTTCAGGACAAATGCGGAGGAGTCCCAGCCAGAGATACCGATGCTGGTCATCTATCATTCACGAGTCAGAACAGCTAAGCAAGGATTTCCAGAAACTTAAGGAAAAGCGGGAGCTTGAAAGAGAACAAGAAACTTGGTTCTCCTTTAAGTGGCAGTAGTTTAATGACCAAGGGCCACATTTCTGTTCCTTCGCTTTTTTCTTTTTGGCTTTCCTGTACTGCCTTTTGTTGCAGTGATGATATTTGCTTTGTTTTCTGGCAGTCACCTATAAAGTTTTTCTCATGCGTAACTAAGCTTTTCTTACGTCCAAGTTGTTCAGCACCTTTCTCCCCGTCTGCTTCCAGTCAAGCTCCTGAGCGGCGTTAGCTGCCCTCTGGGCCGCTGTCCATGGAGCTCTTGGGTTTTGAGTAAAGGGTGGCAGATCTAGTTATCACTACAGAAGCAAATGTAAGTGTTACGGTCCCTGTCTAGGTAAACAAGTGATGGGGGTGTGGAGGAAGGAGAGAGGTAAAGGGAGAGGCAACTGGTTTCATAGCGGGAATTTAGTCCTTTATGAAATTGGTTAATCTAGCTAGAGATTTAAATGTAGAATTACTAGATTCCCTAAAGCAGTATTATATCTAATGATTTGTAATAAAAATTAGGAGGTGACGTGGGGAAGGAGAGTTGGAGTGTGTGTGCGCCAGTTTTTCATTTGCAGGACGGATTTAAAGCTGTTGACGAGATAGCGATTATTTACAGGTGTGATAATAACCACACCAAGAGCTGAAACCAAGCTGTTCACAGCCGGTGTCTCTGGGGAAAGGACCTGAAGGGTGGGAGTGGCAATTAACACTTAGGATTTACTCTCTACCCTCCACAGTTTGCGTTGTTCTCAGTGTGTGAACCTGCAGTGTTTATTAAATAAAAGTGTTACACGAGGCATACAAAAGGGATCTGATGCTCGTTCTAGTATTTATTACAACTGTCCAGAGGGAGCTAACTTCAGACTTTTGGATAGATTAAAGAGCTGTGTATTTTCCTTCTACCTACACAAGTAGCTTCCAAAACAGTACAAGTAAAGTACTTCACTGTCTTCTATTGGAATTTTCCATTGTGTTGATCAGTTTGGTAAAACGATCACTTAGGAGAATTTTGAGTGACTGATGCTTCTAATTCCTTTACGAAGTGAAGTTTCACTCTCGTTGTTTGATTTCCACACCTGTGAGCTCGGCAGAGTAGGTGTTTCCCTGTATTAAAAGGTGAGGAGACCAAGCCGGGTACAGCGACTTGTCCATGGCTCATGAAGTGGTGCCGAGCTTGGGCTCAGACGCTGTCCCCGATTCCGGGCCCCCGCTGGTCCCGCTGCCTCCGCACGGGAAGTTTATAATGTCGCCAAACTCAGGTTCCCACACTGATTTCTCCCTGCATTCTGAAAATTGTATTCTAGTTGTATTTAAAATACGTAAATCTGTGTTTATTTTAAAAGATGAATTTTACTGCAATTTTTAAGAAGTGCCACCCATGAACACTGGGTGTCATTGAGCCTCTTGCTGTTTCAGCAGCTGGACAACACTTACTCTCTACCCTGCTGAACGGATCTTTTCTCAGACATAGGTGCCTCCTAGAATTTTCCTGATGTCTTTGTTTTGCGCTGTTGTAGCTTGCTGAATCAAAGCAGTGCAATGTAGATGCTGTTTGCTTCAAGGATAACTTATCTTTTTGGGCTTGTGACACTAAACAAGCAACACTTGGCCTTATCTGATCCCCGCAGTTATGTTTTTCACCCAAGAAATTTTGGATTTCAACAAGTGACTTGCTCTCCAGGAAAACGATGGTGGGAAAGGAAGCGTATTTATTAACTCTTGTTTTGGGATCCCAGTGTAGCATCCTTGACCCTTGATCACCTGGTCTTTTTCTTTTTTTCTTAAAATTGTGGTCAAATATATATAACATACAATTGGCCATTTTAATTTTACGTGTAGATTTCAGTAACATAATTACATTCAGCATATTGTGCAACCATCACCACTATCTAATTCCAAAATGTTTGGAAGCTCTGTAGCCATTCAGTAAAACTCCCCATTCCTCCCTGTCTGCAGACTTCACTGCCCTCTAGTCTGCTTTCTTTTTTTTTTTTAGTCTGCTTTCTGTCTTCTGTGAATTTGTCTGTTGTAGGTATTTCATGTACGTGGAATCATACACTGTTTGTCCTCTTATGTCTGGCTTATTTCACTTAGCATAATGTTTTCAAAGTTCATGCATGTAGCATGAATCAGTACTTCATTTCTTTATATGGCTGAATAATATTCCATTATATTATTCCACATTTTGTTTATTCCTCTCTTGATGGACATTTGGAGTTGTTTCTACCTTTTGGCTATAATGACTAATGCTGCTGTGAACATTGACATACAAGTGTCTGACTTCCTGTTTTCGGATCATTTGGATATATACCTAGGATTGAAATTGTTGCACCATATGGTAATGCCATATTTAATTTTTGGAGGAACCACCAAATTTCTTCACATCCTCACCAGTGCTTGTTATTTTCCATTTTTTTCCCCCTGGATTCTGGCCATCCTGTTGGGTGCGAAGTGGTACCTTGTGATTTTGGTTTGCATTTCTCTAATGAGTAGTGATACTGAGCATCTTTAAACGTACTTATTTGCCATTTGTATATCATCTTTGGAGAAATGTCAATTCAAGTCATTTGCTCATTTTTTTTTTAAACCCAGATTTATAGAATTGCCATTACATGATGCTATCTTTTTTTTTTAATTTTTAATTTTATTGTATTTATTTATTTTTGTCTGTGTTGGGTCTTCGTTTCTGTGCGAGGGCTTTCTCCAGTTGCGGCAAGCGGGGGCCACTCTTCAACGTGGTGCGCGGGCCTCTCACTATCGCGGCCTCTCTTGTTGCGGAGCACAGGCTCCAGACGCGCAGGCTCGGTAATTGTGGCTCACGGGCCCAGTTGCTCTGTGGCATGTGGGATCTTCCCGGACCAGGGCTCGAACCCGTGTCCCCTGCATTGGCAGGCAGATTCTCAACCACTGCGCCACCAGGGAAGCCCCCATTTGCCCATTTTTTTAATTGGGTTTTTTTTTTTGTTCTTGAGTTGGAGTTCTTGACTCTGGATATTTATCCCACTTGGTCAATAATCCTTTTAATATGTTGCTGAATTTGGTTTGTTGGTGCTTTGTCGAGGTTTTGCGTCTACTCGTAAGGAATATTGCCTGTAGTTTACAGAGTCTTAGTCTGGCTTCAGAGTCAGGGTAATGCTGGTTTCATAAAACGAGTTAGAAAGTGTTCTCTCCTCAATTTATCAGAAGAGTTTTACAACCCCTGGTTGTAAGTGTTCTGAAATAGTTGATGCTGAGGATTTTTCAGCTGAATGGTGTTGGTGGAGGGACTGACCCCTGGAACTTCCCGCTCTGTCCTTTCTGTGACGTCATTCCCCTTTGAGTGATGTTTTGGACAGGACTCCACGTGGTGCCAGCTGCAGTCAGTTCCTTTCTGTGTTTGACCAAACTGTTCAAGTTTGATGATAATTTTAGTGTTTTTTTTTAATTGTATTTTTTTAATTTATTTATTTATTTATTTATTTATTTATTTTTTATTTTTGGCTGTGTTGAGTCTTCGTTTCTGTGCGAGGGCTTTCTCCAGTTGCGGCGAGCGGGGGCCACTCTTCATCGCGGTGCACGGGCCTCTCACTATCGCGGCCTCTCTTGTTGCGGAGCACAGGCTCCAGACGCGCGGGCTCAGTAGTTGTGGCGCATGGGCCTAGTTGCTCCGCGGCATGTGGGATCCTCCCAGACCAGGGCTCGAACCCGTGTCCCCTATTGGCAGGCAGATTCTCAACCACTGCGCCACCAGGGAAGCCCTAATTTTAGTTTTTATTACAGTTAGCCCCTAGAATCTGGAGTATGAACTCTGTTGTTATAGTAACAGCGTAAGTCAGTCAATAATTTACATAGTTTTGATTTCACTTCAACTTAATAATGCCTTTTAACTATATGGTGATTTTCCTCTCAGGAATCTGAGGGACTTTACAAATAATTCACTTTACTGTAACATAGGATTTGGGGAAAAGAGAGGTGCTCATGTTTTCATAAGTGGAAAAGCATTGCCCCATGTTTTCTGACTGAGCACCAGCGCACAGGTCAGTCATCCAAGTCAGGTGTCTGGGGGTTGGCCTGGGGCCAGTCCAGGGCCCCTTGTTTTTTATAGAGCTGAAACATTCGGTAACACAGAATATAAAAACTGTCAAGAATGTGGTAGAAAAGCCTTAAAACGGTGAAACATTTCTTGTAAATTTTTTTGGCCATGCAGGTGAATCTCTGCATTGAAAGCTATGCAGAGACGATGTGGAAACCAAATCTTGCCCCTTTTTTGGTCGTAGGTATGGTGCCAGTGATGCAGTTCAGATATAGCTGTGTTTAAATGTGTCCATGAAGGTATTTTGTGAATTATTTGGCGTCGGTAGAAGGGTAGGATTTGTAAAATTCATTGTGCCCATTCAAATCATTAAGTATGTTTGGTCATGTTGGAGAATTTTCTTTCTGATGTTATTGTTAAGCTAAATGTGAAGGAGTTACAGAGTAATTCTTGCGAAAGAGGGCCAGTGTCCCTGCTGTTACTTTGACAGAGATGAATTCACGAGATTTTTTCAGTAATTCTTCGTCTCGTGATCACATACAGGTCAAAGGTCAAAGCGTGGGTGTTTTGGTTGTGGCACCGGGTCAGTGCCAACACTTTTCCATTCCTTGACTGACTTCAAAGATTTGAAGTGAATCTATGTCTTCTTTTATTCTCTTCATGTAAATATTCTCTGTAAGTAACACGCATTTAGCCATGAATTATATAACCAAACTTTTCGTTGTTGGAGATATTAGGTCAGATAATTTGAAGGTTGTAGCTTTTAGCTCACGTCTGATAGGAACATTGAATTTTAGTGGATATTTGAATTTTTAGAGGTTAAAATTATATGCCTATTGTTTTTGGTTTGGTCGTTAGTCATTGATTTACGGTAGTGATGCAGATGTGTAATTTGTTGCTTAGCTTCTTTTTTTTACGTGGCATGTCTGTACATGTATCACTTTTAGGTGAAAAGGATTACGTAAGTGCCGACTTCTGAGTAACTTTAAATTTTCAGTCTTTGGCCAGTGATTAATCATAGAACTGAGTTTTCCCGAAGAGCTTAGATGAGGAATTTTACACGTGTAATATGTGCTCCTGTGGTGGCAGTTGAAGGAGAAAGTAAGCTCCTTTAATTTCTTTTGGGAAGAATCCTGGGGGCGGGGTGTGGTCAGGCGGGTGGGAGGGAGGGTGAGACATACACACGGACGTGTGCACACCTACCGTTGGACAGTGAACTTGTACGGTTTCCCCTTCTTTGAGGAGCTCACGGAGACGGCTTCCGGAGGACCTGCCTCGGGCCCTGCCTCGTGCGCTGGCCTTGGGCTCTGACTCCCCGCGCGGCTGAGTGTGGCTGGCAGCACAGCCTGTCTCGCCAGGGTGGCTCTGCCCCGTGTGGCCGCTGCTTCTCAAAAGCACTCGCAGCCCCTGTGATCTGCTGCAACAGGGCAGCGCCGTCTTAGGTCCGGGCCAGTCCGGGGGTCCTTTGTCCTTTCTGTGGAGCCCGTTTTAGCTCTGATGGCAGAGTTACAAGCGGAGAAGACCACTGTGGCGGGCCTAAGATTCTTAGAATGACTGTCCTGAGTGTGGGACCCCCAGATCCTTCCTCAGTCACTGTGGGAATTTCAGGTCTTCGGGGGGTCCAGCCCAAGGTGGGAGTAGGAAGGGGCAGAGGGACTGCGTGTTCAGTGCCTTCTGTGCCAGGCTTCGCTCTAAACGCCTTCTGTCCACTTGGTGGAAACAGGCCACGGTGGGGCTGTTGTTTGCCCTGTTTGGGAGATGGGGAAAGTGGGGTTCGGGGTGAAATAGCTTGCCCTAAATTCACACCTTCAATGTGACTCTATATTGCTGCTAGCTGTTTTAGAATTGAAGCATTTTCGGTGTTCAGTAGGTGCCGCACATCTGGTCTCTCTCACCTTGCTGGTGAGGAAAGTGAGCAGTAATTTGCAGAAGGTGACGCCGCTTAGTTGTTCATGCGTTAGAACCAGGCCAGGAAGGCGGGCCTCCTGGTTTGTGGGCCTCGCTCAGTGCCACACAGCCTGAGCTGGAGGGGGACGTGCGCCCACGTGCATCAGGGCACGAGCAAAGCGCTATGAAAATACCTCGGAGGGAAAATCGAGGCCTGGCTCTTTTCGTCCCATCTGTTTGTGAAGCCTTCCCCAGATTCTCCAGTGCTCAGCGTCTTTCCTGTCCTGACACCCTGTAGTGCATACTGTGTTGTAGCAGAGCAGTTTGGTATCTGTTCTCTCCTTTATGACTTTAGATTTATTTTAAAAATAATTTTCTACCTGTCATCATGAAAAACTAACTTTTATTCACTGTGTACTCCCCAATTGGATTATGACTTTGGCAGTTTCTCTTTATCCTTTTTAATGTATATCAGAAGTTTTCGGATTTGAACCCACAGTGAAGATTAGTTTTACAGTTAGACCTCATATATGCGTACTGGAGTATTGGAACAAAAGTTCCACAAACCATTGTTTACTCTTGGTAGGGAGACATACTGTCATCTGTTCTGCTTTACTGAAGAAGAAAATAGTGGTTGTGACCCACTGAATTGTTCTCACCCCCCCCCCCCCCCCGCTAACGGGTGTGACCGTTTGAAAATAACGTTCCACGGCTTTGGGCACAGGGCTGGGCAGAAGTACTAAGATGCTTACCGAGGTTCATCTTTTCTGAAGGACTGCTGCTTTGAGATGATTTTTATGATGCCTGAAACTGAGGGTATGGAAATGGTTTGTTTTTTCATTAAAATGTGTGTTGTCTTTGATTGAGTTTGAGGGATACAGCGTTTTCCGGGAGAACAGGCATGGACTTTCAGCCCTCTCTTTCTTCTCCGTTTTCTTGTTTAGGAGACAGAAACTTGTTTCTCACATCTTCTTACTTTGGAATCATCCTCTTACGGCTCGCATTCATTTCCTCTTCGTTGTGTTCACGTCCTCACATCGGCTCTTCCTGTGCCTCCAGAACTGTTCTTAGTTTGCTAAGGTCACTTGCTCCTTTGATCATCAGGAAGCCTTTCCTGCCTGTTCTGGCAGTTCTCCTTTGGGCACTGACCTGATCTGACCCACTTCAGTATTCAACTTGGAATGATAAACGCTGGATTCTAAGATATGACTTGAAGCAAAGAAGTGGGGAAAATGTATTTTCTCATGTTTGTATTAAATACAGACTATCTGCTCTAAAGAACTAACTATCTAATGTAAAGAAGGAGGTGCCAGCCGGCCATATCTGTGGGTTCCGCATCCAAGGATTGAAAATATTTGGGAAAAAAATTCTGGAAAGTTCCAAAAAGCAAAACTTGAATTTGCTGTGTGCTGGCAACTATTTACGTAGCATTTACATTGCATTGAGTATTCTAAGTAATTGAGAGATGGCTTAAAGCATACGGGAGGATGTGCATAGATTATACTCAAGTACTGCACCACTTTACATGAGGGACTTGAGCATCCTTGGATTTTGGTACACGTGGAGGTCCTTGGAACCAATTCCCCACAGATACTGAGGGACGACTGTATTCTTGATAAGTATGTTTTCTTGATGGAGATGTTCATCTTTTAGGTGTTCATCATTTTTTATTTCCTACTAAAATGTATTAAGTACCCTATTTTCTTAAACAGTATACATTGAACATAATTAGCCTTTCAAAATGATATGTCTTCATAGATACCATTTTTTACCATAGTCTAGCTTTAGATTGTGGAAGAGATTTCCTTAATTTACTTTCTTGAAAACATTCCTGGGTATCAGTTTGCTTTTGTGTAATTGTTTCTTTCTCATAATGGCAGATGCAGGGCAGTCAGATGTGTGTTTTCCACGGTTGACTGTGTAAACATTATTTAATCAGAAGCAGCTGTCTCCCAAGTGATTTTCTTTTTTCCTATTTGCAGATGGTATCTTCAAAACATAGGTATCCTTATCAACAAATAAAGGGTATCCTTATAGTTTCAACTTACTCTTCTTTCGCTTGGGTGGTTATTTTTGGCATGATTCAGCTTTCTAAGAATCATACTAGGTAGGTTTAAGGAGGCACTTACTCCATGGCCTGCAGAGTCTTACATGGGATGATTGTTTCTGAGGATGATACTGTTACTAACTTTCATCCAGAACCTTGTTAGTGTCTGACCTTTAATTGACTGTGCAACGTTTTATCCTTAATGTTTTAATAAGATTGGAAGAGCTGGTAGGTTCACACATTGTTAGAAATGTGGGGATGGAGGTACTATAGAGATCAAGATCTTACGAGATAACCCAGGTCCCGAGAGAGAAGCATTTTTTCTCAAGGTATTACAGCTAGTTAGTGGCATGGCCAGAGCCAGACTCAAGCCTGTAGCTTTGCTAGTTGAGTGCTATTTTTAGTGTACCCTGGTCTCTCTCAGTAGCTCCATAATGGTTCCATTTTTCCGTGAAATTTTTTCCGTAAAACAATACTTCCTATTTTTAATAAACCTTTAGTTTCAATTAGTAGCATTATATTGACAGGGATATTGATTTTAAAATATTATCCGATATTAACCTTGTTTCTCAAGCACAGCCATTGAGGTTTTTTTTCTTTATGATTTTATTTATTTAATTAAACTTTTTTTTTTTTTAAGAACAGTTTTAGTTTCACAGCAAAATTGAAGGGAAAGTACAGAGATTTCCCATATACCTCCTGCCCACACGTGCACAGCCTCACCCCTTGTCAACAGCCCCTCCAGAGTGGCACACTTATTACAACTGATGAACCTATGCTGACACAGCGTAATCACCTAAAGTTCATAGTTTACACTACAGTGTACCCTTGGTGTACACTCTGTGGGTTTGAACAAATGTATAATGACGTGTATTCATCATTATAGTATCGTACAGTGTATTTTCACTGCCCTGAAAATCCTCTTAGCTCTGCCTGTTCATTCCTCCTTCTCCTTAATCCCTGGCAACCACTGTTGTTTGTTGTTGTTGTTGTTGTTTTGAACTGTCTCCATAGTTACCATTGAGTTTTTAACTTTCAATTAATTTTTACATTTAAAAGTTTTATAATTTTTATATTTAGAAGTTTTATTTGGTTCTTAAAAAATCAGCTTAGGCTTTAAATTCTCATCTTTGTTCTTATAATCAAGCTTTTGCTATTTCTTTGCACATATTAAGCATTTGTTTTATATCATGTCTGAAATAGTCCTGGTATTTAACATCTTGAATCTAATTCTGCCGTCTGTGCTTCTGCTGGCTTTTACTCGTGGTGCTTTGTTTTTCTGTTTTTCTGTGTATGTGTGATTTTTGATTGTGAACTCAAATCTCTTGGAAGTTTATTTGTGGGAATTCTTCGTGGGGTGGATTGAATTTGTCTTCTAGTGTGAGTTTGTAATTCCGTTGGTTGCTAGTTGTAGGGTGGAAGAGGGCACTGTCAACTCAGGACCTCTTTGAATTACATTTTCTGCCTGATTTTGTTTGTTTGTAAGATCATATAGCACGTGTGAATTTGGGTCACAAGCTTTGATTAGGGCCAGCTTGTGGTTATAACTGTTGGGAAGATATTTATCATCTCCCCCACTCCCACACCAAGGACAAGTCAGGCAGGTTTCATTGCCGTCTCCTTCTGTGGTGCAGAGTTATTTCTCGTTCCCCCTTAGCTGAAGACGTAGCCCTCTTGGGCTCACTGTCATGCTGGGGTCTTCTGCTGGCCTCCCTGTCTTTGGTGGGCCCTAAGCTTCAGCACCGGTTACCATGCTCTGTTCCATCCAGCTGTCAGAGTAGGGTGCACAGGTCACTAGTGTTGGCAGGTGACCTCCATGGAAAATCTGTCTTTGGCATTTGCTTATCTCCCAGGGTTCTCCCATGGCTTCGTTTTTTGGTTTCTGCAGATTCCTTATTTTCTCACCAGCTCAGTAAATTATTATTGTTTTAATTAAAAAATTCATTCACCTTTTGGTTGTTTTCATCAGGAGGGTCACGAATATCTAATTACTTCTTCTTGATGAATTTGTAGTAATAGGTACTGAGTCTAAAATAATCTTATGTAAGTTACAAAAATGGAGACAGAACTGTCAGAAAGAATGTCTTCTTCCTTCTGAGCGTGTTGTGTTCTCAGACAAAACAAATGAATCCTGATCCCCACGAAAGCTTTAGAGCAGAAATTCCTAACTGAGAATACCAACATTTCTTCCCTTTATCCCAGTAAAGAATCGTGATTTCGTTAATTGCAGTAGGGTCATATTTCTCAAGTGTGGGGATACAAGGCTGTTCAGAGCCATTACTATTGGATGTTGACTTGTTCTAGGCTCAATTTAAATCTTGCGGTGCTTGACTGACTGTTATTTGACATGATAGGGTGTGTCAGCCTTCAATAAAATCTTCAAGGGATGATGTTTGAGAACTCTGGTAAACGTACTAAAAATTGTGAGGCAAGTTTTCGGCTTCATGGTGGTTTTTCACCAGTTATATCTGACTGTAGTATCGAAAACACTTAAATTTAAAAAAACACTCATCAGAAACTGGATTGCTTTGTCTACACTTTGCCTTTGTATTTAGCATTTGGCTAGAGGTAGACATGTGCTCTGCTCGTTTCTGCAAGAAAGTCTTGAATTCCTGCTGCGGGACTATCCTCCCGTAGTTCACAGAATCCACTCTGCGGCGTCGTTATGCTGTACTGAGGTATAGTTTACTGTGCTGTGCCTTACTTTAGAACTGTCGCCAAGCAAATTCTGTCCTCTCTGTACTGTCCGTTTCCATCTGCTGCCCTTGCTGTATCTGCAGCCACAATCCCTCCCTGTCGAATCCTGTTGCTCTGCATGTGTCGGTTGGCTTAGAATTCCCTGGAGCTTTGTGTTAATACAGTAGTGTCCTCAGAAGTGTCGATAAAAGTGATTGGAAATATGACAGAATGTTAAGTTAGAAGACACTTTAGAAATTACCTGATCTTCGGCTGTGAAAACCTAAGTTTGTGTAAAGGCTTACTTGAAAACCCAACAGGTAAGCTTAGAGCTGGGGGTTTGGAAAATTGCTGAGGAGACTGGCCCTTTTATTTTGCAAATAAAAATTCTTAAATTACCAGAAAGGTTAAATGACAGTGGTCTGAGTTTCCACTTCATCGCACTTAACCTCCTCCTCAGTCCAGCCTCGTTGGATTGTGGTTCTGCTGGTGGTTAGGCTTTTGGGGAGTATTATGAGGGTTCTTCCAGGGGCCGTGTTGTGGAGTTGGCCAGATTGAGGAGATGATATATTTTTTTTATGAAGCTTCCTCATTTTCTCCTTCTGATTTTTGTTTCCCTCTCTTGTTATTTCTTAGCTATTGCATGGAGCCGGTCATATTTATTAATATTACTGGCCAGTGAGAGTAGCTTTTCTTCCCCTTGGAATTGAAGGGAAGGGAGAGAAGAGAAGCAGCATTTACGGACGCCGGCTCACGTACAAGGCACAGCCAGATGCTTTTACAGAAGCTTCAGCTCAGTGTATTCGTAGCCACTCTGTAAAGTAGTTGGTGCTATTTCCCTCTTACCCTTAGGAACCCGAGGCACAGAGAGGCTAAGAACTTGAACCGCAGTCAGAACTACCCTGAGGCCAGGATGGGTGGGGGAAGGGCTTTCTGAGCAGTGCCTGGAAGTGTGTAGGGACACCAGTGGGACATCGGGGTGGTCAGAGCTCACGGGTGTGGCACGCGATTGGTGTTACAGCGGAGAATGCGCACATGGTGCTCTGTTCTTGCTTCATCCCGAGGGCCAGAAATGCTTTCCCCGGGTATGTGTACTGGCATTTTATTGTCCCAAGTACATAGATGCATGAGGTTGTACTTTGGATAATAGCACCTTTTCTTGTCTTTTTTTTTTGTGTGGGAAAGGGGTTATACTCATTTGAATACACCAATATCAGTTTAAATTCTTACATCTGGCTTAGTGATGGTTTTCAACATACATGAGGAAATTCTGCGACAAGATACTTGAGCTGGCGGGGGCGGAGAGTGGGCTTGTAGCCTTCCACCAAGACGGTTCTGTTCAGTGGATCTTGAAGTTGCTGTTATAACCGAATTTCATGTCGTTATAAAACAGTTCATGGAGAGCCAAATTTAGAAATAAATAGTATCTGTGAACTAGTGATTGTGTCGGGGATTTATATAAAGCCGAATAGTAATTCCTAAATTAAAAAACTAAAGACAGTATCATGTATATATAGAAGTGCTGGATGGCTGGAGGGCATTTTAGAGGAAATGTCTCGTTTGGGTGGGACTTGACCACCAACCCACCAGGTCCCTTTCATCAGTACTCATTTCAGGCCCGTCAGGAAGTCGAAGAGGCGTCGCCTGACGAAGGTCTGGGCTTCCCAGGCTCAGGAAACAGCAGGGGCGGGCTATGGGCACCGGTGGTGGTGACCGTGGCCGCACCCTTGGGGAGGCATGGCGTGTGTGTCGTGTTGTCGTCCTGTGTCCGCAAGGTGGTGTTCGGCTGTTTTGTGAGTAGTATCAGTTGTGTTTGTCTGGTAGTGTGTGTTCTTGGGAATTGCCAGGTAGACTCATGCAGAGTTACTATGTTTTCAGAATGGCTTTTACTTCCCTTTCAGGCGACGTCTTGAGCCCATTTGCTAGTGTGTGCCGGTGCTCAGGGGCTGTGTGCTGCCCACCACTTCCCCTGACTCCGCGTCCCTTTTCCTTCAGAGACCTTAGAGGCGCAGAATTGAGTCGGTCGTATTCCTGAGACCGTGACGCACAGTTACTGCCTGGGCAAGGCCCCTCTTTTGTTGGGCTTTATTTTATGTTTTCCTTTTTGCCCTTCACCCTGCAGTTCCACATCCCGGCCCTCTTCTTCCAGCCCCACTCAAGTGTGTTTCATGTACATTCTTCCAGCCCGTTTGCCATGTACTGTTTTATATATGTATGTGGTAGTGGTCTATGTTGATCTCGTGTTTACTTTGTTTACTTAATATTATGTTTTTGACAAATATCCATGTTTTTGTATGTAAATCTAGTTCATTTATTCTGACTACTACATAGTGTGCTGTCATTTTATAGACCATCTAGATTGCGGTCAGCTGTGCAGTGGTCAGTGACATTTCAGCAGACGTTCTTGTCACCTTTAATTCTGTGTGAGAATTTTTCAGGTATATACCTCTGAAGAAGTGTTAGGTCACTGAAAATATGCATATTTACTTTCACAAAACTTCAGCTCTCTGAGATGGCTGCTCTGAGATTACACTCCTGTTAGACCATGTGGTACAGCAGGGGCTCTCATCCGTTACTTAAAACAAGGAGCAGGATTTGACATACTTCCTTGATCCAGGCTTTGTCCATGAGAACGTTCCTGCAAACTAGTTTTTAGTCATATTATTAAAACCCTTTATTCTTCACTATCACCCTTTATTTTCTTTCCATAATGTTAGGTAGTTATAGGGAACAAGAAAATTATTTTAAGGGTTTCTCTGTAATGTGTATATAATTGTGACAGTATTGGGAAAATACTGTAAATACTAAGATTTCTGTTTTTCATTTTATAGGGCGCCAATGCCTCGGCATTAGAGAAAGAGATTGGTCCAGAACAGTTTCCAGTCAATGAGCACTATTTTGGATTAGTCAACGTAAGTACCGTTGATACGTAGCCTTCAGATTATGCTGGGAAGTAGTGTTAAGAATGATGAATGCAGTTCATAATTTATTAAAGGAAATTTGTTCCTTTGTATCAGTAGACTTAATGCCAAGAAACGTGACTTGGAATTTCAAAATTTTCTCTAATGGGAGGGAAACAACATTGCCTGAAGTCTTTTTTAAAAAATTTATTATTTATTTATTATTATTATTATTTTGGCTGCGTTAGGTCTTTGTGGCAGTGCGCGGGCTTCTCACTGCGGTGGCTTCTCTTGTTGCAGAGCACGGGCTCTAGGTGCACAGGCTTCAGTAGTTGTGGCTCGCGGGCTCTAGAGCGCAGGCTCAGTAGTTGTGGCGCACAGGCTTAGTTGCTTTGCCGCATGTGGGATCTTCCTGGACCAGGGCTCGAACCCGTGTCCCCTGCATTGGCAGGCGGATTTTTAACCACTCTGCCACCAGGGAAGTCCCCATTGCCTGCAGTCTTAAGAGTCTTGGAACAGTTTCTAACTTGTCAGCCTGATTTTTTTCCTATTTTGTGTCAGAATTTTCTCATAACCAAAATGTCATATGGCCTAGACCAAATGATCTCTTTGATTCTTTGAGAATTATTTACGTGTCTAAATATAAGTGGTCCAAATGTATGGATATAAATATAGTTTTGTAAATGCCCCCATGTGTCTATAGAGTCTTTGTCAGTTTGCTTCTGGCGTTATCCCAGTGGTATAGATTTAAAAGTGTGAAATATAAGAAAAAAACATAGCCCTGCCCTTGTGGAGGTAATCCTTGTAATTATACATTATTAAAACTTCGGAAGAACTTTCTTTAGAATTTTTAACTCTTTCCTGACTCATGAGAAAACACCACAAATCTTTGTTATATAGTTGTCATGGTAGTTTATGCTGTACTGTACTGTTAGGTGGATCCATGGTGAGTGTTTTAAAATATGTGTATTGGTGATAATGCAGGTAAAGTAAGTTATATTGATCAGATCGGTGTGTTACTGAGTACTAGCACGTCATTATGTACAGATAGATTTCTTGTGTGATTTGAGGAGGGCAATTGCAGTGGTATGTGTGTCTCGCCTTGCTTGGGGACCCATCTGTGTCTGCGCTGGGCATAAGCTAGTAACACAGGATCAGCAGTGCCCACCCGCCTCCTCTTCCCCTCCCTAGAGGAGGCCACTCATTAGTCCTCGGGCTGTTTTTTCTGGAATGTATCCTTACAGCCTAAATAAGGTACTTATACTGCCATTAAAAAAAAAAATCTACTGACTTCCTGTTTTGGTAGATAAGAAGCTTCACTCTCTTTTCTCACCATCCCTGCCCAACTTCACTTTCCCCCGTTCTCCCAATATGGAATTAATCATTGCTTTATTTTCCCATGTCCTGAACTTTCATTTATTCTTCCCAAAGCCTTCAGCAGAACTAAAGAAAGCCAAAAAGACCTTCTCAGTATCAGTTTCCACCGAGCCGTGCCTGTCAGGTACCACCCAGCCCCGTCCTCCTGCTGTGCAGCTTCTGCCTGGCAATGTCTCTTCCATCGCCCTTCACATTCCCTGCACTTGTGTCCTTTCCTTCATCCCGACTTCTTTCCGGGTTTTTCCTCCCTTGCTTTGTGGAATACATTCTGTAGATGCTTGTTTAGGAAGTGTGCATGGATACAAACTTTGAGATCTTGTATATTTAAGACTGTTTTGGTTATTGTTAGAGCTAGATATCCATCCTAGGTTACAACCTTCCTTCAGAATTTTTCAGGGCTTACTCTGCTGCTTTCTGGCTTCTGTTAATGCTGAGAGGGTGGATGCCATTCTGGTTCTCGATCTCTTATGTACAGGGCTTTTTTTTTCCCCTTTACAAAGTTTTTGGAAGGCCTTAAGGATATTCTCTATCCACAGTGTTCTGAAATCTCATCGTGTGTCTTGATGGGGACCCTGTTGTGCTGAGTGTTTATGGACCCATTCAGACTGATGATTTATTTCCCTCAGTTGTAACACATTTCTGATACTATTATTGGGATGATTTTCTTCCTATCATTGTAATTTCTCTGTTTTGTCTTTTTTTGTTATGGTTAGTTGTATATTGAAACACTTAGACTGACTCTTTATTTTTCTTATTCTCCCATTTTTGATCATCTGCCTTATTCTACATTTTAGACTATATCTTCAACTTTTTTGTCCAGCTCATTGCATTTTTTTATTTCTTAGAATGTTACTTTTTTTTCTTCTCTTGTTTCATGGGGGCAGTATTTTCTGTTCCTTTTCTCAGGATGTCATCTGTAGTTTTTGTTGTTGCTGAGGTTTTCTTATGCTTACTGGATTGCTTCTGAGACCTTGGAGTTTATTCCCCGCCCCCTTTTAAACTTTGGTATCTTTCCTATTGTAAGCTTTCCTCAAATTGTACTCATCTATAAGGGTGAAATGCTGCAAGGATGACTGGGGCTTCTTGTGTTGTGGTGGGGCTGCTCTTTCAGTCTAGAGTGGCCCCTGGCGAATGCCCCTCCCTTCCACGGCCCCCATCCCATTTCAGTAGCTGGAGCCGTTTCTCTATGGGGCTGTTTATCTTCTGCCAGGAGGCCTCCTCCAGTGCCTGTCTGGGGCGGGGGTGGGGGTTATTCGGGGTTTTATTTGGTCCTGTTTCCTGCTCGGTTCCTCACTGCTGTCCTTAAGGGTTCTCCACCCAGAGTCTCCTCTTCATCTTCTGTGGAGACTAAACCTGCAGCTGAAGGAAGAGTTGAGTGCCTGGGGGTCTAAATGGTCCTTTTAAAGACTGACGACCAGACTTGTGTTCTCAGAGGTCCCCACCCCACAAAACATCTCCAACCCTTTAGAGGTTAGTCCGTTGTTTCCCATTTGTCTCTTAGAGACATTTGGGCTACTTCTCCTCTGTCTGCCTTCTGTTTTCTGAAGTTCGCTGATATCTCTAGTCTGTCGTTGTCTTCTTTGGCCTTTTGAGTTTTTGCCTCATCTGTTCTTTTACTGTCATTTTATTGGGGTATCATGGGGAGGAGAGTTAAATGAATATATTTAATTTTTCTTGTTTATTGAGCAGTCTGGCCTCTACTTCTAATATCTGAAATGCTCGTACTTACAGAGTTGTCTAGTGATCAGAAGCCTCATTTCAGTTCTGGGGCTGGCGGACCCCAGTTCTTCAGTCTCATTGCCCTTTCCCTGTGGCTGGCTACCACCCTTATTTGGCTCAGCCTCCAAAGCTAATTTGTGTCTTAAATCGTGGAAAAGTTGTGCCCATTTTTAGTGTCCCAGAAGAACCCATTTTCCTTAGAATAGTAGTATTTTCTGTATTGAAGGCTGTTTTCCCTTTACCTTCTCCAGCATAAACATTCCAATCTCTCCATTTTGTGTCTAACTGACTTTTTTGCAGATAACCTCAAAACAAGTAAACGAATCTTAAAGCTCTATATTATTTTTTCTTCTGCTGATATGTTGTTTTTAATTGGATACCAGTATCCAAATACCAGTGTTGATTGTGTGTAAAAAAACAAACAAAAAAAGTTTCTAAGAAGGTATCATTTTTATTACTTCATGTGCATCAATCTAAATTCAAAAGGTAGAATTTGTATTTCTCCCTGAAGCTGAGTAACTGAGATTCAATAAAACCAAGGAAAGCAGGAATTTCTGATACAATTTCTGATCTCTGTGCCGGGTTATTATGATGAAGAATTGAGATCCCTAAGGTAGCCAGGGCTCCAACTGTGAAAGATTGAGGAACACCTTGAATTACACGCAGAAATAAATTGGTGGTCAGAGTAGATGCAGCAGAACTAGGATAGCGATGAACTTGTTCTTTGATCTGAGCTCTCAGGCTGCTTGGCAGCTGTGTCGCATACCTTTAACCGTTTTCCATAAGCCCTGTTTTCAGCCCTTAAATTGTCATCACCCTTCTCTCTCGTTTCCTTCCCCCTTTTTCCTTTGCAGAGTTATCACATTATTATAGAGTCCCTTAAAAATTAAGGTTGGAGCTTTGAGGGGTCAGGGAGATGGCTTAGTTAACTGAGAGATGAATGTTTTAACATCTTCCTCCTGTCCCTGGGCCTGTCTGCCAAGTAGTCAGTGTTGTAAACAACATGGAAGGTAGCTGCTTTAAGGCACTTGGTGGTTAATCTTTCCTAGCAATTGGATTCTGTTAAAGTGAGGCGCATGTATATTTTCTTTTCATCAATCTGTTCTTAGCTAAGTGTGCAGGTTCATTTTAATTGCTCTTACAAAAAGCTAATACTGAAAAGGGTTCCCATTAGATCTGCCTGATTGGATCAGTTTTTGCGACCAGTAAGTGGTAGAATCACTCAACAGCACTTGCTTTTGGGAAATAGTATGTGTATTTGGGCAGTTAGAAAATTAGACTTTTTTCTTTTTTTTTTAATGGAGAGAAGGAAAAAAGAACACCCCAAAACCCCACAGTTAATTAATCTACCAGAAAATTGAGAGTGGTTACTCTTCACTTTGTTAATAACAGTCTGTTTTCCATTATTTTCAGTTGTAGATGTTTTTATCTTGGAGGAATATTTTCACAAATGATAGCTTTTATGGCCGTTTGCTCTTAATGGTAACTCTGATGCCATCACTATGATTTGCATAATACATAGAGTGGGGATTTCCTGTTGGGTTAACTCTTGTGAGTACGTTAGTATTTCTGATGGTACAGGACATTAGGAGAGGGGAAATACTTGTGTGGCTCGGGGGTGCAGAAGCCATCTTGAGGAGGGAGAGGAGCCTTTGGAAGCTTTCTCTTGCTGTGAAATACCCCCCTTACGTGTCCGCTGTTTATAGTCAGCTAAATTCTTTGAAAACAAATTGTTTAATCTGATAAACCAGATTGCCTTTTTCCTTTATATCTTGTAGCTAATGAGTACTTATTTTAGTGAAGTTGATAGTAGTGATTTAGACTAGTAGTATCTCTTTCCTACTTTCTGTGCAGTCTCTCCATTTTTTTAAAATTTTATAATTATATTATTATTATTTTGGCTGCCCTGGGTCTTCGTTGCTGCGCACGGGCTTTCTCTAGTTGTGGCGAGCGGGGGCTACTCTTAGTTGTGGTGCCCGGGCCTCTCACCACAGTGGGTTCTCTTGTTGCAGAGCACGGGCTCCAGGCACATGGGCTTCAGTAGTTGTGGCGCGCAGGCTCAGTAGTTGTGGCTCACGGGCTTAGTTGCTCCACGGCATGTGGGATCTTCCCGGACCAGGGATTGAACCCTTGTCCCCTGCATTGGCAGGAGGATTCCCAACCACGGTGCCAGCAGGGAAGCCCAGTCTCTCCATTTTTAATAGCCTTTTAAAATCATTTCATTATATGATTTTATTTTAATTTTCTAACACAATAGGCTCCCAAACACAAGTAGGTTTGTGGGGCTAGACTTTCTTATAAAAGTCTTTTTAACCTGAATTGCTAGTAGTCACTAGTTGGAACTCTGAATCCAGGGAACAGGGGCCATTATGGAAGAGAGCGAGAAATGAAAATGAAACTTTCCATTTGTAGGTTGTAAAGTTGATTAGGCCTATGTCTCTTGGTTTCCTTTTGCATTGGTTTCGTTCTCCTTTAGCTTCTCTCCACCTGATGGCCATCTTATATCATCAGAGATCCCAGACCGTCTGTATCAAACCTGACCAAAGAACTCTGCCCCAAGGCCTCTGGCCAGATTGGATCCAGTGCCCGACTCTGTTGCAGGGTCTACAAAAGGGTTTGTGACTGACAGTCGTACAGAACTTGCACAGAGAAGTCGGTTCCCGTGAGGAAGCCTGGGGCGGGGGAGCAAGGGAGGGGGGAGGAACAGATGTCCACGAGAATCTGGATTAGGTTCACCTGGCTGCAGAGAGGGGGTGGGTAGGGGCACGTGGGGTCTAGACTTATGTAAAACAGGGCCACCTAAACAGATTGTGGTTGGGGGAGGAGGGCCTTCCCGTAGAAGGGAGGGTGTTCACAGGATGGCATCATCGCCAGCCAGCGTGGGGGACCGTGGGGCACTTAAACATTTAAAAACATTTTTTAAAGGTAATACTGTTGACATAATTGTGATTAAAACCAGTAGTTTCCAAATGAAATATGTAAGATGATTCATTGGGGACCAAAATATGAGCATTTCTAGTGTTTATTTTTATCTAAAAAGGAAAGATATAGGTTAAGCTTTACTAATTCTTAATAATTGGTTGACACTGGCACCCATACTACTCTGTCCACGTGTGTAGTGGTCCTATGTCACTGCAAGTTGCATAGTATCAAAGGCTAACAGTATCACCCCTCTTATTCATTTGTGCTGTTGCAATCTATTATGATTCAAGTGTGGACTTAGGGATTACAGGATTTAATCTATTTCAGCTAAGCTAATTTTTCAAAAGGGACAGATGGCTCAAAAAAGGTTGTTTCAAAAGTAACCATGTAGTGATGAGGTTTTCCGAACCATGCTAAGTTCTTCATGCAGATCATTCATTTAATTCTTTACAAGGTTGTAGAGGTGGGTGCTGTTATAAATGTCATTTACAGATGAGGAAACTGATGGAGAGAGAGTGGCTTGGTAATTTCCCAGGGTCGGGTAGCAGAACCAGACTTGAACCTAGATAGCTTGGTTTCAGATCCTGTGTGCTCAGTGGCCAGGCTTTGCTGGTATCAAGACAGATAATTACTTAAACGAATTCAAACAAATTTGGTAGATAGGATCGACTATCTAATACCATAGTTTAGAAAGTAAAGGCTGTCAAGGAGAGAGTCTTTTCCACTTGGACCTATGGTCCTATGGACCTATGTATCTTCGCGGAGATACCTTTTTCAACTTTGATATCCCTTAAAACTACGTAGCCAAATAACTGAACTGTCAAATCACTCTATTAAAATCTATAACCCATAGTTTACAAAAAAGCATACTAAGTCTCATTGCTCTTACTTAATAATTTTTAGTGAAAACAAAAAATTAATATAATAATTTGAAATGTTCATCTTAATCACATTTGTTGTATTTTTAGTGTACATAATGTACATATATTATTTCTAAACAAATATGCATGTATTAGGGATATGTGCTCAAAATGATCTTATTGATGGGGATATGAGAAATCTTTTTTTTTTTTTTCAAGACTTAGAGAAAAAAGCATTAGAGAAAGCAGGGATAGGTCACTGTGTTCAATAAACAATTGAGAAGTCAGTGATCAGACCTTTAATATTTGCTTCCCCTGATTTTAAACCTGGTCATACCGTTGATCTTCAGAACCAGCTGAAAAAGCACAGGGTAGGTTTCAACCCTATTCAGAAGCAAGAGTGCAGAGGAAATCATCCCAGACAGTCTTTTGCATGAAAGCTATATACTTGAAGGATATGTTTTTAGGTTTCAGGAACTTCACTGAAAGTTACTATTAAAAATCAGAGAAATTGAAGGAAAAGCTTCAAAGTTATGAATAAGATTGAAAGTTAGTTTATTCTGGAGAAATAGTTGTACTTTCAACTTTTAATTTTTCCTTAATGGGGTTGATGAAGGTAAGTAAAGAAGACCATAATAGAAAGCCTCAAAGATTGGTTGTAATGTTACCTATTGCTTGTAGTCAGAAGATTAGCAGGAGGCTGACTTCAGCATTCTCTACATGCCAGTTCCTTAGCTTATTTTATTTGCTTTTTTATTAGTAGGTCAAGCTTCATCATCATAAATGTTTCTAATATACTGTGAGATGCTGTCTTTTGTTTATCTACCTGCTCTGTGGAAGTTGTTAGAGTTCCCTGTTGTTTATTCTTTAATAAAGTGTCCAAATTATGGGGATTGTATCTTCTGTTCAGTTTACAAAGCCATAGTTTGTTGGTCATTGGAGTCATTAGACTGTTGTACAATTACTAGTATTTTTCAGACTAATTAATGCTGATTAATTGGTAAGATAATCTTAGTAATATTGGAGATTCTACTGCAGGTGTACTTAGCCCCTGGATAGGCTTTATTGAAGGATATCCATGGTTGTATTCATGATCAATAATATCAATGCATCATTGTCATATACTTTTAGCATTTCTCTGGAAAGCCTGTAAACACATCTATCTTTACGAAATCAGTTCTTGGCTCCGACTAGCAATGTGAACATAGAAGTTGTAAATCTTCTCTGAGTCTGTTGTCCTGTTCCTTTTTTGGGGTATTTAACTTCTTCCTCTGTTCCCTGAGTATCTTGTAAATTAGTAGTTCAATCTAGACACTTGGTTAAAGTTTAGGGATTTTATTTTGTTTTTTAAGGCAAGAATACTTTATAGGAATTGCTACATATTTCTTGGTGCACCACATCACGGGATGTAAAGTTTTGGCTGTTCATTTTGAATGATGCTGGAATGCATTGGGTGTTCAGGTCTGAGCCCCCCGTTTTAAAGTTCCCCATCAACCTTTAACCAAATGTTTTAGGTATCCAGGGATAATTATTACCCAATCCATTATTTACAATGATTTCTTCTGAATTTATTAGCCAGAATTATTCTCTAAACAATAACTTTAATGCCCCCTGAAATAATGCTTTTATGAGAAAGGTGGGGTAAAACTTTGATGCTTTCCTTTTTTATATTCTTGTTTACAACTTCCACTGGAGACTAATAAACCACATAGATATTTGTGTAGTTGATGTGCTTTTTAATCCATTGCAGTAATTCTTTTTGATGAAAGTTGGCTCTTCAAGCCACACAAAAAGATATTCCAGGCTAATCTTGTACATTGTACATTTCCTGTCCATTACGTTGTATAGCCATATCTGTAAGTCGTCCTAGTTCCTTTTTGTGGGAAAAGGGTTTTTAGAGGCCACAATCTGGATGCAGGGGAAATTTATTGATGTGGAGACCTTTTCAGTGGACAGAACCTGAGAACACAAACACACACACACACACACACTTACTTTAAGATTTACAAAGAGGCATGAGTTTATACTGCTATTTCTAATTCCAGTTTAACTTTAAAGGGCTTTTACTCTTCTGATTTTTACTATTGTATCTTTTTTCCTTTACGTTAAAAAATTCGATTATGGGCTTCCCTGGTGGCACAGTGGTTACGAATCTGCCTGCCAATGCAGGAGACATGGGTTTGAGCCCTGGTCCGGGAAGATCCCACATGCTGCGGAGCAACTAAGCCCATGCGCCACAACTACTGAGCCTGCACTCTAGAGCCCGCGAGCCACAGCTACTGAGCCCGCGTGCCACAACTGCTGAGCCCGTGCGCCACAACTGCTGAAGCCCACGCGCCTAGAGCCCGTGCTCTGCAACAAGAGAAGCCACTGCAATGAGAAGCCCATGCACCGCAACGAAGAGTAGCCCCCCGCTCGCCATAACTCAAGAAAGCCCACGCGCAGCAACGAAGACCCAATGCAGCCAAAAATAAATTAAAAAAAATTTTTTTTGATTCCTAGGGGATATTAACATAATTCCTTCCTTGCTTTGTCTTACAGTATATCTTTAGTGGTTTCAAAATAGCAGTATCAGTGGGTTAATTCTAACAATGTGAGTACTGAATGCTGTTTTAAGACTTCTTTGTTCTTTTTGTTCTTAGACTGTAGTTCAGTAGGCATGGATAGTAAAAATCCTGTGTTTTAAAGTTATTTGAAGTCATTCTTTTTTTTTTAAAGCTTTATTTATTTATTTTAAAATTTATTTGGTTGTGTTGGGTTTTTTTTGCTGTGCGCGGGCTTTCTCTAGTTGCGGCAAGCGGGGGCTACTCTTCCTTGTGGTGCTGGCTTCTCATTGTGGTGGCTTCTCTTGTTGCGGAGCACGGGCTTTAGGCGCACAGGCTTCAGTAGTTGTGGCTCGCGGGCTCAGTAGTTGTGGCGCACGGGCTTAGTTGCTCCGCGGCATGTGGGATCTTCCCGGACCAGGGCTCGAACCTGTGTCCCCTGCCTTGGCAGGCGGATTCTTAACCACTGCGCCACCAGGGAAGCCCTCGTTCTTTTCTTTACGTAGTTCTACCACCAACTTGGTACACATTTAGGTCTGATTTATTTCTATTTATTTTCAATTGTAGGAATTTATTCTTTCTTTTTCATTTTAATTTAGTTTTTAAAAATATAGGTACAAAGTAAACTTTTTATAACCATGTACATGTACAGCAGTCTCACTTTCATTGTTCTCTACTCTTTTCCCTTTCTCTATAAATAACCATTTTTATTAGCTTTTGATATATCCTTCCTAGTTTTAAAATATAAGCAAGCGTGTGCATGTGTTTATGGACATAATTGAAGAGTGCCCGTTCTTCAACACTCTTCTCCACTTGCCTGTATCTGGTCACTGTGTGCCTGACCCCGCCCCGTGGCAGTTCTCTGAGAATTGTCCTCGTTCCTTGTTTACTCCCCAGGTCCTCAGTGATGGACTTCTAGGGGTTTTATTAGCCGGCTTTGGGAGTCAGTGTCTATTAATGGGAAGGAAAAAAGAAGGCAGAAAATATTTATCAAACTCTGTGTTATTTTCTCTGTAAAGTAGGACGACTTTCTCCCCTGTTATTAAAGAGAAGGAAACTGAGGCTGAGTGATCAGTCACCTGCCCCAGGCCACGTGGCCAGTGAGAGGTGGGGCTGCAGCTCAGGGTTCAACTCTGGAGCTGAGTCCACGTCCTTCTGACGGATCGAGAATAATGTGACCTGGCATTTCGGCATTTCAGTGGTTGTTAGGCTGTCACGTTGATGACTTTTTCATCTAATATTTCAGAGTATCTTGTTTTTCCTTATTTTTTGTTTTTGTTTATTTTTTGGATGGCACTGAAGAACTTGATAGTAAACCTGACTATTATGGTTTTTTTTAAAGAATTTTTGAGAGTTACATTTTTAAATGTACAGTATAGAAAATGCTTTGTATACAACCAATACTATCATAACAATGGGAATTGAAAAAGGAATTCTCCAGAATCCTAAACCTTAACTAATCTCACTATTTAAACTATGTAGTTCTTTAACTCAGTTTTAATAAAGGCCAAATTTATTGCATGTATTTTTCTTCAGTTTTAACCTGAAACTGATGCCAAGAGCATCCATTTAATGTTAAAATGGGTAATTTGCAGTCAGGACAATTATTTCTACTCTCAGATAGATACCTTTTAATTTATGCGGATCATCAATTCCCTATCTTGTCTTTCTCTTCTCTCAGCTGTAGACATAGAAATTCTTTCTCTGAAAAATGTGTTGCCTCAAATTTAACAAAAATGTTTTTTCTCTATTCTAGTTTGGGAATACTTGCTACTGCAATTCAGTTCTTCAAGCACTTTATTTTTGTCGTCCGTTTCGGGAAAAAGTTCTCGCGTACAAGAGTCAACCTAGGAAGAAGGAGAGTCTTCTCACGTGCTTAGCAGACCTCTTCCACAGCATCGCGACCCAGAAGAAAAAGGTTGGCGTCATACCTCCCAAGAAGTTCATAACAAGATTACGGAAGGAAAATGGTAATTCTCCTGCTTCTTAATGTGTCGCTTACGTAACAGGAGGAGCAGGTGCGACGAGCATCAGCTGAGCATCTTTACGCCTGATGATGCGTTAGCCGCTGGAAAGCCAACGGTGACACTCCTGTCTCTAATGCAGCGTCAGTTTAGTGAGGAGACAGTCACACAGTGATTACTGTCAGGTGTGATTGCTGTTTGAAGTATGTCGTACAAAGATCAAATTCTGTGTGCCAGGAAATGAGAAATCATAATTTCTCTTTTTTGCCTGCTTGGCTTTTCTATCAAGAAAAGTTGTGGGGTTTTGGTTTCTTTTTTCTTTCACTTAGTGTTCATTTGTTGTTTTCATAATGCTTTCATGTATGTTAATTCATTTGATCCTTAACGATAACCTGATGAGAGAGCATGTGATTTCCCCCATTTTAGCCATGAAAAAAACAGAAGCTAAAAGACTTGCCAGGAGTCACACCCCAGGGAAAGGAAAGACCTAACACAATAAATTAAACTTTCTAGCTTAGGGTAGGTAGTTTTAACTTCACCTCCTGTCCCCACCACCCCCCCCTTTTAAAAATAGTTACTGATTGCATCCCACTTCCCTTTTCTCTCTTAAAATATTTTTCATTTAATTTTCCTAGCAAGCCCATAAGTTAGACATTACTTCCTCACTTTACGTGATGTCACTGGCTCTCAGAGACGTTAAGGTCACCTGTCAAGCCCCACACTTCTTCCTGACATCTGAGCCCAGTGTTCTGTCCAGTGTGGTGTGCTACCTCAGAAGGTTCAGATGGACTCGAGGAACATGTAGAATTCTGTTTGTTTGTTCGTTTGTTTGGATGTAGGCATTTCAATCATTGTAGAAATAAAATTGAGTAGTATTTTTAGTTTGATTTGTTATCTATCAAATATAATGATGTGCACAGAAATATGACTTGAGAAGTCTTTAGTGTTGGTTTTTAAACACACCAGAGGGGAGGCCTGCCCTTAAGTCAGTTGACACTGTTCATTATCACATGAATTGAGATGAGCATGGGTCATATCTCGTTCCCTAAAACATACGAAGATGCTGAAATAATATGGCTCTAGGTTACCACTCTTGAATCTGATACCTATGTTAAAGATTTTGTTCATTTTCTCCATATACAAATATAGATCAGTTGATTAATTGCTCACAAAAACACATCTTTTTTGTGTTTCCCTGACTAAAACTAAACCTACTTACTTTCATGAATTACAGATGTGTATAGTATCTTCTGTTGGTAAGAAAGCCAAGTACAACTCTGTTAGAATGTGGACTGAGTGATTCAAGTCTTCTCAGAGAGTCTTTTTGTCTGTGTTGGTAGTAAACTTAGAAAATTTTGTCCTGGTAGAAAACTCATGTACTGTTAACCCATGAACAACATGGGTTTGAACTGCGTGGCTTCACTTATATGAGGATTTTTTTCAATAGTAAATACTATAGCACTGCAGCATCTGCAGTGGCTTGAATCCACAGGTGCGGGCCAGGTACAGAGGAACCACATATACAGGGGGCCGACTGTGAGTTATATGTGGATTTTCAGCTGTGCAGAGGGTCACCTCTCCTAACCCCTGCTTTGTTCAAGGGTCAGCTGTACATGATAATTGAACATGCCATCCTTTCTCAGTGACTTTGTTAGTATTTTAGAAATGTTCAACATCGGAAACATAAACTTATACAGAATGCATATTATTTTCCTTTTCATGTAATAGTACATTTTCCTTGACCTGATTGTTTAGTAATATATCGCATGTATTCTGTCTTAGTTTGGGCTGCTGTAACAAAAATACCATAGACTGGGTGGGTTAAACAGTAAACATTTATTTCTCACAGTCCGGAGGCCAGGCAGTCCAGGGTTAAGGTGCTGGCAGATTCACTGACGGGTGAGGGCTGTCTTCCTGGTTTGCAGACAGCCACCTTCGCACTGTGGCCTCTTATGGCGAAGAGAGAGGGAGAAGCACGCTCTCTCGAGTCTCTTATAAGAGCACTGATCTCAGCCCTTAAGACCTAAATGACATTCCAAGGGTCCCATCTCCAAATAGCATCATACTGGCGATTAGGATTCCATCATATGAATTTGGAGAGGGGCAGGTGCATGCAGTCCATAACGTTATCTTTACATGAACAATGATTTATTTTTCATTTTTTTAAAAAATTAATTAATTTATTTATTTTTGGCTGTGTTGGGTCTTCGTTTCTGTGCGAGGGCTTTCTCTAGTTGCGGCAAGCGGGGGCCACTCTTCATCGCTGTGCACGGGCCTCTCACTATCGCGGCCTCTCTTGTTGCGGAGCACAGGCTCCAGACGCGCAGGCTCAGTAGTTGTGGCTCACGGGCCCAGTTGCTCCGCGGCTTGTGGGATCTTCCCAGACCAGGGCTCGAACCTGTGTCCCTTGCATTAACAGGCAGAATGAACAATGATTTTTAAATTTAGATCGACTCTCCTGCTGAATGCGGAGTTCACGTTTCTGTGTTTTGAAAGTTCTGTGCGGTTCAATACCTGCAGCTTTATATGTTTGCTTATCAAAGCTGGGATATCTTTCCAGTATTTGTTATTTTTTAGTAGTTCAATTTTTTTGAATTTTTTTGTGTGTTTAGGCGGAGTCAGTTGATACACAATAGACTTCTTAATTACTTTGTTGAATGAAATTGATTCCAGAATGAATATTCCAAACCCATCTTTTCATAAGCTTTGTTTCATTTTTCTATACCTCAGAAATAATATTTAATAGACAAACATGTTTATTACTTGATGTTGCTGGCTTTTGTAAATATGTTTTGATTTTTGGCTTTTGACTTTTTTCCCGCTAATTAATGTAGAGAGCATGCAAATCAAAAAAGATTTAATGTATCCATTGCATAACTCTCGTGAGATTTTATTGACTGGTTTATTTTAAATCTTTGGAAAGTGTGTTCCTATTTCAATATCTCCACTAACTTTCATTGTTGGAGTGTTCTTTTTTCTTCATATTAGTTTATTAATTATACACTCTTTTACTATTCTTTTCATGCTTACCCTAGAGATTACAGTATGTATCCTTGACTTATTAGAGTATATTGTAAAAAATATTTTAACCACTGCCCCCCCCAAATTCAAGTATTCTATAATACTTGAACTCCATTTGCTCCATCCAGCATTATCTAGTATTGTTATACATTTTATTTTAATTTTTTAATCTTTTTTTTTCATAGATCTTCATCGGAGTATAATTGGTTCATAGTACTGTGTTAGTTTCTGTTGTACACCAAAGTGAATCAGCCATATGCATACATACATCCCCATATCCCCTCCCTCTTGAGCCTCCCTACCAACCTCCCTATCCCACCCCTCTAGGTGGTCACAAAGCACCGCGCTGATCTCCCTGTGCTATGCGGCTGCTTCCCACTAGCTATCTATTTTACATTTGGTAGTGTATATATGTCCATGCCACTCTCACTTCACCCCAGCTTCCCCCTCCCACCCCGTGTCCTCAGGTCCATTCACTATGTCTACATCTTTATTCCTGCCCTGCACTAGTTTCATCAGTACCTTTTTTTTTTTTTTTTTAGATTCCATATATATGTGTTAGCATACGGTACTTATTTTTCTCTTTCTGACTTACTTCACTCTGTATCACAGATTCTAGGTCCATCTTTCTCACTACAAATAATTCCATTTCTTTTTATGGCTGCATAATATTCCATTGTATATATGTGCCACATATTCTTTATCCATTCATCTATCGATGGACATTTAGGTTGGTTCCATGTCCTGGCTATTGTAAATAGTGTTGCAGTGAACATTGTGGTACATGTCTCTTTTTGAATTATGGTTTTCTCAGGGTATATGCCCAGTAGTGGGATTGCTGGGTTGTATGGTAGTTCTATTTTTAGTTTTTTAAGGATCCTCCATACTGTTCTTCATAGTGGTTGTATCAATTTACATTCCCACCAACAGTGCAGGAGGGTTCCCTTTTCACCACACCTTCTCCAGCATTTTTTTTTCTAGATATTTTGATAATAGCCATTCTGACCAGCGTGAGGTGATACCTCATTGTAGTTTTGATTTGCATTTCCCTAATAATTAGTGATGTTGAGTGTCTTTTCATGTGCCTCTTGGCCATCTCTATGTCTTCTTTGGTGAAATGTCTCTTTAGGTCTTCCACCAGTTTTTTAATTGAATTGTTTGTTTGTTTGATATTGAGCTCCATGAGCTGTTTGCATATTTTGGAGATTAATCCTTTGTTGTTTCATTTGTAAATATTTTCTCCTATCCTGAGGCTTGTCTTTTTGTCTTGTTTATGGTTTCCTTTGCTGTGAAAAAGCTTTTAAGTTTAATTAAGTCCCATGTGTTTATTTTTGTTTTTATTTCCGTTACTGTAGGAGTTGGGTCAAAAAAGATATTGCTGTGGTTTATGTCAAACAGTGTTTTTCCTATGTTTTCCTCTAAGAGTTTTATAGTGTCTGGTCTTACATTTAGGTCTTTAATCCATTTTGAGTTTATTTTTGTGTGTGGTGTTAGGGAGTGTTCTAATTTCATTCTTTTACATGTAGCTGTCCAGTTTTCCCAGCACCACTTATTGAAGAGGCTGTCTTTTCTCCATTGTGTGTTCTTGCCTCCTTTGTCATAAATTAGGTGCCCATATGTGCGTGGGTTTATCTCTGGGCATTCTATCCTGTACCATTGATCTATATTTGTTTTTGTGCCAGTACCATACTGTCTTGATTACTGTAGCTTTGTGGTATAGTTTGAAGTCAGGGAGCCTGATTCCTCCAACTCCGTTTTTCTTTCTCAAGATTGCTTTGGCTATTTGGGGTCTTTTGTGTTTCCATACGAATTGTAAAATTTTTTGTTCTAATTCTGTGAAGAATGCCATTGGTAGTTTGATAGGGATTGCATTGAATCTGTAGATTGCTTTGGGTAGTATAGTCATTTTCACAATGTTGATTCTTCCAATCCAAGAACATGGTATATCTCTCCATCTGTTTATGTCATCTTTGATTTCTTTCCTCAGTGTTTTATAGTTTTCTGAGTACAAGTCTTTTGCCTCCTTAGGCAGGTTTATTCCTAGGTATTTTATTCCTTTTGTTGCAATGGTAAATGGGAGTGTTTCCCTAATTTCTCTTCCTGATTTTTCGTTGTTGGTGTATAGGAATGCCAGAGATTTCTGTGCATTAATTTTGTATCCTGCAGCCTTACCAAATTCATTGATTAGTTATAGCAGTTTTCTGGTGGCATCTTTGAATTTTCTATATATAATATCATGTCATCTGCAAACAGAGACAGTTTTACTTCTTCTTTTCCAATTTGTATTCCTTTTATTTCTTTTTCTTCTCTGATTGCTGTGGCTAGGACTTCCAAAACTATGTTGAGTAAGAGTGGCGAGAGTGGACATCCTTGTCTTGTTCCTGATCTTGGTGGAAATGCTTTCAGTTTTTCACCATTGAGTATGATGCTTGCTGTGGGTTTATCATATATGGCCTTTATTATGTTGAGGTAGGTTCCCTCTATGCCCATTTTCTGGAGAGTTTTTATCATAGATGGGTGTTAAATTTTCTCAAAAGCTTTTTCTGCATCTACTGAGATGATCATATAGTTTTTATTCCTTAATTTGCTAATGTGGTGTATCCCATTGATTGGTTTGCATATATTGAAGAATCCTTGCATCCCTGGGATAAATCCCACTTGATCATGGTGTATGATCCTTTTAATGTGTTGTTGGATTCTGTTTGCTAGTATTTTGTTCAGGATTTTTGCATCTATGTTCATCAGTGATATTGGTCTATAATTTTCTTTTTTTGTGATACCTGTTTCTGGTTTTAGTATCAGGGTGATGGTGGTTTCATAGAATGAATTTGGGAGTGTTTCTCCCTCTGCAATTTTTTGGAAGAGTTTGAGAAGGATGGGTGTTAGCTCTTCTCTAAATGTTTGATAGAATTCACCTGTGAAGCCATCTGTCCTGGACTTTTGTTTGTTGGAAGATTTTAAATTATGGTTTCAATTTCATTACTTGTGATAGGTCTGTTTATTATTTCTAATTCTTCCTGGTTTAGTCTTGGAAAATTGTACCTTTCCAAGAATTTGTCCATTTCTTTGTGGTTGTACATTTTATTGGCATATAGTTGTTTGTAGTAGTTTCTTATAATCCTTTGTATTTCTGCAGTGTCAGTTGTGATTTCTCCTTTTTCATTTCTAATTTTATTGATTTGTGTTCTCTCCCCTTTTTTCTTGATGAGTCTGGCTAAGGGTTTATCAGTTTTGTTTATCTTCTCAAAGAACCAGCTTTTAGTTTTATTGATGTTTGCTCTTGTTTTCTTCATTTCTATTGCATTTATTTCTGCTCTGATCTTTATGATTTCTTTCCTTCTACTGACTTCGGGTTTTCTTTGTTCTTTCTCTAGTTGTTTTAAGTCTGTAGGGTTAGATTGTTTACTTGAGATTTTTCTTGTTTCTTGAGGTGAGATTGAATTGCTATAAACTTCCCTCTTAGAACTGCTTTTGCTGCATCCCATAGGTTTTGGGTTGTCATGTTTTCGTTGTCATTTGTTTCTATGTATTTTTAATTTCTTCTTCGATTTCTTCAGTGATCTCTTGGTTATTTAGTAGCGCACTGTTTAGTTTCTGTGTATTTGTGTTTCTTACAGTTTTTTTCCTGTAATTGATTTCCAGTCTCATAGCGTTGTGGTCAGAAAAGATGCTTGATACGATTTCAACTTTCTTAAATTTTCCGAGGCTTGATTTGTGACCCAAGATGTGATCTATCCTGGAGAATGTTCCATGTACACTTGAAAAGAAAGTGTATTCTACCACTTTTGGGTGGAATGTTCTATAAATATCAATTAAATCTATCTGGTCTGTTGTGTCATTTAAAGCTTGTATTTCCTTATTTATTTTCTGTTTGGATGATCTGTCCACTGGTGTAAGTGGTGTGTTAAAGGACCCTACTATTATTGTGTTACTGTCGATTTCTCCTTTCATGGTTGTTAGCATTTGCCTTATGTATTGAGGTGCTCCTATGTTGGGTGCGTAAACATTTATAATTGTTATATCTTCTTCTTGGATTGATCCTTTGATCATTATGTAGTGTCCCTCCTTATCTCTTGTAACAGTCTTTATTTTAAAGTCTATTTATCTGATACAAGTATTGCTGCTCCAGCTTTCTTTTGATTTCCATGTGCATGGAATATCTTTTTCCATCCCTTCACTTTCAGTCTGTATGTGTCCCTAGGTCTGAAGTGGGTCTCTTGTAGACAGCATATATATGGGCCTTATTTTTGTATCCATTCAGTCAGTCTGTGTCTTTTGGTTGGGGCATTTAGTCCATTTACATTCAAGGTTATTATTGATATGTATGTTTCTATTACCATTTTCTTAATTGTTTTGGGTTTGTTTTTGTGGGTTGTTTTCTTCTCTTGTGTTTCCTGCCTGGAAAAGTTTCTTTAGCATTTGTTGTGAAGCTGGTTTGGTGGTGCTGAATTCTGTTAGGTTTTGCTTGTCTGAAAAGCTTTTGATTTCTCTGTTGAATCTGAATGAGATCCTTGCTGGGTAGAGCAATCTTGGTTGTAGGTGTTTCTCTTTCCTCACTTTAAGTATATCCTGCCACTCCCTTCTGACCTGTAGAATTTCTGCTGAAAAATCAGCTGATGACCTTATGGGGATTCCTTTGTATGTTATTTTTTGTTTTTCCCTTGCTGCTTTTAATATTTTTTCTTTGAATTTAATTTTTGTTAGTTTGGTTAATATATGTCTTGGTGTGTTTTTCCTAGGGTTTATCCTTTATGGGACTCTCTGTGCTTCCTGGACTTGGGTGGCTATTTCCTTTCCCATGTTAGGGAAGTTTTGGACTGTAATCTCTTCTAATATTTTCTCAGACCCTTTCTTTTTCTCTTTTTCTGGGACCCCTATAATTTGAATGTTGGTGTGTTTAGTGTTGTCCCAGAGGTCTCTTACGCTGTCTTCATTTCTTTTCATTCTTTTTTTTATAATTTTTTTTTTCCCCTACTTTATTTATTTATTTATTTATTTTTTTTGGCTGTGTTGGGTCTTCGGTTCGTGCGAGGGCTTTCTCCAGTTGCGGCAAGCGGGGGCCACTCTTCATTGCAGTGCGGGGACCGCTCTTCATCGCGGTGCGCGGGCCTCTCTCCATCGCGGCCCCCCCCGTTGCGGGGCACAGGCTCCAGACGCGCAGGCTCAGCAGCCGTGGCTCACGGGCCCAGCCGCTCCGCGGCATGTGGGATCCTCCCAGACCAGGGCTCGAACCCGTGTCCCCTGCATTAGCAGGCAGACTCTCAACCACTGCGCCACCAGGGAAGCCCCATTCTTTTTTTTAAATTCTGTTCCACAGCAGTGAATTCCAGCATTCTGTCTTCCAGGTCACTTATCCGTTCTTCTGCCTCAGTTGTTCTGTTATGGATTCCTTCTAGTGTATTTTTAATTTCAGTTACTGTGTTGTTCATCTCTGCTTGTTTGTTCTTTAGTTCTTCTAGATCTTTGTTAAACATTTCTTGTATTTTCTTAATTCGTGCCTCCATTCTATTTCTGAGATTCTGGATCATCTTTACTACCATTACTCTGAATTCTTTTTCAGGTAGATTGCCTATTTCTTCTTCATTTATTTGGTCTTGTAGGTTTTTACCTTGCTCCTTCATCTGTGACATATTTTTTGTCATCTTTTTTTTTTTTTTTAATAAGTGGGATTGTGTTCCTGTCTTACTGGTTGTTTGGCCTGAGGCTTCCAACACTGGAGTTTGTAGGCTGTTGGCTAGAGCTGGGTCTTGGTGCTGAGATGAGGACCTTTGTGAGACCTCACTCCAGTGACTATTCCCTGGGGTCTGAGGTTCTCTGTTAGTCCATTGGTTTGGACACAGAGCTCTCACCGCAGGAGCTTCAGCCAGAACCCCGGCTCGTGAACCAATATCCCGCAAGCCACGTGGGGTGGCAAAAAAAAAAAAGAGAGAGAACAATAACAAAGTAAAAAATAAAAGTAGAGTAGGAAACTAACAGATATGTTAGAAAGATTATAAAAATAAAAATATAGATGAATCAACAACCGGAAAGTACATCAGTACTCTAATAGTAAAAAAGAGGAGGAGGGAAAAGGAAAAAAAGGAAAAGAAAACAAAGAAAAGGAGAAAAAAGAGGGGGAAAAGCCCTTGGCTGTGGAGGGCAGGGCCTAAGCAAGGGTGAGGTTTGGGTGGTGGGTGGGGCCAATGCTCAGGACCCACAGGGCTGGAAAAGGCCCTGGGAGCTATGGGGGGTGGGGCTTAGGCTCAAGGAACAGAAGGGGCCCAGGTGTGCCCCCCACCCCTGGTCTCAGAGGGCAGGGGACCTCACCTGGGAGCCCAGCAGGCTTCCTGGGCTCGAGTCGGAGGGACAAACGCCCTCCTCTCCTCTCCTGCTCCTCCCACCTGCCTCTCCTGTTCTCCCTTGGCCTCCTTCCTATTCCCCTAGGACCAATGCGGCCAGGGGGAGGGGTGGGCCCTGGAGGGCAGAGGACCGGCCTTGGGAGCTCAGCAGGCTCCCCGGGCCGAGTGGGCAGGGCAGACGCCCTTCGCTCCTCTCCCTCTCCTCCGGGAGGGTCCCTCCCATCTGCGTTTCCTGATCTCCCCGGCCTCAGGGGCGCTGACCCTGTCTGGCTTCCACTTCTCCTCCCCCTTCAGCCCCCCACGTCCTACCGGTTCACTTGGGGGTTCCTCCCGTCTCCTTGGGCGTCAAGGTCCCCACCAGTGGCCGGCAGGCACCCTAGTTGGGAGATGCTAACTTGGCATCTTCCCACACCACCATCTTAGAATGTATTTTCTGGAGTGTTCTTAAATCAATCTCTTTCCATGTTATGTTAAAAACTTCCCATTCTTTACTCCCAGTGGATGTTAGCTCTATATTGTTTTAACCACTATTGCTTTATATTACTAATCGTTTAGATATCCCTTGGAAAGAATCTGTTTTAATTTCAGTAATGGATTTTTGTTTTTAAAATTTTAATTTATGTTACCTAATCAAAGCAGAAGACCCTACAGCTCTGTGCTCCTACACACGAGGTGGTAACACTTGCTCCACACATATGTTGTCTTTGATGACAGGGAATATTTGCGTTGCGTTGATGATTGTATGCTTAGTCCCTACTGTGTTCCAGGCACTGTGCAGGATTTAGGGATAATGAAATAAGACAAACCTCTGCCCTCATGGGGCTGACATTCTAGCGAGAAAGATAGACAAACAGTTACATAAGATAATGTGGCATTGCTACAAATAAAAGTAAGCAGGGCAAGGTGGTAGAGGATGAGGGAGTTGATAAGTGATGTGAGAGCAGAGATTTGAAGTGAGAGGCAAGTCATTTGAAGATCAGAAGCAGGGTTGTTACAAGCAGGTAGAACAGAAACTGCAGTTGCCCTGAGTGCTTGAAGGACAGCAAGAAAATTACTGCAGCTAGAGTGGAGTGAGATGAAGGTCAAGTCAGAGAGAAAGAAGGGCCAGGCAGCTCCCGGTTTATTGTGAAAGCCACGGGAGGCTCCTGGAGGGGGCCTGGTGGCAGGAAGGGGCGCCCATGGGCAGCACGAGGAGAAGCATGGCGACTGGCCAGGAGACTCCTGTAGTCGTGGAGGTAGGAAACGAAGCCATCTGTTTATGATGATTGACTTCTGTCAGCTCTCCCTTGTTTAGAAGAATTAACACACAGGTTGGTGACCTAACTTACCGAGAGTTAACTCAGCTGGATCATCTAAGGAGGACTTGAAGTCAGACCAGCTGGCTCGAGGCAAAGTACATTATTCACATTGTTGTTTGGGGCCAAGTTTATTCTTCTCATGTCGTCTTAGCTGTTTCAACCCCTGTTATCTGTTCCTTCATTCATTCACTCAAGAAATGTCAGGCACATCTAATGTGTGGCAGTACTGTTCTGAGTGCTGGGGATACAGCAGTGAATGCAGTAGGAAGGGTGCTGGTTCTCAGGGAACCTGTATGTACACAGCAGCATTTCGGGTGCTATGGAGAGACACAGATACAAAAATATAAAACACATATTCAAGTATTCGTCTTCCTCAAGCGAGGGAATAACTAGTTGTTCACAAATAACAGCTATTAAATAGATTTTAGTGAATAATTTCTCATATTCATTAATCCTTTTTCTCCAAAAGAGCATGAAAGATATTTTGTATGATGAAAAGCTGTAGCTATTTCTGAATTATGAAGAAAACTTACTTTTAGGCAGTGATTTAGTTCCCCTCTTTTATTTTTTTGCGTTGATGTTACAGCTATACCAAGACTGTGATAGCTTATACGTGTCATACACGTTTATTTAATATGGACGTTGTCTGTCCCTCCCGCTAGACTGTCAGTTCCTCAGTGTCGGGAGCCGTTTGTTCCTACGCGCATTTGTAGTCCGAGCACTTAATCCAGTTCCTGGCACGTTGGGAGGTGCTTACGAGATGTTTGTTGGATGCGTGAATGAATGAGTGAATTTGTTTAATTTGCCAAAGCAAGTTTGAAGTCCGCCTTGCCCATTATGCTGCTTCGCAGAGAAGAAAGCCACCCATAAGAAAGCTAAGAGTTTAGAAATATAATACAGTTTACAGGGATTGTCACGAGGCCATTTAGTTGATGATGTTCAGATGTTTATGTGGTCTTGGTTGGTGTTTAAAACTACAGTGGCTGCTCTTAGTTGAGGCTCTGCAAGGTTCTGGTATGTTCGGTTTACTATGTTTATAGAAAATGGACTGTAATATTTAAAATATTTTAACAAAATAGAGTATTTTCTGATTTACTTTGCATCTCATTTGTAGAGCATTCAGGTCAATTGAGGTATTTCTTTGAATATGGTGTCATTGTTCTGTATTAAAGGAACATCCCCCCAAAAAAGATATTTCAACTTTAAAAAAAAATTAAAACATTTGCATATTTCTGCTTTACAAAAAATATTTATTTTGAAGAACATGCATATATGCTAAAATAATTTAAGAGGGAAGAGTGAGTCTAGCTTGTGGCATTAAGCCATCATGTAGCTCTCCGCTGTGGTGAATTATTCATCCCTCACCCTAACCAGGCCCTTAGCAGTGATTATAAAGTCTTTCTCCTGGTCCTCTCCCATCATCCCTCCCTCTAGATTCTCCATGACTTCCCCAGTTTGTTTCCACTTTGCTCAAGACCCCTAATCACCTCTAGCATGATCTCCTTGCAGTCCTCATCTTAGTGGGCCTCCTGAGGTTGGTGGTTCTGTGACCTGGGGAGGGGTAAGTGAGAGATGGGAGCTCTTGGCTTTTGAGGGGTTCCATTCACGTCCAGGAGCTGCCTGGACACGGAGCAGGTTAGGGCAGGAGTCGGGGTGGACGGAGAAACCATGGATCAGGCCGTTAGTGCGCGAGCGGAGGTTAGCCATGACCCCAGAAGGGTGAGGGTTAAGGGTAGGATGGCCAGATCTTACGAGCTTTCTTGATTGAGGGAGAGTTTTTATATGCAAGTGAAAGTGTAGTGGTTTAGGGGTGACAGCAGGAAGCTAGAAGATGCCAAAGGTTGAAGAAATGGGGAGTTTAGAACTGAAAGCAGCTCTTAGAACGAACAGCAGACAAAGGGTTGCAAAAGAAGAAAATCCCAAGGATGAGGAAGGAAATGAGGTACAATAATAGTGGAGACTAGGAGACTGGGGTGAGGGGCAGGGTGGTGTTCTTAGGGATGGAGATGACTGCCTTGGGAGGCGAGGGGAAGGGTCGTTGACCTCAGTTATCTCACCTCTGGCATAGACCAGTCCATTGGCAGCACCATCTGAGGGCTCCGAGCATGACTTGGCTTGGTCTCGGAGGTGGAGAGGATGGCCGGGGGGTTTGCAGAGGTGCAGGCGTCTCATGGTGTGCCTGGTGTGCGGTGACTTCTGCCGGAGCAGGTGGTGGAGTGGTGTCAGATGCTTTGGATCCACTGTCCCTCGTGGGCAAAACCCAGAAGACACGCAGTACAACAAATTACAGATCAGTTAGAGGTTAAGTCCACATGGGCTAATGCAGTAACTCTTAGGACTCAGGGCTTTTATTGTTCTTAAAAATAACACAGGGAGTTGGTTTAAGGCTAATCAAACCCCTCAGGACAGGCTTATAGCAGAGAAGTGAAGTATGGCTCTGGGTGCAGTCCTAGCATCATTGTGTTGGCCGGTGACATGCCCGCGACCAGAGGTGGAACCACAGGACGGATCCAGACAGTCTTGCTCTAGCACCTGCACCTTTAATGTGATCCTTTTCGAAGGTCTTTTTGACACCTAGATTAAAATCATTATTTTCTTTTAATATTCATGAAAATGAATATTTTCACTTGCTCCCATTTTATCTTTATAATAACCTCGCAGAGGAAGATGGTATTCCATTTTAGAGACAGGAAAATCGAGACCTTTTTCGTTACAGTGGGGTTGAATGTTTTTTTCATGTGTTTTATTTAAACTTTTGAATCTTGTTTCTATAAATTGTTGATTTCAAGTCCTTTGCCAACTTTGTATTTTCTGTTGTGTTGAGATAAACTCTTTATATCATATGTTGAAGATGTTAATAACTTTCAGGTTTCACTGGTTTTAACTTTTTCAATGAGTTCTAATGCATGGAACTTAGTTTTATGCAGTCATGTCTGTAGCTCTTCTAAAATGTAATTTTTAAATTCCTTTTATTTCAGGAAGGCTTTCCCTAAGTTTTCTTCTCAATTTCTATTCTATCATTTAAAATAATGTAAACTGTGAACTTCCTGGCACGTATTAAATGTTTACGGAAGCTCTGAAGGTGAAGCTTCCTGACTAGGTGGTTATCTGAGTGCGTTTGTTGGCTGGACCACGGGCGCCTTGTGTGGCCAGGTGGCCCCGGCTGCCTGTGTGTGGCTCGCTGGGGCCGGATGGCCTGGCTTGAATCCTGGCCCTGCCGCTTCCTGGAAGTGACTTTACCACTTGATCCCCTTTCCTCACGTGTGAAATACCGTTAATAGCAGTGCCACAGGGCATGAGACCCTGCCCCTGAAGTCCTTCCTCTTCAGGGTCAGGGTGCATGATGCAAGCACAGGTCAAGCACTTAATGTTAGCGACCCTCAGGTTTCCACGACATTTACTTGTTCCTGTAACTACAGGGAACGTTCCACAGAGTTACAGACCTCACATTTGGAAGGGGCCTTAGAGATTCTCTGGATTAAATAGGTAGTTCATGGTGCCTTTGTTCCCTAAACCTGACTGCACAGCAGACTCACCTGGAGGAGTTTTGAAAAGTGCAGGTTCCAGGCCTCATCTCTGACTTAATCAGAATCTCTGGCATGTATGCCCCAGTATTTTTTAATGTTAACAACTTCCTCTGTGGTTCTTATGCATTTGCGTTGGCACTGCCAAGAGGTTTCCAGCTTCTACTTTAAAACTTTCCATGTTGGGACTTCCCTGGTGGTGCAGTGGTTAAGAATCCACCTGCCAATGCAGGGGACACTGGTTCGATCCCTGATCCAGGAAGATCCCACATGCCAGCGGAGCAACTAAGCCCGTGCGCCACAACTACTGAGCCTGCGCTCTGTAGCCTGCGAGCCACAACTACTGAGCCCACGTGCCACAACTGCTGAAGCCCGCTTGCCTAGAGCCTGTGCTCTGCAACAAGAGAAGCCACCGCTGTGAGAAGCCCGCACACTGCAATGAAGAGTAGCCCCCGCTCGCCGCAACTAGAGAAAGCCCGCGTGCAGCAGCGAAGACCCAATGCAGCAGCCAAAAAAAAAAAAAACTTGCCATGTTGTAATATTTGTGGAGTAATAGATTAAGTGAGCTAATAAAAAGCAGTTGTTTCTTATCGCCTCAGTACATTATGTGTGAGGACAGGTTTTGCTCTTTTCTCATTGATCTATTAGTATTTTTTTTAAAGATTCTCTTTCATCATAACTTTATTTTCTCCAAATTCAGTCATAATTCGTATATGTGAAAGATACCTATTTCTTGTACATTACTATAACAGTTCCAAACATTTTCCTTAGTTCTGATAGAATACTATTCTTTTTTTAAATTTAGTTTTTTAATGAAGTTATTAATTCTGAAATAAGTCTCTGTATATTCTTATTTTCAGAGCTTTTTGACAACTACATGCAGCAAGATGCCCATGAATTCTTAAATTACCTACTAAATACAATTGCTGATATTTTACAAGAAGAGAGAAAGCAGGAAAAACAAAATGGTCGTTTGCCCAACGGTAATATTGACAGTGAAAATAACAACAGCACACCAGACCCAACGTGGGTTCATGAGATTTTTCAGGGAACATTAACTAATGAAACCAGATGTCTTACTTGTGAAACTGTAAGTATATCATAAAATTTCGCATAGAACAAATCTAATCCATTATATTAAATGTTCTTTGAGAACGGGTATGAAAGATGAACTTGAAAGTTGTAATCACCTCTCAGGTGTAGAGTATATGACTGTGACAGATGTGCCTCTCCATTGTCTGCTTATTAACAGTGAACACTGAGGTGGCAGAGAAGTACTTGCTGCAGTTTGAACTATTTGAGTTTGTTTCACTACAGGAGACCATAGAGCCGTGTTCTGGAAATGATAGTCTTAGTTGAGCTCGTAAGAAACCTACAGGTCAGGGAAGTATATTAATTTGTTGTTCCTTTTCCTACAATTATGTTTGTTGTTTATGCTTGGAGTAAAAACTGAAGCCTACTGTGCACACTCAAGGAGGGAAACTACCCACTTGCTGGGTAGTTTGTGAAGATGAGCAGTAGGTAAATCTCTTGAAAACGGTTTACTGATAGGGTCGGATAACGCAGGCCTCCGGTTAAGCTCTTACCTTGTTCTCCCTTGACGCACGAAAGGTCAGACTCTTACTTAGGCACCTTTATCCAGTTCTGCCAGTGACCCCCTTCACAGCACAGCCTCCTCTCAGCACAGGGTCTGGTTTTAGAGTTCAGTGGTTTGCATCGCCTGTGGTCACCATGCTTCCTTTAGCCTCCTGCAATCTGAAACATGTTCATAGTCTTCTTGTCTTTTATGATACTTAACATTTTTAAAGACTATGCCCCTCCACCTTTTAATCTAACATTCCTCGTATCAAGTTTGTCTGATGTTTCCTTCTAATGAGATGCAGGTTGTGCATTCTTTTTTTTTCTTTTATTAATTAATTTTTTATTTTTGGCCGCATTGGGTCTTCGTTGCTGCACACTGGCTTTCTCTAGTTGTGGCGAACGGGGGCTGCTCTTTAATTTTGGTGCGTGGGCTTCTCATTGCGGTGGTTTGTCTTGTTGTGGAGCACGGGCTCTAGGCGCGCGGGCTTCAGTAGTTGTAGTTGCAGCACGTGGGCTCAGTAGTTGTGGTGCATGGGCTTAGTTGCTCCGCAGCATGTGGGATCTTCCCGGACCAGGGCTCGAACCCGTGTCTCCTGCATTGGCAGGCGGTTTCTTAACCCCTGCACCACCAGGGAAGCCCCGGTTGTACATTCTTGGCCGGAACAATTCATAGTTAATGTGTCCTCGTCAGGATGTCACATACAGGCACACAGTTCCGTCTGCCCCTTGTTGGTAAAATTAATTTTGATCTCCCATTCACGATGTTGTTCAGTTTCTCCACTTCATAATGACTGTTTTTTATGCCCTTGTAACTAGTAGGCAGACTATGGGAGACACAAATATTCTTGTTCCTCATCAAAATCTCCCCCCAGACTTAGCATTCACTGATGATTTTTGCCCAATCCAGTCTTTACTGTGATGGTTGTACTGCTAGTTTTTTTTTTTTTTTTTAACGTGATGATCCATTTATTTATTTATTTATTTATTTATTTATTTATGGCTGCATTGGGTCTTTGTTTCTGTGCGAGGGCTTTCTCTAGTTGCGGCGAGCAGGGGCTACTCTTCATCGCGGTGCGCGGGCCTCTCACTATTGCGGCCTCTCTTGTTGGGAGCACAAGCTCCAGACGCGCAGGCTCAGTAATTGTGGCTCACAGGCCTAGTTGCTCCGTGGCATGTGGGATCTTCCCAGACCAGGGCTCGAACCCGTGTCCCCTGCATTGGCAGGCAGACTCTCAACCACTGCGCCACCAGGGAAGCCCCGTACTGCTAGTTTTTAATAGCAGAGGAGAGTAGCGTGGTCAACTGGAAAAGAGTCCACAAGCAAGAAAAGTAAGGGAAATGCTTTATGGATGTTGGAAAGAATAACATAGTCTACTCGGTTAACTGAATCAGATAAACTTATACTGGCAGAGACTAATAAGGAACTGTCTTTTTTTTTTTTTTTTTAATAGATTTAAGAAAAATGGAGTGGAAAGTACAGAGAGTTCCCAAATTGCCCCCCTCCCCACTTCCCCCTAATAGTAACATCCTTGGCATTAGTGAGATATAGTTGTTGCAATTGATGGGCCAGTGTCGATACATTATTATCTAGAGTCCATAGTTTACATAAGGGTTCATTCTTGGTGTTGCCTGTTCTTTGATTTCTCTTTGTTTTGACAAATGTATACTGATGTGTCTGTCACTACAGTATCCTACAGAGTGGTTTCACTCTGTGCTCCACATATTCCTGCTTCCCTCCTCCTCAACCCCTGGCAGCCACTGGTTGTTTTACTGCCTCCATAGTTTTGCCTTTTCCAGATGCCATGTGGTTGGAATCGTAGAGTATGCAGCCTTTTCAGATTGGCTTCTTTCACTTAGCAGTATGTATTTGAGGTTCCTGCGTGCCTGTTCACAGCTTGATAGCTCATTTCTTTTTATTGCTGAATTACGATTTATTGTCTGGAGGTACCAGAGTTTATCCATTCACCTACTGAAGGACATCTAGGTTGCTTCCAAGTTTTGATAATTACGAACAAAGCTGTTATGAACATGCATGTGCAGGTTTTTGTGTGGGCATAACTTCTCAGCCTCTTTGGTTAGTGCAGCCCTGGGGAGCACAATTGCTGGATCATGTGGTAAGAAGAGTGTGTTTAATTTTGTAAGGAACCCCCCGAGTGGCTGCACCATTGCACATTCCCACCAGCTATGAGTGAGAGTTCCTGTTGCTCCACATCCTTATCAGCGTGTGCTGTTGTCAGTGTTTTGGATTTTAGCTCTTCTATGGTAGATGTGTAGTGGTGTCTTGTTGTTGTTTTAATTTGCATTTCCCTGATGACATATGATGTGGACCATCTTTTCATGTGCTTATTTGCCATCTGTATATCTTCTTTGGTGAGGTATCTGTACTGGTCTTTGACCCATTTTTAAAATCAGGTTGTTTGTTTTCCTATTGTGGAGTTTTAAGAGTTCTTTGTATATTTTGGATACCAGTCCTTTATCAGGTGTGTCTTTTGCAAAGATTTCCTCCCAGTCTGTGGCTTGTCTTCTCATCCTCTGAACCGTGTCTTTGGTAGATCAGAAGTTTTTAATTCTAAGTACTAAATTTTAATTTTAATAAAGTCCAGTTTTTTCCTTCATGGAAATGCTTTCGATGTTCTTTAAATGCTTTTGGTGTTGTATTGAAAAGTCATCACAGACCATCAATGGGTGTAGAGTTGTTGTGAGTGGGAGGCCCCGGGGACCGAGTCGGAGGTCCCTCCCATTGCATCGCGTCGTCGTCTCCTTGCATGTAGGAAAAGTGATGACTAAAGTTCTGTCCTACTCCAGTTCAGATGAATAACTAGTAACTTCATTTTTATAAGATGACTTATTCATAATTCAAACAGAACATTGTTCAATTTTGGGGGGAAATAAAAGAAGGTCATAAGTGAAGATTATGGTTTGGCATTTTGGGCTAAATTTTTTTCTTAAATGATAAAACAATACAGATATCACGTCCTTTGCCAAACATTCTCATTCAATCTTGGCCTGTGTTTTTTAAGAAATAGTGTATGTGGTACAGTTTGTTTTATGCTTCACAGTATTACCACGATTAGGGCAAGTAGTGGAATTTCACATCACACTAGCCTTTGCCAGTAAGAAAATCAGTCACAGGTGCACTTTGGTGTTTTACCTCTACAAATAATGAAAGTTATTCATTCAGTGTCCTTTTGGATAACTTGGGGGAAAAAGAATTCTTTATATACTTAATTATACTTAATAATATTAATAATAGAGTGCACTTAATTCTATCGTTTTGGAACTGTGATTAAAGAAATCAAAGGTTATAAAGCAATTATACTCCAATGTGAAGATGTTTAAAAAAAAAAGATATCAAAGGTATCTCCCTATTTTTACAGATAAGCAGCAAAGATGAAGATTTTTTAGACCTTTCTGTTGACGTGGAACAAAACACATCCATTACTCACTGCTTAAGGTAAGTGCAGAGTTATTTATTTTGACATGTAATGACTGTCTTTGGTTTAGAATATTTTTAAATGAATACATAATTTTCTGGTATGGACAAAATTATTTTGTGTTTTACACAGGGGTTTTAGCAACACAGAAACTCTATGCAGTGAATACAAATACTACTGTGAAGAATGCCGCAGCAAACAGGAAGCACACAAACGGTAAGTTTTTGACATTTATAGTGATTCTTTGGCAGTGTTGTAGATGGGCTTTTCTAGCTGAAAGTGATCTATGACAATTTGCAATGAGAAAACATTCTTTCTTTTATCACCAACAGCTCAGACTCATTAGGTAATTACTAGATAAATAGTATTCAACTCTGTACCCTCGGGTGATTTTCTGCATTTAGTGATTGTTTAATAATCATAAACCAATACAGTTAAAATATTTTGCTTTGAAGCTTTCTTGATTATGTAAACTTTTTCTTGGTGAGGAAGGATGAGGGGAAAGTACTTTACTCACCCTCACCCTAGTTTCCAGTGTTCCTAGATAGGATTTTGTACCTTCTCTCAGTGTATTATTATAAAGATGGTATTTTGGTATCAAGGAATTGAATCATCATCATCATCATCATCATCATCCTGATTATTTTACTTTTTATTTTGAATCAAACTCAGAAAAGTTGCGTGAACAATACTAATAATGTTTTTTTTTACCCTAAACCATTTGAGAGTGAGTTCCTGAAATGATGTCCCAGGATCCTGGACACTTGGGTAGCTGTTTCCTACCAAAAAGGAAGTCTCCTGTGTACCGTATCCATCCAGGTCAGGAAAGTAACACTGATGTGCTACTGATATCGTAGACCCTATTTTAGTGTCACCAGCTGTCCCAATAATGTCCTTTATAGAAAAAAGGATCCAGTCCAGAATCACACATTGCATTTAGTATTCATGTCTCTTTAGTCTTTTTTACACTTAGAACAGTTCCTTGGTCTTTTCTTGACTTCCATTACCTTGGCACTTGAAAATTACAGATTAGTTATTTTAGAGAATGTTCTTCTTTGGGTTTGTCTCATGGTTTTGTACGATTAGGTTCAGGTTATGTATTCTGGGCAGGAATCACACAGAAGCGATGCTGTGCTCTTCTCATTGTGCTCTTTTAAATGGCGCACGGTTCTGATATGTGTCAAGTGTCAGGGTTCCCAGGACCGCTCCTGGATTTGGGGATTGACTAGAAGGACTTGCAGGGCTCAGCATACAGAGTCGCGCTCACAGCTGAGATTTATCACAGGGCAAGGGGACAAGTATGGTCAGCCAAGGGGAAGCCTGGCCAGCTTGCAGGAGTCCTGTCCCCGTGGGGTCACGCAGACGTACTTAGTTCCTCCAGCATCAAATGTGACAACACGGGAGAAGTGTTGTCTCCCAGGGAAGCTCATCACCAACTCGGTGGCCGAGATTTACTGGGGGCTGGACACGTAGGCATCCTCTGCGTGGCATGTACCAAAATTCCAGGCTCCCGGAAGGAAAGCAGGTGTTGAGCATAAACCGGATGATTTGCACAGACAGTTCAGGCGCATCGAGACATGCTTGTCAGTTAGGGAACAGTGGGGACACCCCCCAGTCAGGTTCCCAGATGTTAACCCAGCCCCGTCCTTGCACCCGGCCTTTCCGAGGACAGTCTGAGGCCTGCTCTGGGGCTCTGTCCTGCACCTCCCGTGACTGATACTGTTCTCTGTGGACACTTGACTAAGGTGCTGTCTCCCAGGATTCTTCACTGTGAAGCTGTGCTTTTCCCCAGTTGTAATTCATACGTATTTTGAGATTGAAAGTTTGATGAGAAATGGGGATATTTACAGTTTTTTTCATTCTTTAAATCTCAGTGAGGACTCAGGGATTCCTGTTTTATCCCGTGGGTAATGATTGTCTCGTTTATTTTCATGTTCACATTATCCCGATTTGGCCAGCAGGAGCCCCTTCCCGCTGCCTCCTGTGTCTTTTGCCCCGTCCCTTCGTTCTCCAGCCCCTCTTTACTCTCTAGTGCAACAGGATGTCCAGGCTCACTTTGTACCTTCCTTGCCCCCCACACTGGTACCAGCCGTTTCTCGAAGGAGCCCTGGTTCCTTTTAGGGGGAGAATAACGTTTAAGAACCAGGACCGCGGTGTAGGTGTGCTCGTTGCCGTTGCCGTGTCACTGTTCCTGGGCCCCCTTAGTGAACAGAGCTGGGGGACGTGCGTGCTCATGTGTGTACATATGTACACACATTTACATCTGTACTTATTTATCTGTTGGTCTATCTGTATCGAAAAACCACAAATTCACAACGGTACCTCCAGTTTCATCCAACACCATAGGGTTTATTCTGGTTTTCTCCTTTTTAATATTTGTAAGCCCCTCCTCTGACAGTACAGATTGGCTCCCATTATCCTTATATATTTAATAGTTTGGTCAGTGCCCCTGTAGGTAGCCAGGCTTATCACCGCACCCCTGCCCCCCAGAAGTAAACCTGCATTTATATGCTCAATGATCTTCAACAGATGGTGGTGGGAAAACTGGGTATCCACATGCAAAAGATTGAAGTTGGATCCTTACCTCATACCATTCACAAAAATTAACTCAAAATGGGTTAAAGACCTAAACATAACACCTGAAACTATAAAACTCTTAGAAGAATCCTCACGATGTTGAGTATGGCAGTGATTTCTTGAATATGACACCAAAAGCACAAGCAACAAAAGCAAAAACAGATAAATGGGACTATATCAAACTTAAAAACTTATGTGCAACAAAGGAAACAACGGAATGAAATGACATAAATGGGAGAAGATATTTGCAGAATATTAACAGAATGGGAGAAAATATTTGAAAGCCAGATATCTGATAAGAGGTTAATATCCAGAATGTAAAGAACTCACACAACTCAACAGTAGAAACCAAATCACCCAATTAAAAAATGGGCAAAGGACTTGAATAAACATTTCTCCAAAGATGACATACAGGTGGCCAACAAGCATATGAAAAGATAACATAACTAATTATCCGGGAAATGCAAATCAAAACCACAATAAGATACCACCTCACATTAGTTAGGATGGCCACTTTCAAATAAAAAGAGAAAATAATGAGTGTTGATGAGGATGTGCGGAAAAGGGAACTGTGCATTGTCGGTGGGAATGTAAAATGTTACAGCCACTGTGGAAAACAGTGTGAAGGTTCCTCAAAAATATTAAAAATAGAATTACCGTATGATCCAGCATTCTGCTTCTAGGTACATATCGAAAAGAACTGATAACAGGATTTTCAAAGAGATATGTGCATTCCCATGTTCATTGCTCTAGTATTTACAATAACCAAGAGGAGGTGGAAGCAACTTAAATGTCTGCTGACAGTCACGCATGGTCATAGGTCGTGTTCCCCTCACCCCCAGCACCATGTGCCCCAGTTGGTCCTGCTTGACATTAAGTTTATAAGAGGAAACTATGGAATTTTATGTACAATTATTAAGCTTTTCTGTGTGGTCAAGACTTGCCCTTTTTCTTTTCTAATATAAACATTTAAAGCTATAAATTTTCCGCTAAACACTGCTTTGGCTGTGTTCCCACAAATTTTAACAGGTTGTATTTGCATTATCATCCATTTAAAAATCTATTCTAATTTCCCTTGTGGTTTTGTCTTTGTCCCATGAATTATTTAGAAGTATATAGCTTAGTTTCCGTATTTCAGGGTTTTTTTGCTATTTTTTTGTTTTTTAATTTTTGTCAGGAAAATATATCCTGTGATCTCTGTCTTTTGGAATTTATTGAGACTTCTTTCATTGTCCAGTACATTAGTGAATGTCCAGTTGTACTTGAGAAGAACATATATTCTTCAGTTTGAAATGGAGTTTTCCAGAAATGTTGATTAGATACATAATTTGGTTGTTCATACCGCCCCTATTCCTACTGACTTTTTTTCTTAGAGAAGTCTGTTAAAGACTTTAACTCTGTGCATTTATCTGTTTATTTCTTTAATTCTATCAAATTTGGTATTTGGAGCATGAAGCTTTGGTATTTGGTACTTGAAGATTGTGTCCTCTTGATTAATTGGCCCTCTTTATTATGGAATGTCCTTCTTTATCTCTAGTAACACTCCTTGGCTTGGGTTCTACTTTGTCTGATATTAGAATCAGCCAGAGCCAGCTTTGCTGACTTTGTTAATGTCTTTTTCCATCCTTCTACTTTTTAAAAATAGTTTTAAATTATAATTAGATATTATCTAATTATAATTAGATAATAGAAAGGTAAATACCTCTTACATTAGTGCAAAATGAACACACCTTATTATTTTAAACATGTAAAAGCAAGAAAATGTATATCATAAATTCATCCAAATTTTAATCATTGTGTAGTAGGTAAATGCCATTAAAAAAAATCTAAATAGAAAATTAATTTATAAGTCAGTTTACAGAAGATAAAAATCAATGTCGGAGACTTCCGTGGTGGTCCAGGGGTTAAGACTCTGTGCTCGCAATGCAGGGGGCCCGGGTTCGATCCCTGGTCAAGGAACTAGATCCCACGTGCTGCAACTAAGACCCGGCGCAGCATGCAGGCATGCATGCATGCGTGCATAAATAAATAAATATTTTTTTAAAAAATCAATGTCTATTTCAAACTTTAACTAAAAAGGAGAAAAAGTTCTCTGTCCTCCCGTTTTTTTCTTCAGCATATTTGTCTTTTGGAGAAAACATTACATTCTGAGACCACTTTTTTAACAACAGTGACAGAGATCAAGAGCTCCCTAAGGTAACCTCTCTCCACACATGTCTGAATGGAAGGAAAACCAGAATCCTATCAGTTCTTTGGTGTGTTGGTGGAATTGGTGTTTCAAGCAGGAAATCCATTTCTTTGTTCTTCCTTCTGCTGCACCATCTCCATAATGAATTTGACTCAGCTTATATATGTGTTCATTTCTTCCCGAGCCATTTCAGTGTGAGAGAAATTTTGTGAGATGGTCTCTCGTCATCTTTAAAATGTGGCTCCGCAGATATTTGTGTTTGACTTTATCCTGCATCTCTTCACAAGCGTTGGGTTTCCTCTGGGAAGACGTGCTGCTGGGAGGATTCGTGTTCCTCCCGTGTTGCCTGACGGGGCGTATTTTATAAGCCAGCATTTGGACATGTTCTCTTTTCTCCATTTGGGCTTTTCCCCCCTCTGCCCTGGCTTAATTTCTAAAAGCACATTTTTCCTAACCCCCAGGCCATATCTGTCTCCTCTTCCTAATCTTAACTGACTGTATCTAATACACTACTAACATATTTAACACTTAGAAAAATCCTTGTGGGTTTGCACCTCACTGGACATTTTCAAACGATAGTTTGCTTTTATTGTTTTGAAAGAGTTTGTTTTAGCAACTCTATACCAGTTTAATTGAACATCTGATGTTTAAGAGTTGGATTACTGTGTATATAAATATATATCTTGACTTTTTTACTTTCCGTAAGTATTTTCCCATGCCATTTAGAAACTTTCAACAACATTGTTTGAAGTTGTATAATATTCTGTTGTGTTTGTATTGTAATGTATTTCAGCATTTCCTGTTGTTGAATAGCTAGGATTCTCCCACTTTTTCACGGTATAAAATAACTCCAGAACTGAATTCTTCTCAGAAGTCTTGTATTTGAGATGATATATTTAGTTTTGATTACTGAGGCAAAGGCCATAAAGGCTGTTAATTCGTATTGCTAGATTGCTTTCCAGGAATGATTAGGTTTTACATTTATTTTCGCTAATGTTTTCCAAAAGCCAGGTTAATAAACATTTCTGGAATAATAAGCTGCCGCACCACATTTAAGATCTGTAGAATGCAGATCTAGAATAATGCTATAAAATGATTTGTTTTCACTTCATTAGAGGCAGAGGTTTAATAAATTTCATTTTTTAATTATGAAAAGTGTTTTGCTTCACTGAACACACACAGAATTCAGTTCTGTAGTGTTTGTCAAGTACCTACGTGTGCTAGGTGGAGAAATGTAATAAAAGAGATGGTTTCTGTCCTTCCGGAGTCCAGACCCTAGAAGAGAAAGACCCAGAATCATCTAAATGTTTTATAGTGTAATAAACTGTACAGATATGAAGTGAATCTGTAAAGTGCTGATGGAGGGTCGAAGAGAACAGTTATTTGTGCCAGAAGATCAAGCATTGGCGCTGAAGTGAAATGGGGGAGCAGAGGCCTCTCGGGGAGCGGCTGCCTGGAGGGGTCTTCAGGGCGTTTGGGGATGGGGAGGCCCGTGCTTTACAGGTAAAAGCTTCACTCCTGCGTTTCCAGGTTATTTTATTCCCTTTCCAGGATGCACGCAGCCACTGCTCTTACTAAGGAGCTGTTCCTTGTCTCTGGCAAACGCCTTTAATGGATGGTCTTTAATGCTTTTCTCACTGTCTCCTGCTCTCAGTCTGTTACTGAATTATATAGCTGAATAGAACAAATGGATCTCAGCCTCCATTCACCTCCAAAGGAGCGAGCGGCCTTAAGGAACTGGTTTTTCCTGCAGCTGGCACAGTGACCTATATTTCAGAAGTACACAGTTCTTAATAAACGAATGTACCATCATATCTCTTTGGGAGCCGTACCGAGTGCTGTGTCAGATTATGTGGTTTGGTGATGATGGGGGGCAGGGGCCGTCTTAAGGCTTTCAGAATTTTGCTTTGCTAATACAGAAGTCATGGGTAGAAATATGCAAAAGTGGGCAGTGCCGGGCTATGAAAACTATCAACTGTTACTTGAATCGTGAAGTTTGATAATTCTTTTAAGGACATAGTGAATGTCTTTTATGAAATTTTGTTTTCATGTTTATTTTAACAGGATGAAAGTTAAAAAGCTGCCCATGATTCTAGCTCTGCATCTGAAAAGATTTAAATATATGGATCAACTTCATCGATATACAAAACTTTCTTACCGGGTAGTTTTTCCTTTAGAACTTCGTCTATTTAACACTTCAGGCGATGCAACCAATCCTGACAGAATGTACGACCTTGTGGCTGTCGTGGTTCACTGTGGAAGGTAACAGGGCCGTGGGCCATGCTGGCAAGATGCTTGGTGGTGGGCAGTGCACGCACAGGATACTAGTGAGCCACTTAGATGCAGGCCTTTCGGAGGTTTCTTTAGCCCTCGGTGCTCTAGGACGAAAATAAGTTTATTTCAAATGGATATTTCAGATACATTTTACCATTTCCTTCTTAAAACCTTTATATATTAAAATAGTGTGTTATTGCCTGGATTTGATACTTGTTCTTATCATTTAAATATTATTCTGGGAACTTTAAGTCCTGTTAGTTTTTCTTTTCCTTTTCTTTTTTCTTGATTATTGGTAAAAAACACTGCTTAAAGAGATTTTACAAAATAAGTTATTTCTGAGATTAATTGGATATGTTCATCATGTTAATGATTGTGAAAAACACTTTAAAAAAAGGTTTTGGAGATAATCTTCAAAGATAAGCTTTCTGATTTTATAAGTCCGTGTGTTTGTTTCCTGTTAGCCAATATAATGTACTATCTCATCTATAGATCTTAATTTATAAAATAGCTCAAAAAATTCTCAAACCACAAGGGTATCACATAATCAGCATTTATATTTGGAACATACAGTCTTCATTGACTATTTAGAATTTCCTGTAATAATTTTATTTTTTATTTATTTATTTTTGGCCGCACTGTGCAGCTTGCAGGATCTTAGTTCCCTGACCAGGGGTGGAACCCAGGCCCCGTCAGTGAAAGTGCCGAGTCCTGACCACTGGGCCTCCAGGGAATTTCCTCCTGTAATAATTTTAAAACAGGGCACTCATCCTTTTCCCCCCGGCTGTTGGAAACTTGTACTAACAGCGCGTTGTACTCCAGCCTCTCAGGAGCTGTCCCTCCCTCTCCCAGCTTTCTGCTCAGAATATGTCAGGACAGCTGGGAGGGAGTCCGCTTCTGTCACAGTCTTGAACCTCCGTGGTCTGTGTCAGCCCATCTCCTGCCTCTTATCCTCAGCAATAATCTTTGTTTTCCATTTTTGGAGCATTATGTTTCTAAAGTAAGAGTGATGACATCTGAACAGAGGAAAACGATATCGGGTACCTTACAGAACCCTGGTGTAATGATCAGACTGGAGGTTTATTTTAGCATTAAAAGTGGGGTTTTTTTTTTAAGTTTTGAGGTATTTTCCTCTACAGTGAGAAAGTACTCTCTGTGTCATTTTGTCACCTAAGATATTCATCTCAACTATGGAATCAAAGATCTGAGGGAACTTGGAGGTGGCTTATTCTTATATCTGAGGTTGCTACTTTTAAAATAGTATTCACCATAAAGAATAATCTGTGTTGAAAATTACTTCAAAGTCTGTAATATAATAATTGTGGTAGAATTATAATTTGATTTAAAAATTATATATAAGCTTTTATAGTGAGTCATATTTAAACTGGGAGAGGTTAAAAATCTTCGACGTGTTCTTTGTAAAGAATTTCTTTTAGGGACTTCCCTGGCGGTCCAGTGGTTAGGACTCTGCGCTTCTACTGCAGGGGACATGGGGTTCGATCCCTGGTCAGGGAACTAAGATCCCGCAAGCCACGAGGCGCAGCCAAAAAAAAAAAAAAAAAAAGAATTTCTTTTAAAAGAAATAATCCCACCTTTATTTTTACATTTTTCTAGATTTCTGTGTTCCAGATTTGTTGAAAATGAGATGCAGAGGCAATTATAATAATTATAGTGGTGCTAAGAGTTAAGTACTTAAAGCTAGCACTAATAATACTAAAAAAAGTCACTTGTTTAAAGAAGTTTATGAAGTTGGAGTTTGATTTCAGAACCAAGGATTCAATATCTTTACTTTTTCAAGCATCACATGGAATCTTTCCTCGAGAAAAACTATTGCCAAGGGTTAAGACTCAGAAATAATTCTACATGCATTGTTTTGTAGTTTAATTCAGCATGTTCTGGCTGTGATCGCCTCTCCTCCCCGCAAAAAATGCTAGAAATTTTTATTTAAATCTTTTATAGAAGCAAATTGGAAAATTACTTCAAAAATAATAATTTTAAAAGGCAACAAAGAATTTTATAGTATAGCTTTATATAAGGAGAATACTGGTTATATCTCTCAAAGTAGAGTACTGATTATTTGGTTTTAAAATTGAATGCCGGTTCAGATCAATGTAGCTTGATCTTTTGAGGGAAAGAATAGGTAAGGAATATTTTTATCTGTTTCAGTTTTTCTACTTTATAGAACGTAGAATATAGGGCATAGAAGAGCAATGCTAATAAACTTCGTATAAAATTAACTTTAATTTCTCTTTGTTTTAGTGGTCCCAATCGAGGCCATTATATTGCAATAGTTAAGAGTCATGATTTTTGGTTGTTGTTTGATGACGACATTGTAGAAGTAAGTAGTTTCCTAATTTCTTGTTTTTCTTCAAAGTTGTGTATGTATTTTGCTCTTGACTTTTTCCTTCCAGCTTCTCATTGTATATGACAGGTCTTCAGAGTGTAGTCTAATTTCTACTTCTTACTCCCTAACATCCAGTCCCATTGCTGGAATGGCCAGCTAACCTTTAAAATGTTTAGAATAGGCACTTCCCTGGTGGCACAGTGGTTAAGAATCCGCCTGCCAATGCAGGGGACACAGGTTCGATCCCTGGTCCGGGAAGATCCCACATGCCGTGGAGCACGTAAGCCTGTGCACCACAATTACTGAGCCCGCGTGCCGCAGCTACTGAGCCCGCATGCCACAACTACTGAAGCCTGCACACTTAGAGCCTGTGCTCCACAACAAGACAAGCCACCGCAATGAGAAGCCCTTGCACCTGCACCGCAACCAAGAGCAGCCCCTGCTCGCCACAACTAGAGGAAGCCCGTGTGCAGCAACGACGACCCCACGCAGCCATAGATAGATAGATAAATAGATAGGTGAATACATAAAATAAAAAAAAATGTCTAGAATAAAACAAGGGAAATCTTTCAACAACAGAGCTAGTTTAAAAAAACACTATTAACAAAATTTATTGAGCTATAAGACACAGTAAAGTATGCAAATTTTAAACAACTTAAAGTTTTACATGTGAATGCACACATGCGCACGCACACACATAACCGCCATCTAGATCAAGATATAGTATATTTTCAACACCCCAACAAGCTCCCTTATTCCTCCTCCTGGTCAGTACCCACAGCTTTCCTCCCCTACCCACCATCCTCTGGAATCCACTATTTTGAATTTTATTATGTTACTGTGATTAATTTTGCCTATGTTTGAATATAAGTGGGCTCATCCAGTGTGACTGCTTTTGTGTCTGGCTTTTTTCACTCATCAGTACCTATGCAACTCAATCTTGTTGCCTGCAATAGTAGTTCTTTCTTTATTGCTGTCTAATTTTCCATTGTACAGATATACCACGTTAGAAACTTGACTTTTTGTCCATTGTTGACTATTAGAAATAAAACTGCCTTGATTATCCTTGTACAAGTCTTTTGTTGGACATAGGCCCTCATTTTTCTTGGGTATATTTTAGATTGAACCATATGAAATAGCCATTTTTGTAGGTCCCAAATGGTTGACAATTAGTGGTTTCCTGTAGTACGGCCTATACCCAGGAATAGAATTGCTGGGTCACACACAGGGTATTTGTATGTTCAGCCTTAGAAGATGGTGCTAAACATTTTCCCCAGTGTCTGTGCCATTTTACATTCCTCCCAGCTATGAATGAGAGTTCCATTTGTTCCGCATTCTGACCAATACTTGGTATCATCCGTCTTTTTAATTTAAGCCATTTGGATTGTGCAGAGCTGTTTTATGAATGAGAAAATGAAAGGCATTATTCTAAGAAAGGTTGGAGATTTTATTGGATTTAAGCAGTTCAAAGAGCTCGTTTTTGTACTAATGTTTATGTTTTGCCTCACAGAAAATAGATGCACAAGCTATCGAAGAATTCTACGGGTTGACGTCAGATATCTCAAAGAACTCTGAGTCTGGCTACATTCTTTTCTATCAGTCCCGGGACTGAGGGAACCGCTATGAAGAGAGATTTTCTGCCTCATTTCTTCTCTGGTTATTTGGGAAAGGATCAAGCACCAGTTTTCCAAGAAAAGAGAAATGCAGGAAGCTCAGGGGGCAGTAGCACACTTTGCACACAGTAAAGCAAAGGCTGGATTCACACGCTCTTCCTACCATGGTAGTTGATTGATTTGCTCAGGTATCATGCTGTCTGTGCAGTTCCATACAACAAGGCAGTGAAATCAGAGATACCAGCTCCTCTTGTAAAACAGCCTTCCAGTAATTGACATGCATTTTCTCTTCATTAATTGCACCAATAATGATTGAACTCCTTGGGGGTGCAGTAGAAAGAAAAGGAATCTGTGAGGTTGTACTGACAATTGCAGGAGATGATGTTGAACACACTGCATACATTTGCCTGGTTGAACACGTCGAGAAGCAATACTGGGTGGTCCTTTCAAGCGTAAACCAGAAATACTTTTGGGCCCAACACTTGCAGTTGCCTTCCTGATGTAAAGAAACTAACAGATACTAGAATCCAGTGTCAGGAAGGCAAATACGTTTGCTTCTCTGAAGAAGCTTATAATAATATACAGTATATGTATATCTAGGGAACAGTTGGTCAAAAGTGGCTTTTTGTTTCCCCAAGGGGAAAGACTGGCTTTGTAATTATAATTTTTTTCCTTATTTATTTTACTTAAAACTGGTAGAGTCTAAGTATTGTATGAAGTGCCCATGATTGTGTCAGTAAATTTGAGCATATTTTTATTAGTTTTTGTCAGTTTAACTAATCCTTTTGTTTGTTTCTGTTTTTAAGGTGAATTTTAAACTCTGTTTTAAATCATAAGTTACCTTAAGAAAAATTGCAATGAGAGGAGGTACATATTCTTTTTCAGGAGGAACTGATATCTCTGGCTAAATATTTGTCCTAGTTGTCAGTCAGTTATTTTATTCAGTTTTAATTTCAGCAAAATTAAAAACTATCAAAAATTCCCTATCATTGTGGAATGATCTAAGAAATCCTGGTGCAGTGGTGGCGTGCTGGTCTTGAGAGTTCTTCAGTACTCTGTTTCAGGTTGAGGCCACGTTTGGAAAATTCATGTCATAGCAGTTACGTTATTTTCAAATGTTCTTTATCCTGGAAAGAAGTGATCCATCCCAGCCCCAGCGCCTGGAGAGCTAACAGACCCTGTGAGGATTACATTTTAATGAGGTCGACCAGAAGTATTTTGAAAGCAAGTCTTTTTTTTCCCCCTTCCACCTTTACAAATGTTATTGGAATTTAACTTTGTGTTTAAGACTTCATTCTGTTGGGAGTTTCAAGAAGTAATATGTGTGATGTAAGATGTATGTAAACCGTTGCAGTTGACACTTTTCCACGCATCAAGGAAGTTGTCTGACAGTGGCCGAATGTAACTGGCTGAAAATAATTGAATATATATTCAAGATAATAGCAATCAGGTCTTAGATGTTCTTTATCCATGTTTTTCCAGGCAGTAATCTTTCTTTTTTAATTGTTGTAATTTTGTAAACTTATTTTACTAATACTGTTGAATCTGAAAAACAAGCAACAAAAAAATATTTTGTCTGCTGCTATTATTAACATTTATTATCTGTATCTTTTAGCTCAGGAAATGACTTCACCTGTTCGTTCCATGAATAGATCTTTAACAGGGTCACTTAGCTAATTGGGCTGTTGAAACAGATGTGCTGGGAGACAATGATGATATATTTTGACAGATTGCTTTTTAAGAGACAGTTTCTAAAGCCTTACCCTGGCTGGAATGGTTCTGTACAAATTATATGGCCTGCCTGATCTACCAACATGGCACAGAGAATCACAACCAAGAATGTGGGCAAGGTGATAGCTGCGGAGGTGGATGCATTTTTTATTTTGAGGGCTTCAGCCAAATTGTCTTGGAATTTAAAGCTGAATTTCTGCAGCTTTCAGTATGGAGATGAGGAGTAACGTGAAGCTGAACCAGTTTTTACTTGCTTTGGGCCACAACATGTATGAGAAAGATAGATGAAGTCATTTGCATAAAGGTACAGCATTGGGATACTATGTTGTGTTTGTTTTTACATTTTGCATTTTAAAAAACATACAGTGAAGTAAAAGCCAAGGTTAAATTTCCTGTTAAAGCAAGTTCTAGCGTTGTTTTTGAGTCCCATGGTAGTCACACACTGTTCACATCTACACCCTGTTTAATAGGATGACTTGTCAGGAGGGGACGATGGGGTGATGGTTCTCAATTTTCTTTGTACACTCTAAGTGCAGCTGCATCTACGTAAAATGTTTTGAAGCTTCTCAGAAATACAGTATACTTTAAAAACATGTAGGGTTAGGGTCGGGGGGAAAAATGCAGATATAGTAAGTAAGAAAAGTGACCCATATAGAACGCGTTGTGAGGTTGTGTGCTGGTCCGACTGATTGAAACGAGGGGCGGGTTTCAGTTGTAAATGGTGGCTGATTGCTGTCTAACTGTGTACATGTTTGCTGGGATGGCTATCCCATATTTTGTATATTGGAATAAAAATTTCTATAAATTATCATAACTGAAAGTAAATATTCTAAATTAAGTCTCACTTCTAAGTCACATGGCTTCTGTCTTGGCGGCTTTACCTTTAGAAGCTGGCTCGAGACAGGAGCCCTGAGACTTTAGGCAAAGGGAAGAGGTGGGGAATGTAATATATGGGTCTCGTCGCCTCTAACCATCCGTGTAGGGTTTTTTCTTTCCTTGACGGCAGTAGAAAGACCTCACTTCCATAACTTACTACTCTTGATACTTTCTTTAAAGCTACTTTTCAATAAAGATTCTCTCATGAGGTATTTACCTGGGAGTTGGGAGGCTAAGGCGCTCAGGTCCTGGCTCTTCAGTGAATTTAACTGTGTGACCTTGGGCAAGTCACTTAACCTCTCTGTGCTTCAGTCTCCCTATCTTGTAAAATGGGAGTAATACCTACCTCACAGGGTTGTTGTGGGGATTAATTAGATATAATGTCTGTCAAGCATCTAAGGTTCTTGAAGAAGGCGCTATATAAATACAAAATAATATCTATTAAAGTTGGTTTATTTGTGCTTGTGGGGTTTTGTGTGTTTTTTCCTTTTTTCCTCGAATGCATTTGCAAACTAGAAGTACACACTTCGGACACTGTGTTACTGGTTTTGCTCAAAAGTTACTACTTTTGTGACCCAAAGAGATTTTCCCAGAACACATCCCATTTGTGTAAAATAGCATTCCGTACGCGCCTGCGTGTTTCTTCAGCGTGTACCTTGCATTTATTTGTCTTTATTTAGTAGCATTGTCTTTCCAAAAATCCCAAGTTTAGAAATTTAAACTTAGAATCTCAGAGGGCAAAATATCTAAACAGTCACTGTTCCTAGCACCCCTCCTCCCTTCCAGGGTAGTACTTGCTCCTGTAGAATCAGCACATGAACTTGAGAACTTGAAGCTTCGTCAGCTGTTGAGTGACTGCTGTTTACTTATCCTCACCATTCTTGGGAACCCCGGCCTGGAGGCGCTCTTGTTTATTCACGTCTCCGAAGGACTGTTCTCAGAGTGAACACAGTACCCGCAGGTGGGACACTGAGATAATCATCTGTATCATGTTGAACTTTGAGTAAATGACATTGTCTGTTTTCAAGAGTTTTTCGTGGACTTTTGAAAAGCCAAGACCACCCCTCCCTTTTCTAAGTTCCCTTGTCTTCCAGTATCTGTGCGTGTTATTTGAAAGCTTTTCCTCTTCTCCTCATTGATGTGTTTTCTGTGATAACCCTTTTTTAAAAAATCTCCAGAGCTGCTGAAATAACCCACCATTTTTGAGTTGAGCATGTGATAGGCCCTGTACTCAGCATTTTACGTTTTTTAAAGATTCATCTTGAAGACAGTGTCTATGAGGTTCATTTTACAAAAGAGGAAACTAAGGCTTTTCAGAGGTTAAGTGATTGTTCCCAAAGTCTCTCAGCTGGAAGGTAGTAGATCCAAGTGTCAGTGGATCTTAACCCTTTGTTTCCCTGTGGAAGGTTCTAAATTACTCTCAGGAATTCTCCCTCAAGCAGCCACTATGGACCCCTGATTTCTGAAGAAACAAGCTTACACTATTCGTCGTATGCCACTTACTATAATCCACCTTAATAATGGGTTCCTTTCTTAAATTTCCTCACCTGCTGTCAATGATTTGCCCTATAATTAAACTGATCTAGGACTTAATGAAAACGTCATACCTTCTAATTGTTTTCAAAGAAGCAAAACTCTTTGAAGATCAAAAAAACAGTCCCACTCTACTGATAAGTCATTCCCAAATCTGGATAATTAGCAGAATCACTGGAGGAATTTTACAAACGTTCAGATTCCCGAGATCCATCCCCGAAGATTTTGACTGACTGGAGATGAGAAATCGAGTTCTCAAAGGCTCCCAGGTGATTCTAATCATCCAGGTTTGGGCCTGTATTAGAACTGACCTGAAGTTCTAGATCACGGTTTCTATAAGTTCACTGCCAATCTGGAGTTGACCTGTTGGGAGCATTGTCAAAAAGTGAAATCATCTAAGGAATACTCATGGGATACTTAAGAGGGACAGAACTCTTGTCTTTCCATACAGCATTTGAAGGGCTGCCGTCTAGGGGGTGTTTTGCTTCTAGGGTTGAGTTGGGACAGAGCACTGGGAAGAGCAGAAAGGCCCTTAAGCACAAGGGAGAGCTCTCTGTTGGTTCAGCAGTGAGAGAAGATAAGAAATGAAGCCTCAAGCTGACGCGTTTCACCATTGGCAGGTGGGGTGCCTAGACTGGCTCAGAGGTTGTGCTAGAAAAACAAGCTCCTTCCCGCGTGAGGCTGCAGGGACAGAGGGCGGACAGGGGCCATGCGTCCTAGGCCAGGGCTCCTATTAGCTCCACGTCACACTGCCCTGCACCTTTTAAAATAGCTGGACATAGGGTGCTATCGTTTATTGCAGGGAGAATCTAGATTGCACTGGTCATTAGGGTGGGAAGCACCCCTTCGCCTGTCCCTGACTTGAAAAGAGGGAGGTGGGTTGAGCAAAGCACAGCAGTCTCTAGGTTTCAGGTGGCAGGAGCTGATTTCGTATTCCTTCCGTTTGCGGGCACAACAGCCTTGGGTGAACCTACCCTGCATAAGAAACGCACTCCACCGTCTCTCAAAATGCTTTCCTTTGGAGAACACTCAGGTTCTTCAGATTTAGGAACCTCCGAATTGTGGCCAACTTGATCGAAGACGTTAAAAAGTGACCGAGGAGCGATGGCTCACCTTGTGCGGTGGTGCAGCCCTTGCCCAGTAAATCCTGGAAAGTGCATGTTGGGTCATTGACAAGACTGCAGAAGAAGAGACGTGATTTTACTGTACTCGGCCATGTCGTCACAAAGTCTCACCCGCTGCAAGGCCCAGGAACAAGACAGTGATCGCATACTGTCTGTGCACATTTTGGGGTGGTAAAAGCAATGATTACTTGTGTTGTTTATAACCTATTTACTGAAACTTCTGTTTGCTGGTAGCTTTTCCCTTCAGGAAGGAACCATTTTCCAAATGGTGTTTGTTTTAGGCTGCAAAAATGAATTTCTTGGCTGGACTTTGCCTGTCTAGTTTTTAATAACCTGCCAGAGTGTCGTACTTATTTTAAGGAAAAATAAAAACTGATGATAGGATGATGAGGAAAGTAGACTTACAAAATGGCCTGTCCGTGGATAAGATGATTCGATGGGATAATGGAAGCTTCAGAAAATATAAGCATCTTACCTATTTTCCCAGCATTACATGTATTTATCGTTCTAAAAGCCATCTCAGTTGTTGCACTCTGCCCAACAGATGTATTTTTTTAAGTTCCTATCGTGAACCCATGTATGAGCAATATAGTGTCTGGACTTCTATACATCATATATACTCTATTTTACTATGTATTAAGCTATTGACGAGAACCGGTTTGAAATTACATTGATTTACTGAATGTAGTTACAAAGTGAGATAAGGCTTATGATCCTATCCCAAAGCAGGCAGGCAGGGGTGGGGAGATTTGTGCTTTGAGAAGGAAATCCTGAGCTGTGGCGTGGAGAGGGGTCTGGAGGGGCCAGAGTGGGTGTGTGTGATGAAGCTTCAGGGCAACAGGACTCTGCCACGGGCTGGCTGGGGCGGAGGCGAGGGGAGCGGTGTCTAGGAGGACTCCTGGATTTGTCTTGCTGGCACAGCTTAAGAGACAGAAACCTTCTGCTGAGAACCCTGGAAGAGGACGAGGCTTGGGGGTTATGTCGTAGTACCCCACGGTATGAACGTACCACGGTTTCTTTATAAGCATTTGCTTTTAACAAACTCACATTGCCTGGCAGTTTGGGGAGGCCTAGCCCTGATGGCTGGGGAATTACTGGAATTCACACGCTCAGGATCTATTAGCCTCTGTCCCACATGCCACAGGGCAAAACTTTAACATTAGAATTTGAGATTAGGTACAAAGTTGAAATGGCTCTTGTACTTCTGAGATAATGACTCTGTGTCCAGTGGACTCCCAGAATGTGTTACAAGGTCTACAGTGATTCTGAGGTATTTAATAACTGAGGACAGATTGATAAGCTTAGCAGCCTCATGGTGAAGAATGTTGGGTGTCTTGAAAGCTTTTATTGGAAATGAATCGTATCTATCCTCTGCTCTGGCATAAATAATTTCCTTCTATGGAAAGATGATACGTCTTAAGGACCGTGGAGGGGCTTTAGAACGAGAGAAAAAAATGCAGTTGAAGGGCAACTTGCAAAGTTTTCAAAGGAAGTTTTGTGAAGTGAATTTACTGCTAGACAGATTGAAGTCCAGTCCGATGAATCTGATGGACATGCCCAAGGACCCGGGTGCCACTCTGTTAGATGCAGGCGTTGCAGTCCCATAGGAGGAGAAATGGAGGAGGAGGGCTGACTCCAGGGCAGACCTGCAGTCCCCCCTGCTGTGTGACTGTTCACTGGTGTCAAAGATGCTCCCATTCTCTCCAGGGGGAGCTCTTGTCAGAGATAGCTGGTGACGCGTCAAGTTTCTCTGACACAGGTCTCTTGGTATCTTTCCCAGCACCAATCTAGATCTGAACTGGTGGTCACTTGGTGACCGTAATGTTCATTGCCTTCTCCTTTATATGCTGAGCTAATCAGACACACATTAAGTGGACAGCAAGCCAGCCCTTCAGAGCCTTAGGACCCAGTCCCATAGCCCATAAGCCTGCTTTCCTCATTTATAAAATGGCAAAAGTAAGGCTATCTTGTAAGAATGTCATAAATGGAATTGAGATACATGTAAGATACACCTGGTACCGTTCAGGGTGACAGTCCCTCAACAGTGTTGTCTAGAAACTTCGGCAGAAACCTAGTACTGATTTCTTAGATATTGAATAGTTATTATGTGAAAAGCATCACTTCAGTTGTTGCAGGGGATATAAAGATGGCTAAGACACCATTTCTGTTCTCACGGCACTCACAGGGTAGAAAATAAGCTCATATTTGAAGGAGAAAGACAAAAACGTGAGTAAAATGTTCTTCCGGTTCAGGAGGAGGTGTCAGAGGAGCCTCACGTGGTTTAGAGCGCATCCCGGCCCCGCTCCACGTGTCAGCTGAGCAAACGCCCGGGCTGCATCCAGGTCCTCGCCTGTGAAATAGACAGCACTCTGGATGCTGCCGAAGGGTCCGGAGAGTGAGGATTATGTTGCAAGCGCTCAGTCAGCGCTAGCAATGATCTATTTGTGCAGCTCCTATTATTGAGCACCCACCGTGTGCCGCCAGTTTCCAAGAACACAGAGTGAGGCCTTGTGCAGTTCAGTGAAGGAAACAGGCAAGTCAATCATTCATTGCAAGGCTACAGAGTGTGGAGAGCCCTGATGGGGACGTGAGTAAGACAATGCAGGAACACAGAGGAAGAGCATCTAAATCAGACTGCAGGCAGGGAAGGCTCCCAGAGGAAAGGCCACTTGAGCCGAGCTTTCAAGGAGAAGTGAGGGTTATTCAGAAGAAGGAGGGGATAGAGAGGGGATGCCTTTGATTATAAAGAAGACAGTGTGTGAGAAAGTGCTGTGGACAGAAAGCGTCACCTCCTTGGGAAGTGCGGCTGTAGTGTGGCCAGAGCCAAGAGGCAAGGAAGGGAGGGCTCTAAATCCAAGAGCCTGATTGATCAGGTAAGGGGTCTGGATTTTCCTAAAATGGAGAGAGGGGACCTCGGGAGGGTTTTAAGCAGGGGACTGATTTCTCAGAGTGACGCTTGCAAAGAGCCTTTTAGTAGATTCCTCCTGCCTGGAAGAGGAAGACCAGTGAGAAGGCTGTGGTCATCCAGCTGAGAAGGCGTGAGAGCCTGGCCAAGGGGTGGCTTTGGGGATGGGGGGGCGTGGTTTGGGACACGAGACACTGAGATAGAATCTTTAGGACGTGATTGCCGTGGTGGCAATTCTCGCGGGTTCTCTTGCAGGCCGTTTGGTCCCTCTCTTCACGCTCCGGTGGGGCAACCTCACCTACTCCATGCCTCCGACCATCAGCGATACGAGTGACAAATCTTTGCCTCTTGCCTAGGTGCCTTGAGCTCCAGGCCCTTCTAGCCAGTTGTCACGTGGGCAGCTCCATCCAGATGTTACACAGACACCTCAGTCTCAACTGGCTCAACCCCCATCCTGCCCTCACTCACGTACACAGGTCAGAGCCTGGGAATCGTCCTCCACGCCTTTATGTCCATCCTGCCAATACATCCAGACCTCAAGTCCTCTCAGGACAACCCTCTAAAGCTCCTGAGCCCACCTACTTTGCTATCTCTGGGCCGTGGCTTTGGTCCAGGCTGCCACCACCTTGTGCCTCCTAATCAGCATTTCGGCCTCCGGTCCTGGCCTCGGGAAATCCGTTCCCCACGGTGAAATTCGAGGGCTCTTTTTTTTTTTTTTTTTAATTTAGTTTTAAAAATTTATTTATTTTTGGCTGCATTGGGTCTTCATTGCTGTGCGCGGGCCTTCTCTAGTTGCGGCAAGCGGGGGCTACTCTTCGTTGCGGTGCGCGGGCTTCTCACTGCGGTGGCTTCTCTTGTTGTGGAGCATGGGCTCTAGGCGTGTGGGCTTCAGTGTTGTGGCACGTGTACTCAGTAGTTGTGGCTCGTGGGCTCTAGAGCACAGGCTCAGTAGCTGTGGTGCATGGGCTTAGCTGCTCCACGGCATGTGGGATCTTCCCGGACCAGGGCTTGAAACCGTGTCCCCTGCATTGGCAGGCGGATTCTCAACCACTGCACCACCAGGGAAGCCCCTGAGGGCTCTTTTTAAAGCGCGCACACTTTCTGAATACATGCTGGAAGAACTCACCTAAAACGCACACATGAAATGGGACCGAGCTAGTGCAGAACGAGATCGTGTGGCTGATTCACCGGGAATCCTCAACACGAGCTGCTTCACTGCTGTGTCTTAAACGGAGCAAGTGTTTTGCTGAGTGCAAATGTTGGAATATTCATTAGGTGGGGATTTGGAAAAATGGCTTAAAAATGTTTACATCCGTCTTCTGTGCACATCATAGAATGTTTCCTGGAAGTAGTGAAGGGAGAAATCAGACAGCCAGCTACTTGTTCCAATGTCGTTCCCTGGATAAAACCTCTTTGCCCCATTGATTTGAAGAAATGCCACCTCCATCAGGTCCTGAGATCCCACATGAACTTGGCGCTCTCTGGGGCCCTCTCTTTGGCTTCCAGATCTGCCCGTCTAGTCCCAGGACCACAAAGTTGTGATCCGCCTCATCTTCCACGTCTTAGTAGCCCTTCAGTGACAAATAATACCGACAAGCACACAGGAGTGCCTAGTGCTTTCTGTGTCCGACTATTTAATACATTTCAGGAAGTATTTGGGCACTGATTTTTTTTTTCACAGAACACTATTGGCATCCCATGGAACACAGGCATTCCCTGGATTTGAGAAATACTGAACTTGTACATCTTGCTTTAGAAAGGCCCAGCAGGCCTGGACTTGACCCTGGAGGAGGTCAGACTCACGTGGCTTTTACTGTGCACCTGCCCCGGCCAGGCATCGTGCAGGAAAGTGTTCAGGTGTCTCGTCTCGTTTAATCCCCACTTCAAACCTTTGGAGCAGTGGTCATGCCCTCTGTTTTACTGGGAAGGGTGGGAGATTCAGGGACATTCCAACGAATGTCTAATACCTGCCGAGCAGCGTGCCAAGTGCTGGGGAGGAAGGCTGCTTCTGCCCACGCCCTGTCCTCAGTCACGCCGCGCTGTCACTGCACCCCCAGGAACAGGAGTGACGGGGGCGACTTAGGGAGCACTCGTGGGCAAGCCGGGGCTCGCCCTACCCTTGCACCGCCCGACGCTTCTCCCCTGCGCGAGCTGGGAAAGAGGGCGAGCCCCGCAGGAGGAGCGGATTCCCGTTTTCCAGGCGAGGAAACGGAGACGCGGAGGGGTTACGTCCGCTGTTCGCGAAGCGGCGAAGCTGGGATGCGGACCCAGGAGACGCCGGGCTCGAGTTTGCAGCCTGCACAGTGGACCGCCCTCACCCTACCTCCACTCCCGGGCCCAGCTTTTCTGTCCCGGGCCTTAGAGCAGGCCGTGCCCTCTGCCCTCATGCTCATCGTGCCCTCACGGATCCCTCAGCGGGATGTCACTGCCGCGCTGGGCCGTTTGTGTCCTGGGCTCTCCTGGCCACCAGAGGGCCGTGGCCGGCCGGCCCCGGAGCACGGGCTCCGGGCCCTGCGGGCGGGATGGATCGTCACCGAATGTATGCAGTTGACTCTCAAACCCAAGACCCTGCACGGCGAGGCCAGCTGGGTAGAGCAGTGACGTTTACGTGATGGAATAACGCAATACGGCCCCCACCAAAGGCCTGGGGACACGCCACCCCTATCCGCATCTCCCTCGTTCACTCAACAAATATTTATGAACCTCCACCGAGGCACGGGGCTAAACATCAGATTTATCCGTTGTTTCCATGGAAGAGTGTCTCGGGGTTCAGGCTGCGGGTCCAGGGTTTGAGAGCATCAAAGTGGAGAGATCATTACAAACTCGCAAAGGGAAGTAAAATGTCTGGACACACCATCCAACCATGTTGTTAGGAGGGTCCTTCCTGCACCCGCACTGTGGACGCCAGCGCCCCTGACGCTGTGCACGTCATTGACCTTGAGCGCTGAGGCCTAATTCTCCAGTTTATGAAAGGACATTACCTTCGTGAGCAGTGTGAGACGGGAGCAGAGTTCCGTGCAGGGCAGTGTTTGCACAGCTCAGCCCAGCTCTTTGGTTTCCCAGCAATTGTTATGGAACCAAGAGCCGGTGTGGCGGTCCACTGATGACTCCGGAACAAGGCTGGCAGCCTGGGGGTGTGGAGAGACGGGGAGGCCACTCCCCACAAGTGCTTCTAGCCTAGTGCCATGGACCCTTTACATCTCAGCAACTGCTTCTGCAACAGAGCGATCCTCCATTTTGATATTTTATGCACCTAATTTTGTTCCATGCAGGAGTCTTGTCAGACTCAGGCAGTGAGTCTCCAAAATCAAGGCAGGGGTGAGTTGAACGGGGGAAATTATTGTTTTCTCAAGGATTAAAATAAACAGAGAGGATGGGTTATTACATACTCAATAATGTTGGCCCCTTGATTAAAAATACAAATGTAATTCAGCTCAAAATGATCCTCTAGTTTGCTGTTCTACAAAATTAGATTACAGTCATAAATGAGCTGAGTCTCTTAAACACAAGCCGTTTCCCTCACGTCAACTGTCTCTGGAGAAACAGCCTTCCCAGCTTGGATTTTCCATGGATGGAATTTTGGCCAAAACATTACTAATCTGAACATTTGAATCATGCTTCCTACAATCATTAAAGGCCAAGAGGCAACATGGCAGAATGGGGAAGCTTGGACTTTGGAATCAGATAAACCTGGATTCTTTACTTGACCAGCTGTGTGAGTTTTGGTCAAGTTACTGAACCTTTCTGAGTCTATTTTTTCAGGTGAAAAAATGAAATGAATTAAAACATTTAAAATGAGGATGACAATGTCTACCTTATACGGTTGTTTTTAGGTGTTCAGATACTGTATATAAAAGTGCATAGGGGCTTCCCTGGTGGCGCAGTGGTTGAGAATCTGCCTGCTAATGCAGGGGACACGGGTTCGAGCCCTGGTCTGGGAAGATCCCACATGCCGCGGAGCAACTGGGCCTGTGAGCCACAACTACTGAGCCTGCGCGTCTGGAGCCTGTGCTCCGCAACAAGAGAGGCCGCGACAGTGAGAGGCCCGCGCACCGCGATGAAGAGTGGCCCCCGCCTGCCGCAACTAGAGAAAGCCCTCGCACAGAAACGAAGACCCAATACAGCCAAAATAAATAAATAAATAAATAAAATAAAAATAAAAAAATAAAAAGTGCATAACATAGTGCTTGGCAAAGATTAGGCCCTCAGGATATGGTAACCAGTACTATTACGAATGCTTAGTAGAACTCAGATGAGAAGACTGTACACATTGGTTCCAGAACCCAAGGGCTCTTTCTTCATCTCAGAAAGGGAAATACACTAAGCCAGTGGTTCTCAGTTTCTGCAGCTCATTAGAATCTCCTGGGAAACCTCCAAAGATTCTGCTTTTAACTGATCTGGGATGAGGCCGGGTGTTCTTCTTCCCTTTTTCTTTTTTCAACTGAAGAATAGTTGACATACAATATTATATGATTTCAGGTGTACACCATAGTGATTTGAATTTATATACATTATGAATTAATCACCAGTAAATCTAGTAACCATCTGTCCCCATACAAGGTTATTACAATACTATTGACTATATTCTCTATGCTGTACATTACATCCCCGTGACTTATTTATTTTACAGCTGGAGGTTGGTACCTCTTAATCCCTTTCACCTGTTTCACTCATCCCCCCCACCCCCTCCCCTCTGGCAACCACCTGTTTGTTCTCTGTATCTATGAGTCTTTTTCTGTTTTGTTATGTTTGTTTGTTTTGTTTTTCAGATTCCACATATGAGTGAAATCATATGGTATTTGTCTTTCTCTACCTGACCTATGTCACTTAGCATAGTACCCGCTAGGTCCATCCATGTTGTCACAAATGGCAAGATTTCTTAGGGGTTCATGTATCTTTTCCAATTAGTGTTTTCATTTTCTTCAGATACATACTCAGAAGTGGAATTGCTGGATCGTATGTTAGTTCTATTTTTACTTTTTTGAGGAATCTCCATAGTGGCTGCACCAATTTACATTCCCACTAAGAGTGCAGGAGGGTCCCATTTCTCCGCATCCTTGCCAACACTCGTTATTTCTTGTCTTTGACAGTAGCCATTCTGACAGGTGTGAGGTGATACCTCATTATGGTTTTGATTTGCATGTCCCTGATGATTAGTGATGTTGAGCATCTTTTTATGTGTTTACTGGCCATTTGTATGTCTTCTTTGGCAAAATGTCTCTTCAGGTCCTCTGCCTATTTTTAAACGATTGTTTGTTTTTTTGATATTGAGTTGTGTGAGTTCTTTATATATTCTGGATATTAACCCCTTATCAAATATATCGCTTGTAAATGTCTTCTCCTATTCAGTAGGCAGCCTTTTCATTTTGTTGCTGGTTTCCTTCACTGTGCAAAAGTTTTTAGTTTGATGTAGTCCCAATTGTTTATTTTTGCTTTTGTTGCCCTTGCCCGAGGAGACAGATCCAAAAACATATTACTAAGACTGATGTCAAAGAGCCCGTGTCTTCTTCTAGGAATTCTGTGTTTCCACATTCTTTTAAACATGCACTTAATGCGCTGTCAGGGCTGAGAACCCCTGCTCTGCGTCCTCATCAGCTGCGACAGGCTGACCAGACGTCAGGAAGCCTCACAGTGGTGTTCGCTTGGGGTCTGGCCTTCAGCCTCATACATTCAGAACTATCTTATCAGAACCCTCGAGGTGATTGGTCTTGGAGAGACAGACACATGGTGAGAGTGAAACGGAGAGGTCTGAATGTCGTCTTATTAATTTATGATGAAAAATATACCTGTCAAATCAACCAAGTATATGTGTTGGCCTGAACAGCATATTTTCCCGCTAAGCAAGCTCCTAAGGAAGCCACATGATGAGGAAGGACTCGGAACAGAGGAAGTGGCCGCATGGTTTGACAGATGCCTGCCGTCTGGCCTGAGATCCCATGAAGGGTATGTGCCCTTTGGGAAGGCTGGATGCACCTGCCCTCTTTGCCAGGTCCTTTGTCACCCGTGAATCGGTCTGCACGGCATGTTGTCGGTTTGCTGCCAGATCACCTTTGCAGGTCACCATTATCAGGTCATTCAGAAATGGATTCCAGAATGGGAGTCAAGGCAGCAGAACTAACTCACATCTGTGTCTAACAAAATGACTGGTCATTCCATCAGAGAAGGGGAAGGTCTGGACCGTGGCTCTGTTTTTTTTTTTAATATAAATTTATTTATTTATTTTTAATTTTGGCTGCGTTGCTGTGCGCGGGCTTTCTCTAGTTGCGGCGAGCGGGGGCTACTCTTCACTGTGGTGTGCGGGCTTCTCACTGTGGTGGCTTCTTTTGTTGCAGAGCACGGGCTCTATGTACACAGGCTTCAGTAGTTGTGGCGCTCCGGCTCAGTAGTTGTGGCTCACGGGCTTAGTTGCTCTGCGGCATGTGGGATCTTCCCGGACCAGGGCTCAAACCCATGTCCTCTGCACTGGCAGGCGGGTTCTTAACCACTGCACCACCAGGGAAGTCCCTGTAGCTCTGGTTTGATGAAAGCACGTGTCATAAACGTACATATGAGTGCCCCAGAGGAAAGGATCTGGGCCTCAAGCTCTGTCCTTCTCATTCCCAAGGAGGATTTGAAAACTGCCATGAAAGCTGTGGCTAAAATTTTGCCTGAAGGATTATAAACATTTAACTTTGCTTTTAGAGCTCGTTACTGATCCCACATCTGGGCCGAGGTGGGGATGGTGGACCAGGACCCAGCAGCTTCTGAAGCCTGTACATCTGAGAAGGAGGGAAGATGAACATCCCATGACCAATGTGCATGTGATCCTGCCAGGCCAGGATCCCAGCAGGGGGACATTAGGAAGAGGGTGTCAGTGAGTGACCGGATGGGGAGTGATGTGGGAGGAGACCCACAGCTGAGGCCATCGTTCCCCATCAGCACGTGAGTGACAAATGACCAGAAGAACAGAGTGACTGAGACATTGGGGTTGTATAAAATGTTACCCAGGGAAGAAAGCAGGAGCTCAAAGTTAGGTTCACTTCGGGTTCAGAAGTCTGTCTTTTTTTTTTTCTGGCCACACCGAGTGGCTTGGGGGATCTTAGTTCCCCGACCAGGGATTGAACCTGGGCCCCCTGCAGTGGAAGCACCGAGTCCTAAACACTGGGCTGCCAGGGAACTCCCCAGAAGTCTGTCTTTTAAAAAGGATTGATTTATTTAGAATTTAAAGGATCACCAAAGAATTGAGGATGACTGTCCAGTCTTTCTTACTAGAGAGTGAGAGCTAGGTTCAGTTTACTAACCAGTGATACAGGTTAACTGTATTGATTGAAACCCAGCATTCAGTATGGCTCTGATACTAACTTTAGTCCCTTCTCATGAACGCTAGCTCCTTGGCCAGGAGGGGCAGAAGGAAATTTCTTGCCTAGGCTGTGTTTGGATCTTTGCTACATTTAGCTGCCCTAATTTTGCTTTTCTGAGTCTCTCCTGTGGGACCCAGACCGGTTTCCATCAGATAAACCATGTGCTTGCGTCAGGGACTTGTTTTCTACAGGAGTCCTATTTTCCGACCTCCTCTATGCTGTCTCACTGGAGCAAACTCGCTGGCAGGTAGCAAGGAACCTGGTGTCTCCCCAGCTCACCTGCACACCTTTGAGGGGAGCCGAATTTGTTCCTAAACCAGCTGATGCCCATGGTTCATGTTATTGTACTTAGGAAATGTGATGACACACTAAGAAGTCAGCCAATTAACTATTACATACGTGAATATAATGAGTGTAAAAGGGGGAACTGCTTCTTTGAAAGCTAAGTTGAATGATTTGGAAAGATTCAATACAGGTAACAAAGATTTGCTTTAAAGTAAGTGTAGGGGAGACTGGGGGAAAGTAATTTAAGAATGGAAGCATTCTGTACTGAAATTGCTTTTCAACAGTCTGTAAGATCTCCTGCCCATTTAAAGTAATCAGAATTTGAAATTGTAGATAATACATTATAGGTGTGATTTATGCAAAAAAGGAGACAGCAAGAATCCCCAGTTGGGACACTGCGCAAAGAAAAGGCTTTGGCCCTGGGTCAAAATATGGGCAAATAATTGACCACATATATGTGTTTTAAGGTAAAATAAAATGTTTAAAGTATTTATATAATTTTTAAATAATCGATTCATCCATTTAACACATACTTACTGAGTGCCTACTCTGTGTCAGTGTTCTCAGCTCTGGGAGTGCAGAAATGATTCGGACCAACCAAGGCCCTGTGCTCAGAATGTACCTTCTAGTGGAAGAGGCGGCAGGAAACAGGCGTGTAATATATACCTATGACGTCATGCACCTCTGTGAACCGTGCAGGTGAGCAGAGCCGGTGGTGGGGTGAGGAGGCAGGGGCAGGAAAGGCCTCTGTAATGAGGACACGTGAGACCAGAGAGGGAATCACATGGGAGGCCACGTGGAGATCCAAGGGAAGACTATAGGGGCAGAGGGACCAGTGGGGCAAGACCCCCAGCCGGGCCTGAGCTGGACGTACTGAAGGAACCTGGGGGAGCGGGTTGGAAGGCGAGCACTTCGGGGTGAGGAGAGACACGGGCAGGGCCAGGTCACCGCGGGGGTGACTTTGGATCTTACCCAGAAAATGAGGGAAGCCACGTGGTGGGAGGGGTGGGGGGAAGGAGCCTGGCTAGGTCTGATTTCTCATTTCAAAAGGCCGCTCTGCTGCTGTATGGAGAATTGAAGATAGGGGGGCAAAGGTGGAACAAAAAGTCACACATGACACAGACAGGGCCCAGGCAGAGACGCCCAGGAGGACCAGCAGGGAGGACCGGACGCCCAGGGCGGTGCGGGCGAGCGAGAGGAGCAGGTGGAGGCGGAGGGAGTGACCCCTAAAGGTGGCCTGATGGACACAGAAGGGAGGGGGAGGGGGAGCTTGGGGGGGGACAGGGATGTCGGTGGGCGCGTCCCCGGGGGATGGGAGCGGAGGGGCGCCCTGGAGCGCGAGGTGCTGCGGCCTTTGAGTTCATTCGAGGGAAGAAGGCGGGACTGGGTCCAGCGACGACGACGAAGCCTGCTTTTCGTCTGTCTCCGCAGCTGAGGCGTTGGGAGGTGGGCCCAGGCCGCTCTTGCCCATTTTTGGCGGCGCCGCCTGTGGATGCGCAGAGGGAAAATAAGCCAGAGGCTTACATTTCTCAGGCTTTAGGTAGACGCTCTGTGGTTGGAGAGCTTTTGGAAAATGTCTGTTATGGGAATGTATTTTATATACAGGTGTCAGCAATCTATTTAAAAAAAAAAAAAAAAGGGTTCCCGGAAGCCTCAGGACCTGGCTGGGTCCCTAGTGCGGACCGGAAATATCCCGCATCGGGTCACCCCTGGGGACCAGGAATTTCTGCCGAGGGCTGGAAGAAGGAGCGTGGTTCAGAGACGTTACCCCGACGGCCTGGCTTTAGTTTTCTGCCATGTCTGCCTCTACCCGTCGGTTCCGGCCCTTGGGAACAGCCGATGCCAACAGGTTGAAGATCCTAAATCTTTGAATTTTGCCCCAGCACAGCCCTGCTTGCCCTTGATGAGCCCGAGACAGGGAGGTGAAGGCAGACGTGTGCTTTTCATAACAAGAAAGGCCCACTTGGGTCCTTACAAACTAGTGTGGCCCCTGTGAGGGATTCCTCTTTCCTGGGCTGAAGGCAGGTCAGGGCCCCGAACCCAAACAGGATGCGTGGGCCTTGCTTCGCAGCCCACACCTGCCTCTTTCCTGGGAGGAAACAGGCATTCCTGCCTAGAAAGGGCCTGCCCATCAGGGAGGGGCCAGAGCCCGGGCCTCCATCCCTGGATGAGCTGCCTACCTCCCTGGGCCGTCTGGGTGGGGAGGGGGCTGAGGGTGCGGGCAGGACCAGGTGCCTGAAGGGACCAGAGGAGGAGAGGGCGGCGCTTCTCCGGGCAGGACAGCTCCTGGGGGCGCTCTGACCAGCTTGTCTTAAGTTTTGAAAGTATTGCTTTTACTGGTAAATAACAACATACCTAAAGTTGCATAAAAATCTAGGTACAGTTTAATACCTGCAGCCTAGGAGTCCCCTGAGTGCGTCTTTCTGGTCAACCCCCTGACTCCACAGAGTGACCAACAACCTGACGGTGTGATAACCATCTCTTTACTGCCCTTTACAGTGCGAGCATGCATGTGTGTACCTTAAATTAATTTTTTTTTTTAAGTTTAATTTTTATTTATTTATTTATTTATTTATGGCTGTGTTGGGTCTTCGTTTCTGTGCGAGGGCTTTCTCTAGTTGTGGCAAGTGGGGCCACTCTTCATCGCGGTGCGCGGGCCTCTCATTATCACAGCCTCTTTTGTTGCGGAGCACAGGCTCCAGACGCGCAGGCTCAGTAATTGTGGCTCACGGGCCTAGTTGCTCTGCGGCATGTGGGATCTTCCCAGACCAGGACTCGAACCCGTGTCCCCTGCATTGGCAGGCAGATTCTCAACCACTGCGCCACCAGGGAAGCCCTCATGTGTGTACCTTAAACACTGTACTTCAGCTTTATTTCTAAACAGCGTAGGAAAGGAGTCCCGCTCAGTTCCTTTATCCTGCCCCTCTCCCTCAGCATCGTGCTCTGGGGTTCGTCCACGCTGTTGTGCGCAGACTTAGTCCCCTGGTTTTCACTGCTTATAGGATCCTCTCCAGTGAGTGTACCACAGTTACTTATTCATTTGACTGTAGATGGGGAATTGGCTGTCGTACAGGGCTGCTGGCAGTGGGCAATGCTGTTATGAATATTTCTGAATGTGAGTCACATGTGCAGTTTCTCCGTGGGCTGTACCTTGCGAAATGGAAGTTCTGGATTTGCATATCTGTAATTTTAAAGATGATGCTGAACTGTTTTTCCAAGAGATATCTGGGTTGTCCAAATCTATATCCTCGCTGACTTTCATGTTTGTTAATTATGAAAAGAGTATGTCAAAATCACCTACTATGTGTGTAGATTTGTCTATTTGTCATTTTAGTTCAGTCATTTTTTTTGCTTTATATATTTAAATCTAGGTTATTAGATATATCAAATTGCTATATCTTCTTGGTCAATGGATCATATTCAAAACAATTTTGATTTCAATGCAAGAATGTTGACAAGAGCACTGTGCATTGCCGGTGGCACGGGACAGCCCCACGTGGGAAACTGTCCAGATGTTATCATTTTATCACTACGAAGTGACCCTCCTTATCTCTGTGGATGCTTTTTGCTTTGAAGTCCGTTTTGTACTTCTAACCTTGTTGCCTCCAGGACCCTAGAGATCCTAGAGAGCCAGAGGGAGTGAATTCGCTGAGTGAGCCCAAGAGGGCAGGAGAGAGAGTCAGGCTGACCCCCTTGGGCCACCCGGCTCAGAGAGGTTGGGGGACCCTCAGTCCACTCCCTCCTGGGGACCGGAAGGAGGCGGGGAGGGGGAGCAGAGCCTTGAGGACAGGGCCCCCCATCGGAACACCTGCTGGTTGGGGGGTCAGCTGCGCACACACGGCTTTTCCACGTGCTCACCCCACCGCTCTGAGATTCGGTTTCTAAGGCTCTTGTTTCTATGCTGTGACGTGGTGGTCGACAGTATTTTCAGAGGAGGAGCTTTGAAATGAGAAGGCATTTATGACAGCGGAGTGACTCAGGCTGGGGCTCTGCTGTGGGTGACTCAGGAGCTGGGCGCGGGGTGAAGGCTGCTCTGGGGCCTATAGGGCTCGTTGCTGGGCCGTGAACAGGAGCCTAGACCCCCTCAACCGAGATGCAGGCTCCTCGGCTGCCCCGAGAGGCACGATGGAGTCTGGAATGTGGGCTCGGCGACAGGACAGGAACGGAGCTGGCCCAGGCCAGCGGGTCACAGCTTCCATCTGTGTGAGTGTCGCTGCAGGCCCGGCGGCCGAAGCCAGATTCTGACTCACCCCCTCGCTCATCTCTGCCTAGTGTCACCTTAAAGCCGGTCAGTAGAGAGACCATGTGCGTCTGTGCACTTCACAAGTGGGGACCTTCCAGACCTGCCCGGCTTTCCACCTCACCAAGAAACGTCCTACCTTCTTTGAGCGCTCCAGCCCCTAAATCAGCGGTCCCCTGGTCCCACAGTCATTGGAATTGTGCCCCTGTAAGTAATAAGTTCACTAGTATGGGATCAACCAACACTGCTTTTTAAAAAAATTTATTTATTTATTTATTTATTTTTGGCTGTGTTGGGTCTTCGTTTCTGTGCGAGGGCTTTCTCTAGTTGCGGCGAGTGGGGGCCACTCTTCATTGCGGTGCGCGGGCCTCTCACTGTCGCAGCCTCTCTTGTTGCGGAGCACAGGCTCCAAACGCACAGGCTCAGTACTTGTGGCTCATGGGCCTAGTTGCTCCGCGGCATGTGGGATCTTCCCAGACCAGGGCTCGAACCTGCATCCCCTGCATCGGCAGGCAGACTCTCAACCACTGCGCCACCAGGGAAGCCCCTCAACCAACACTGTCTTATTGGGTGAGTTCCAGTGTTTTTAATCTTCATGTATCTTAAATCTGATATGGAGCGTAAAACCCCAAATGCACTCCTTCGGTCAGGCCCTCTGTGCTTTGGCCTCAACGGCCCGGCATTCTTGTCTGTTCAGTAAACTCTCTTTGGGAAAGAAAGGGGTAAACTTAGATTCTCCTCCAGATCTACAGATGCAATTTCAAAATGACATCTCCACCCAAGGACCTAGATGCCCGTTGGCTGTGCATGCTGGGTCATTCTCTCTGTGTGTGTGTGTGTATGTGTGTGTGTCACCGAGCGGTATTTGGAAGCCTGCATGCCTCTTTTCTATGGTTAGAAATTACTTGGCAGGTCAAAACAGTGAGCTCCAGGCCTTATTCTCTGTCTTGAATTTATAGACAAAGGACCTTAGCTCCTTGAGGCTGATGTGAGACAGCAACAACCTGTTTTAGCTCTTTTGTGGATGAGCCGGGACCAGTGTTCAGGGACATGGACGGATAGGGTGGGGACACGTGAGAAGGCAGGTCCAGGTCTGAGGGCTGTGGGCGTGACAGCGGGAGAAAGTTTGGACGGACGCTTATAAAATAGAAAAGAGCAGAAAAACAGGTTGTGAGAGTTCAGGGGCCAGTTAAGTAGGACGTTTCATCTCATTCCTTGTGTGTTTTTCCCAGGGATCTAGAACTAGTTTTTCCTCCACAGTCACGTGCATCGTCGCCAGGGACACAGGGAGGAGATACCGGCTCTTGCCTCCAGAATGGTCACCCTGTGGTACCACCTTGGGTTGGGCTGCGGCACTTCCTTCTTTTTAGGAGACGTGGGAGCTCCAGAATCCATCTGTTTCCAAAGCAGAGTGTATGATGCATGCGTTCCGCTCCCCAAAGCACTTATTTAAATGCTCTTCAGTGCAAGGCACTGCCTGCACCTAAATTTTCACACTGAAAATGGCTGGTGAGTTTTGGCATTGGTCAGAGTGACATGACTCCACGGAGCTGGTGTACAGCTGAACTCCTCCCTTAACTTGGAAGCAACTCTAGGGATAAAAGCAAAATGACCCACAGCCCAGGGATGGCATGGTCAGCTGGGATTGCCCCTGAGTTCCTACCTCTGCAGCTGAGGGTGTTCAGCACATGTTTGTGGGGATAGTGTCAAGGCATCGTGGAAATCAGTGACTTCAGTTTGAAGTCGGTGCATCCTTGGGGTGTCTCTTACCCCCATCTGACAGTACACGGGCAGGACCTGGGCATCCCTGTGCTAAGAGCCACAGCTGCCTCTCAGTGCCCTGTCTGGGGGTCAGGCCCTGTGCACAGTAGGCTTATTCCTAATCAAGCCAGAGCTTTGCATGGCTGAGGAAATCGGAGCCTGAAGAATTCTGCTCCACCCCCCTAGCCAGTTCCCAGAAGAGCTCAGCGTTAGCCCTCGTGTTTCTGGCCTCGGTTTGTGGTCTGTCCGTTACCCCACCCGGCATGTTTTCCATCTTTGTCTTTTCATTTCCTTCGTTTCATTTCCCGCTCTCCAGAGAAGCTATCCAGAGGAGACTCTTGCTTGCACAGAGGGACACTTTCCTGGCAGTCCCGCAAGCCCAAACACCTGCCCAAATTCCTTGCTCTGCAGGACCCCCGTTAGGCGCCTGACTTGCTCGTGCTCAAGCCTTAGGCCCCCGGCTGTGCCCCGCTGGTCGGCCAAGTCGTGTCCTGCTGTCTTTGCACCCCAGGGCCAAGCCCCACCTGGAATGCGGTAAGCGCTCCCTGTGGACAGAGCCTCCCTCCTTCCTCGCTCCACTGGCCCCCCCAGCCCTTCCTCCTACATCGCAGTGTCCTGACTGTCCCCCAGGGCCACCTACTAGCCTTCTCAGCATGCCATGGTCTCCCAGGCTGTCAGATCACTGGACAGCCCTGCGGGAGAAAGTGCCATGGGATTTGGGTCAATGGATGAAGCCAGGAAGCAGGGAGGGTCTGAGGGAGATGGACTGAGCTGACTCAAGGTTCAAACCTAACTCTGGTTTCTTCCTTACAGGCCGGTGCGGGGCCCCAGAAGGTGCGGGAAGTTAGCATTCAAGTTACTTTCTGCTGCATATGGGTTGGCAGTTGGTTCTGTGTCTGAAAGAGGAGCTACCGTTTAGCTGAACCCGTGGCAGGAGGGTTCCGGACAAAGGAGTGACCTATTTCTCACAGGGCCCCGCGAACGGTTTGGTGGCCTAGGGGAGCCACGGGTTTGCATCAGCGAAGGCTTCTGCCCAGGAAGCCCGTCCAGCTTATTCTGGGCAGCTGATGGGACCTCCTGCAATCCAGGTGAGAAGAAACCTCAGCTCAGGGCTGGCGGTGAAGGGTTGGGGACCCGCCCCCAGGGGACACAGTGGCTGGAGAACTACCCTTATGGTTTGACGGCGGGGTCCCGTCTCCCGCTGCCAACCCTGCAGGTGGAGCTGAATCAGGAACCACAGACAAGGCGGGACTTGGGGCCCTGTAGCCCGGTGGTCGCGTTACAGGCAAGAGGTGACTTTTGGCTCACGTGATTCAAGACCTATTTTGCCACAGAAATACAAAGTAGCAAGACAAAGCAAAGAAGTCATTAACTATTATTATTGTTGCTGTAGAGTTGCTTTATGTTTTGTTATAAAAACAAAATTCAACTGAGTGAACTTGAAGATCTGATTGGCTTTGTTAACTGAGTCATGAATTGGGCGGCATCCCATCCAGGTGGGGGGCTCGAGGGGTTTTTATAGGCGGAAGGAGGGTGGGGAAGGGGAGCTATTAGCCAAAGAAAAGAAAGGATTGTTCCAGGCCAGGCTGACCTCTTTTGGGAGAAGGGGAGGCAGGGGTCGTACCTCACCAGCCTTGATCAGGAAATTGCAGATTGGCTGTTTTAAAGGTGACATTTCTAGGAGGGATTGAAACTGCCATTAAGAGGATTCCCTGGTGGCGCAGTGGTTACGAATCCGCCTGCCAACGCAGGGGACACGGGTTCAAGCCCTGGTCCAGGAAGATCCCAGAGCCCGTGAGCCACAACTACTGAGCCTGCGCTCTAGAGCCCACAAGCCACAGCTACTGAGCCCGCGAGCCACAACTACTGGAGCCCACCCACCTAGAGCCCGTGCTCCTCAACAGGAGAAGCCACCGCAATGAGAAGCCCGCTCACCGCAACAAAGAGTAGCCCCTGCTCGTTGCAATTAGAGAAAGCCTATGCGCAGCAACGAAGACCCAACGCAGCCAAAACTAAATAAATGACAAAAAACAAAAACTCTTAAAAAAAAGAAAGAAACTGCCATTAAGTCTTGGTTTGCTGCGGGGTGAGGGTGAGGCACAAATGCCTCCATCTGGGGCTTGTAATTTCTTTTTCACCGTTTTCTCAGCCAGTGGCTCTGATATTTCTCCGAGTCCGCTCCCCTAAATGAACAGGGAGGGGCCCAGGGTGTGGTTTGGGCTTCCTTATAGAGTGTTTCATCACATCTAACTTCTGCTCCAAAGTTAGTGAACTTCAGGCAAATTTTTCACCATGTGCACATGGTAAGTACTTGGGTGACATTTTTATAGGCACCCAAAATACTTTAAATTATAATGTTAGTGAATGAGAAAATAATAGCACACGAAATCATCAAAATCACTCCCAGGATTTCCAATGTTTAAGAACAGCCTGGCTCAGGGGGTCCTGAACCCAGAGTTTCCAGCTGAAATGGTGCCCCCGTGGTGATATTGTATGTATAATAAAAATATATATTTGGTTTTGTCCCAGGTTCCTGGCACAGGGCTTCTAGCACCCTTGGAATTTCCTGAGTGATAGAGGTGATTGGAACAGCTTTTGTTATTCATAGCAAGCCCCTTTTGACCTCATTCAAATTTATGTTAATGAAGTGACTCTGGGAGGATGGAGACTGGCTGCCAGAGGGACCAACCCTGTGATTAAAGGGTTGGAACTTTCAGCCTCACCCCTGGGCCTCTGGGGAGGGGGTAGGGCCAGAGATTGAGTCCAATCTCCAAAGGCCAGGGATGTAATCCATCAGCCTTTGTAATGAAGCTTCCATGAAAACCCAAACTCAAGCAAGGGCTTTGGAGAGCCTCCAGGTGGGTGAACACCTGGAGGTCTGGGAGGGAGGCGCACCTGGAACTCTCCAGGCCCCTTCCCACACACCTGGCCCCGTGCATCCCTTCCATGTGGCGGCTCCTGGGGTGAAGCCTTTATCATAAATTGGTAACAATAAGTAAACTGTTTCCCTGGGTTCTGTGAGCAGTTCTACCAAATTACTGAACCTGACGGGGGGCTTGTGGGAACCTCCAATTTGTAGCCAAGCTGGGCAGAAGTTGTGGCTAACCTGGGGAGCCACTCCCTGTGACTGGTGTCTGAGGCTGGGGACAGTCTTGTGGGACGGGGCCCTTAACCTGTGGGGTCTGGGCTGACGCTGGGCGGTCAGTGTCAGAATTGAGTTAAATTGTAGCACCCAGTCAGTATTGCTTGGTGTGGAAAAACCCACACTTCAGTATCTGAAGTGTTCGGAGTACAGAAGCCGAGGTTTTTCTTTTAACCATGGTTAGCAGTATAAACACAACTTATAGTTTCCCTGTCCTACCAGCTTTGAAATTGTGTGCTTCTTGATGAATTCTTACAATCTGCAAACATTCGAATCACTTCAAATGTTGGCAAACAAAGTGAAGCTTTAATAATATTTTGCATGACACCATTTCAACTTTGCCTAATTTGAATTAGCGTGAGATATATTCATTCACTGAACAAATCTTTTTGGAGTGACTTCTGTGGACCAGCCTCTTCTAGGTGTTGGAGATTCAGCAGTGACAAAACCAAGTCCCCACCTCTGAGGACTTAATAGTCTCACGGGGGGACTGACAATAAACAAATAATTGTTATGATATGAGGTCAGGTAAGGTAAATTCGGTGAACAAAAATAAAGCAGAGGAAGGGATAAGGAAAAGTGGAGGAAGAGGTGTGGTTTCAGATAGGTTAGCAGACAGGGGGAGGGGCAGGGCAGAGGCAGCAGCAAGCAATCGGAGTGTCTTTGGTGACTTTTTAACACACACCTATTAACTGTGTGTCTTTGGGCAAGTGATTTACTTAATTTTTCTGAGTCTGTTTGCTCATCTGTTGAACCAGGATGTTAGTAATACTTGGCTCATAGGGTCGTGGTAAATACAGAATGTGATCATGTGCCTCAAACCTTTATCTCTGACCCCAGCACATACAGAGTATGCGCTGAAAACAAGGTGACTGTCACTATTCTTATGATTATTGTATTATCACCAGGAATAGTAAGGTCTTTGAAAGGACTTACTACCATCAAGGCACGGGACTTGGGCAGAGCACAGAGGCAGCCTCTCCTGGGAAATGTCTAAACTGTAAACACGTCTGTGGATATTTAAACACACTAACTCTCCTGCTGACAGGCACTGGTGAGGGCTGAGGACTAGAGAGCTCAGCCCAGGGTCACTGAAGAGAGTGGAGAGTGGGATTTTAGAGGACACGCTCATTATGAGTAGGTAACTTTAGGGCTGAAATTGGATATGACTTGAGAGTTCCTAGCCTGAAAGAAAAGAATGCCATCCAGACACCACTAATGCCATCTTCAGTATCTTTTGTGCATGCTCTATTGATAGGAAGAAGCATTTTGCAAGCTCCTATCAACAGCTTGGAATTATGCTTAGTATGTGGAGAGAGGTGTACAAGTGCACACACACACACACCCCTCGAACACGTGCAGGTCACCAGGAATAGGTGCAGCCCCTCCTCCAGGCCTCCCTCCTCCTCCTGTTCTCCTTTTCTATTTTTTAAAGTTTTTTTTTTTTAAACATCTATTTTTTTCTAGTTGATAAAACCTATATTCAGGAGGGTTACAGGTGTTGATGAAATAAAGTATTTATTGATCAAAATCAGTAAATAATATACCGAAGAGAGAGTGGTGTTCAGAAGAAAGGATGTCTCCGTGTAAGTTTCCACTTCCAGTTAGTTTTGTTTATAACTCTTGTGAATTTGTTCCAAAGCAACTGATACGTTAGGGAAAAATTTGAGCATAATGTGAACTTTGCGTTTGCCCGTGAGCATCAAGCCGTATCCAACTGAACTGAGCGGGGTAGGAATTCTCAATATGCGCACGTGCACACGCGTACACACACAGACACGAGCACGTACACACACAGACACGAGCACGCACACACTCCTGTACAAACACGCATGCGCGCACGCACATACGCACAGCCCGCGTACACGTACACGCACGCACAGGCGCGAGCACGCACACATGCACGCGTACGCAGGTAGCCGGACGCCTCAGGCAGCTCCCAGCGACCTCGCTTCACCACGCCTGTGGTCCCGAAAGGCTGGGCTTTCCTCTGCTTTTGCACAGGTGAGCTTTTCTATATTAAAGAAAAAAGAAGAAACAGTCATTCCACGCCGCCCACGTCTAAGGCTCCAGGTTCAGAACTCCAGGGAGCACGTGCGGGGAAGGCATCCTTTGTGTGTGCACACCTTCACCCAAATCCCCGAATCCTGCAGGAGCCATCCGCTTCCGCGCCGTCCTGGCTGGCTCAGTGGTTTCAGGCCTCGCTGCGGTTTCCAAAGCACGGAGCGCCGGTGATAGAAAACGAAGAGGTCGAAAACAAATGAAAAGCAGTGATTCCCAAGTTAATTGTAAAAGAAGTCTATAATGTTGGCTTAGATTTTCAACTTTGATGAAACAGATATTTACTGTAAACACTTGCTTCAAAGGCCCTATCTCTCCAAGGCAGAAGCACATGCCTCAGGCTTAAAGGCTGGAAGGATTGCTTCCCTTTGACAGTGTCAAGGAAAACCGAGGACAGCGGGCCCTACCCGTTTCCACCGTCCTCGAGGACGCGGAGGCTGCAGCCCCGCCCAGCCCCCCGTTCGCAAGCCCGCTTCAGGTCATTTCCAAGGTAAAGTGCCGTGCTCATTTTCTAATTTTTGTGTTTATGAGCCATCTATCATGTTAAAACTGCTACCGTTTTCGCTAGGGTACTGTCTGTTTTGAAAGTGTCTCTGGTATTTAGTTGTTCCTGGGCCCTGTTTACTCCCGTAAGCCAGGTGCTGTTTATTGAGTGATTTTGTGTGCAGCAGTGGTTTTTAGGAACACAGATGTCACGTTGAAGCACAACGGGCTGTATTTGGCAATGGTTTGTCAGCTGCGTTACTTGGTGATTACTTAGTAATGTCAACACGTGGCCCCGAGTGACTCATGGTGGAGTGTAGGGGGGAGCCAGTGTTAATATTTTGAGGAGCCTCACATTTATGTTTTAACTGACTTTTTATTATGTAGTTTTCCAAACATACACAAATGTTCCTTCTTCTTTAAATGTTGAAAATATCTACCTGGAGCTCATCATGTAAGAGAGCCCTGGGACTGGCATTCAGGAAAGGACACTAGGGCCAGCATCAAACACCCAGTTAGGGGGACTTCCTGGCAGTCCAGTGGTTAGGACGCCGCGCTTCCACTGCGGGGGCGGGGTGGGGGGGCACGAGTTCAGTCCCTGGTCAGGGAACTGAGATCCTGCAAGCCGCAGGGCCAGAATAAAAAACCCAAAACAAACAAACAAACAAACAAAAACCCAGCTGGGGAAGTGGGACCTGGAGACGATTGGAGAAAACACCCTCACGGTGTCTGTGATCTGGGTAGACTCTCGGGTCAGAGGCATGAGCTGGAAGGTATGCTGGGGAAAGCGCTGGGGCTGCGAGGATTTGGCGGGGGCGGGGGGAGTCGGGAGGTGGGAGTTACAAGCAAGAGAAAAACACGTCCAAAGGCGTGGGCGTGAGGAGGTCACCACACATTTGTCAAGACCAGTGAACTCATCTGGGGCTCCTGGCGTCCAGTGTTGGCCTCTGTCGATGATGCTTGGGCGTCCGACCAGCTTAGGGTCGGTCAGCAGCTTGGAGCCTCCCAGCTGCAATCCTGGGTCCGTACAGCAGAGTGAATGTATTAACATTTGTGCGAAATGCCCCAGTAAAAGCCACCAAATCCATACCTGGAGGGCGCAGAGGGTGGGACTCCTTTCCTGGGGCTTACTGGGGTAAGGTAAGGCCAGCCAGCCTCCTCTCTTCACTAGGGACCAGGTGGAAGGCTCAGAGAGGCTGCAGGACAGGAAGAGCCCTGGCGGGTGCGATGGCATCTTGGTAACCTGACCTCCCCCCACGCCCCCCGCCCCGCCCCGCCCGGGTTTATCCCAGAGGAGGCTGACTGGAGAGGCCAGGGAGGGGTCCCCGGGGTCCCCCCGCAGCACAGCACACCCCCAGGAGCACGCTCACCCCGCGTTCAGCTGTCGGGGATTGCGCAGAAGCAGAGGGGATAATCTCTCCTCAGCTGCTCCGTCAAACTTCCTTGCATTCCGTAGGGTCCGACGCCCCCCACCCCAGCACTGCTTCCTGTGCCGGGGCAGGGGCTGCAGTCCCTTCGCTGGTGGTGGCGGCGAGCGGCGCCTCTCCTCCGCCTTGGCGGCGAGGGGCAGTACCGCTGCCCTGACAAGTCCCCGCTGGGAGTCCTTCCTCGCCACTGACCACCTCCCTCCCCTGTCTTCTCATCACTGCCCCACCTCGATGGAGACTGTGTCTGGGGCACCTCTGAGCGGTGTCCACGTAGATGGCCCGGCATCTCTAGAATACGTGGGTACCTGTCATCTCTTGTTCTCGGCCACGGGGCCTCGGCTGAAACACCAAGACAATGACAATGCCTTTGGTCACAGTCCTACACACGTGCATCTTCTGTGAATTTACTGCTCTATTCCATTGGTCCCTTTGTGTGTCCGTTGCCACAGCTACCGTGTTTTTATTTCTAAGACCTTGTTGCATGTCTCATTCTCTAGAAATGTGGCATGTCTCTGACCGTGGGATGTATTCTAAGGTCAAAGAGAACAGCAGAGATTGATTGATTGATTGGTTGGTTGATTGATTGATTGCTGTGTTGGGTCTCCGTTTCTGTGCAAGGGCTTTCTCTAGTTGCGGCAAGTGGGGGCCACTCTTCATCGCGATGCGCGGGCCTCTCACTATCGCGGCCTCTCTTGTTGCGGAGCACAGGCTCCAGACGCGCAGGCTCAGTAGTTGTGGCTCACGGGCCCAGTTGCTCCACAGCATGTGGGATCTTCCCAGACCAGGGCTCGAACCCGTGTCCTCTGCATTGGCAGGCAGACTCTCAACCACTGCGCCACCAGGGAAGCCCAGCAGAGAAATCTTAAATTTCATTCAGTTTTATTATCTGTAGTAATGGTATAGTAATTTTGAAACTAATGTACATTGGAGGATGAAATAAATAGGTAAAGTTGTTGACGTAGTGAATCAAGATTTTCATGATGAGAGAAAAGTTAAGAAAAACACCTTTAGCTTTAATTTTGAATTGGTAATACTGATACTGATTCATAGTTTAAAAAAAGAAAAGTAGTTCCTAGCTCTGTCTGCTGAAAGGCCTGGAAACAATGATACTACAGTAGTAATGGGCACACTTAAATCCAGACCTTGGTTTCTTAGTATTAGGTTGAAACCTGTGAAATTGCCATTTTTGTATAATTAAGTCTAATGTTAATCCTCACGAAAGGAATCAGGGCTTTTGGGGAAATGTGTGATTCCAGATCTGGGTAGAGGAGGTATAAGGTGAGCCTGGTGTATCATGTGCATGAAGGAAGCTGTCAAAGATTAATGGGGTTACACCCGGAACTTACAGGAGCCAACCTAAAGGGGTCTTCTCATGGCCAAATTTGGGACAATTTGAGCATCAGGAAAAAAAAAAAAAAAAAAAGACTAAGATTGATTATAAATAAATAAATATTTTACTTATGTTTGAATTAAAAAATCCATGGCTCCATAGTTTTATGGAAAAAGAGAGAGGAGATCATTTACCTGGGTTATGACAGCGACACAAATGTCTTTCTCCGAACATTTGCAATTAAAGGGAAAGAATTGAGCATTTATCCTGCCTTTTGAGGGGAAAGTGCATTTCATTCTTAACTGATGAGAAGCAGTCCTTTACGGAAGGATGTCAGCTAACGTATGTGGAAAGAATGATGGAATTGGAAAATTATTGTTTTGCAAACCTTAATGAAATAATTGATTCAGGCAATAAGTGGATTCTATAAACCAGGGTTCAGCAAACTACAGCCCCCCAGTCAAATCCAGCCCCTCTGCCCCCCAGATTTTGTGTACCCCATGAACTAAGAATGGTTTCAGTAGTTTTAGATCGTTGAAAAAGTCCAAAGGAGAGCAATGTTTCTTGACAAGTGACATTTATAGAAATGCAAATTTCAGTGTCTGTAAGTACAGTTTTATCGAACACGGCCATGCTCGTTCATACATGTTCCTAGGACTGCATTTGTGCTACGGTGGCAGATTTGAGTCCTTGAAATAGAGACCATATTGTTCACAAAACCTAAGTTGTTTAATAGCTAGAACTTTCAAAAATAATTCGCTGACTGGGAGTTGGGGAAGAGGGTATTTGCATGGTGCCAATGTGTCACTCTATACGTCATTTCACTAATTCCAGAAAGAAAGATGCACTTTACAACGGAAAGACCCGGCAGTCGCCACCTTACCAAGTTGTCAAAGCTCAGCATCACTAATAAAGGGACAGCCTGATGTTATGGACCTGCTGACGTGAGGCTGTATGAGGTCCATGCATCGCCTCCGAAGTAGTCTTACCAAACGTGTTTAACGTGAAAATTTTAGAATAGGTTTACTGAGGTAGAGTTGACAGTAAACTGCACATATTTAAGGCACACAATTTGTTACGTTTTGAGATATGTATACACTGTGAAACCATCAATGCAGTCTAGATAATGGACCAACAAAAATGTCACTGTGTTCCTTTTCAGTCTCTCCCTCGCACTTCCCATGTCTCTCCGTCTCATAGATCTGCTTTCTATCACTATAGGTTAGTTCACGTTTTGTAGAATTTTAAATAAACGGCATCATACGGTGTGTATGCTTGCTTTTTTGTCTGGCTTCTTTCACGTAGAATAATTATTTTGAGATTCATCCGTGTTGTTGCATGCATCACTGGTTGATTCCCTTTAATTCCGTTAAAAGGTGTGCATATATTATAATTTGCTTTTCCATTCACAGGTAGATGGGCATTTGGGTTCTTTCCAGTTTGGAGCTATTACAAATAGAGCTACTGTGGACATTCATATACAAGTCTGTGTATGGCCATATACTTTCATTTCTCATGGGTAAAAATCTAGGAGTAGAATTGTTGAATCATATGATAGATTTATGTTTAACTTTTTTTAAAAAATAAGTTTACTTATTTATTTATTTTTGGCTGCATTGGGTCTTCGTTGCTGCGCGCGGGCTTTCTCTAGTTGCGGGGAGCCGGGGATACTCCTCGTTGCGGTGCGCGGGTTTCTCATTGCGGTGGCTTCTCCTGTTGCGGAGCACGGGCTCTAGGCACGTGGGCTTCAGTAGTTGTGGCTCGCGGGCTCTAGAGCACAGGCTCAGTAGTTGTGGCACATGGGCTTAGTTGCTCCGCGGCATGTGGGATCTTCCCAGAGCAGGGCTCAAACCTGTGTCCCCTGCATTGGCAGGCGGATTCTTAACCACTGTGCCACCAGGGAAGCCCTATGTTTAACTTTTTAAGAAGCTTCCAGATGGTTTTCCGAATGAGAGTTCTAGTTGCTCCATATCCTTGCTGCACTGGTTATGGTCAGTCATTTAAATTTTAGCCATTCTCATAGATGTGTACTGGAATTTGTGGTTTTAATTTGCTTTTCTCATTATGACTAACCATGTTGAGCATGTTTTCATGTGTTTATTTTCTGTCTGTCTATCTTTGCCCATTTAAAAAATTTAGGTTGTTTGTTTTCTTATTCTTGAATTTTGAGAGGTATTAAAAATATATTCTATTTGTGACAACATGGTTGGACCTTGAGGGCTTTATGCTGAGTGATATAAATCAGACAGAGAAAGACAAACACCATATGATCTCACTTATTTGTGGAATCTAAAAAAACCCAAACCCCCCAAATCACCAAACTCATAGTAAAAGAGATCAGATTTATGGTTACCTGAGGCGGGGGGTGAGGGATGGGCAAATGGTACGAAGGTGGTCAAAAGGTACAGACTTACAGTTATAAGATAAATAAGTATGGGGGATGCAATGTACATCATGATGACGATAGTTAACACTACTGTATGGTATATTTGAAAGTTGCTAAAAGAACAGATCCTAAAAGTTCTCATCACAAGTAAAAATTTTTTTCTCTTTTTCTCTGTTTTTCCCCCTTGTTTCTGTATGAGGTAGCAGATGTTAACTAAATTTATTGTGGTAATCATCTCATAATATATATAAGTCAAGTCATTATGCTGCACACCTTAAACTTATACACTGCTGTATGTCAATTTTATCTTAAAATTGAAAGAAAAAAACTGATTAAAAATATATATTCTAGATACAAGTTCTTTATCAGCTATATGATTTTCAAATATTTCTCCCAGTCTGTGGCTGGTTTTATTTATTTTTTTGTTCTCTTAATAAAGTTCTCAAAAAGCAGAGGTTTTAGTTTTGACGAAGTCTCCTATATTCCTTTTTCTTTTGTGGATCATTTTTCCAGAGTTGCCTTTGCAACTTTACTCTTCGTAAAAAGCCAGTTGTGCACATGTTTTTTGAATCTACATTCTGTTTCATTCATCTCGTTGCCTACTCATTGACTTGATAATGGTAGCCTTATGCTAAGTCTTGATATAGGTGGTGTTAATTCTCCAACTTGGATCTTCTTCTTCAAAGTTGTTTTGGCTATTCTAGGTTTTTTGGCTTTTCTTTACATTCACATATGAATTTCAGAACCAGCTTGTCAGTGTTTATGAAAAAAGCCTGTTGGTATTTTTATTTTGGTTGCATTGAATCTATAAACCAATTTGGAGAGAACTGACTATCTTGTCAATGTTGAGTCTTCCAACCCATGAACATGGTATACTTCTCCTTTTACTTAGGTCTTCCTTAATTTCTCACAGCAATGTTTTGTAGTCTTCAATGTACAGGTTGTGGTCGGCAGAGTTCTAAGATGGCGGCCAAGATTCCCGCCTCCTAGTATACATGCCCTGTATAGTTTTCTCCCTTTAATGTGGGTAGGACCTATGAATGTAATGGGACCTCACCCCTGTAATTTGGTTACTAATCAGTTGATAATTGAGTTAATAAAAAAGGATATAACCTTAAGTGGGCTTGACATAACTAAGGGAGTTCTTAAAAGAGGATAAAGCACCAGAGAGACACTCTCCTGTTGCCCTCAAAGATGATGAAACTTCCATGAGTACTACAGCTGCAACAAACTGAATCTGCCTACCAGCTGATTGAGTTTTTAAGAGGTTCCCGAGCCTCAGATGAGACCACAGCTCTAGCTGATGCCGTGATTGCAGCCTGGGAGAACTGAGCAGAGGATTGAGGTGAGCCGTGCCTAAACTTATGACCGAAAAACCTGAGTGTTTTTCCAAGCTGCTAAGGTTGTGGTAATTTGCAACACAGCAGTAGAAAAAGTAATAAAACAGGCCCTGAACATCTTATGTCAGAAATATCCCTATTTCATATTTTTAGTAACAACTAAAATGCGAATGGAACTGTTTCCTTAATTTTGTTTTCAGGTTGTTCATTGCTAAAATTTAGAACTGTAATTGAGTTTTGTATGTTTATCTTGGATCCTGCGGCTCTGCTAAACTTGTTCATTGATTCTAATAGTTTTTAAATAGATTTCTTAGGACTTTCTGCATATAGGATAATATTGCCTGTGAAAAATAAAAATGTTATTTCTTCCTTTCCAATTAGCGTGCCTTTAATTTACTTCTCCTGCCTTATTGCTCTGGCTTAGAACTTTCAGTTAAGTGTTGAATAGAAGTGATAAGAGAAGTTATCTTTGCTTGTTCCTGATCTTAGGGAAAAGTATTCAGTCTTTCACTCTTAATTGTGATATTAGCTTAGAGATTTTTATAGATGCCTATTATCAGGTTGAGGAAGTTCCCTTTTATTCCTAATTGAGAGTTTTTATGAGAAATGGATGTTGGATTTTGTCAAAAAAAATTTTTTTTGCATCTATTGAGATGATCATGTGGTTCTTGTCCTCTATTCTACTAATATGGTGAATTATACAGATTGATTTTCTCATGTTAAATCAACTTTGCATTCCTGGGGCAAATCCCATTAGGCCATGGTGCATTATCCATTTAATATATTATTGGATTCTATTTGTTAATACTTTGTTTAAAAATTTGTATACTTGTTTATAGCTTTCTTTTCTTGTAATTTCTTTGTTTAGTTTTAGTATCAGATAATGCTGACCTCATAGGGTGAGTTGGGAAATAATCTTTCTTCAATTTTCTGGGAAATTTTGTGTAAATGTGTATTATTTCTTCCTTAAATATTTGGTAAAAATTATGAAATTTACCACCAGAATTTACAACCTTTAGGCTTGTGGTTTTCTTTGTGGGAATATTTTAAATTACTAATTCAATTTTTTTACTTTTTAATAGGTCTTTTCAGATTTTTCTGTTTGTTCTTGAGTCAGTCTTGATAATTTGTGTCTTCCTAGGAATTTTTCTGTCTTATTTCAGTTGTGTAATTTGTTGGTGTGATATTGTGGTTTTTAATAAGAAATACATATTTGATTTTCATCCCTGGTCCTGGCACAGAACATCTAAAACCCTTGGAATTTCCTAAGTGATGAGAGTGATAATGGTGTCTCTTTTTATGTTAGTGAGGTAACTTTTAGAAAGTCACTAGGTAACCTAAGGATGGGGACTGGTTGCCAGAGGAACCAACCCCATGATTAAAAGGTTGGAAATTTCAGTCCACCCACCACCACCTCAGGGGAGGGGAGAGGAGCTTTGAGATTGAGTTCAATCACCAATGGCCAATGACCTAATCAACCATGATTATATAATGAAGCCTCCATAAAACCCCAAAGGGATGGCTTCATAGAGCTTCCAGGTATGTGAACATGTGGATTTGCTGGGAAAGTGGTGTGCCTGGAGAAGGCGTGGAAGCTCTGTGCCCCTTTCCCCATACCTTGCCCTATGCATCTCTTCCCTCTGACTGTTACTGAATTGTATCTTTTTATAATAAACTGGTACTCTAGTAAGCAGAATGTTTCTCTGAGTTCTATGAGTGACTCTAGCAAATTGATCATACCCAACAAGGGGTCATGGGTATCACTGGCTGATCTATAGCCAGTCAGTCTGAAGCACAGGTGACAACCTGGACTTGTGATTGGTTCCTGAAGTGGGGGAGGAGTGAGCAGTCTTGTAGGACTGAACCTTTAACCTGTAGAACTGATGCTGCCTCCAGGTAGGTAGTGTCAGAATTGAGTTGAACCCAGCTGGTGTTGGAGAACTGCTTGGTGATATGGGGAAAAAAGCACACATCGGAGTTGGCATCAAGTTATCCATAATGCTCTATTCTATTTCTATTTATCATCTTTTATTTTCTGTAGAGTCTGTAGTAGTGCTTCCTCTTTCATTCATGACATCATTATGTCTTCTCTCCTTTTTTCATGGCTAGTCTAGCAAACGTTTATCAATCTTGACTTTTTCAAAGAACCAGCTTTGGTTGCTTGATTTTCTCTGTTTTTCTGTTTTCTGTTTCATTGATTTGTTCTCTGATACATATTATTTCCTTCTATTTACTTTGGGCTTGATTTGTTTTTCTTTTACTAGTTTCTTTGGACAGACACTTAAATTATTGATTTTAGATATATTTTTTCTAATACAGTTGACCCTTGAACATCACCGGTTTGAACTGTGCGGGTCCACTTATATGCAGATCTTTTTTCAATAAAAACGTATGACAGTCCTACACAGTCTGAAGTTGGTTGAATCTGTGGATTCAGATATGTGGATGCAGAACCACAGATATGGAGGGCTGACTATAAAGTTGGACGTGAATTTTTGACTGCTTGTTGAATTTCTGGGTGAATGAGTATTCTGGCCCCTCCATCCTGCTTGAACTTCATTTCTTAACTCCACCTTTACCCACATAAAAAATTACTGCATACTCATGTATGACTGAATATACCATGTTGAAACAGCTGAGATGAGGTATGTGTGGCTCACAGAATATGTGGTATCTCTTCCCGTCCACCCCAAGTATCTATTTATGGCTACGGATTTAAATGAGGGCAGAAAAGCTCTTGGTGGAAAACAAACTACACCTGAAACTGGGCTCCATACAGTTCAGGGTGTTTAGCAATGAGGCTGGGACCAAGGCGAGAGCGTGAGCTGATGGGGGGTGGTCATAGTGTGAAGAGGGGCTCTGAGGCATTTGAGAGGATTCATCGAGGGTTCAATACAAGACAGACGGGGAGTGGTGTCTTCAGGACAGGCTGGAGGGTGGTGTGTAGATCTGCTGTGACCCAGCCCTTAGGGATGAGGTGTGTGTTATGGGGAGAAAAAGACTGTTGTCCTAACCCATGGAACTATCCCCTAATTCCCAGCACTTTGTCCCTTAAGGCCAAACACACCTGATGAGGGAGCCGTTCTCACTCTCACTTCTTAGGGTGTGCCAGGCCGTTAGGTCACACAAAGTCTGGGGTCCATCAACAGGGATCTATAGCTTGGAGTAGTGGAGGCTGCATGGCAGTGTTGGGCTCAAGGGTAGAGGTGGTTGGTGGCACCCTGGGCTGCACATGAGGAAACTAAAGATAGTACTTTGGGACGGCCAGAAATGAATGGGAGCGTGGAGGGGTCTTAGTGGCAGAGGTGGGAGCTAAGAACCACAGTTATTTGGATCTTGATTTTGTGGCGCTGTTGCTTCCCTACCCAATAGCTAAAGAATACTGATTTTGTTTAGTCCAACGCTAGTAGCAATATTCCCTCAGAAGTTGGGTGCAATCCTGGGGGGGTTAGTTGAGTGTTGGAGGCATCATGGTACCCCATTTTCCTTTGTCAGCCATTGGTTCATGAGTGGGTACATGACCCGCTTCTGGCCAATGAAACGTAGAGGGGGGACCACCAAGAGGTGTGATGATTAATTTTATGTGT